>NC_091998.1:38045323-38710416 GCF_044704955.1 Pristiophorus japonicus
ATCATTAAAGAAGCAATAGCAGGACATTTGGATAAGCAAAATTCGTTCAGGCAAAGTCAGCATGGATTTATGAAGGGGAAGTAATGGTTAACAAATCTGCTGGAGTTCTTTGAGAATGTAACGAACAGGGTGGCTAAAGGGGAACCAGTGGATGTGTTGTATTTGGACTTGCAGAAGGCATTTGACAAGGTGCCACATAAAAGGTTACTGCACAAGATTAAAGTTCACGGGGTTGGGGGTAATATATTAGCATGGATAGAGAATTGGCTCACAAACAGAAATCAGAGTCGGGATAAATGGATCAACTGGGCCTGTATGCACTGGAGTTTAGAAGAATGAGAGGGGATCTCATAGAAACATATAAAACACTGACGGGACTGGTTAGATGCGGGAAGAATGTTCCCGATGTTGGGGAAGTCCAGAACTAAGGGACACAGTCTAAGGATAAGGGGTAAGCCATTTAGGACCGAGATGAGGAGAAACTTCTTCACTCCGAGAGTTGTTAACCTGTGGAGTTCACAAATGCAGAGTTGTTGATGCCAGTTCGTTGGATATATTCAAGAGGGAGTTAGATGCGTCCCTTACGGCTAACAGGATCAAGGGGTATGGAGAGAAAGCAGGAAAGTGGTACTGAGGTGATGATCAGCCATGATCTTATTGCATGGTCGTGTAGGCTCGAAGGGCTGAATGGCCTACTCCTGCGCTTATTTTCTATGTTTGTGTTTCATTCTCTGGTTGGCAACCAGTACCTAGTGGGGTGCCGCAGGGATCAGTGCTGGGACCCCAACCATTTACAATGTATATTAACGACTTGGAAGAAGGGACTGAGTGTAACATAGCCAAGTTTGCTGATGATACAAAGATGGGAGGAAAAGCAATGTGTGAGGACACAAAAAATCTGCAAAAGGACATAGACAGGCTAATTGAGTAGGCGAGAATTTGGCAGATGGAGTTTCATGTTGGAAAGTGTGAGGTCATGCACGTTGCCAGAAAAAAATCAAAGAGCAAGTTATTATTTAAATGGTGAAAGGTTGCAAAGTGCCGCAGTACACCGGGACCTGGGGTACTTGTGCATTAAACACAAAAGGATAGTATGCAGGTACAGCAAATGATCAGGAAGGCCAATGGTATCTTGGCCTTTATTGCAAAGCTGATGGAGTATGGAGTATCAAAGCAGGGAAGTCTTCCTACAGCTATACTAGGTATTGGTGAGGCCACATCTGGAATACTGCGTGCAGTTTTGGTTTCCATATTTACGAAAGGATATACTTGCTTTGAAGGCAGTTCAGAGAAGGTTCACTAGGTTGATTCCGGTGATGAGGACGTTGACTTATGGAGGAAATGTTGAGTAATTTGGGCCTCTACTCTTTGACGATCAGAAGAATGAGGTGATCTTACCGAAACATACAAGATTATGAGGGGGCTTGACAAGGTGGATGCAGAGAGGATGTATCCACTGATGGGGAAAGACTAGAGCTCGAGGGCATGATCTTAGAATAAGGGGCCACCCATTTAAAAACAGAGATGAGGAGGAATTTCTTCTTTCAGAGGGTTGTAAATCTGTGGAATTTGCTGCCTCGGAGAGCTGTGGAATCTGCGGCATTGAATAAATTTAAGATAGAAATACACAGTTTCTTGACTGATAAGGGGATAAGGCGTTATGGGCAGCGGGCGGTGAAGTGGAGCCGAGTCCATGATCAGATCAGCCACGATCTTATTGAATGGTGGAGCAGCCTCGAGGGGCCATATGGCCTACTCCTGTTCCTATTTCTTATGTTCTTATGCAACAAGTTCATGTAGGCTTTCATTGATTGACCGATATTATTTCAAATGTAAATGCATTTTGTTGCAGATTATTGGGTTCGAAATTGCTCCTCTTGGCGACGTCCGTTTGCACGTCCCCGCAGGAGGCTAATGGGGTGTGGAATACTTTGCCAGTGTGGGGTTACCGGCTCCCGCAAAATTGCCCAATAGATTGCCCCATGGACTATTGTGCACCAGGTGATAGTCATCCCAGTAAGTGGCACGCACCAACACTTGTCCAACCCACGGCGGGGCGGATATGCCCCACACTCCACGATGCTGGTGCAAGTGGGTGTCAGTGCCAGCCTCGTGGGTCATGAAGGGTGCTGACATCCACTCACGGGCAGACGTTAAAGGGGAGGTCACGAATGCCATGGTCCACCAGCTTGGCGGTTTTGCCGATTCATCGGTCCGCTCGAATTCATGTCCCCTTGTGTGGTCCAGGCTGCTATTGTGCAGAGCGGTACTCAGTTTTTATTTCGCAGCCCAGGTACCACGATACCCTTCTGGCCCAGTAGAGACAATCAGACGTCGTGCAGAGTGGCAATGTCCCCTTGGTGCGGGGGGTGGGGGGCACGTTAAAACTCAGTCTTCCCTTTTGTGGTGAAAATAGCCCCAACATATTCAATATTTCCTGATAGTTATAACCGCTCAGTTCTGATATCATTCTATTTCATCTTTTTCGCACATTCTCTCAAGCGTCTATCATTTTATAATAAGGAGACCAGACCTGTTCATCGTACTCCAAGTGTGGTCTAACCAAAGGTCTATACAATTTTGACATAGCTTCTCTGTTTTCAGTTAGAGCCCTCCAGACATGAACCGCCGTGCTTTGTTTGCTCTTTAAAGGCGTTATTATCCTGCGTCGCCACTTTTATAGATTAGTGTATCTTTATGTCCAGATCCCACTGTTCATTATCAGTCAGACACTTATTTTCTAAGGGGTATGTGGTCTTCTTATTCTTCCTACCGAAATGTACTACCTCACACTTATCTATTTTGAATTACATGTGTCAATTACTCACACATTATAGAAGTTTATTAATGTATTGCTGTATTTAGTCACAGTCCTCTTCCATATGAACTACAACTCATAATTTTTTGTAATCCGCAAATTTTGATATTGTAATTTTATTTACCTAGTTCAAATCATTTATGTAAAAGATGAACAAAACTGGTCCCAGCACCGATTCATCTGGAACGCCTCTTCCACCATTTGTCTATATAAGTAACTGTCTTTAACCCCGACCCTCTGTTTTCTTATTTATAACCAGCTTACTGTTCATATATAATTAAACATCAATCAATTTAGCCGTATAGTTTTCCATTGCACAGGGTTATACATTGAATGTTTATTTTGTTCTATTTATCAAACACTGCAGGTTATTCCTGCTCCATTACTGGAATGTGAGGTAGACATTAAACATTAATAAATAATCAAACTCTGAGGGGTTTAATACTCCTTTCATGGGATACAAGAGTAACAATTATTTAATATATGATTTTAGAGCTCTTGTAGCGGAATTTGAGATGGGTTAAATATATTAAAACAGTCAAACGTTGCTGCCTTTCTACTGCTCCTTTTAATGGAAGTGAGATGGTTTTAAAATAACAAAATGATCAAACCTTGCTGGTTTCCTGCTTTTTCTAATGGTGCAGATGTTTTTCCTGATCCGTTGCCAGAATGGGGGCTGTTTATTAAGTACAGATAACGGTACAGTGATTATGTGTAACGGCTCAAATGTTTTCACTCTATCTTTGTTGCAGTTAAATTGAATGTTTAATTTACTATCTTGAAATGCTCGGCATTGATCACTGTCCCTGTCACAGAAATCAGGTTCTGGGCCGGGCAACCTTGTAATATCTCTGAGCTTTAGTCAGTGAGTAGTGTTCCCTGGTTCAGACGTTCTATAATTAGAAAAGAAGAGAGAGAGACTCCTGAAACAATTAGACTGTTGTAGAAAATATATGAATGAAAGGAGAGCACATTTAATTAAAGATAAACTGAAGTCTGCTTCTGGAGTAAATGGAATGAACGGAGGTCATTGTTGTAGTGTAGAAAACCATGAAGTTTAATAATACAATGGAATCAAGTAATTCCCCAAGTGCAAAAATATCAATCAACCTGGCCAAGATCAGTATTGTCCAATCATATTACAGGAATTGGTTACTCAGTATTGTTAACAACGCCACTTACATGTATTATTCTCACGTTCATTTCTAACATTATAATTTTAATTAGAGCGTGAGGTGAGAACACAATTATCCGCTGGAGCAATAACTGCCCACTCAACAGTTGGTGCATGAAAACCCAGAACCAAATAATCAAATGTGCAGGTTTGTCACCCAGTCAATAGCTGGCGCAGTGAAATCTGCGTCGATGGAAGAAACAGTGAAAACCCACTCAACAAGAGATACCGTGAGAGCCCAGACAAGAGGACATATAATGAAAGGCCAGTCAATAGGAGATACTATTAGAGCCTATTGAACAAGAGTTACTATAATAGTCCAGCCAACAGTAGCTTTACTGAAAGGCACTGAGACCACTCAGCGCAAGGTGCAAAAATAGCAAGCGCTGAGAGAGACGGCTCAGCAGTAGGGGGAGCAAATGCTCTTAAACTGCGCTATTCTTTGCACCGGTCAAGCCATTTTACTTTGCAGGTGGGAAGTGATTGAATATGTCGTTTCTCAATCACGTTTTGCTAACCTATCAGCACGCCACTCCAGTCAAAGTAACAGGATTGAAAATTAGCAACAAACTACTGATTGGACAAACCAGCCAATTTCACTCGAAAGTGAAGAAATGTAATACTAAACCCTTTTTGACACTCTCCCCTTCATCAAGCAGAACATGTGAATGTTTCTAATCTGTCACTATCTATCTAGATGTGGCCGCACTGTAATCCATATGTTCACATAAAGAATAATTTGTACCTGAACAGATGACTCCAACATCCCGCTGGTGTCCGCAGCCTGCTGGACCAATTACAGGCCCTGACCCTTCTCCAAAGTGAAGATCAAGCGGCGCTGCTGCACCTGAGCCACAGCCCAGCTCGTTACAAACAGCTTCCGCGTTCGCCAAGTCCCAGGATCGATCGCCGCAAACTGTCCTCCAGATTCCATTCCCATAAATCTCCAGTCTCCCCGCACAGGGACTGCTTCCATTCACCAGTCTGGGCTTAGCGCTTCCTGGGAATAATATTAAATAAACAGTGAGCATTGTAAGGCGATTTATCTTAAAATGTGGTCAGAGATCCAGTTATCGCATCAATAATCTGATTGCCCTGTTGAATTACAGTCAGGTGAGAGGCATCGTAAACACTGGGATCATATTGTTTAAACATGTTAGAGGAAGTATTGATGTTATCAAATAAGGTTTTTGACAAGGTCCCACACAAGAAATTAGTGTGCAAAATTAAAGCACATGGTATTGGGGTAATGTATTGACGTGGATAGAGAACTGATTGGCAGATAGGAAGCAGAGAATCGGGATTAAACAGGTCCTTTTCAGAACGGCAGGCAGTGACTAGTGGGGTGCCACAGGGTTCAGTGCTTGGACCCCAGCTCTTTACAATATACATCAATGATTTAGATTAAAGAATTGAGTGTAATATTTCCTAGTTTGCAGATGACACTAAGCTGGTTGGCAGTGTGAGCTGTGAGGAGGATGCTAAGAGGCAGCAGGGTGATTTGCACAGGTTAGGTGAGTGTGCAAATACATGGCAAATACAGTATAATGTGGATAAATGTGAGACTGTCCATTTTGGGAGCAAAAACACAAAGTCAGAATATTATCTGAATGGCGACAGATTAGGAAAAGGGGAGGTGCAACGAGACCTGGGTACCATGGTGCATCAGTCACTGAAAGTTAACATACAGGTACAGCAGGCATTGAAGGCAAATGGCATGTTGGCCTTCATAGCTTGGGGATTTGAGTATCAGAGCAGGGAGGTTTTACTGCAGTTCTACAGGGCCTTGGTGAGGCCTCACCTGGAATATTGTGTTCAGTTTTAGTCTCCTAATCTGAGAAAGGACATTCTTGCTATTGAGGGAGTGCAGTGAAGGTTCACCAGACTGATTCCTGGGATGGCAGGACTGACATATGAGGAGAGATTGAATCGACTAAGCCTGTATTCACTGGAGTTTAGAAGAATTAGAGGGGATCTCATAGAAACATAAAATTCTGATGGGATTGGACAGGTTAAAGGCAGGAAGAATGCTCCTGATACTTGGGAAGTCCAGAACCATGGGTCACAGTCCAAGGATAAAGTTAAGCCATTTAGGACCGAGATGAGGAGAAACTTCTTCACTCAGAGTTGTTAACCTGTGGAATTCTCTATCGCAGAGAGTTGTTGAGGGCAATTCGTTAGATATATTCAAGAGGGAGTTAGATATGGCCCTTGCGGCTAAAGGGATCAAGAGAAAGCAGGAAAGGGATACGGAGGTGAATAATCAGCCATGATCTTATTGAATGGTAGTGCAGGCTCGAAGGGCCGAATGGCCTACTTCTGTACATATTTTCTATGTTTCTGACTTACCGCTGTGTATCTTATGAATGTTCTTTTAGATAGCGCCTTCTATTTTGTGGTTTTCATTTGAAAGTTTAAAATGTAACCAGGAACTTGCAACATAATCCGCACGGAGATGGTCAAATGTGAATTAATTTAAATCAAAATGCTTGTCACAAACGAGCGGATGTGTCTAATTATTGTGGGAAGGTTAGGCGTTTAAGTCACTCACACAGACGGATCGTTAAGAATATGAGCTTCAACTGAATCGTGAGACATGAAGTAATCAGATACGGCAAATGCAAGGGGGAGCTGCAAATGCACCAGGTTTCTCTGATCCTGTACATACATATATTTATTCTTACTGGTCGGGAAAATTGTTCTAAAATAGTACATCGGTGAATTGAACCTCCATCAACAAAACTCTATACGGTCTTTTTTCTGAAACATCCATTTTGTGCGCAGCAAGTTCCCACAACCAGAAAATGAAGTAAATAGCTCATTGGTAAATCTCAGATCTGACATCAAGCGATGAGCGCAGGCGCAGAGCCGGGCTCACGGCGCATGCCCGGTAGCTGTCGGGTTGAGATTGTGACATTTCCAGCGGTTCCGCTCATTCACTGCGGCTTTGGACAAATCTCAATGGGAACTTGTTCTGTCTGCATTGTAAATGTGCCGCGTGTCAGGTGATTACTGCTCTCGGTGGGGGGGATGTGTATTACATATAATAATATAGTGATGTTACCACAAGACAAAGTGATCCTAATAATAATATAAACATTAATAATAAGCGGACAATGCAGGAATTATAAACTCTCACTTTCCGGAGACGGACAGTCGCAGATAATTTTATATCCGCTTTTTTCCGGAAACCACCAAACGCGGCGGGAGATGGGAGTCAGGAGAAAGATGTTTACCTGAGCAGATGACGCCGGCATCCCTGGAGTGTGACCAGCGATAGTGATCCCATGGAACTGACTCACACTCCCGCAGAGCGGCCTCGGTCCCGCCGCACCGAACATGTGACGTCACAATGGGTCCGGCCCCTTTCCCAAAGTGAGCCCCGCCCGGTGCTGACAGCGCGGCCCCGCAGCCCAGCTCCCGACACACAACAGCGGCGTCCCGCAGGTCCCAGAGAAAATCAGACACAGTCCCCCACTGTCCCCTGTAGTGAATCTCCAGTCTCCCAGCGCACGGGCCGCCGCCATTCACCAGTCTCAGCTTCACGGGCTCTGTAAAATATCAGAAATATCATCAAGCGGTTGCAGTGTATTAAAGCCGCAGTCTCCCAGCGCGCGGACCGCCCCCATTCACCGGGCAAATAGGACCATGTGAGGAATCAGTGGGAACATCAGACTGTGCCCAGACCCCGAATAAAACCCGGAGTAAACACTAAACATGGCAAAATGGAGAGGAACATACCAATTAACGGTGTAAACGAGCAGGGAACCCGGAGACCACGGGAAGTTCCCAGCACCAGAGCGGCTCCCACGGGGACGGGGTGAGGAATTGGCGCGGAATATATTGCAGCCGCCACACCTCGGGAGATGGGCGTGGCTGCAATGGTCAGCTGTCCATCATGCTCAGTACCGATTGGCCGAAAATAACGCGAGCCCAGAGCAGGTCAGGATTGGAAGACATTGCTCCCACCCCCGGAGCCAATAGAGAAAGAGGCGGGGCCTGGTGGTCATGTGATCTCTATGCGAGCACCGATTGGTGAGGTGGAAAGTGAGCCGCCCTTTGGGACAGCAGTGTCAGTGGAGCGGGACCTTCACTCGCTGCCCTGCAGGGACCCCGTTTATTATCATTCTGCATAACGGCAGCAGCCGCCTCTCAGCTTCAATTAAAGATCTTTAGTAACGGACCGCGGGAGGCTCCTTTCTCTTCTGAGGTTAATCGGTGATGAAAAAGGCCCTGAGATTGTCCAGCCTTAATATTCAATGGGATGGATTAGAGCAGAGAGATACCAGATAATGTGAATATAAAGGCGATTACCTGACCGGTTAGCTTGACTGTTCCCAGGTCTGCCTGAAATGAGACATTGAGAATCAGAGTTCGCTGGGACAAGAAATGAATGAAACTGTCGGAAAGAAAAGTTACAAATACAATGAACTGTGTGGTCCCAGAACACTATCACCACATTAAATATAAGAACCATCTTTTCAGAGCAATTAGGGTGGGGAATAAACTCCGGCCTGATCATAAGAAGATAAGAAATAGGAGCAGGAGTCGGCCACACGGCCCCTTGATCCTGCTCCGCCATTTAACATGATCATGGCTGATGGGATCATGGACCCAGGTCCACTTCCCTGCCCGCTCCCCATAACCCCTTATTTCCTTATCGTTTAAGACTGTCTATTTATGTCCTAAATTTATTCAATGTGCCAACTTCCACAGTTCTCTGAGGCAGCGAATTCCACAGATTCACAACTCTCTGAGAGAAGAACTTTCTCCTCATCTCAGTTTTAAACGGGTGGCCCCTTATTCTAATATTATGCCCTCTAGTTTCAGTCTCCCCTATCAGGGAAACATCCACTCTTCACCTTGTCAAGCCCCCTCATAATCTTATATGTTTTGCTAAGATCACCTCTCATTCTTCTGAATTCATAAGAACATAAGAATTAGGAACATGATTAGGCCATCCAGCTCCTCGAGCCTGCTCCGCCATTCAACAAGATCATGGCTGATCTGGCCATGGACTCAGCTCCACTTACCCGCCCGCTCCCCATAACCCTTAATTCCCTTATTGGTTAAAAATCTATCTGTGATTTGAATACATTCAATGAGCTAGCCTCAACTGCTTCCAATGCGCAGAGGCCCAACCTACTCAATCTTTCCTCATACGTCTACCCCTTCATCTCCGGAATCAACCTTGTTTAGCTTCTCTAAACTGCCTGCAAAGCAAGTATATCCTTTCATAAATATGGAACCCAAAACTGCACGCAGTATTCCAGGTGTGGCCTTACCAATACTGATGACACTGTACAACTGTAGCAAGACTTCCTTGCTTTTATACTCCATCCCCTTTGCAATAAAGGCCAAGATTCCATTGGCCTTCCTGGTCACTTGCTGTACCTGCATACTAACCTATTGCGTTTCATGCACAAGTACCCACAGGTCCCGCTGTACTGTAGCACTTTGCAATTTTTCTCCATTTAAATAATAACTTGCTCTTTTATTTTGTTCGGCCAAAGTGCATGATCTCACACTTTCCAACATTATACTCCATCTGCCAAATTTTTGCCCACTCATTTAGCCTGTCTATGTCCTTTTGCAGATTTTTGTGTCCTCCTCACACATTGCTTTTCCTTCCATCTTTGTACCATCAGCAAACTTGGTTCTACCAAGCCATTAATATAGATAGTAGATAGTTAGGGTCCCAGCACTGATCCCTGCGGCACCCCACTGGTTACTGATTGCCAACCCGAGAATGAACCATTTATCCCAACTCTTTGTTTTCTGTTCATTAGCCAATCCTTCATCCATGCTAATATATTACCCCCAACCCCGTGAACTTTTATCTTGTGCAGTAACCTTTTATGTGACACCTTGTCAAATGCCTCCTGGAAGTCCAAATACACCACATCCACTGGTTTCCTTTATCTACGCTGTTCATTACATCCTCAAAGAATTCCAGCCAATTTGTCAAACATGACTTCCCCTTCATAAATCCATGCTGATACTGCCTGACCGAATTTTGCTTTTCCAAATGTCCTGCTACTGCTTCTTTAATAATGGACTCCAACAATTTCCCAACCACAGATCGCATCGTCTATCCCTGACCCCAGAATAATTAACAATCAATCTACAACCGCGACTCGCATGGTCCTCCATTCGTCAAGTTTTTCTCATATTATCAGGGATAACTGCTCAGATTTGTCCTTTTTCAGTCGGTAATGTTTTCCCATTTATTTACACGATTCCTCATAGCTGAGAATCCCTCCAGTACTCAGGACGAGAACTAAAATGTGAGAATTTAGTGATATTCTGTGCCGCGAATTTAACTTCCTGAATTGGATGCAAAGCCAGGAACTTTCCAGTTCGTTGAATTTGACTACAGGGCTGATTTAAGGGTTTAAAAATACAGTCAATGCAGAGTGCTTATATGGACATTCTTATCATTACAGATTATTAGGTGTGGCAAGAATCAAAATATTATTTTACATGAATATTTCAGGTCGGATTTGAACAGCTTTCACATTTAAATGAGTTCCTGTTCGATTTAGGAAGCAAATAATTTTTAAACACATTAATTATAGGTTAACACCTCCAGTAAAACACCAGAGGGAGCCCACATCAAACAATCCAGACTGAGCTTTAAACGCAATACCAGTAATTTCAACACAATATCTCCATATCGCTTAACGGTTGCCTGAATAAACGTTACCTCGGTAAGAAATACCAAATACACACCGAATATTTACAAGAGCAGAATAAATGTCTCTGATCGCTATCTGCCGAAGATAAATATACAATTCAGGATTTGTTACACAAAGCGACCACAGCATGGAGCGTGCGGAAGGAGATTGGGAAACAAGTCCCGATATCTCATTAAACAATACATCGCACTACATAAAATTATGGAGCATGTAGAAACAGACTCAGAAGCATGAATTATTATTTGGCATGGTACATATGAATATATAAATCAGAATGCTTAATTTAACATAAAAAGTCATTGTTTTGACGATCGTCGGTAGCTGAACAAAATACCCCGACAGCAAATCCGCGAGAAATTTAGGATGTTTCAAGAGCATCACTGTTTGGAGAGTGTACTTGATAAGAGTGATATTAATAAGTGAAGCAATAGAAGTTCAAACTCTAGCTAATATTTAAATTTACAACATTTTTAATCCTTTGGAACACTCTAAAGCTGAACAAACTATTTAAAATATTTTAATTCCATTCTTTGTCTCATATGGGGGTCAGACAGCACTTCTACTGAGAACTACTGGGAAAAGAAATCGGGCTGTGGGATCACTCGGCAGTATGTGCAGCTTTGACTGGTGTTCTACACCCAGTGAGCGAAATTAACCTCCGGGCTCCGAGACCTTCTATTCTAACCGTGACCGCGCTCTACTTCCAACAGGCTCGGTTTAAAACCCCGACTGGAATATCAGCTCCTGTCTGTCTCGTTTGTACGACAGCCGCAGGGAGCAAAATAAAACAAACTGGCGCAGCAGTTGTGTTCGATTTAGGTTTTAAATCTAAATGCGACACAAATCTCCTTTGAAAATCAAAGTCTTAATCAGATGTCGTTCCCTATTTGAAGTTGATTGCATTTAAAATCAGACAAAGAATCCAAAATATAAACGAAATGACATTTTTACAAATTAAATAAACAATTTGAATAGTGACTTCATACGATCCCAATGAATGACAAATTTGAATAAAATATACCCGTTTTCTGTAAATTGATTCTGATCAGCGCGCGGTTTGTGAAAATGAAATGTTTTCACTCCGTTCTACACTTTGCATAAAATGTTCTTTAAATTAACTATAAAAACAGCATTTTAGTATCCAGTTAGTTTTATAACATAAAATAAAGTAAATAACTGTGAAATATATCTCATTAAACGAATAATGTATTTGATGAATGTGTGAGAACCAGGATTTTAATTGATATAGATTAATAACTATAACCAAACACAAACTGGAAACATTGAGAAACTGAATGGAGTCATCGACCCTGACAAACTCAGCCAAAAATCTATCGAGCATTTGAAAGAAGTTAGAGAAACAAATCCCCATACTACATGAATAATATAAAACATGGAGAATGTGGAAGGAGATTTTGAAACGGTCATCATTACATAAGAAAAATAAGAAATAGGAGCAGGAGTAGGCCATTTTGCCCTCGAGCCTGTTCCGCCATTCAATAAGATCAGGGCTGATCTGATCATGGACTCAGTTCCACTTCCATGTCGGATGCCCATAACCCTTAACTCCCTTATCGCTGTAAAATCTGTCCAGCTCGTCTTAAATATATTCAATTACCCAAACTCCACATCTCTCTGGGGCAGGGAATTCCACAGACTCACAACCCTCTGGGAGAAGAAATTTCTGCTTATCTCAGTTTTAAATGGATGGCCCTTTATTCTATGTCGCCGAGTTTTATTTTCCCATGAGTGGAAATATCCTCTCTGCATTCACCTTGTCAAGCCCCCTCATTATCTTATAGGATTCAAAAAGATCACCTCTCATTCTTCTGAACTCCAATGTGTATAGGCCCAACCTACTCAACCTATTCTCATAAGTCAACTCACTCATCTCCGGAATCATCCTAGCGAACCTTCTCTGTACAGCCTGCATTGCCAGTGTATCCTTCCTCAAATGTGGAGGCAAAAACTGTACTCAGTGCTCCTGGTGTGATCTCACCAATACCCTGTACAGGTGTAGCAGCACTTCTCTGCAATTATACTCTATCCCCCTTGCAATAAAGGCCAACATTCAATTTGCCTTCCTGATTAGTGCTGTATGTGCACACTAACTTTTTCTGTTCCATGCACAAGGACCCCCAGGTCTTTCTATACTGCCGCGTTTTGCAATTCTTCCCCATTTAAATTATAATTTGCTTTTCTATGATTTCTGCCAAAGTGGATAACCTCACATTTTCCCACATTATACTCCATCTGCCAAATTGTTGCCCACTCACTTAGCTTGTCTATATCCCTTTGCATATTTTGTGTGTCCTCCTAACAATTTGCTTTCCCGCCTATCTTTGTATCATCAGCAAACTTGGCTACATTACACTCAGTCCCTTCATCAAAGTCATTAATATAAATTGTAAATAGTTGAGGACCCAGCACCGATCCCTGCGGCAGCCCACTGGTCACTATTTGACAACGCAAAATTACCCATTTATCCCGACTCTCTGTTTTCTGTTAGTTAACCAATCCTCTATCCATGCTAATATCTTACCCCCAACTCCGTGATCTTTTATCTTGTGCAGTAACCTCTAAATAACCTCTAACTGAAAATAATTTCAGTTAAAAATTAATAATTTTGAAGAACTTCACTTACTGAACAACAATACGCACAACGCAAATCCCCCAGAGATTTTGGAACTTCCAGTAACATCATTTTTGGAGAGTTTAATTATCAATAATTATAGTAAAAATTAATTCAGTTGAAACAATATGGGTTTCACCTCTAATTAATCTGTATCTGAATATTTTTAGAGTATTTCTCCAACAGTCTAAACTTGAACCAACTATATAGATATTTTACTTCATTTCTCTGTATCACACTTCGGTCAGAGAGCACAAGACCTGAGAAATATCGGTCACAATAATGTGTGCGGGATCAGTCGGCAGTGGGTGCAGCTTTGTCTGGTGTTCTGCACTCAGTGAGTCCATTTCAGTTTGACGCAATTCTCAACTGGGAATGTTAAGTAAGTGTTAATAAGATGTAAAATAATACAAACACATTCACTGTCGATGACAGAAATTGAGAAATAATTTCCTATTTGTAATTGATGGAATATGAAGTGAAACAAATTACCCAAATTATGTATTAAAAGAGAATTCTGGAAATGGCAAAATTTATTTGAGTATTCACTTCATAAATCCCAATGGATGAGAAATTTGAATAACATATACCATTTTCCTGTAAATTGATATTGAAAAGCGCACGATTGATGAAAATGATTCAGGGAGTACTGTACCATTCATGTTTTTTTTCTCAGTTCTACGATTTGCAGAAAATGGCCATTAAATTAGCTACATAAATTGGATTTTAGTATCCAATCAGTTTTGTTAAATACGAGACGATTATTCACGTAAATATATTTCCCTCAATACATAAAGTAATCATGCTGGAATATTTCCAAGTACGTGAACCAGTTTTGTTGACAGAAATTAATAAATATAAAGAAACACACAGCGGGAACTAAGCAGAGTCATCGAACGACATTTTCAGCAAAAAATATCGACCAAATGGAAGGAGCTGGAGAAACATGCTCCGTAATCTCATTAACCATACATGACATTGTATAAAATGTGTGGAATGTGGAAGGTGATTGGGAAAACGTAATTCTTACAATAAACTGTACTTATATCTGCATGAAATAAGAATTAGGAGTGGGAGTAGTCCATATGGCCCCACAAGCCTGCTCCCTCATTGAATACGATCATGGGTGATCTTCGATCTCAACTCCACTTTCCCGCCCCATCCCCATAGCCCTTGATTCCTCTCGAGTCCAAAAATCTATCGATTTCAGCCTTGAATACATTCAAGGACTTAACATCCACAATCCGTTGTGTAGAGAATTTCAAGGATTCACAACCCCCTGAGTGAAGAAATTCCTCCTAATCTACGTTCTAAATGTCCGACCCTTTATCCAACATAAGAACATAGAATTTGGAGCAGGTGTAGGCCATGTGGCAGTTCAAGCCTACTCCATCACTCAATAAGACTATGGCTGATCTGATCTTGGCCTCAGCTCCACTTCCATAACTCCCTTATCGTTCAAAAATCTATCGAACACCATCTTAAAATAATAGAAATATTAATTTAATATTAAAATTCATTATTTTGAAGATCATCAGTCAACAATACTCATACAACAGATTCCCCAAAATTTAGTAAATTTGAGTCACATAATTTTTGAGCGTGTACTTCAAAATAATTATATTAATAATTATTGCTAATTGAAACAATATTGGGTCCACCTCTGGTCAATGTTTTATTATAAAATATTTGTAGACATTGTCCAGCACTCCAATGCTGAACAAACTATTTATTTTAGTTCTATTCTCTGTCTCACACAAGGGTCAGAAATCAATTCTAATGAGTAATACCTGTGACAGAAATGTCGGTGTGGGTTCAGTCGGCAGTAGGTGCGGATTTGACGGGTGTTCTACACTCAGTGTTTTAACTTACACCCAGGCTCCGATACACTATAAGAAGTTCATGAATTTAAAATAAAACAAACCAAAATATGGTTTAAAAGCAACTCGTACGTATTACGTTACCCAGTTCAATATTCAGTTAGTATGATTGCCTTTCAGTTTCTATGTTTAAACCGAACTCGGACACAAATACCGCGGCAGTGTTGATTTATTTTGCCCCTGCGCTTTGTGTACAGACATTTGAATAAAATAAGCCCGTTTGCTGTAAATTGATTGTGATCAGCACGCCGTTTGTGAAAATGTGTCGAGGATTAATATACATCTCCTGTTTTTTCTGTTCTATGAATTGCAGAAAATGTTCTTTAAATTATACACAAAACAGGATTTTTGTAAAATAAAATCAGTTTTGTAAAATAAAATGATTAAACAAATGATGTATCTGATAACAGTGCGGGAACGTGAGCATGTCAGTAAACCAGCATTAGTTATTGATCGAGATTAATAAATATAATCAAACACACTCTGTAAACAGTGAGAAACTGAACGGAGTCATCGGCCGAAAACCTCAGCAAAAAATATCGAGCAGGTGGAAGGAGACGGAGAAATACGTCCCGGTATCTTATGACACTGTATAACATGTCTGAGCGTGTGGAAAGAGTTAAAGAAACAAGTCCCAATGCCTCATTAAATTCTACCTGACTCCATATCAATGTATGGGGCATGTCTCAGGAGACCGAGAAAAATTCATTATTATATGGCACGGTGTATATACCTGTGACAGGGACTGTAGCTCTCGTATTGGACTGTTCAGCAACCTAAGGACTTATTTTAAGAGTGGAAGCAAGTCTTCCTCGATTCCGAAGGACTGCCTATGATGATAATGATGATGTATATAAATGTGTCAATTAGAAAACTTAATTTGATATAATTTTGAAGTTAATCTCTAACTAAAAAACAACACTCACATAGCAAGATCCAAAAGGTTTAGGAACTGAGAGTGGCCTGTAACTGAAGTTGCTCAGGGACACACAGGTATAGAGAAGCTGTCTCACTAATAACCCGAGTAAGCAGGAAGAGTCACCCAGAAACTTAGATGAATTAAGGCTGCCCGGGGACAATGAATAGCGGGAGAAGGAGGACGCACCAAGGGTATAAAGGAGAAAGCTTCATTTAAAAATGCTAGTCTTGTCTTTCATTTTCTATGTTTATCCCGAACTCGGACACAAATACCGCGACAGTTTTGATTTATTTTGTCCCCCGCGTTTCTTGTGCAGACATAGCAGACTGAGGTTAAAATTTGAATCCAATTATTTTAACAGATCCGAGTAAAATTAAAGCGCGTTCACTGTTAGAACAGAGTGTATCACAGTCTGGGGTGTAAGCTAACTCACTGAGTCTAGAACACCAGCTGCACCTGCCGCCGACTGAATAGTTCAAATCCTACCACAGCAGCTGGGAGAATTTAAATTCAGTTCATTAAATAAATGTGGATTGTTTAGCTGTCTCTGTGGCGCAATCGGTTAGCGTGTTTGGCTGTTAACTGAAAGGTTGGTGGTTCGAGCCCATCCAAGGACGTTAATTCTAGACATTGAAAGTGTGACCCACCAACTCCTAAAGTTCAATTCATCACAGTTTTCAAAAAAAAAATCTACACACACAGAAAGAAACGGAAAACAATCACCGACCGAAAAACGCAGCAAGTGGAAGGAGAGTGAGAAACAAGTCCCGATATCAGATTAAATACGACATGGCATTATGTACAAAGTATGGGCATGTGGAAGGAGATTGAGCAAGCTTAACAATTGCATGCCTCAATAAAGGTATGAAATAAAAAACTTAATTTGATATCAAATGGTCATAATTTTGAAGATATTCACTAACCACTAATTAAACAACAACACAGAAACAGCAAATTCGCCAAAGTTTTCGGACATTTTATTAACATCATTATATGGAGAGTGTATTTAATAATAATTATGCAAATGATGAATGCTAATTGAAACAATATTGATTCCACCAGTGGTGAATATGTTATTATGCAATATTGATTAACCTTATCCAACATTCTAATGCTCAATGAACTATATAAAGTAGTTCAGTTCACTTTATCACACGCGGGTTAGACAGCATTTCTACTGAGAAATACCTGTGACAGAAATGTGTGTGTGGATTCAATAAACAGTCGGTGCAGCATTGACTGGTGTTCTACACTGACTGGGTTAACTTACACCCCAGACTCCGATACACTCTATTCTAAAAGCGACGGCGCTCTATTTCCAGCATTCTCAGTTTAAATAATCCGGTTAGCATTTCAACTCAAGCTAGCTCTGTCTGTACAAGAGGAGCAGGGGACACAATGAAACAAAACTGTCTCGGTATTTGTGTTCGATTTTGGTTTTAAATGTAAGATTGATACAATTCTCAACTTCAAAGATGTAAAAGTGTTTGAACGCGTTCAATGACTCCAACAAAAATGGCGAATTAATTGCCGATTTGAATTTTATGAAACTTAAAATGAACCAAACAACCCGTAATATGTATTACATTAAACTTCTACAAATTAAATACACAATTTCAATATTAACTTCATACGATCCCAGTGAATGACAAATTTGAATAAAATATACCAGTTTTCTATAAATTAACCGCACGCTTCGATACTCTTTATTCTATCAGTGAACGCGTTCGACTTCTAACTGACTCATTAAAAAAAATCCGGTAAGATTTTCAGTCTGCTCTGTCTATACAAGAGCCTCAGGTGGAAGGCGATGGAGGAGCCAGTCCCGAAACCTCATAAAACTCTACATGACACTGTTAAACCAAACAGCTTTTACTTTCCACACCTCAATGTGTTCACAGTAAATTCCAATAATTGTATAAACGAGGTACATGTTTTAATAATAATAAGCGTATCTATAAATAACCGAATACTTTCAATGATCAATAACTCACAGTTCAGAAGCTGCAGTAGAAACAGGGTCAGTAAGGACCGCAGCATCGTCCCGGGAGCCGGTTACAGGATGGGACCTGAACATGAACCGAGCGCTGTTCCCAGATACCGAGCTCTCCCGCCAGCAAATTCTGACACCCAGACTGAACTGGGAGTTAATTCTTTGACACAAATTTGCACAGAAACCAGTGTTTCCTTCCAAACAACCAATAGATTTGAAAGATATGAACCGTGAATTACAGTTTGGTAAAATACACCAATGAGAAGGACCTTGCCCATTAATATATGCAACGAGCCCAGGCTCCATCCAACGCCTTCACTTTAGAGGCCAATGACCTGTAAGAGTCTGAAATGGAAATGAGTCACCGACATTGCATCTGGATCTTAGAATCAGAGAATCAGAGAATATTACAGCACAGACTTAGGCCTATCGGTCCAATATGCTGCGTCGGTTCTTTGAATCAGCTGTCCCACATTCCTAAAAAATATTTTACGGATACCCTTTATGTTACATGCTAACTTTTTCTCATACTTTCTCTGTGCATTTCTTATATTGTTTTCACAAATACCCTCGGCACTCTTTCAATTTGGCCTGGTTTTCGATTGTATTCTTCACCTCACATTTGTCATGAACCTCTGTTTTCTGTTTCATTTTAATCTGCGCTTCCTTCGTCATTCAGGGAGCTCAAGCTTTGGACATCCCATCTTTCCTCGTTATGGGTATATGCTTAGTTTGTACACGAACGATCTCTGCTTTGAAGGCCTGCCGTTGTTATTTTCTGACCAATCTTTTTTAAGTCCACCTGTGCTAGATAGCTTCCAAATTACTGGGATTGGCTCGTTTCATCACTGATGTTTCTTTTTCCCTTTTAAAATCAAATTAAACCAAGTTATATTATTATCACTATTACCCAGATTTCTCCGGCTGAAACATGCGCAATTGCCATATTTCACTCGACCGGGTTAGATCCTGCACTGTTACATTCCTCGTTCTGCTAGAAACCTATCGATTAGGAAAGTTCTGCTTTCGGAATTCTTCACCCTCCTTGCCCTTTAGTAAGTTTTTCCCAGTCTATATTAGGGTAATTGAAATCCCCCATCATCACTGCTCTATTATTTTTAAATTTCACTGACTTTTGCCTCCAGATTTGCTCCTCAATCTTCTACTCACATTTGAGATCTATATTAAACACCCAGTAATGTAACAGCACCTTTTATGTTCCTTAACTCGTCTGAAATAGATTCGGTCTTTCAACCATCTAGTACATCGTCCCTCTGTAGAACTTTAATATTATCCTTGATCAATATTGCACATCCATCCTTTCCTTTCCCCTTCCCTATCCCTCATTGATACATGTTAGCCAGGAATGATTAGTTCCTATTTTTGCCAATGGTTAAGCTAGATCTCCGTTATTGCCATTTTATACCATAACCCCATGTGGCAACTTGCGCCTGCTAGTCGGTTTTGCATTTTAACTACCTTTACCTCTGCTCTTATTACACGATTCTTTGTTCTGTTGCTGTTTGTTACTCCTAGTTTTCTATGCACATTGTTTCTCTTCTGTAGGGGAGGACGAAAACCCCTCATTTTACCCAGAAGGAAAAGAGCTGTGGGATCTGTCTGTGCTGCAGCAGGCCAGTGTCCTGGAGGAACAGGAAACCCAGAACCAGATGTGGATTGAAACCGAGACGGTGTGGCCTTGGCAGGGCAGTGATTGGATGGGGGAGGACACCAGAGGCCCAAAGGTGGGACAGAGTCAGCCTAAAGCAAGGGACTCCAGGCCAATGGGAGTGCCCTTGCTTGAAAACTCGGGACTGACTCATCACCGATACCGGGCTATGGTCTCCCCCACGTTTACACTATGGAGGGATATTATGCAGGCCTTAATAAAACTAGGGAACCCAAAACAAATCGAGGGCCTACACAATGACTACAGGAGGCCCACACCCTTCCAACCCAATTAACACCTTCTCAATCCTTGATTCGGTTAACATCAGGGATGGCCAGTGGAAAACCCCCCGCGAAATCCAACACAGCTGCATTTTTCAAAAATCATAAGCCCACCAATGGGAAGGATTTATTTCAGCACGAAAGTCTGGCTGGATAACTGGATATAAGAAGAGGTTTCTGCCCCGACAAGTTGTTCCGTTCTCGTGTTCCAGCAAGCAGTCAGCCTTTCGACACAGAAGGAAGACCAGTGACACCAAAGCCAGAAGAAGCAAACCACCATCCCGAGACGGCATCAGTTCAGCCTCCTTTCGCTACTGGAGACTGAACCTTTTCTTTTTTACTCAAGGATCTTCCCTTGAGAGCTGGTCTCAAGTAGATCCACAGCAACAACAAGACACAACAACAACCAAGTTTCTAAGAAAAATCACAACGGAAAAAGTACGTTCAAGATCCTGAAGATAACAAAAGGAGAACCCCAAAACCACGTTTTGACCTGGAAAGACTGTAAAGGCTGTGGTGAGTATAATCTCTGGTGACCAGAACTCCCAACTCAGTTAGGTCAGGAAGGTGGGAGGTTGGGCATTGCACTGCTGTTAAACTTGTGCAAAAATGTTCATTGTATCCGTTTAGTGGGATTTAGGGAGATTGTTTTGTTGGTGTATTGCTGTTTGTTGAGATACACCTTGTCAAATAAAGTAGAAGCTTCAAGTTCCTCTCGGGATTGCCTCATTCCAGTTTTGTTGTATTACATCTCCTGATCATGAGCCTTGTGTCAGAACAGTGAAAGGGAAGCCAGGAGCGCCTCGGAAACACTCAACTATGTGCCACAGGCTAGGGAAGAAAGCGGTTAGGAGTGTTTGACACTCACAGGTGCCTCGCAGGCTAGGCATAAGCTGTGGGGGCGCACGAGTCTCAAAACCCCCTTCATAAGCTGTGGACACAGTCTCTCCAGGAGTGCTCTTGCAGCACTCAGGGTATCTCACCGGCCAGGCATAAGCTGTGAGGGCAGAAGCCCAGAGAGAGACACCCAAGGCACAACACTCCCCAAAACCCCTTACAGAACATGGTGACCGTGTTAGGACACAAGCAAACAAAAGATGTTAATATAACAGATGAGGTGATAAGAGAGGAAACTAAAATGGAGGAGAGAATTTCCTCCTACATTTTTGGCAAGGTGAAACTCAGCAAACCTTGGGTGCAAGCCCTCACACGGGCAGAGCGCCCAGTGGATGCTGCTGCTCAGTGGACAGCAGGGAAGGACCACAAACGCAGGGTGGAAAAGGCCATCTGGCTTATCTGCCTCACCCGCCAAGTCCAAAAGCTCGACCAGCGGGTGAAGGACTTGGAACAGAGTCTTCAGACATCAGAGGAGCTCTCTGCTATCCGGCTGCAGTTAGGGACAACCTGCTGGCCGAATTAGCTGAGGAGCAGCAAAGGAAGAGGCAGTTGGAGGAGCCCTTCCGAAATAGCCGGGACTATCTTCAGTGTCAGGTCACTGAGGCCAAGGGTAGTGAGGGGTCCCTCTGGGAATGGAACTCTCGGTACGCCAGAAAATTAGGGAACTGGAGAATAAATTAAAAGATGTGCAGGCAGCTTATAAGGTGGCCAGTAGCAATGAGTTTAAATGGGCAGATCACGGTCCCCGCCAGGAGAGGATTAAAACTCTCAACTACGCTCTATCCCAGGCAAAGGGATAGAGGGTTCACAGGGGACAACGGAGAATATTGTGGGGGGTAGAGGAGAATCCAAAGGCAAGGGACGGCCGACAACCTCCTGAGGCACCAGTGGTTTGTCCGGTGAGGTACCAGGAGGAACGGGGCACACAGGTAGTAGCATACCCAGGGCTGGTCAATTTGTCCTGTTCGGCAGCAGGGATTGGGGCGGGATCAGGTGACCAGGCACTGTCTGCTGCATCGGGTATGGTGGAACAGCCGGAGGTGGAGGGACCAGCGCAGAAAGATCCTGAACCGGGGCACAAGGATGGTCCTCCACAGGCAGATGGCCAAGGTCGAAGAGGGCTGGAGAGCGACTTTATTATTCCCCATGGAGTTCAATCACTCAGGGCCATAGTGGCCCATTTGGCCAAACTCACTCGCACCGTGGACCCGTCTATCCACTTCATGGTGGTGATGCAGGCAGGGGAAATTAATGGGTGCGACGAGGAAGATAGTCAAGCTGCTGCTCTTCTCGCTGGACAGCAAATTGTACGAGGCCCTCCTGGCAGAATGCCAGAGGGGGCAGCGCATATTTTCTGAGGTCCAGAGGGCCGTCCTTGAGGCTATGGGCTTCGATGACAGTAGTCCTTTCGAATTGGTCGAAAGGACAAGTCAGCTTGCAGGGGAAGCCCCGCAGGCATTTGCGGACAGCTGTGGGTGGTATACCACACAGCCTGTGGGGAGCTCCTCGACCGGGCGAATCTTTCCACGGTGCAACCGGCTGCTGGCTGAGGATGCTGGTGGCGAACTGCTTGCCCCGGCTCAAGGCCAGGGCAGAGCTGTGGTTCGATTCCCGGGACCCCAACCTCAACGAGGAAGCAGTGGTCAGGCAACTGGCACTGATCCAACGGAATGGAGGAGGGGTGGAGGAGAAAATCTCCAAAGGTCGGGTAAATGAAGTAAAACCCAACTCGATTCCCAAAAGGAAATGGCACCAGGAGGGTGGCCGCTCGTCTGATAAGGAGGGTGTGTGCTATGGGCACGGGAAAGCTGGGCATTTTAAAAGGGATTGCAGGAGCCCAGCAAAGAGATATGTGGGTGGGGGGGGGGGAACTCCATCAGGAGCCGCCCAGAGTGGGGAGATGGAGGGAGCTCCTCACCATCCCTTGATGAGATAGTAGCTGCAGTGAGGACAGCACTGGAGGGGACGGTGAAGGTAGCTACTGCAACAGGCAGGGAAGCACCAGCAACCCTGCCAGTACAGAGGCTGTGACTAGCCCAGACACAGCCTGCATACTTGTGCCCACTAAAATACGACCCCTGGGGACGACCCTGGGTCAAGATGGAAGTTGAGGGTGTACTGGGTACCTACCTTCTGGACACCGGCGCTTCCAGCACCATAGTCCATTCGGAGGCCCCTGCAACCTCACCTCTATCAAACGGGGTGCCGTATCAACTAGTTGGGTTCACAGGAAATGAGAAGGCTGGGTTTTTTCTCAGTCCCGCTCACAGTTTGTTTAGGAGCAGTCCAAACACAATGGAAGTTCGTCGTGATGGGAAAAGGGATCTTGGGGGCCGATTTCATCATCGCTCGCCAGATCCTAGTAGACTTGAGGAATCACTGTCTTTGGAGCACAGTGGACACGGGAGCAGAGGGAGAAGTCATGGTTATTGATAAGAAACAGGGAAAAGGGACTCTGTGTACCATGAAGCCAAAAGGGGATTACGACCTGGAGGTTCTGGTCGGTAACACCCCAGCCTATGAGTAAGCAAATCTTGCAGCATTTGCCACCCATAAACACGATTGTGGGAGAGTCACAGGAGTGGAGGTTAGAATAGATGGGGGTCCCACCCGCAAAAGCAGTATGGCTTTCCCCGAGAGCCTTTACTTTAACTTTAAAACCCCCTTCCTTTCGTAAGGCCAGCAGCTCGGCCAGCAGTGGACCGTGTTCCTCACTGTTGTCTGTGAATAGCAGCAGGTCGTCCACATACTGGACCAGCTGGTGTGGTTGGCTGAAGCCTTTTAAGCAGTTCGCCATGCATTGGTGAAAATTGCTGGAACTGTTACGAAAGCCCTGTGGGAGGCAGCTCCATGTATACTGCTATTCCCGGAAGGTGAAGGCAAACTTGTCCTGGTCTTCCCTCCGTACAGTGATAGACCAAAACCCATTGGATATGTCCAACACTGTGAACGTGGTTGCAGATGCAGGGATTTGAAGCAGACTTGGAGACAGTTTTAAGCTCGCTTGTCGAGCAGGGTGTTTTGAGACCTAGAGCCACCCGCTTTGGCCAGTTATGAAACTGAACAATTCTTGGAGGGCTACTGTGGATTACAGGGTGCTCAATAAAAATATCCCAGCTTGTGCTCCCATGGTAGTATTTTCCCTCAAAGAGATAGGGTGGAACTAAGGGGCTGAGCCTCCTGGATGTCAAGGGGATACAGGGTAGGCTAATAACAAATACCGATAGCTCAATAGTGCAGAAAGCCGAGAGGAGTATAGCAAGTGCAGTGGTGAAATAAAAAAGGAAATTAGGAAGGAAAAGAGAGAACATGACAAAAAAATTGGCAAGTAAAGTCAAGGAAAACACAAGGATGGTTTATAAATACATTAAGTGCAAGAGGATAACAAAAGACAGTTTTTGGCCAATTGGAGACCATAAAGGTAACCTGTCTGTGGAGGCACATGACATGGGTATGGTTTTTAATGAAAACTTTGTGCCTGTTTTGACACAAAAGATGCAGACACTGCAATCAAGGAGGTGGAGTGCGCTCTTCTGTCTCCCTCTGACATTAGATGAAATAACCATAGTGAGAGAAGAAATTTAAGGGAGTTAGCAGGTCTGAAAGTTGATAAATCTTCAGGCCCAGATGAAACGTATCCCTGGTTGTTAAGAGAAGCAAAAGATGAAATAGCAGAAGCTCGTACCATCATTTTCCAATCCCCTCTGGCTGAAGGTGTGTTGCCGGAGGACTGCTAACATTGTACCTATGTATAAAAGGGGAGAAAGGAATAGAGTGAGCAATTCGAGGTCAGTCAGCCTAACCTCGGTAGTAGCAAAATTATTGGAGAAAATTCAGAGGGAGGGACAGGATAAAGGCACGGATTAATCAAGGACAGTCAGCATGGATATGTTAAGGGAAGGTCGTGTCTGACTAACTTCATTACATTTTTTGAGGAGGTAACATGGAGGGCCGATGAGAGTAGTGCATATGATCTAGTGTATATGGATTTAGCAAGGCTTTTGATAAGATCCCACATGGAAGACTGGTCATGAAAGTAAACCCTGGGTTCCAAGGCAAAGTGGCAAGTTGGATCCAAAATTGTCTCAGAGGCAGGAAGCAAAGCTCAATGGTTGATGGGTGCTTTTGGGACTGCAAGTCTGTTTTCAGTGGGGTTCTGTACGGCTCAGTACCAGGTTCCTTGCTTTTTGTGGTATCTGTCAATGATTTAGACTTGAATGTAGGGGGCATGATTAAAAAGTTTTCAGATGATACAAAAATTGGCTGTGCGGTTGTTAATGAAGAAGAACTGGAGAATTTTAGCAACGAAGAAAGATTGGATAGGCTAGGTTTGTTTTCTTTGGAACAGAGGCAGCTGAATGGAGACCTAATTGAGGTGTATAAAATTATGAGGGGCCTAGATAGAGTGGATAGGAAGGACCTATTTCCCTTAGCAGAGCCCTCCTGTATGGCTCAGAGACGTGGACCATATACAGTAGACACCTTAAATCGCTGGAGAAATACCACCAACGATGTCTCCGCAAAATCCTGCAAATCCCCTGGGAGGACTGATGCAGCAACGTTAGCATCCTTCATCAGGCCAACATCCGCAGCATTGAAGCACTGACCACACTCGACCAGCTGCACTAGGCGGGCCACATTGTTCGCATGCCTAACACAAGATTCCTAAAGCAAGCGCTCTACTCGGAATTCCTACACGGCAAGCGACCGCTAGGTGGGCAAAGGGAACGTTTCAAGGACATCCTCAAAGCCTCCTTGATAAAATGCAACATCCCTACTGACACCTGGGAGTATCTGCACACCCAAGGTGGAGGAAGTGCATCTGGGAGGGTGCTCAGCACCTCGAGTCTTGTCGCCGAGAGCATGCAGAAATGAAGCGCAGGCAGCGGAAAGAGCGTGCTGCAAACCTGTCCCACCCACCCTTTACTCCAACCTCTGCCTGTCCCACCTGTGACAGAAACTGTAATTCCTGTACTGGACTGTTCAGTCACCTAAGAACACATTTTTAGAGTGGAAGCAAGTTTTTCTGGATTTCGAAGGACTGCCTATGATGACGATATCAAACAGGGGGGATAGATTTAAAGTAATTGGTAGGAGGTTTAAAGGGAATATGATTGGAAACTTTTTCACACAGAGAGTGGGGGGTCTGGAACTCATGGCCTGACAGGCCACATTTAAAAAGTACTTGGATGTGCACTTGAAGTGCTGTAACCTATTGTGCTATGGACGGAGAGCTGGAAAATGGGATTAGGTTGGATAGCTCTTTGTCGGCCGATGCAATGGGCCAAAATGGCCTCCTTCCGTGCTGTAAATTTCTAAGATTCTGTGACAAGAAAATTAAGTGTAAGAGAAGATCAACGGGCTGGTGATAGAAGATGCATTAAGATAATATTTGAGAGAGAAGTAGATTGCAGAAAGACTAAAAAAAAATGTGAAAACCCAATTATGACGGAGCTGGGATATATCTCAGGAAGGTAAGCTTATTATTAATAAATTGTTAATAAACAAAGAAATAAAACAACAGTGGGCAATATTCAAAGGAGAAATCAATAGCGTTCAGGAGAAATACATTCCAGGATAAAATAAGATTAATCCAACAAAGAATGAGATGCAAACTTAAAGTGCTGGAAAAAAAATAATTAATGCTTCAGGCCGATGCCGTTTCATCAAAACTGGAAAATGTTGCAGATTTAACAGGGTTTAAACAAGTACAGAGTTGGGGAAAGAAGTGGAGGGGATGAAAGAACAAAAGAGAAGGTCTGTGATATGATGGAAGGCAGGAGTGATTAAATGAAGAGCAGAATGATTACCAGCACCTGCTTTCCAAAAAAATGGGAGCTGCAATTACGATATAAATTTGTTGAATTCGATGTTGAAGCCAGAAGCTTATAAAGTGCCTAATTGAAAGATGAATTACTGTTCCATGAGCTTCCATTGTGCTTCATTGGAAGAATGTAGGAGGCTGAGGACAGAGAGGGCAGTATGGGAGTAAGATGGATAATTAAAATGGCAAGCTTGCGGACGGAATGGAGCTGCTCATCAAAACAATCACCCAATTTGTGCTTGGTCTCGTGAACGTATATCAGCCTGCATCGCGAACATCTAATTCACTATATTAAACAAAGAGAATGCAAGTAAATCACTGGTTCACCTGGAAGGAATTTTTGGGGACATGGACGGTGGGAAGAGAGGAGATGAATGGCGAGGTGTTGCATCTCCTGCGGTTGCATGGGAAGGATCCATTTTCCACTAAATCTATTAACACAAGTTGGTATGGTCATCAATAGTCCAAACAATGTTCAGTTTGAGAGGAAGAGAGTAAAAATGTATGGAGGTTATGTTGAATATACATTATACATCAATGATTTAGACAAAGGAATTGAATGTAACATCTCCAAGTTTACAGATGACACTAAGCTGGGTGGCAGTGTGAACCCTGAGGATGCTAAGAGGCTGCAAGGTGACTTGGACAGGTTAAGTGAGTGGGCAAATGCATGGCAGATGCATTATAATGTAGACAAATGTGAGGTTATCCACTTTGGTGGCAAAGACCTGGGTTTCATGGTGCATCAGTCATTGAAAGTTGGCATGCAGATACAGCAGGTGTTGAAGAAAGCTAATGGCATGTTGGCCTTCATAGCGAGACGATTTGAGTATAGGAGCAGGGAAGTCTTACTGCAGTTGTACAGGGCCTTGAATATAGTGTGCAGTTTTGGTCTCCTAATCTGAGGAAGGACATTCTTGATATTGAGGGAGTGCAGCGAAGGCTCACCAGACAGATTCCAGGAATTTTGAAGAATGAGAGGGGATCTTATAGAAACATATAAAATTCTGCCGGGATTGGACAGGTTAGATGCAGGAAGAATGTTCCTGATGTTGGGAAGTCCAGAACCAGGGGTCACAGTCTAAGGATAAGTGGTAAGCCATTTAGGACCGAGATGACGAGAAACTTCTTCACTCAGAGAATGGTGAACCTATGGAATTCTCTACCACAGAAAGTTGTTGAGGCCAGTTAGTTAGATATATTCAAAAGGGAGTTAGATGTGACCCTTATGGCTAAAGGGATCAAGGGGTATGGACAGAAAGCAAGAATGGGGTACTGAAGTTGCATTATCAGCCATGATCATATTGAATGGTGGTGCAGGCTCAAAGGGCTGAATGACCTACTCCTGCACCTATTTTCTATGTTTCTATGAATTTAGATAGAAGCCTGGTTAGAACACACTTGGAGAAATGTGTGCAGTTATGGCCTCCATACAACAAAAATTTCACTGAAGGACGAGAGAAAGTGCAGAAAATATGTACAAGGTTGTGAGACGAATTGAGTGGATACAACTATCAGAAAGGTTGGGCAGCCTGGGGCTGGGACTAAGATGAGGAATGACAGAGGTCTTCAAAATTGCAAATGAGTCTGATTGAGTGAATGTGGAGAAAAAGTTTTTGCTTGTGGGTAAGTCAAGAACAAGAAGGAATAATAAAATAGTAAAATAGCCACTGACAGATAAATTAGTTAGGAGTGTTATTTTTACATAGACAGTGGGAACATAAGAAATAGGAGCAGGAGTAGGCCATTCTGCCCCTCAAGCCTGCTCCATCATCTAATACTATCATGGCTGATCCGATCATGGTCTCAGCTCCACTTCCCTGCCCGCACCCTTATTCCCTTATTGGTTAATGGAAATGTCCTCTCTGCATTCACCTTGTTGAAACCATTCATTATCTTATATATTTCAATAACATCCCCTCTCAGTCCTCTGAACTCCAATGTGTATAGACCCAACCTATCTTCATAAGTCAACCCCCTCATCTCTGGAATCAACCTAGTCAATAGCCTCCAATGCAAATACATCCTTCCTTAAATACGGAGATCAAAACCGTATTGGCCTCACCAATACCCTGTACTTTTGTAGCAGGACTTCTCTGCTTTTATACTCTATCCCCCTTGAAACAAAGGCCATTTTCCTTCCTGATTGCATGCTGTACGTGCATACTATCTTTTTGTATTTCATGCACAAGGCCCCCCATATCCCTCTCTACTGCAGCACTTTGCAATTTTTCTCCATTTAAATTATAGCTGGCTTTTCTATTTTTTCTGCCAAAGTGGATAATCTCACATTTTCCCACATTATACTCAATCTGCCAAATTTTTGCCCACTCACTTAGCCTGTCTATATCCCTTGGCAGATTATTTGTGTAATCCTCACAATTTGCTTCCCCACCCACCTTCATATCATCAGCAAACTTGGCTACATTACACTAGGTTACTTCATCCAAGTCATTAATATAGATTGTAAATAGTTGAGGACCCAGCACCGATCCCTGCGGCACCCCACGAGTCACTGTTTGGCAATCACATAATGAATCATTTGTCCGGACTCTCTGTTTTGTTAGTTAGCCAATCCTCTATCCATGCTAATATATTACCCCAACCCCGTGAGCTTTTATCTTCTACAGTAACCTCATCCCACCATGCCCCGTATCCTTCAATTGTCTTCTCCCTCGTTTACTTATCAAGTTTTCCCTTGAATGCATCAATGTTAACTGCTTGAAACACCCCATTTCTACATGCTTACCAGCAGGGTAATGAGCAGAGTGAATAAGGGGGAACCAGTGGATGTGGTGTATTTGGATTTCCAGAAGGCATTCGATAAAGTGCCGCATAAGAGGTTACACACAAGAACGAAGTTCACAGGGTTGGGGGTAATATATTAGCATGGATAGAGGATTGGCTAACTAAAAGAAAACAGACAGTCGGCATAAGTGATTCATTCTCGGGTTGGCAATCAGTAACTAGTGGGATGCCGCAGGGATCAGTGCTCGGACCCCAACTATTTACAATCTATATTAACAACTTGGAGGAAGCGACCGAGTGTAACGTAGCCAAGTTTGTTGACGATACAAAGATGGGAGGAAAAGCAATGTGTGAGGAGGGTACAAAAAATATGCAAAAGGACATAGATAGGCTAAGTAAGTGGGCAAAAATTTGGCAGATGGAGTATAATGTTAGAAATTGTGAGGTCATGCACTTTGGCAGAAAAAAAATCAAAGAGCAAGTTATTATTTAAATGGAGAAAAATTGCAAAGTGCTGCAGTACAGCAGGACCTGGGGGTACTTGTGCATGAAACACAAAAGGTTAGTGTGCAGGTACAGCAAGTAATCAGGAAGGCCAATGGATCTTGGCCTTTATTGCAAAAGGGATGAAGTATAACAGCAGGGAAGTCTTGATACAGTTATATAGGGTATTGGTGAGGCCACACCTGGAATACTGCATGCGATTTTGGTTTCCATATTTACAAAAGGATATACTTGCTTTGGAGGCAGTTGAAGAAGGTTCACTGGGGTGATTCCGGAGATGAGGGGGTTGATTCTGAGGAAATGTTGAGTAGGATGGGCCTCTACTCATTGGAACTCAGAAGACTGAGAGATGATCTTATCCAAACGTATAAGATTATGAGGGGGCTTGACAAGGTGGATGCAGAGAGGATGTTTCCACTGATAGAGGAGACGAGAAATAGAGGGCATAATCTTAGAATAATGGGCTGCCCAGTTAAAACTGAGATGAGGAGAAATTTCTTCTCTCAGAGGGTTGTGAATCTGTGGAATATGCTGCCTCAGAGAGTTGTGGAAGCTGGGACATTGAATAAATTTAAGACAGAAATAGACAGTTCCTTAAATGATAAGGGAATAAGGGGAGCGGGCAGGGAAGTGGACCTGAGTCCATGACCGGATCAACTATGATCATATTAAATGGCGGAGCAAGCCCGAGGGGCCCTATGGCCTACTCCTGGTCCTATTTCTTCTGTTCTTGTTATAGGCGTGCTGCGCAGCAGTTCTAGGGTTGCAAAGAGGAGTTATGAGCCAAGTGCTCAGTGCATAACTCTTGTCACCGAGGAACCAGCTGCAATCTTGATTTGGACCAGTGAAGAAGTCTGGCACAATGGTCTGCCGCAGTATGAAATAATCATGGCTGCTGCCAGGAAATTGGGCATCCACTTGCAAAATGTTATGGTTGTGGTCGCAAACCAGTTGAAAATTGAGGGAGTGGAAGCCCTTGCAGTGTTGGAAATGCTCAGCAGTGTGTTGGGATGCCCTCAGACTGACATGGGTGCCAGCAATGACCCGCAATGGTAGGAATCCAACTGTTTGTCCCTGTAGGGAAGGAGATGTAATCGGCCCTCCTCCAATAGAGCCCATTGTGACCTCCCGTATCGATGTATCGGCCGCAAACTGTGAGATGGAGATGTCCACAGTGGCAGCTTGGAAAGATCCAGTGGCATAAATTTTGAGGGTGAATGTAACCTTGTATGTCAAGCTCAGGGTTGTCCTAGAAACATAGAAACATAGAAAATAGGTGCAGGAGTAGGCCATTCAGCCCTTCTAGCCTGCACCGCCATTCAATGAGTTCATGGCTGAACATGAAACTTCAGTACCCCCTTCCTGCTTTCTCGCCATAACCCTTGATCCCCCGTACCCATATTTGTGGCTCCAAGGCTGCCTGAAGGAATTTGCAGAGCTCTGTCACTATGTCCTTGTGGAAGCGTAGTTTGCGCAGGCACTGATGGTTATTCAGGTCCCTGTATGAGAATTGGTGGTGGAAGATGCTTTGTCGATATGGCCTTCCGCCCCCACGTCTGTGCAGCTGCCTTGCTCTCTGTTGTGCCTCATTGGCTTCTCGCTGCTGGTCGGTTGGCTCTTCCACCTCTGCACAAGGATCACGGTACTGAATGATTGTCCATTCATGTTCCCTGATAATTTCCTCTTGGTACATCTTGTTCCATATAATTTATTGTTTATTTGGTTACTACGCATTTTCTAATATATGTTGTGTTTCATACACTTTTTGATTTTATTTTAACAGTTTTGAATTGGAGCTGTTTACAATATACATCGATGACCTGGAAGAGGGGACAGAGTGTAGTGTAACAAAATTTGCAGATGACACAAAGATTAGTGGGAAAGCGGGTGGTGTAGGGGACACAGAAAGGCTGCATAGAGATTTAGATATGTTAAGCGAATGGGCTAAGGTTTGGCAGATGGAATACAATGTCGGAAAGTGTGAGGTTATCCACCTTGGGAAAGAAAACAGTAAAAGGGAATATTATTTGAATGGGGAGAAATTACAACATGCTGCGGTGCAGAGGGACCTGGGGGTCCTTGTGCATGAATCCCAAAAAGTTAGTTTGCAGGTGCAGCAGGTAATCAGGAAGGCGAATGGAATGTTGGCCTTCATTGCCAGAGGAATGGAGTACAACAGCAGGGAGGTCCTGCTGCAACTGTATAGGGTATTGGTGAGGCCGCACCTCGAGTACTGCGTGCAGTTTTGGTCACCTTATTTAAGGAAGGATATACTAGCTTTGGAGGGGGTACAGAGACGATTCACTAGGCTGATTCCGGAGATGAGGGGGTTACCTTATGATGATAGATTGAGTAGACTGGGTCTTTACTCGTTGGAGTTCAGAAAGATGAGGGGTGATCTTATAGAAACATTTAAAATAATGAAAGGGATAGACAAGATAGAGACTGGTCGGGAGACTAAAACTAGGGGGCACAGCCTCAAAATACGGGGGAAGCCAATTTAAAACCGAGTTGAGAAGGACTTTCTTCTCCCGGAGGGTTGTGAATCTGTGGAATTCTCTGCCCAAGGAAGCAGCTGAGGCTAGCTCATTGAATGTATTCAAGTCACAGATAGACAGATTTTTAACCAATAAGGGAATTAAGGGTTACGGGGAGAGGGCGGGTAAATGGAGCCGAGTCCACGGCCAGATCAGCCATGATCTTGTTGAATGGCGGAGCAGGCTCGAGGGGCTTGATGGCCTACTCCTGTTCCTAATTCTTATGTTCTTATGTTCTTATGAGCTGGCCCAGCTCTGTGTATTATCACTGACTGCAGTGATTCTACATTCACCCACTTTCCAGGGATCACCATTGTTTCTTTCACAGCTTTGCTGCATTTATCCACTGTAAAACAAGGCAGTGTGTCTGAGCCGTGCCGCTCAGACCTGCTTCACAGTCACAGTCCATACATGGGCTTTGCAACTTTCTCGGGCAACTTGCTAAAGATTTGAGGAAATGTGTTGCGGTTCAATGTAAGACCGTCAGAGAGGCGCAGAGACCACAGACACATTTACTGTTAATCAGAAGTTATACATTTTCACAATCGATAAACTGTACCAGGGCGAAAAGTGCTGTGTTCCCGGTAAACAAAAAGGAAAGTGTTTTATAGAAGCTGACCACTTGGAATTGAGGATGACTTAACAGAACCCCAGAGTGTGAAAAGTCTCTCGCAGTCCACAGTGCCTCAGAACAGTCGCTGTGTGTTTGCTGTTCTGTTGTACTGACAGGAAGCACCTGGCATTGTGGTGAGTTCTGTGCTCGCGTTTTGTTGACTGCTCACCTGAAATATTGACATACTGCTGCTGAACATTTCATCTCGGATTTGAACTTAGGCTGCATATCATTCAGTGGGCCAATGCATCGGGGAAAGCATATCTGGATAAAGTCATTCATTCACTGGAAATACATGACTCTAAGGGTGTGCAAATAAACGTATCCCCGAAAAATATCAATAGGTCAGGATACATAGGTTGTTTCTGAGTCCAACTAAATTAGGAATTTCAGGAGCAACAGGAGCAGCGATTCTCCCTGTGCTTTTGAAGAGAAACAGAAGAATTCAGGAGACGATCAGGCATATTTGTGTATTTCTCTATATATAGATCAATGGAACATTAACACTGTAAAATATCTAATACAATCAGGGAGAATGCCGCCTGTGTCAATGTAAATGGTTAACTTGCTGTGATCCAAACAGGGAGAGTGTAACTATATTAATGAAAATGGTTAACTTGCTGTGATCCAATCAGCAGTTGTGCAGCCTGCATCTATATGAACGGATAACTCGCTGCAGGACAACCAGGAGAATTGCAACCTGCATCAATGTAAATGGTTAACTCACGGCACGGTGATCTAATATAAAGTGGGGATCCGAAGGTAATCTGTAATCTGTCCATTGTATCTCAATAAATGTAAATGTGGCAGAACAAAAGCAAAAAATTGCGGATGCTGGATTAACATAAGAAATAGGAGCAGGAGTAGGCTATTCGACACCTCGAGCATGCTCTGCCATTTAATACGATCATAGCTGATCCGATCATGGACTCAGGTCCACTTCCCTGCCCAACCCCATAACCCCTTATCGGTTAGAAAACTGTCTATCTCTGTGATAAATTTATTCAATGACCCAGCTTCCACAGCTCTCTGAGGCAGTGAATTCCGTAAATTTACAATCCACAAATCAGTTTTAAATGGGCGGCCCCTGATTCTAAGATTATGCCCCCGAGTTCTAATCTCCCCTATCGGTGGAAACATCCTCTCTGCATCCACCTTGTCAAGCCCCCTCATAATCTTATACGTTTCGATAAGATCACCTCACAATCTTCTGAATTCCAATGAGTACTCAACCATTCCTCATAAATCAAACCCCTCACCTCCGGCATCAACCTAGTGAACCTTCTCTGAACTGCCTCCAAAACAAGTACTGGCAACTCTCGATTAAATCGGCCCTCGGGGATCGGGCTATTCTGGGTAAATGATTTTGCCGCTCGGGCGAGTGCACGTACTTGCCGAGAATGTTTGGGTCCCAAATTTATATTTTAATGCTAGATTAACTTGCTGGAGTCAACGACCCCTCCCTCAAATCAATGTTGAAACTAGTTAGAACACCAATTTGATGAGCCTAATCCCCAATCCTTCAGCAGTCATCGGTCGGCGGAGAAAGAGCACAGACAAGCCGGGTGGTGCCAGCATGCAGGTTCCCCAGATCCTGCCTAGAAACCCGAGCTCATTCCCTGCTAGTGCCGCGATCAGGCCCAGCGGCGTGGCTGAAAGGCGAAATGGCCAGTCTAAAGGCTTCAACTGCTGGAGATCGAATGGGACTCGGCTTTACTTACTCCCGAGGCCGGGCGGCACCCTCAGTGACAGACAGGTGCAGAAAGTGGTCAGCGCAGGACTGTGTGGGGTGGGTTTAATGATCGTGTGCAGCTGTACACGGGACAGAATCACAGTTTTTAAAAGTGCAATTGCAGCGGGTTCTCCGTTAGATCCGTGTACGGATAATCGAGAGTTGCCTGTATCATAATAATAGTGATTACATCTGTCGGTTATGTGTTGCATCAGTCTCTATGACAGTACCTAGCAATAATATCAGGCAATGATCTCATGCCATGTTGTCCTGTTACCTTTTACAGAAGAAGTTATCAACGATGAGGTCTGAGCAGAAGAGAACAGGTGGAGACATCACTGAGATGGAGGAGCGGGTGCTCGCACTCATGGGGAAGCACACCCAGATGGCCACGCAAGCATCTGCAGACCCTGAAGTGAAGCGACGTGAGTAAAGATTATACCATTGCGTGATTTAGTCAATAGCTGTCATATCCAAACAATAATATACGATAGATGATTTCTAAAATTGTCCTAAAAATAATGCTGACCTAATGAAAATCATTGCAATGAAGAATGTGTTGATGATCATGAAATGTGATGTCTGTGATGATTTTGATAGCGGTGGTGCTTTTGTCGTGCAAATGCTGTGTGTCGTGCTGTATTCACCTTGTGATCATTCTCTAATAACCTCATTTGTGTTTTGCAGCTCAGCCAGCAGCGCGGTCCCAGGCAAGACCACAGAGGCCAGAAGATGGGGGCACGGGGCCGGACTCGCCGGACGATCCTACATCTGGTGCTGAGGAGGTCCGATTCTCGCCCGTCAATCCGCTGGGTCTGTTCTCTACGGATGAGAGTGCGACCTTCAAGTAACCTGCATCACCATGTTCCAGAAGGTATTCCACCCCAAGGCCACCTAGTGCTCCTCCGGCCATTCCCGCCTCCACTCTGGAGGTACCGGGCTCAAGCACCTTGCCGCAGACCACTCGATTTGTCCGCAGGACGCCGCCGACCCCGCGGAGGTTTCGTGGATGCAGCAGGTCTGGTCCACGAGAGCAGAGAGATGGTACAGTTGTCCAGGAGGACTGTAGACATTGGTGACCAGATCTTCGAACTATTGAGGGGCATATCCCGACAGCTGGCCACCATGACTGTGTACGTTCCGCGGATGGCGGAGCCCCTGGAGGCAATAGCCAGGAACATGTTCAGCATCCATCCCCTCGTCCTACTCTTGGTGGAGCATCAGTACCTTCTGGCAATTCTTGTCCCCACCTGATAGCAAGGTTGTGTAGCATGGAGCACACGACCACAAATTTAGCTATTTGCTCAGGATTGTATTTTAGCTCCCCTCCTGAGTGCTCCAGGCATCTAAATCGCTGCTTAAGAACAGTTATTGTTTTCTGGATCACATTGCTTGTGTCTCTGTGGCTGTGGTTGTATCGCTTCTCGGCCTCGGTGTGGGTGTCACACGGGTGGAGTGGCGGGGGGGGGGGGGGGGGCGGGGGTCATCAGCCAGTTGGCTAGGCCATATTGTATTGTCACCAAGCATCCAGCATTGTCCTTATGGCTGACTATTAAACATGTTAGGATCAGCGCTCTCACGCAGGATGTGAGCCTTATCGAAGCTGCTCGAACATTTGGCATTCACTGCCATTATTATCTGGTTGTGGTCGACAACTAGTTGGACCTTCAGGGAGTGAAATCCTTTTCTGTTACGAAAAAGCTCTGGGACCTGGGAAAGTGCCTGCATGGCGATTTGAGTGCACTGTATTGCTCCCTGGGGAATTTAGCAATGCGGTAGAATGCTCCAACCATTATCTGGGCTGATGAGGTTGCATATTTCAGTGATCTTGTGGAAACGCAGTTTCAGAAGGCAGATGTGCTCAGACACGTCGAGATAGACGTCTTCTTCCTGTAAGTGTGGAGTGTGTATGGTCTGGACCTCCTCCTCATTCTGTCATGTCTTAGATTGGGCACATAATGATGTGCATTAGACGTTGTGCCATTTGCACTCTGCAGCATCTGCGTATTAATCGATGCAGACTGAGAAAGGCCCCACTCCAATGAAAGTATAATAGCGATTGATCAGCAGCAATAATTTCCACACTGAAAGACACTTTCAGTAAAACTCAATCATCCAGAGTCTGAAAAGATGTCTGTTGAAATGGTCACTTCACCTGAGAAGAACTCCAGAGTCAATCCAAACTCCCCTGAAATTGAAGCAGCCTAATCAATGAAGCGACCTGTGATTTGAAAAAATGGCGCCCACACTGCTGTGATTCGTTAAGAACAGTTCCACTTTTTCAGAGCGGTGTTTTGGGCGAGCGATATTGTAAGCGAGATGGTGAAAGTGACGCTGGGTGATCTCCTCGGCGTTAGTTTCGGCAAATGTGATTTTTACAACAAAAAAGGTGGGCGGTCGGTATTATTGAATCTCGGCAATGATCACATGTGGACGATATTATGGGTGTTGGTTTCACCCATTCTGATGATTCCACCCAAACAAAGTGCTGTAAAATGTACATGACAAAAGTAACGCTCGGCGATAAGTGTCAGAAAAAGTGGCGTCAGTTTCCATTTTGTTGCTCAAGGAGGAACTGAAGGATATCCTTATTAGGTGGGAAATTGTGTTAGGGAAATTGATGGGATTGAAGGCCAATAAATCCCCGGGGCCTGTTAGTCTGCATCCCAAAGTACATAAGGAAGCTACAGTGTTAAAACCAAGGAAGAGGCATATAAATTGGCTATAAAAAGCAACAAACCTGAGGACTGGGAGAAATTTAGAATTCAACAGAGGAGGACTAAGGGTTTAATTCAGAGGGGGAAAATGGAGTACGAGAGGAAGCTTGTCGGGAACATAAAAACTGACTGCAAAAGCTTCTATAAATATGTGAAGAGAAAAAGATTAATGAAGGCAAACGTAGGTCCCTTGCAGTGGGATTCAGGTGAATTTATAATGGGGAACAAAGAAATGGCAGACCAATTGAACAAATACTTCGGTTCTGTTTTCACGAGGGAAGACACAAATAACCTGAGGGGATAATGGGTCTAGTGACAAGGAGGAACTGAAGGATATCCTTATTAGGCGGGAAATTGTGTTAGGGAAATTGATGGGATTGAAGGCGGGAAATCCCCGGGGCCTGATAGTCTGCATCCCAGAGTACTTAAGGAAGTGGCCATAGAAATAGTGGATGCATTGGTGATCATTTTCCAACAGTCTATCGACTCTGGATCCGTTCCTATGGACTGGAGGGTAGCTAATGTAACAGCACTTTTTAAAAAAGGAGGGAGAGAAAACGTGTAATTATAAACCGGTTAGCCTGACATCAGTAGTGGAGAAAATGTTGGAATCAATCATTAAGGATGAAATAGAAGCGCATTTGGAAAGCAATGACAGGATCGGTCCAAGTCAGCATGGACTTATGAAAGGGAAATCATGCTTGATGAATCTTCTGGAATTTTTTGAGGATGTAACTTGCAGAGTGGACAAGGGAGAACCAGTGGATGTAGTGTATTTGGACTTTCAAAAGGCTTTTGACAAGGTCCCGCACAAGAGACTGGTGTGCAAAATCAAAGCACATGGTATTGGGGGTAATGTACTGACGTGGATAGAGAACTGGTTGGCAGACAGGAAGCAGAGAGTCGGGATGAAAGGGTCCTTTTCAGAATGGCAGGCAGTGACGAGTGGAGTGCCTCAGGGCTCAGTGCTGGGACCCCAGCTCTTTACAATATACATTTACTATTTAGATGAAGGAATTGAGTGTAATATCTCCAAGTTTGCAGATGACACTAAACTGGGTGACGGTGTGAGCTGTGAGGAGGACGCTAAGAGGCTGCAGGCTGACTTGGACAGGTTAGGTGAGAGGGCAAATGCATGTCAGATGCAGTATAATGTGGATAAATGTGACGTTATCCATTTTGGGAGCAAAAACACAAAGGCAGATTATCTGAATAGCGGCAGATTAGGAAAAGGGGAGGTGCAATGAGACCTGGGTGTCATGGTTCATCAGTCATTGAAAGTTGGCATGCAGGTACAGCAGGCGGTGAAGGTGGCAAATGGTATGTTGGCATTCATTGCTAGGAGATTTGAGTATAGGAGCAGGGAGGTCTTACTGCAGTTATACAGGGCCTTAGTGAGGCCTCACCTGGAATATTGTGTTCAGTTTTGGTCTCCTAATCTGAGGAAGGATGTTCTTGCTATTGAGGGAGTGCAGCGAAGGTTCACCAGACTGATTCCAGGGATGGCTGGACTGTCATATGAGGAGAGACTGAATCGACTGGGCCTTTATTCACTGGAGTTTAGAAGGATGAGAGGGGATCTCATAGAAACATATAAGATTCTGACGGGACTGGACAGGTTAGATGCAGGAAGAATGTTCCCGATGTTGGGGAAGTCCAGAACCAGGGGACATAGTCTTAGGATAAGGAGTAGGCCAATTAGAACTGAGATGAGGAGAAACTTCTTCACTCAGAGAGTTGTTCAACTGTGGAATTCCCTGCCGCAGAGAGTTGTTGATGCTAGCTCATTGGATATATTCAAGAGGGAGTTAGATATGGCCCTTACGGCTAGGGGGATCAAGGGGTATGGAGAGAAAGCAGGAAAGGGGTACTGAGAGTGATCAGCCATGATTTTATTGAATGGCGGTACAGGCTCGAAGGGCCGATTGGCCTACTCCTGCACCTATTTTCTATGTTTCTAAATGGGTGATATCTCGGTGTTATACCTCATTTCAGTGGTAAAATGGACGTTAAGTGGTCGTTATGCATGCAAAAATAATGGAAAATCTAGCCCATTCTTACATAACCTAAACTTGAGTTCCTTGTTCTTTCCAAGCTGTTAAATTAAAATATTCTCTCAAATAGGCATACTATCCAGCCCCGTAATTATGTTATCGACCTCTATCAGCTCACCTCTAAGTCTATGCTGCTTCAAACCAAATAGCCCAAAGCTCTTGAGATTATCCGAGTAGCTGAGGTTCTTTAAGCTTGGAATCGTTCTCATAGCTCTCCTATGGACATTTTCCAAGGCCACTTCATGACCCACCATATTGGTGGGGAGTCCAGAACTGGGCACAGTGCTCTAGATGCGGACTGACCAGCTACCTGCAAAATGTCAAAATGCTATCCTTTGAATAATACTGAAGTGTTATATCCTGCCTGCTTTATTTATAGTTTTTCTGCATTGATCATGAACGTTCAGTGACCGGTGCACATTAACAGCTGTATATCTTTCTCTTTCAAATTCTTTCAATACTATTTCCTGAAAACGATGTGCGTCGTCTGCGTTGGCCCTACCAATATGCAAGTCACTACATTTAACTAAATTAATCATTATTTGCTATTTTATAGTTCAATCACCTAGCACATTTAAATCTTGTTTCATTTGATTGAACTCAGCAATTGCACAGATTTTGGTGTCGTCTGCAAATGTAGTGACCAGACTCCCGACACCACTGCCCAGTTCATTAATATGAACAGTGGCGGGCCGAGGACTGATCATCAATAGAATACGAGAGGTACTTGATTTCTGATTATCAGGGACGTGCAGCAACTCAGGAGCTGGAACGTAAGTCCCAATTCCTGTGGCAACCCAGGTGGAAATTAGGTTCCAAAAGTAAAATACTGAAGATGCTGGAAATCTGAAATAAAAACATAACGTGTTGGAAACAATCACCAGGGCAGGTCAAATATGTGGAGAGAGGACCCGAGTTAACGTTTCAGGTAGATGCCCTTTCATCAGACTGCTGTGCCAAGTCATACATTGGTGACCATATCGAATCCGCCATCAACACAATGACATTTCCTGTTAGTGCGACAAGTAAACCGATGGATTTCCTTCGGCTCTCCATCTCTGGGTCACTGGGACTCTCCCCACTGCTGAGGCCCCTGAGTCTCCTGCGAGCTCTGGTGGCCACTAAATGTGTCTGACCGTTAAAGCATTGAGCAGAATCAGAAATAATCAAAACCGTTTGGAACATGTCAAAGAAATTTGACTGCTGCCTACACTGTGAAATTGTTACATATCGAAACCAGGGATTATTATAAAACGTGCATTCATTTGTATACAGAACAGTCCCAACAATATTCTTCACACAGCACAGTCACTGCTCCTGGAACGACAGCCACCATTTATTCGGAGCAATATTTCCTTTTCAGCTTTTGGAAATAAATAATAACTTTTATGGATATAGCGCCTTTAATGTAGTAAAATGTCCCAAGGTGCTTCACAACAGTGTAATAGACAAACAGATAAATGTGACACAACCCACAAAAGAAATTAAGGCAGATGATCAACAGTTTGTTTAAAGAGGTAGGTTTTAACAAGCGTCCTGAAGGAGGAAAGAGAGGTAGAGAGGCGGAGAGGTTTAGGGAGGGATTTCCAGAGCTTAGGGCCCAGGCAGCTGAAGGCACGGCCACCGATGGTTGAGCAGTTATAATGAGGGATGTTCAAGAGGCCAGAATTTGAGGAGCGCAGACATCTTGTCGGATTGTGAGGCTGCAAAAGATTACAGAGATAGGGACATTGGTAACATTGATTTTACATGTAGTTCAACATCATATGAAAATCTCACTGGCTTTTCAGACATTGGGAGCCACCTTGTGGTAAAAGTCTGCAGGAACAGACCTCGGTACAGTCCAGTGAAAGATTACTTTTAACATGCAGCACCGAAACAGGCTATTCGGCCCAACATATGCGGTGTTTATGATCCACACGAGCCTCCTCCCACTCCTCTCCATCTAACCCCATTAGAGTATGCTTCTTTTCTTTTCACCCTCATGTGTTTAGCTGGCTTCCCCTTAAATGCTTAAACAGGATATTCGCCTCAACTAGAGGCCAGCATTTATTACCCATTGCCTGCTGGAACCGCTGCAGTCAGTGTGGTGAAGGAACTCCGACACTGAATTTGTCGCCGTGGTTTGGTACAACTGAGTGGCATGCTCGGCCATTTCAGAGGGCAGTTATGAGTCAACCATATTGCTGTGGCTCTGGAGTCACATACAGGCCAGTCCCAGTAAGGGCAGCAGATTTCCCTCCCTAAAGGTTAGTGAACCAGATGGGTTTTTGTGGCAATCAGTAGTTTCATGGTCACCATTACCTATACGAGCTTTTTGTTTCAGATTAATTTAATTACTTGAATTTAAATTCCCCAGCTGCCATGGTGGGATTTGAACACACGTCTCCAGATCATTAGTCCAGGCCTTGGGATTACTAATCCAGTATCAGAACCACTGTGCTGCCATACCGAACAATTGTGGTAACGAGTTTCACACTTCTTACCACCTTTTGGGTAAAGATGTTTGTCTTGAATTTCTATTTGGATTTATCACTGAATGTTCAATCTTTCCTGATGGATATAACCTCTCACTTCTGGTATCATTAATAGGAGACATAAAGTTCTTGGTAAATTCTAAACGCATTTTATTGTTTCCAAAGATTCAACGTGAATTCTTTATGAAATAATACTGGTGACATCGATAATTATATCGAAATACCAGTTTGGACGTATACTACATATTCAAAAAAATTGAGAGCATTGCAGCAGGCTTTTCTAATGGAGAGGCAGTAGCAGATAACGTATTCTGTGATGGAGGCAGTGTGCTAAGGAATCATAGCATTTGATATGACAGAAGGAGGTCATTGAGTGCATCGGACCTATGCCAGCTCTCTGAAAGAGCTATTTACTTTTCCCCATGCTCCTGCCCATTCTTCATAGAATGATACAGAAGGAGGCTATTCAGCCTATCATGCACATGGCAGATCTTGAAAGAGTGCTATCCAATTACTCACACTCCTCTGCTCTTCCCCCATAGCCATGCAAATGTTTCCTCGTTCAAATATTTATCTACTTTCATTGTAAAAGCTGCCGTGGATTCTGCATCCACCATTGATTCTGGCCGGGTGTTCTGAGCTCTGACGCTCCTCTGCATGGAAAAATGTAAGCTGTTTCAGGTTTACATTACAAACAGCTCCATAAGCGATGTTTGTCAAATCCAAGTGTTCACCAAACTATCCTTAAAAGCAAATAGTTATCAATTTTGTGCTGCTGCAACAATCTCTGCAAAGCCTGTAATGTTCTGATCCATCCCCTTAACCAATGATAGCTCAGTGGTAGCATTCTCCTCCCACCTCTAAGTCAAAAGGTTGTGGGTTCAACTCCCAATCCAGAGACCTGAGCACGGAATCTCGGCTGATACTCCCAGTGCAGAACTGAGGGAGTACTGCATGTCAGAGGTGCCGTCTTTTGCATGAAACATTTAACTGAGGCCTGTCTGCTCTTTCAGGGGGTTGTAAAATATCCCTTGGCATGATTTTGAAGAAGAGCAGTGCCCTGACCAATATTTATCCCACACCAACAACAGTAAATCATATTATCTGCTCCTTTATCTGCTCAATCAATGTGGGAGTTTTTCGGGCACAAATGGACGGCCCTGTTTCCTACACTACAACAGTGACTATACTTCAAAAGTGTTCCACTGGCTGTAAAGAGCTTTTGTACATTCTCACGCCATGAAAGGCGCTATATAAATTGTAATATATATATAGCTCCACCCAGTGGACCACTGTGGCATTGCAGCTATTGCTGTTTACAACAATAAAGAGGGAACAAGTCACGTGATTGGCTTCCTGAAGTTATCAGCCATTTTACAGCCTGTGTGTTTGTGAGGTCAGACCCAAAACATAACAATGACAATGAGGATAGGATAATCGGATAACCTAGCTGAAATTTTTGTTGGTGGCTGATTTGGACAACCGACAGAGAGACTTTGAAAACTTTTTCTGTTTTGATTAACGGCTAAAAATTGAAGGTAAATTACAAGCACACTTGGCTGAACTGCCAGAGTCCAGATGGCCGTGCCTATGGGAACAATAGGATATTTGGGGGAGATTAAACGTGACCGTGAAAGTTTCATAAGAACATAAGAAACAGGAGCAGGAGAAGTCCATATGGCTCCTCGAGCCTGCTCCGCCATTTAATACGATCATGGCTGATCCGATCATGGACTCAGGTCCACTTCCCTGCCCGCTCTCCATAACCCCTTATTGCCCGAATGTTCAAGAAACTGTCTATTTCTGTCTTAAATTTATTCAATATCCCAGTTTCCACAGCTCTCTGAGGCAGCTAATTTCACAGATCCACAACCCTGAGAAGAAATTTCTCCTCATTTCAATTTTAAATGGGCGGCCCCTTATTCTAAGATTATGCTCTCTAGTTCTAGTCTCCCCTGTCAGTGGAAACATCCTCTCTGCATCCACCTTGTCAAGCCCCTCATAATCTTCTACGTTTCCGTAAGATCACCTCTCATTCTTCTGAATTCCAATGAGTAGAGGCCCAATCTACTCAACCTTTCCTCATAAGTCAACACCCTCATCGCTGGAATCAACCTAGTGAACCTTCTCTGAACTGCCTCCAAAGCAAGTATATCCTTTTGTAAATATGGAAACCAAAACTGCACGCGGTATTCCAGGTGTGGCCTCACCAATACCCTGTACAACTGTAGCAAGATTTTCCGGCTTTTATACTCCATCCCCTTTGCAATAAAGGCCAAAATTCCATTGGCCTTCCTGATCACTTGCGGTATCTGCATACTAAACTTTTGCACGAGTACCCACAGATCCCACTGTCTTGCTACATTTTGCAAACTTTCTCCAGTTAATTAATAACTTGCTTTTTGATTTTTTCTGCCAAAGTGCATGACCTCACACTTTCCAATATTATACTCCATCTGCCAAATTTTTGCCCACTCACTTAGCCTGTCTATGTCCTTTTGCAGATTTTGTGTTTCCTCCTCACACTTTGCTTTTCCTCCCATCTTTGTATCGTTGGCAAACTTGGCAACGTTACACTCGGTTCTTTTCTCCAAGTCGTTAATATAGATTGTAAATAGTTGGGTCCCAGCACTGATCCCTGCGGCACCCCACTGGTTATTGATTGCCAACTTGAGAATGCACCATTTATCCCTACTCTCTGTTTTCTATTCGTTACTCAATCCTTCATCCATGCTAATATATCACCACCAACCCCGTGATCTTTTATCTTGTGCAGTAACCTTTTATGTGTCACGTTGTCAAATGCCTTCAGGAAGTCCAAATACACTACCTCCACTGGTTCCCCTTTATACATCCTGTTCGTTACATCCTCAAAGAATTCTAGCAAATTTGTCAACATGACATCCACTTCATAAATCCATGCTGACACTGCCTGACCGAATTTTGCTTTTCCAAATATCCTGCTACTGCTTCTTTAATAATGAACTCCAACATCTTCCCAACTACAGATGCTAGGCTAACTGGTCTATAGTTTCCTGCTTTTTGTCTGCCTCCTTTTTTAAATAGGGATGTTACATTTGCAGTTTTCCATTCTGCTGAGACCTCCCCAGAATCCAGGGAATTTTGGTAAATTGCAACCAATGCATCCACTATCCCTGCCGCTACTTCTCTTAAGACCCCAGGATGCAAGCCATCAGGTCCAGGGGATTTATCCGCCTTCAGTCCCATTATCTTTCTAAGTACCACCTCCTTAGTGATTGTGATAGTGTTAAGTTCCTCCCCCGCTGTATCCCCTTGGCTATCCACTGCTCGAATGTTATTAGTGTCCTCTACCCTAATGACTTATACAAAAATTTTGTTCAGAGTTTCTGCCATCTCCATGTTCCCCATTACTAATTCCCCGATCTCGTCCTCCAAGGGACCAATATTTACCCGAGCCACTCTTTTCCTTTTTATATACCTATCGAACTCTGGTTATCTGTTTTTATGTCGTGCTAGTTTACTTGTCAGCTGGCCTAAAAGAGGTGTGCAACGCCTCCCTCAGTGCTCCGCTCCAAACTGCGCCCAGCTGATGAATTTTGCGTGAAGTCTATCGGTAACAAAGGCATGGATGAGGGCTTCAGCAGCAGATGAGCTGAGGCAAGGGTGGAGACGGGTGATGTTACAGAGGTGGAAATAGACGATCTTAGTTATGCTGTGGATATGTGGTCGAAATCTCATTTCAGGGTCAAATATGACACCGAGTTTGCAAACAGTGTGGTTCAGCCTCAGGCAGAAGTTGGGGAGAGAGATGGAGTCAGTGGCTAGGGAATGGAGTTTGTGACGGGGACCGAAAACAATGGCTTCAGACTTCTCTATATTTAATTGGAGAAAATTTCTGCTCATCCAGAACTGGAGATCGGACAAGCAGTCTGACAATTTAGAGACTGTGGAAAGTCCATATAAATAACATCCGTTGACACTTCCTTACGTAGCACATTAGTTAGCTGCTGAAAACATTCAACTCGGTTCGTTAGACATGATTTACCCTTTACAAATCCAAGCTGGATCTTTCTGATCAGTTCGTATTTGTCCAAGTGCTCAGTCACTCTGTCCCCAATAACAGATTCTAGTCACTTCCTCACCACACACGTTAGAATAATAGGCCTACAATCACCAAGTTTTTCACTCATCCTTCTTAAATAATGAAGCGACATTTCCAGTCCAAGGGGACAGGAGCGTAGAAAATGAGGGATAGAAGAAGGGAAGGAGTGAAGGAGAGAGGAGTGGAAGGAAGGATGCAAAAACTTACAGATAACAGAGTGTCGGGTTAAATGGGTCATTTTCCACTTGGTAAACTCTAACTAGTGGGGTGCCGCAGGGATTGGTGCTGGGGCCTCAACTATTTACAATCTATATTAATGATTTGGATGAAGGGACCGAGTGCAATGTAACTAAATTTGCTGATGATACAAAGATGGGTGGGAAAGCAAGTTGTGAGGAGGACACAAAAAATCTGCAAAGGGATATAGACAGGCTAAATGAATGGGTAAACATTTGGCAGCTGGAGTATAATGTGGGGAAATGTGAGTTAATCCACTTTGGCAGGAAAAATAAAAAAGCCAATAATTATTTAAATGGAGAGAGATTACAAAATGCTGCAGTACAGAGACCTGGGGGTCCTTGCGCATGAAACACAAAAAGTTAGTACTGAGGAAGGAAACTGGAATGTTGGCCTTTATTGCAAGGGGGATAGAGTATAAAAGCAAGGAAGTCCTGCTACAACTGTACAGGGTATTGGTGAGAACACACCTAGAGTACTGCGTACATTTTCGGTCTCATTATTTAAGGACGGATATACTTGCATTGGAGGCAGTTCAGAGAAGGTTCACTAGATTGAGTGCTGAGAAAAAGGGTTTGACTTATGACAAAAGGTTGAGTAGGTTGGACCTGTACTCATTAAAGTTTAGAAGAATGAGAGGCGATCTTATTGAAACATATGATACTGTAGGCGGGGGGGGGGGGGCGGGGGGAGGCTGGACAAGGTGCATGCAGAGAGGATGTTTCCACTCGTGGAGGAATCTAGAACTAGGGTGTATAGTTTATGAACAAGAGTTCGCCCATTTAGAACTGAGTTGAGGAGGAATTTCATCTCTCAGAGGGTGGCAAATCTGGAATTTTCTGCCCCAGAGAGCTGTGCAGGCTGCGTCATTGAATATATTTAAGGTGGTAATAGACAGATTTTTGAACAATAATGGAGTCAAGGGTTATGGGGAGCGGTCAGGGAAGTGGAGCTGAGCCCAAGATCAAATCAGCCATGATCTTATTAAATGGCGGATCTTTTTAACTTCTTATCAAGCAAGTTGGGAAGGAGGGAGAGAAGGAAGGATGCAAGGTAGGACGGAGGCAATGAAATATTGTACGAAGGAAGATAGGAATGAAAAGAGAGACGGAGAGAAGAAGGGGATTAGTAATGCAGACGTAGCCTTGGTTTAAGGTCTCCTCCAAAATATGGCACCTCCAACAGTGCAGTGCTCCCACAGTACTGCACTGGGAGTGTGGACCTGGATTACGGGCTGCTGGACTTTCCTCGTCCCTTGTACCACAAAGATGTCCTGCACGATAGAGTTGAGTCCCAAGCCCACATCTCAATAGCATGTAGAAATCTTTAGAAGGCATCAATCATTGGAATCTTTCTTCATAAAGTCACAACATCAACAAAGGACGACGTTGGTGCTGGAGTTGAATTACATTCATTGCATTACTTACCCGAGGCCTATCCAACTGCTCGCTTGGGAAGTAATTGCTGACACGCGCTGCTTGGGCTGAACGGCTTCTTCCTATGCTGCTCACTCTGTATTCAATTAGAAATTGTTGATGTATCATTGCGAGTCTAATCAGGAAGTGGGCAACTAATGAGAAAACATCACTTATTTGAAATGAAGGATCATAGTCTTGTGTTGTAAGAAAACTTGTAAGAAAGCATGACGATATTCCAATGTAACGCTGGGCAGCCGTTGACAAGGAGTATCGATTCAATGCTCACTCCAGAGGGTGAAGGGGCTCTTCAGCAGGAGCGGATGCTGCCCAGAACCCCCGGGAGATGCGAGAGACTGTGGAATGTGAAAGGGGAAGGAGAGACTGACGATAAGAGGGAGAGCATAAGAGGAGAAAGGTGAGGGTGAATGAGACATGGAAAGGGGAAGGGAATGAGAGAGTCAGGCAGGAGAGTGTGCAATCCAAATTCCAAGATCACGCTGGGAATAAAACACATCAAAAGCATTTTGTGGACTAGCTTCACAATGTCTTGCCAGGTTCTCTTTATATGCACGTTACTGTAACAAACATTTATAAGCATATCATTTAATTCTGGCTCTCAACCTTTGAAAAGTTGGCCCCTCCTGACCCACTTTATGCACAAAGGATTTGGGGTGGGCTTGACCCCACGAAGAAAAGAAAAAAAGAAAGACTTGCATTCTATAGTGCCTTTCCTGACCTCAGGACGTCCCAATGAACTTTATAATCCAGGCTGATACTCCCAGTGCCAGTACTGGGGGGAGCATTGCACTGTCAGAGGTGCTGTCTTTCAGATAAGACATTAAACCAAAGTTTTCTCTGCCCTCTCAGGTGGATGTAAAAGAACCAACGGCCACTATTTGGAAGAGGAGCAGGGGAGTTGTCCATGGTGTCCTGGGGCCGATATTTTTCCGGCAACCAACATCACGAAAAAATAAATGAACTGATCATTTATTTCATTGCCGTTTGTGGGAGCTTGCTGTGCGGCAATTGGCTGCTGCCTTTTGCTAGCTTACAACAGTGAGTACACTTCCAAATATTTAATTGGTTCTAAAGCATTTTGGGACATTCTGAACTCATGAAAGACATTGTATAAATCACAGAGTCATAGAAATTTATGGCACAGAAGGCCGCCATTTGACCCATTGTGTCTGCACCAGAAAATAAATGCAAGTTCTTTCTTTAAGGAGTGAAGATTGAAGTAAGGATTTTCAAAAAAAAGTGAAACCTTTACTCTTACTTTCTCACACACTTAAAGATTAAGAATCCAGCCAGTTCAACACTCAATGATTCCAGTAGCAATGAATCCTACTTTCCACACATTGGAGTCTCTACCTGTAAAACAGCCGTTAATTACTGCAGTACAGTTTTAGAATGGTGCTCCAATGTACTGATACTTATTCTGAAATTGAGAAGTAATAGCTTCATGTGTTATATCTATATATTTACTGTCTATGTATTTAAGATAACTTAACGTAAACCACATTCCCAGTCACCCTCCGAGGTCACTTTCTGATTGGTTGTCTCACTGAGGAATCCACGAACACCAATGATCATGGGCGATTTTAACCTTCACATTGATTGGACAAAGCAAATTGGCCAGGGTAGCCTTGAGAAAGAGTTCATAGAGTGTATCTGAGATAGTTTCCTTGAACAGTACGTTGCGGAACCAACAAGGGAGCAGGTTATCATAGATCTGGTACTGTGTAACGAGACAGGATTAATAAACAATCTCCTAATAAAGGATCCTCGAGGAATGAGTGCCCATACCATGATTGAATTTCAAATTCAGTTGGAGGTTGAGAAAGATAGATCTCTAATCTGTGTCCGAAGCTTAAATAAAGGAGACGACAAAGGTATGAAGGCAGAGTTGGGAAAAGTGGATTGGAAAAATAGATTACAGAGTGGGACGGTTGATGAGCAGTGGCCGACAGTTAAGGAGATATTTCATAACTCACAACAAAAATATATCCCAATGAGAAGGAAAGGCTGTCAGAGAAGGGATAACCATCCGTGGCTAACTAAGGATATAAGGGATGGTATCAGATTGAAAACGAGGCATATAATGTGGCCAAGACGAGTGGGAGGCCAGGCGATTGATGGCTTTTAAAAGTTTCCCAAAGAATGAATAAAAAAAACAATAAAGAGGGGAAGATAGATTATGAAAGTAAGCTAGCACGAAATATAAAACGGATAATAAGAGTTTCTACAGGTATCTAAAAAGGAAAAGAGTGGCTAAAGTAAATGTTGGTACCCTAGAGGATGAGACTGGGGAATTAATAATGGAGAACAGTGAAATGGCAGAGAGTTTGAACAAATATGTTGTATCGGTCTTCACAGTAGTAGACCCTAAAAATATTCCAATAGGTGATAATCAAGGGGCGATAGGGAGGGAGGAACTTAATACAATCAATATCAATAAAGAAGTAGTACTCGGTAAAATAACGGGACTAAAGATGGACAAGGCCCCTGGACCTGATGGCTTACATTCTCGGGTCTTAAAAGAAGTGGCTGTAGAGATAGGGGATGCATTGTTTGTGATCTACCAAAATTCCCTGGATTCTGGGGAGGTCCCAGCGGATTGGAAAACTGCAAATGTAACACCCCTATTTAAAAAAGGAGGCAGACAGAAAGCAAGAAACTATAGACTGGTTCGCCTAACATCTGTCATTGGGAAAATGCTGGAGTCCATTATTATGGAAGCAGTAGCAGGACATTTTGAAAAGCATAATTCAATCAAGCAGAGTCAGCATGGTTTTATGAAAAGGAAATCATGTTTGACAAATTTGCTGGAGTTCTTCCAGGATGTAACGAGTAGGGTGGATAAGGGGGAACCATTGGACGTAGTGTATTTGGATTTCCAGAAGGCATTTGAAAAGATGCCACATAAAAGGTTACCGCACAAGATAAAAGTTCACGGGTTTGGGGGTAATTTATTAGCATGGATTGAGGATTGGCTAATTAACAGAAAACAGAGTCGGGATAAACGGGTCATTTTCCGGTTGGCAAGCAGTAACTAGTGGGGTGCCACAGGGATCGGTGTGAGGGCCTCAACTATTTACAATCTATATTAATGACTTGGGTGAAGGGACCGAGTGTAATGTAGCCAAATTTGCTGATGATACAAAGATGGGTGGGAGGACACAAAAAATCTGTAAAGGGATTTGGACAGGCTAAGTTAGTGGTCCAAAACTTGGCAGATGCAGTATAATGCAGGAAAATAGGAGGTTATCCACTTTAGAAGAAAAAATAGAAAAGCAGATTATAATTTAAATGGAAGAAAATTGCAAAATGCTGCAGCACAGAGGGACCTGCGGGTCCTTGTTCATGAAACACATAAAGTTAGTATGCAGGTGTAGAGTTCTCAACTCTAGAACATATTCACATGAGGCATATACTGCAGACAAGGTCACTCATGACCTGCACCTTTATTCCCGGACCAAGGAGACTGAGCCTGCGTGGAACCTCCCTTTAAGTACCTGGCTGACCAGGTAAGGAGTGTCACCCACAAGTTCACCCCTGTGGTCAAGGTGTGTATTTCACAGTTGTATGCAGTGTACAGTGTTGTTACATATTGGTTACAGTTATGTGAAGGTTACAAACATGACATCACTTCCACCCCAATGTCTTTGGGTCAAAGACTGAGTCTTTCAGGCGGTCGATGCTCTCTCGTGGAGCGCTGCAGTTGTAGCTCTGGTGGTTGAGCCGTGACATGCGTGAGTTGGTTCCAGCCTGTCCGGGCTGGCCGCAGGGACTGTGCATGCTGTTGACCGTTCTTGTTGCTCGTTCACTGGCAGTGGTGTGGTTGACATTCCATGGTCTATTTCAGGTTCCTCAGTATTCATGCTGAACCTTTTCTTTACCTGGTCCAGATGTTTGCAGCATATCTGCCCATTGTTTAGTCTGACCACTATGACCCTATTTCCCTCTTTACCAATTACGGTGCCCTCAAGCCACTTGGGTCCTAGTGCATGGTTAAGCACAAATACCCGGTCATCCATTTCTATACATCTCCCCCTTGAGTTTCGATCATGGCACTCGGTTTGGGACTGCCGCTTGCCCTCAACAATGTCTGCCAGGCTTGGGTGAATGAGGGACAGCCGCGTTTTGAGCGTGCGTTTCATGAGTAGTTCCGCTGGTGGGACTCCCTTGAGCTGGTGCGGGCGGGACCTATAGGCCAGCAGGAGGCGCGATAGGCGGTACTGAAGAGAGGGTCCCTGGATACGGAGCATGCCATGTTTTATGACTAAAACCGCACGTTCTGCCTGGCCATTGGAAGCCGGCTTGAACGGTGCCGTCCGAACATGTTTAATGCCATTACCCGACATAAACGCCTCGAATTCATGGCTGGTGAAACACGGGCAATTATCGCTCACCAGAATGTCCGTCAAGCCATGGGTCGCGAAAACTGTGAGCAGAACTCTCCACGATGATGGATGTCGTGCACGAGTTTAATATGATGCACTCGATCCATTTCGAGTATGCATCGACGGCAATCAAGCACATTTTTCCCATGAACGGCCCCGCATAGTCCACGTGGATGCATGACCATGGCCTGGTGGGCCAGGGTCACGGGCTGAGCGGGGCCTCCCTGGGGGTATTGCCCAGCTGGACACACATCGTGCACCTGCGAACCCAGTGTTCCAGGTCGGAGTCAATCCCCGGCCACCATACATGTGACCGGGCAATGGCCTTCATTAGCACAATGCCAAGTGCTCACTGTGGAGTTCCCTGATGAATGCTTCCCTTCCTTTCTGGGGCATGACCACCCAGCTGCCCCACAGTAGGCAGTCAGCTTGGATAGAGAGCTCATCCATCCGTCTCTGAAACGGTCTGACCTCCTCGGGGCTCTCCCCATGTGCGGGCGCCCAATCCACAGTCGGACACATTTCTTTATCATGGATAGGAGGGGGTCCCTGTTGGTCCAGAGTTTGATCTGGTGGGCTGTGATGGGGGAGCCTGCGGTGTCAAAAATCTCAACAGCCATGACCATCTCAGCGCTTTGCTCCGCTGCCTCCTCGGTGGTGGCCAGTGGAAGCCTGCTGAGCGCGTCAGCGCAATTTTCAGTGCCTGGCCGGTGCCGTATGGTGTAGTCATACGCAGCCAGTGTGAGCCCATCGCTGTATGCAAGCTGACGAATTGGCATTGACAGCCTTGCTGTCGGACAACAGGGATGTTAGCTGCTTGTGATCCGTTTCTAACTCGACAGGTCTGCCGAAAAGATACTGGTGCATCTTTTTCACACCATAAACGCAAGCGAGTGATTCCTTTTTGACCATGCCGTACTCACGCTCTGCCTGCGAGAGCGACCTGGAGGCATAAGCCAACGGTTGTAGCCGGCCGTCGTCATTTCCCTGCTGCAATGCACACCCAACCCCGTATGATGATGCATCGCATGTTAAAACAAATTTTTTACAAGGGTCATACAAAGTCAACAGCTTGTAACAACAAAGCAGGTTCCGTGCCCTGTTGAAAGCCAGTTCCTGACAGTCTCCCCAGAACCAGTCACAACCCTTACGCAGGAGCACATGTACCAGCTCCAACAATGGTGCTTAAGTTAAGCAGGAAGTTCCCGAAATAGTTCAAAAGTCCCAGGAAGGATCGCAACTCCGATGTGTTGCCAGGCCGGGGCGCACAGCGGATCGCCTCAGTTTTTGATTCAGTGGGCCGGATCCCATCTGCGGCAACCCTCCTGCCCAAAAACTCGACCTCTGGGCCCAAAAACACACACTTGACCTTTTTCAGCCGCATGGCCTACCCGGTCCATTCGGCGTAGCACGTCCTCCAGGTTGTGGAGGTGTTCCTCGGTGTCTCAACCCGTTATTAGGATGTCGTCTTGGAATCCGATTGTGCCGGAAATGGATTTGAGCAAACTTTCCATGTTCCTCTGGAAGATTGCAGCCGCTGAACGAATGCCAAACATTGTAGATGAATAGTCCCTTGTGCGTCGTGATGGTGGTCAGAAGCTTGGATTCTTCAGCCAGTTCCTGAGTCATGTAGGCCAAAGTGAGGTCCAACTTAGTGAACAGCTTGCCACCTGCCAACGTGGCAAAAAGGTCCTCCGCTCTTGGGAGCGGGTATTGGTCCTGCAGCGACCCTCGGTTGATGGTGGCTTTGTAGTCGCCACAAATCCTGACCAAGCCATCCGCTTTATGGGACTTGCCCAGTCACTGAATTCAACGGGCGAAATTATGCCCTCTCTGAGCAACCTATCCAATTCATTCTCAATTTTCTCACGCATCACATACGGCACCGCTCTGGCTTTGTGGTGCACTGGTCTAGCATCCAGGGTGATGTGTATCACTACTTTGGTGCCCTTGAACATTCCGACACCGGGTTGAAACAGTGACCCGAATTTTTGTAGGACCTGTGAGCATGAACTTCGCTCCACAGACGAAATGGCGTGCACATCTCCCCATTTCCAGTTCATCTCGGCTAGCCAGCTCCTTCCCAAAAGCGCGGGGCCATTTCACAGAACAATACAGATGGCAGGCGGTTCTGTGATCCATTGTGTGTTACCACCAGGTTTGCACTGCGCAGCACTGGGATGATTTCCTTGGTGTACGTGCGTAGCTGCGTGTCAATGTGTTCCAGTTTGGGCCTGCTTGCTCTGTGTGGCCATAGTCTCTCAAATTGTTGAACGCTCATAAGGGACTGGCTGGCTCCCGTATCCAGCTGCATGTGCATCGGGATGCCATTCAATAAAACTTTCATCATCATGGGTGGCGTTTTGGTGCATGAGCTGCGGATGTCAGCCACATGAACCCTCTGAATCTCAGCATCCATGGCTTTGTCCCAGGCATCATCCTGCATTGCAGACCCCTCGTCTGATTCCTTTGTTTCATAGATTCGCCTCGCTGCAGCCTTTTTGCACATTCTAGCCAAATGTCCTCTGGCATTACAATTTCTACAGGTGAACTGCTGGAACTTGCAGCTTTTAGCAGTATGTCTACCCCCGCACCTCCAGCACTGGCTGAGATTGTTGTTCACAAAGGGGCTGTTACCAGGCATTCCTCTCTGATTGTCCCCTTGGTTGTTTCTCAGCACTCTGGTGGTGGGTGTCATTGTCCCATCACGGGACGCATTGTTCCTCTTGATGGCGTGAACTGCTGATCCTCATGCCATTGTCTCTGTTGCTGTCCCACCCGAGAATCTGTTGCTGCCTGGGTGGTGTCGAATTGCCCTTGCCTGCCTGGGTGGTGTCGAATTTCCCTTGCCTGCCTGCGAGGTTCTGTATCACTTTATCAATATTAACTCCGTGGTTCATCGCAACGTTAAAACCAGGGCTGCGTGCATAAATTATCTTGGTCTCCTCTTCCCCCACCAAGAAGGTCTGAGCTATCAAAGCTGCCCTTTCCAAAGTCAAGTCCTTGTCCTCAATAAGCTTCCTGAAAATACCTGCATGACGAATGCCTTCAATGAAAAAATCCCTTAACATCTCCCCCCTGCAGGCATCTGTGAACTTACAGAAGCTGGTCAAGCGCCTCAGGTCTGCAACGAACTCCGAGATGTTTTGCCCTTCTCGACGCCGGTGTGTGTAGAACCGGTGCCGGATCATGTGTACGCTGCTCACCGGTTTCAGGTGTTTGCTGATCAGCTGGCTGAGCTCTTCGAAGGACTTGTCGACCGGCTTGAGAGGTGCAAGCAGGTCTTTCATCAGCGCGTACGTTTTTGTCCCACAGCTTGTCAGTAGATGCACCTTCCGCTTGTCAGCCACTTCCACTCCCAGCCAGTCCTTTGTGACAAAGGTCTGCTGGAGTCGCTCCACAAAACCGTCCCAGTCCTCACCCACACAGTAACGTTCCTCTGTGCTACCGGTGGTCATCCTTGTGGTTCAGTGATTCCTGTTTCTCGTCGCCAGATGTCGAGTTCTCAACTCTGGAACATCTTCACATGAGGCATATACTGCAGACAAGGTCACTCATGACCTGCACCTTTAAACCCCGGACCAAGGAGACTGAGCCTGCGTGGAACCTCCCTTTAAGGACCTGGCTGACCAGGTAAGGAGTGTCTCCCACAAGTTCACCCCCTGTGGTCAAGGTGTGTATTTCACAGTTGTATACAGTGTACAGTGTTGTTACATATTGGTAACAGTTATGTGAGGGTTACAAACATGACAGCAGGTACAGAAAGTAATCAAGAAGGCAAATGGATTGCTGGCCTTTATTGCAAGGGGGTAGAGTATAAAAGCAGAGAAGTCCTGCTACAACTGTACAGGGTATTGGTGAGGCCAAATCTGGAGTACTGCATGCAGTTTTGGTCTCCGTATTGATTTCAGACATGTGGGAGTTGACTTAAGAATGAGAGGTGATCTTATCGAAACATAAAATATAATGAGGGGGTCGACAAGATGGATGCAGAGAGTATATTTCCACTCATAGGGGAAACTAAAACTAGGGGTACAGTCTCAGAATAAGGGGCTGCCAATTTAAAACTGAGATGAGGAGAAATTTATTTTCTCAGAGAGTTGTAAATCTGTGGAATTCTCTGCCCCAGAGAACTGTGGAGGCTGGGTCATTGAATATATTTAAGGCAGAGATAGACAGATGTTTGAGCGATAAGGGAATAAAGGGTTCTGGGGAGCGACTAGGGAAGTGGAACTGAGTCCATGATCAGATCAGCCATGATCTTATTAAATGGCGGAGCAGGCTCGAGGGGCCGAACGGCCTACTCCTGCTCCTATTTCTTGTGTTCTTGTGCTTTCTCTGATCATGATCGGCATTCCATCGCTCAGATTCCGATCAGCAGCAAAGACGAACTGAGCAGATCCAGACTCTGGAGCAACTGGATTAATCGGGGTGGCAATAGCAACTCTTGGGTGTGTGCATGGGTGAGTGTGTGTACATAATTGTGAGAGTGCCAAGTGTGAGTGTGTGCAAGTGTGAATGTGAGTGCGTATTTGTATGCAAGGATTAGTTTCCATGTGTGTGTCTGCGTGTGAATCTGTGTGTCTGTGTCTCTGTTATGTGCATATGTGTGTCTCTGTACGTGTGTGCTTCTGTGTGTGTGTATGACTGTCTTTGCGAGTGTGTTTCTGTGTCTGTGAGTGTGTGTATGCTTGTATGTGTGCCTGTGGATATGTAACAGCTGGTGACTCCTCAATCACACAGAACTGTCACTTGCTCTTACTAACACAGTTATGACCAAAGTCTCCTGTATATATTAATTTGTAGTTGGAGAGGTATGAAAGTATCTGTACACTCACGGTCCAGTGATGGTTATGGCCCTCTCCACCGCTCCACGTTCATTCTCTGCCACACACTGATGGTACATCCTGGGTTGCTGGAGACTGTGAGGAAACTCCAACCACAGCTCGTTGTTCTAATTTCTCCTGTTCATTGTGACACCTTGAGGTCGCCACGTTAGGTTAGAAGCTGGGAAGCTCTCCACAGGGCAGAATATCACTTCAGAATTCCCTTGTTATACTGATCGCTGAATTTTTAATCGTTGCAAGAGAAGTAATGGAGAGATTGCGTGGTGCATCTAAAAACAAATAAAGATCAGTTAACTTACACTGGCTGTGAAGCAATTTGAGAAATGATGTGGTGAAAGGTGATCATCACAAAGCATGCAATTCAGGTCAACACATTAGTGTAGTACTGTCGGAGCGGCAGTACTGAGGGAGCACTGCATTGTAGGAGGGGCAGTACTGAGGGAGCACTGCATTGTAGGAGGGGCAGTAAAGAGGGAGCACTGCAATATTGGAGGGGCAGTACTGAAGGAGCACTGCATTGTAGGAGGGGCAGTAAAGAGGGAGCACTGCAATATTGGAGGGGCAGTACTGAAGGAGCACTGCATTGTAGGAGGGGCAGTACAGAGTTAGCACTGCATTATTGGAGCGGCAGTACTGCAGGAGTGTAGCACTGTCGGAGGGGAAGTACTGAGGGAGCACTGTAATATCGGAGGGGCAGTACTAGGGGAACACCGCATGAGAGGTTAAACCGAGGCCCCATCTGCCCTCTCAGGTACATGTTACAGATCCCATGACACTATTCAAAGAAGAGTTCTGTCCGGTGTCCTGGCGAATATTTTTCAGTAAAAAGACAAGATGATCTGGTCACAACCACATTGCTGTATGTGGGATGTCGCTGTGCACAAAGTAGACTATAACAGGTAATGTAGAATAAAGGATGCCATACTTACATTGCACAGTTCGTGCGATGGTCGGCTCCAATGAAAGAGATGGATAACTGATACTGCAGGTGAGAGTTTGCTCATAGTGTTTCAGTGATGGGATCAGGTTCAGAACAGAAATATATGTCAGAGTGATGCCATGATGACTTACACTGTTTGAGACTAACCTGGGTATGTCAGCAGCAGTGACCCAGGTTACGACAAGTGTAGGGGAGGACGAAAACCCCCTCATTTTACCCAGAAGGAAAAGGGCTGTGGGATCTGTCTGTGCTGCAATGTGAAATTGAAACCGAGACGGTTTGACCTTGGCAGAGCAGTGATTGGACGGGGGAGGACACCGGAGGGCCAATGGTGGGACAGAGTCAGCCCGAAGCATGGGGCTTTCAAGCCAATGGGAGAGTACTTGCTCGAAAACTGTGGGACTGACTCATCGCCATTATCGGGCTATTGTCTTCCCCATGTTTACACTATGGAAGGAAATTATGCAAACCTTCAGAAAACTAGGGAACCCAAAACAAACCAAGGGCCTACACAATGGCTACAGGAGCCAACACAATCAACACCCACTCAAACCTTGAGTAGGTTATCAGTGGAAAAAACCCGCAATAATCTAAAACTGCTGCATTTTTCAAAATCACAAAGCCCACCAATGGGAAGGATCGATTTCAGCAGGAGAGGCGGACTGGATAATCTGGCTATAAAAAGGGGTTTCTGACGCATTGTGTGTGGTTCCCTGCTCTCGTGATGCAACAACCAGCAAGTCTCTCGACACTGAAGGAAAACCAGTGTCCGAAGACACTGAAGATAGAAGAAACAAACCACCAGACTGCAGAAGGCACAGTAGTGAGTATAATCTCTGGTCCTCGGAACTCCCAACTCAGTTAGGCCAGGAAAGGTGGGAGGTTGGGCATTGTACTGCTAAACTTGTGTAAAGATTTTCGTTGTCTCCGTTTAGTGGGATTTAGGGGGATTGTTTTGTTGGTGTGTTGCTGTTTGTTGAGATACACCTTGTCAAATAAATTAGAAGCCTTAATTCCTCTTGGAATCACCTTGTCTCAGTTCTTTTGTATTACATCTCCTGATCGTGGATCTTATGTCAGAACAGTGTAAGGGAAGCTGGGAGCGCCTCGAAAACGCTCAACTGCAGCAAGGGAACCGGCAGTTGGAGGAGACCTTCCGAAATAGCCGGGACTACCTTCAGTGTCAGGTCACTGAGGCCAAGGGTAGTGAGGGGTCCCTCCGGGAACAGAACTCTCGGTACACCCAGAAAATTTGGGAACTAGAGAATAAATTAAAAGACGTACAGGCAGCCTATAAAGTGGCCAGTAGCAGTGAGTTTGCAAATCACGGTCCCTGTCAGGAGAGGATTAAAACTCTCACCCACGCTCTATCCCAGGCAAAGGAGATGGTCGCCCTGATGGGACCTGGAGGATCCACAGGGGACAAAGGAGAGTATTGGGGGTTGGAGGAGAATCCAAAGGCAAGAGACGCCCGACCACCTCCTGAGGCACCGGTGGTTTGTCCGGTGGGGTACCAGGAGGAGCGGGGCACGCAGGTAGTAGCATACCCAGGGCTGGGGGCAGGACCAATGTGTCCCGCTCGGCAGCAGGGATGTGAGGCTCCCGCCGAGGGTCTGTTAAGGGCTGGATCAGGCGACCAGGCACTGTCTGCTGCACCGGGTATGGGGGGACAGCCGGAGGTAGAGGGACCAGCGCAGAAAGATCCTGAACCAAGGCGGATGTGCCCGGTCAGGCAGCGCAAGTACGATCCTCCGCAGGGAGGTGGCCAAGGTCAGGGAGCACTGGAGAGCGACTTTATTATTCCCCATGGAGTTCAATCACTCAGGGCCATGGTGGCCCATCTGGCCAAACTCACTTGCAGCGGGGACCCGTCTATCCACTTCATGGAGGTGATGAAGGCAGGGGAAATTAATGGATGCGACGAGGAAGAGACAGCCAAGCTGCTGCTCTTCTCTCTGGACAGCAAATTGTACCAGGCCCTACCGGCAGAATGCCGGAGGGGGCAGCGGACATTTACTGAGGTCCAGAGGGCCGTCCTTGAGGTTATGGGCTTTGATGACGGCAGTCCTTTCGAACGGGTCGAAAGGACAAGGCAGCTCGCAGGGGAAACCCCGCAGGCGTTTGCGGACAGGCTGTGGGTGGTATACCACGCAGCCTGTGGGGAGCTCCTCGACCGGGCGAATCTTTCCGCGGTACAGACTGGCCGCTGGCTGAGGATGCTGGTGGCTAACTGCTTGCCCCGGCTCAAGGCCAGGGCAGAACTGTGGTTCGATTCCCGGGACCCCAACCTCACCGAGGAAGCAGTGGTCATGCAACTGGCACTGGTCAAACGGAATGGAGGAGGGGAGGAGGAGAAAACCTCCAAAGGTCGGGTAAATGAAGTAAAACCCAACTAGATCCCCAAAAGGGAATGGCACCAGGAGGGTGGCTGCTCGTCTGAGAAGGAGGGAGTGTGCTACGGGTGCGGGAACGCTGGGCATTTTAAAAGGGATTGCAGGAGCCCAGTACAGAGATATGGGGGAGAAGTCCTTCACAAGCCGCCCAGAGTGGGGGAAGTGGAGGGAGCACCTCACCATCCCTTGATGAGATAGTAGTTGCAGTGAGGACAGCGCTGGAGGGGACTGGGAAGGTAGCCACGGCAACAGGCAGGGAAGCACCAGCAACCCTGCCAGTGCAGAGGCCGTGACTGGCCCAGACCCAGCCTGCATACCTGTGCCCACTAGAATACGACTCCTGGGGACGACCCTGGGTCAAGGGTGTATTGGGTACTTACCTTTTGGACACTGGTGTTTCCAGCACGATAGTCCATTCGGAGGACCCCGCAACCTCACCTCTATCAATCGGGGTGCCGTATCAACTAGTTGGGTTCACAGGAAATGAGAAGGCTGGGTTTTTTTCAGTCCCGCTCGGAGTTCATTTAGGAGCACTCCAAACACAATGGAAGTGCGTCCTGATGAACTGGGAGCAAGTGGGAAAAGGGATCTTTGGGGCTGATTTTATCATCGCTCGCCAGATCCTAGTAGACTTGAGGAATCACTGTCTATGGGGCACAGTGGGCACGGGAGCAGAGGGAGAAGTCACGGTTATTGATAAGAAACAGGGAAAACGGACTCCGTGCACAATGAAGCCAAAAGGGGGTTACGACCTGGAGGTTCTGGTCGGTAACACCCCGGCCGAGTACTGGGCCTGTGTGCAAGCAAATATTGCAGCATTTGCCACCCACAAACACGATTGTGGGAGAGTCACAGGAGTGGAGGTTAGAATAGATGGGGATCCCATGTCCCGCCCGCAAAAGCAGTATGGCTTTCCCTGAGAGGCAGAAGCAGACTTGGAGACAGCTTTAAGCTCGCTTGTCGAGCAGGGTGTTTTGAGACCCATAGCCACCCATGTCAACTCCCCGCTTTGGCCGGTTAGGAAACCGGACAATTCTTGGAGGGCTACGGTGGATTATAGGGTGCTCAATAAAAACATCCCAGCTTGTGCTCCCACAGTAGCGGTGGTTGCGGATCTGATAGGGGAAATCCCTACATCCACAACCACGTTCACAGCGTTGGACATATCCAACGGGTTCTGGTCTATCCCTGTACGGAGGGAAGACCAGTACAAGTTTGCCTTCACCTTCTGGGAACAGCAGTATACATGGAGCTGCCTCCCACAGGGCTTTCATAATAGTCTCAGCATCTTTCACCAATGCATGGCGAACTGTTTAAAAGGCTTCAGCCAACCACACCAGCTGGTCCAGTATGTGGACGACCTGTTGTTGTTCAGACAGCAGTGAGGAACACGTTCCACTGCTGGCCAAACTGCTGGTCTTACTGAAGGAAGGGGGTTTTAAAGTTAACCCCAAGAAAGCCCAGATAGGTCTAGGAGAATTAAAATTCCTGGGCCTGACGATAAGGGCAGGAGAAAGGGCCATTGATAAAGCTAGAAGAAAGGCAGTGCAGGAACTCCCTGTCCCTAGGGATGTGTCGGGGGTAAGGTCTTTCCTGGGAATCACTGGCTACTGCAGGGACTTCATCGAGATCGATGCAGCCACTGCCACCCCTCTGCTCAGACTCCGACATGAGGGGGTCGAGTGGGAATGGGACGAGGGCTGTGAGGCAGCATTTGTCCGTCTTAAGAGAGACCTGCAGGTAGCACCAGCCCTGGGGCAATTGATGGGGAGGGGGGGGGCGGGGAGGTGGTAGCCAGTGGCGACAGCTTAAGTGCAGTGTTGCTCCAGGGGTGAAACGGTCAGCTGAGACCAGTGGTGTACTCCTCCAGGGTCCTCACGGAGGTAGAAAAGAGATACTCCAATTGTGAGAGGCACTTGCTTGCCACTCACTGGGCAGTAATGAGAGCTCAGATCTTCACCGGAGTATCCCCCATTACACTCCTCACCCATCATACCCCGACGCAGACGCTGTTGGACGGGAGGATTAAGGATGGGACAGTGAGCAGTGCTAGAATCACTCGCTGGACCCTCCTCCTCTCCCAAATGACTTTAAAGGTCAAGGGCCTCTGCGAGCCCAGGCTCGCAGCAAATTTAATCTATCCAGGGCAGCCGCATAGATGGTCTGTAGAGTGGGTATGGGACATCAACTTTGGATTTCGGGCAGGGATACACCCCACAGGCCGCGAGATCTATGTTGATGGCTCCAGTTCGGTGTCCGCGGGTACAAGATTTGCGGGCTGCGTAGTTTGGGATCCCAAGGCAGGGATTGCGTTGGCTCTTAACCTCCCATGCACCCTGAGCGTCCAGCAGGCGGAACTCTCGGCGGTGATGTATGTGGTCACACACCCCGAGGAATTCCCTACCCCAAACATGATTTGCTCGGACAGTATGTTCACTTGCAATTCGTGTAGAGTATCTGGCGATTTGGTCACGCCGGGGTTACACCTCTGCAGATGGGAAGCCCCTTGTGACCAAACCCCTGCTAGAAAAGATCGTGGCTGCAGTGGGAGAAACCGGGGATGTATATATCCATAAGTTAAAGGCCCACTCCAAAACTGAGCCACGGGAGGAAGGTAACCAGCAGGCAGACCTGCTGGCAAGGGAAGGTGCTCGTCCAGGGTCGCCAATGGGACCCATACGAGGCAGGCAGGATAGCAGCAGCAAGAAGCAAGACAGGGACACAAGGGAGCGTAGGGGTGGCTGCGGCCCTGGACCTTAAAGTAGTCCAGATGCAGGATCCGGACCTGAAGGCTGCCTTGGCTGCTATCAAAAATGGGGAAAGGCTGAGGGCCTATACAGTGCTGCAGATATTGCTGTGTGGGAAGGCATGTTGTTTAAAGGGGACAAATGGGTAGTGCCGCCACAACACTGGAGGGAATTCCTTCAGCTGGCCCATGAGGGTCCAGGTGCAGGACACCCCGGGCCGGAATCTACCTGGCAACGGGTAGAAAAGGCAGGGTGGTGGCCAGGCCTCCGGGAAGACGTCCGCGACTTCTGTGCGGGCTGTCTGGTTTGCGCTGCAAACAACCCAGACCCTCAGAAAAGGAAGGTGTCTATGGGACACGTCAGGCGGGTAGAGGGACCATGGCAATCGATCCAGATCGACTACATCGGACCCCTACCGGCTGCCCAGGGAGGCTATAAATACTGCCTCATCCTGGTGGATGTGTTTTCCAAGTGGGTGGAAGCCTTCCCTTGCCGAACAGCTACCGCAGTGGGGACTGCAAAAATCCTGGTGAGGGAGGTGTTCTCTCGGTGGGGTCTACCTCAAGTCATGGAGTCCGATTGGGAGGTGGGCGACCAGGTGATGGTGAGAAGCTTCGCCCGGGTCGGGATATTTGAACCACTATATATGGGACCATACAGCATAGTCGACAAGGCTAGCCCTATGGTCTATGCGGTTGAATTGCCTTGCCGGGTGAAGTGGTCTCCGGCCAAGTGTTGCAGGCCACCCTAAAGGTGCTGGGAATAAGAGCCAAATGGCATGTCGCCTACAACCCTCAGTCCTCAGGCCCCGTAGAACGCCTGAACCGGACCCTAAAGGAAAGGCTGCGCAAGGAGACAGGACACTCACCGAACAAGTGGGTGGAGGTCTTACCGTTGGTCCTCATGGGAATCCGGGCCAGTCAGTCAAAGAGCACAGGGTACTCACCCCATGAGCTGATGACTGGCCGGATCATGAGAACCCCAGTGCCGGTTCTCACCGAATGGCAGCTTTGAGAGGTGAACCGGGACCACTTCGTCAGGAATCTGTTTGAACAGCTTCAACAGATTCACTGGCAGGCGGTCAACAACATGGGTAAACAGCACCGTGCCAATCGGCTGCTGTTGGAACCCCGCAGATTGGAAGGTGGGCGACCAGGTGATGGTGAGAAGCTTCGCCCGGGTTGGGGTATTTGAACCACTGTATATGGGACCATACAGCATAGTCGACAAGGCTAGCCCAATGGTCGATGCGGTTGAATTGCCTCGCCGGGTGAAGTGGTATCACTTTAATCAGTGGAAATTGTTTGACCCCAAAAGAGGTAAAAAACAAGGGGACGAGCAAGGGAAGGGAATCAGGCACTGGGGGAAGAATAGGCCCCGTTGGATTTGGAGGCTCCAGAGGAGGCAGCGGGCCCCGAAGCTCTACAGCCAGGGATGGTTCACTGCTCCAGTAAGGCTATCCCACCACTGGGAAGAGGTTCCCAGCCCACTAACAGAAGTTGGGAGAAAGGCTCTACCATTAGCAAGGTCCAAGGGGAAGCTGAACCTCCCATGGTGGATCAGCTGGGGCTAGCCCAAGAGGTGGAGGAGATAGCATTGCAGCCCATAACGGGCTCTGCACCGACAGTAAGGAGGAGTGACAGAGTGCTACAGCCCAGGGCGCCATGGTTCCCTGTTTACTTAGCTGCCCGCCCCAGACCGAGAAGGCGAAAGACAACAGGGAGGGTGCACTGTTGCGCTAGCAAGGGTCTTCCACCGATTATCCGGGGCTCGGGAGGGCAGCACAAGACTCATTAAGGGGGACTATACGAGCCCCTCAGCGGAGGGCATCCTGGTCCCCAGGGTACGGTCAGCCGAGTGGTCGACGACGCCTGTACAGTGACAGGATGTAGCCTGGCCACCCGGGGATGGGTGGCGGTTATATATTTTCCCTTCCTGTTTTGTTACTTTGTGTTGTGTGCATATTTGTTTAGGTAAGGCAGTGACGGTTGGGTACAGCATTTTTGTGTTGGAACATGTTACGCGGGCCGAGCGTGGAGAGGTCTCTCAAGGCAAGGCCATGTTCTTCTTGCCTTTCAGATGTCAACACCTCCCTACTGGACGTTAGTGATGCTGGTATCGCAAAGGATCTGCAGCGGGCACCGAGGGGACACCGAGGACTCCTGGTTTTCGAATGCTCCGGGGGCAGAGCGCCGACAATGACCACAGGAAAAAGGACTCCGGTGGCGGATGGCCGGGTCACCTACTTCCAAGAGGGGAGATGGCCTGGGTGGTTGGGATCGAACTCCACCAAGTACTCCAACCATAAGGACTTTACCTATGGAGAGGCCTCCATCCCCTGCCCGGAGATCACTGTGGCCACTTCCAGAATGAGAGTGACAGAAGGCAGGAAGGTATGCCTAACTTGCCAAGGGGACATACCTCTGGGACGGTGGTGGTGGCTCAGAAAGCTCAAGAGGGACGTGGGAGACCGACACTCGGACTGGGAACATTTGGATAATGATACCTACCGAATCATCAGTGGGTCATCTGGCGGGGTCACGGTGTGCTGGGAGAAATGGTGGGCGTACGACCAAGGGATTTATTTGTGTATGTGGGGATCCACTTGCGTGTGTTCAGAGGGGGTCTCCATTGCTTTCTATAGGTGGTGGTAGGGTGTCGGGAATGGGGTGGTATGGGATCGCAGCGGGGAGGCGTGTGTGACCCCCAATCCCCGGGTACCAGTAAACGCCACCGAACTTGTGGTTCGGGAAAGAAAACCCCCACCCACGGCCAAGCCCACCGTCCCACACGGGTGCCCGATAACAACCAGGGAGCCGGGGAATGGTTTAGTGTTGGTCCCGACCGAGAAACTACTTTATCAGGGGGTACACTATGCGGTGGCATCAGTGGTGCTAAATCTGACAGAAGTCCGCCTACCTACGTGGTGTCCCCGGAAAACCGAGCTGTTATACCAGGCTCTGCTGCGGGAGATGTTCCGGAAGTTCTATGAACTGGACTTCGGGTTTGTCAAAGTGACAGACTTGTATAAACAGTGGGATAGGGCTGAACCGGGCAGGCAGAGGCGTGGCACTTTAAATGACATTTTCACGGGGTTTAACACCGGGGCGTCCACCATAGACAGTTTGGATAACGTGCAGCTGGCCCTCCAGATAAATGGGCTAAAGAATCAGCTGCGCAAAATCCTGGGGGACGAGAATACCGTAGTGGGATCCGCGCTCCACGAAGAGGTAGCAATGACAGTTCACTTAAAGGAGATTATCTCTCAATTGGAGGCACAGGCCAGGGGTATAAAAGCCTTGATTCGGGAGGATAGTAACGCCTCCGATCAAGCCGCCCAAAATGAGGTGTGCGTGTTCTATGGGGCCTGGTTGCTGGGAGAGTAACCTCAAGGATCTGAGACAGGGACAGGTCCCCTCCTGGATCAGCAACCAGCACTTAGCAGCACTGCACCCTTATAATGTTTTGAGTCCTTGCCAACTTCGTGTAGCGTCGGAAGCCTACCCGGTACCGGTGGACTGTGGAAAGTCAAACCATACCATCTTGGGTGTGGTGGTCAGGATGCCCATGATGGAGGCGTCCCCACGACCAGCACCCCTGTACCGAGTGGAGGATGTGGGAGTCATTCGTGGAGGGGTGCATGTTCGATTCCAAGAGGTCTCACCTTATGTCACAATGTGGGAACACACTGTGACAGGTACAGACCTCTCGGGTTGTCGGAGCAGGGGAGCACAGGTAATCCTGTGCCCCCAGCACTTGAACGCTTTTGCAAGGCCACAATGAGGGTTCAGCACTGCTGGGGCAGAGCCTATCAATTGCAAAATGGATGTAATGGCCCCTAACCACATGCCTCCACAGGTAGCATATGTAGGTGGTGGGACATATTGTGTCACCACAAGTGCCCAACGGTATGAACACGGACTGGGAAGATGGTGTCCAATACCGTACAGCAGCTTTTGCTTCAAACCCAGGGCAGAGGTTCAAGTGGCACACACCAGAATCACACCCATCCCTGAACCTTCCACGATTCACCTCACGGTACAAAACAACCTCAGCCACCTACAACAATATGTCGCCCATTTTGGCTATCCCATTGCCCCACTACCTGAGAAACTTACAGCCCTCCTCCAGGCAGTGGATTTGTCTCAAAAACATTTTTACACCATGGAGCAGAAAACTGAAATTCTAGCAGGGGAGATTGCCCAGATTAAACCCCCAGCATGGTGGGATTTGGGGATACGGGCAGACATACCTGCGTGGATCCGGGTGGGATCGAATGCCTTAGTAATCGGCCAACTCCTGATTGTAGCTTATCTGCTAGTTACAAGCTGTAAGCTCAGGAGAAAAGGAAAAAGAAAGCAGTTCCTCAGGCTACTGCACAGACAGGAGAGCCGTTGCTAAACACTCAAGGCGTGTAAACAAAGCTTGACCGCGACACTTATGCGGTTTTGTTATTCCCAGGGATGACTGCGTTTTCATACATGGCCACTGGGGAGTTTGTAGGGCAGGTTTCTTTGTTTTATGGTTAAGACTGAAATGAGTCTCAATTTACAATTACTGCTGCAACTTTAAGTACATATATGTATATTGCGGTCGTATATTGTAACCTGTTGGATTCTGTGTTTTGTACCGCGTTAAAAGGAATTACGATATATATCGGCGGGATCAGTTTAGAGTTAAACTGGGGAAAGTTGGGCAATTTGGGACACCTGGGGTTTTCTCACCACCCTGAACTTTGACACACTCGAGTGGTGTCTGACTGTATCAGATGGGGGATTATGTAGGGGAGGACGAAACCCCCCTCATTTTACCCAGAAGGAAAAGGGCTGTGGGATCTGTCTGTGCTGCAATGTGAAATTGAAACTGAGACGGTCTGACCTTGGCAGAGCAGTGATTGGACGGGGGAGGACACCGGAGGGCCAATGGTGGGACAGAGTCAGCCCGAAGCATGGGGCTTTCAAGGCAATGGGAGAGCACTTGCTCGAAAACTGTGGGACTGACTCATCGCCATTATCGGGCTATTGTCTTCCCCATGTTTACACTATGGAAGGAAATTATGCAGACCTTCAGAAAACTAGGGAACCCAAAACAAACCAAGGGCCTACACAATGGCTACAGGAAGCCAACACAATCAACACCCACTCAAACCTTGAGTAGGTTATCAGTGGAAAAAACCCGCAATAATCTAAAACTGCTCCATTTTTCAAAATCACAAAGCCCACCAATGGGAAGGATCGATTTCAGCAGGAGAGGCGGACTGGATAATCTGGCTATAAAAAGGGGTTTCTGAGGCATTGTGCGTGGTTCCCTGCTCTCGTGATCCAACAACCAGCAAGCCTCTCGACACTGAAGGAAAACCAGTGTCCGAAGACACCGAAGATAGAAGAAACAAACCACCAGACTGCAGAAGGCACAGTAGTGAGTATAACCTCTGGTTCCCGGAACTCCCAACTCAGTTAGGCCAGGAAAGGTGGGAGATTGGGCATTGTACTGCTAAACTTGTGTAAAGATTTTCGTTGTGTCCGTTTAGTGGGATTTAGGGGGATTGTTTTGTTGGTTGTTGAGTTACACCTTGTCAAATAAATTGGAAGCCTAAGTTCCTTTTGGAATCACCTTGTCTCAGCTCTATTGTATTACATCTCCTGATCGTGGGTCTTATGTCAGAACAGTGTAACGGAAGCTAGGAGCGCCTCGAAAACGCTCAACTGTGTGTCACAGACTCGGGAAGAAGGGGTTAGGAGTGTTTGACACTCACAGGTGCCTCACAGGCGAGGCATAAGCTGTGGGGACGCACGAGTCTCAAAACCCCCTTCATAAGCTGTGGACACAGTCTCTCCAGGGGTGCTCTTGCAGCACTCAGGGTACCTCACAGGCCAGGCATAATCTGTGAGGGCAGAAGCCCAGAGAGAGACACCCAAGGCACAACAACACTCCCCGAGAACCCCTTACACAAGTGCTGTTCCATTGCACGTGGTGTTGTAGGTGAAGCTTATGTCCACATGCTTTCCGGCAATAATTCCAGCAGGGAATATCGTGGGTTTATCTGTGAAATCTAACGCACAGAGAATGGATCCTTTTTGATAAATATAACATGAAGCATCAGTTTAAATAGAAATCACAGTCCCGTGAGAGAAAGTATTTTTACAAGGATCATACCAGAACTGAGAGGTTACAACGAACAGGAAAGGTTGAACAGGCTGGGGCTCTTTTTTGTATTAAAGAGAAGGCTGAGGGGTGACCTGATAGAGATCCTTAAAATTATGAATGGGTTTGATAGGGCAGTCGTTGTTGCACTTGTGAAGGAGACCAAAACTCGGGGCCATAAATATAGGTTTGTCACTGATAAATTCAATAGGAAATTCAAGGAGAAACTTATTTTCCAAGAGAGTGCAGATAATGTTCTTTTTTTATTAATTCACAGGATGTGAGCATCACTGGCAAGGTCACCATTTATTGCCCCTGAGAAGAAGGTGGTGAGCCGCCTTCTTGAACCTCTGCAGTCCCATGTGGGGGAGGTGCTCCCACAGTGCTGTTCGGGGGTGGGGGGGACCAGTGACCATGATGCAACAGCGATATATTTCCAAGTCAGTAAGGTGTGTAACTTGGAGGGGAACTGGGAGGTGGTGACGTTCCCATGCACCTGCTGCCCTTGTTCTTGTAGTTGGTAGAGGTCGTGGGTTTGTGAGATGCTGCAGAAGTAGTCCTGGTGAGTTGCTGCAGTGCATCTCGTGACAATGTGGAATTTGCTGCCACAGAGAGAAGTTGAGGCGAATAGCCCAGATGCATTGAAGGGGAATCTAGATAAGTACACGAGGAAGAAAAGAATAGAAGGTTTAAAGTAGGGTGGGAGGAGGATCATGTGGAGCATAAACACCTGCATCGATCATTTGGGCTGAATGGCCAGTTTGGGTGCTGTAGCCTCTGAGTAACTCTGAGTAACTCTGAGTAACTCTGTGTAACTATGCAAGAGAAATTATTCTCCGATTTTAAGGCTTGATGGTGTGTCTGTCACTGCGCTTAATGCACGTTCTATCCGAAACCCTTGAATTGACAACACTGGGTGAGCATGGAGGAACAGCTCACAGCTCAGGGAGCACTGGCCCATCACTCTCTCAGAGATCTGGTCATTGATCTCTTTATAGTTTGTGGGAGTTTTGCTGTGCGTGAATTGGTTTCCATGTTTCATAAGAACATAAGAAATAGGGACAGGAGTAGGCCATCCGACCCCTCGAGCCTGCTCTGCCATTCAATAAGATCATGGCTGATCTGATCATGGACTCAGCTCCACTTCCCTGCCTGCTCCCCATAACCCCGTATCGTTTAAGAAACTGTCCTTTTCTGTCTTAAATTTATTCACTGTCCCAGCTTCCACACCTCTCTGAGGCAGCGAATGCCACAGATTTACAACCCTCTTAAATGGGCGGTCCCCTTATTCTAAGATTATGCCCTCTCGTTCTAGTCTCCCCCATCAGTGGAAACATTCTCTCTGCATCCACCTTGTCAAGCCCCCTCATAATCTTATACATTTCGATAAGATCACCTCTCATTCTTCTGAATTCCAATGAGTAGAGGCCCAACCTCCTCAACCTTTCCTCATAAGTCAACCCTCTCATCCCCGGAATCAACCTAGTGAACCTTCTCTGAACTACCTCCAATGCAGTACCCCACGAGTTATTGGTTGCCAACCAGAGAATGAACCATTTATCCCGACTCTCTGTTTTTTGTTAGTTAGCCAATCCTCTATCCATGCTAATATAATATAATCAGAACACACCAGGACTGGTTAGATGAAAACGATTAGGAGATCCAAGAACTAGTAAATCGTAACCGCAGAGCATTTCTGAGCCTCAAGCAACAACCCAACTCAGGAGCTCCAAAGCAACGTTACAGACGGCTCAAGGTGAGGTCCAGCAAAAAACCCAGGACCTAAAGAAGTGATGGATGGAGAAAGTGCAGGTGATACAACAACTGGCCGACAGCCAAGACATACGAGGATTCTTCATCGCAGTTAAGGCCACCTACGGTCCAAACTCCCAAGGCCCCACCGCACTCCAGGCCAAGAATGGGGAAACACTCATCAAGGACACCAAGGTTGTCACGGTCCGCTAGAAGGGGCACTTTGAAGAACTTCTCAATCGAGACTCTGCCTTTGACTCGAGTGTTCTCAACTCCATCCCGCAGCATGTAACCTGCCACCACCTCAGTGAAACCCCAAAGCTGCACGAGGTCGGCAAAGCCATAAAGCAATCAAGAATAACACGGCTACGGAATGGAATTCCTACTGAGGCGCTAAAATATGGTGGAGAGGCGCTGTTGGCACGGATACGTGACCTCATCCCTCTCATTTGGAGGGAGGAGAGCATGCCAGGAGATCTCAGAGATGCAGTGATCGTGTCCATTTTCAAAAAGGGTAACAAATCCGACTGCGGCAACTACAGGGGAATCTCCCTGCTGTCAACCACTGGGAAGGATGTCGCTCGAGTTCTCCTCAACCGTCTTCTCCCTGTGGCTGAGGAGCTCCTCACAGAGTCACGGTGCGGATTTCGTCCCCTACGGGGAGCAATGGACATGATCTTTGCAGCACGACAACTGCAGGAAAAATGCAGGGAGCAGCGCCAGCCCTCATACATGGCCTTTTTCGATCTTACAAAGGCCTTGAGACTGTCGACCCTGAGGGCTTATGGAGCATCCTCCTCAGTTTTGGATGCCCCCAAAAGTTTGTCAACATCCTTCGGCTGCTCCACGACGACATACAGGCCGTGATCCTTACCAGCAGATCCATTACAGACCCATTGCACATCCAGACCGGGGTCAAACAGGGCTGTGTCATCGCTCCAACCCTCTTCTCAATCTTCCTCGCTGCGGTGCTCCACCTCACAGTCAACAAGGTCCCCACTGGAGTGGAACTAAACAACAGAACCAGTGGGAAGCTGTTTAACCTGCACCGCCTCCAGGCCAGGTCCAAGATCACCCAAATATCTGACGACGCCTGCGTCTGCGCATATTGTGAGGCTGAACTCCAGGATGTGGTCGATGTATTCACCGAGGCATGGGCCTTACCCTTAACATCCATAAGACAAAGGTCCTCCACCAGCCTGTCCTCGCCGCACAGCACTGCCCCCCAATCATTAAGATTCATGGCGCGGCCCTCGACAACGTGGACCACTTCCCATACCTCGGGAGCCTCTTGTCAACAAAGGCAGACGTTGATGCGGTGATTCAACATCGCCTCCAGTGCGCCAGTGTAGCCTTCAGCTGCCTCAGGAAAAGAGTGTTCGAAGACCAGGCCCTCAAACCTACCACCAAGCTCAAGGTCTACAGGGCTGTAATAATATCCGCCCTCTTGTATGGATCAGAGGCATGGACGATGTACAGAAGACACATAAAGTCGCTGGAGATATATCACCAACGATGTCACCGCAAGATCCTGCAAATCCTCTGGGAGTACAGACACACTAATATCAATGTCCTCGACCAGGCTAAATCCTCAGCATTGAAGCACTAACCACACTCTATCATCTTTGCTGGGCAGGCCACTTAGTTCGCATGCCAGACACGAGACTCCCTAACCAATTGCTCTATGCGGAGCTCCTTCATGGCAAACGAGCCAAAGGTGGGCAGCGGAAACGTTACAAGGACACGCTCAAAGCCTCCCTGGTGAAGTGCGACATCACCACTGACACCTGGGAGACCCTGGCCGAAGACCGCCCTATGTGGAAAAAGTGCATCCGGGAGGGCATTGAGCTCTTCGAATCTCAACGCTGCGAGCGTGAAGAGGTCAGGCGCAGGCAGCGGAAGGAACGTGTGGTAAATCAGTGCCACCCGTCTCCCCTTCCCCCGACGAATATCTGTCCCACCTGTGACAGGGTCTGTGGCTCTCGTGTTGGACTGTTCAGCCACTAAAGAACTCACTTTAGGAGTGGAAGCAAGTCTTCCTCGATTCTGAGGGACTGCTTATGATGATGATTATTACCCCCAATCCCGTGAACTTTTATCTTGTTCAGTAACCTTTTATGTGGCACCTTGTCAAATACCTTCTGGAAGTCCAAATGCACCACATCCACTGGTTCCCCTGTTAGTTACATCCTTAAAGAGTTTCTGCAAATTTGTCAAACATGACTTCCCCTTCATAAATCCATGCTGACTTTGCCTGACCGAATTTTGCTTTTCCAAATGTCCTGCTACTGCTTCTTTAATAATGGATTGCAGCATTTTCCCAACTGCACATGTTAGGCTAACTGGTCTATAGTTTCCTACATTACAACAGTGAATACACTTCAAAATGTACTTCATTGGCTGGGAAATGCTTTGGGAGGGCTTGAGGTCATGAAAAGTGCTACAGAAATGCCCCCTCTTTCTTTTGTCTATGTCAGACTTTTAAACACGATTAGAGAGAAAGACGGTTGTCGATAACCTGTTAACATTGCCGGACACAGTCAAGACATTTAGTCAATTAGAGACTGCTTTAGGACTGAACTAGAAGATAGCACTACATTACTGATGATCAGCCGTGGCGTTCTAATAATGTGTCTTTATTGTTAATATGTAATTGCCAGTTTATGTTAGTTCCCATTGACTGTTGAATGTGAATGTGGAGTGGTTATAACACAGCACTTACCAGAAACATGAAGCCGTGTTACAGGGAAGTCGTTAAACTTATCACTGTTTGCAAATTCTATTCTGAAAAGATCCTGAATCTTCCTGTGTGATGTTGTTTATAAGCAGGGAACAGTCGCCATCTTTCAGGTCTCCAGACAGCCAGGTCCGATAGTGTAACCTTTCTGACTCTTGATTACGATATTCGGAGTGAAAGGCTGCAGACGATAACGTCCATTCATCATTCTTAAACCAGAATTCACCTCGCGGTTGGTTTGCCAGATGTGATGGATAACTGTAATGATATGGAATCTGCACACACAAACTTCCCTCTGCTGTCACATTTCATGGAGTGTCGACTTTCCACTCTTGGGACAATACAGCTGAGGAGAAAAATATCAATATTTAGCACTGGATGGCTTGTCGATCCACCGACTCGATAGCCACCCCTCCATCACTGGTGTACATTGGCTGCAGTGTGTACCATCTACAGGACAAGGAGAGAACTCCCCAAGGTTACCCTGACGGCACGTCCTTGCGCTGTGACCTCCATCACCCAGAAGGACACGAGCAGCAATGTCATACAACATCCTACCTTGGACATTTATCACTATTGCTGCATCGTCGCTGGGTCAGTATCCTGGAGATCTCTATCTAAAACCATTGTGGGAGCACCTTCAGCATAAGGACTGCAGTGGATCAAGGAGAAGGCCCACCACTTCCATCTTCTTAGGGCAACTCGGGATGGATGAGTATATTACATCTACTACATGACCTTGTCTATTTCTTCTGTTACTTCTTCAAAGAATTTAATAAGTTTGGTCAAGCATGATCTTTACTTTTGAAATGCATTCTTTATTATATTTTCAGTTTCTAGTTGTATTTCTATTACATCTTTGAATAAAGATTCCATTATCTTTCCTAACTCTGTTGTTAAACTTGGACTTCTTCTATATCCCTTTTTAAATGTAGGAATAACATTAGCTGTCTCCCAGTCCTCTAGCGTTGTTCCCTTTTCTATTCAATATAAATATATATAAAATAGTGTCTCCGCTGTACCTTCCAAGCTGATTTTAGTATGCGCGGGTACATTCCATCTGGACCAGGAGTTTATCCTCCGAGTTTCACTATTTTATCAATTAGCTCTGCGCAACCCCGTCACTCCGCACCACCTTTCTTTTTTAAATGTCTTGATAACTTTTTGATCTATTTTTCTAATGTCATGTCCGCCCCGTTAGTCTCCCTGCTAAATACTGAGGCAAAGTGATCCAAAAATGAATATAAAACACTGCACATCATAGAAACTTAGGGCACAGAAGGAGATCATTCAGCCCATTGAGTCTGTGCCAGCTGAAAGAGCTATCCAGCCTAATCCCACTTTCCAGCCCATGTTCTGAGGTTGTAGAGGAGTACTGGGGAGGAAGGGTTGGGCAATCAGGATTATACTGACCCTACATGTCGGACAGACTCAGTCACATTGCCCGTGGATGCCACGCCCACCTGTGTTCGTGCCTTTTCCTCAGCGCGCAATGCTTCTATATGTGAAGACAACTTTTGACCCAACAGGTAACTCCATGGGAAACAATCCTGGACATGGGAGTGGACAAGTTCATTCTCTGCTGGCTTAAGGAGCTCAGGACCCTGTTTAGTGAAGCAATCCTTCCACCCAACACAATGCCTAAAAGATGCACCAATTGAGATATATTCTATACTGATTTACAAGGAACAATGGATTAGGATCCCTCAGAACTCACAGCATTATCACTTATCACGAATCACTAATTCGCCCAAGTTTCCTGTTTGCTCATCATCCCATCTGACTGGCTAAGCTGATTCCATTCACTTGGCAAATTTTGGATCCTCGTTGTTTAAGGAATCACTTTGAATCCTCATTGTCTAAAGGATACAAAACCAATATTGTTGTAGGTTGATTCCAATACAGCATTATAGACTGACTGGATCCTGTGTGGAGGGGAGCGGACAGGTCGGAAGCCTCCTCGTAGGACTGTTCCTGGGCCTGGCCAAGGTGGCCATTAACCGGTCCAGGCAGCGGGCAGTCAAGGGGGTCGTTCAGCCCGACTGCCTGCCTCTCTTGCGCGGAGACAAATTTAAGGAGCTCGGAGCTAAATTAAAAAGTAGGACCTCAAAAGTAGTAATCTCGGGATTGCTACCAGTGCCACATGCTAGTCAGAATAAGAATCGCAGGATAGCTCAGATGAATACGTGGCTTGAGCAGTGGTGCAGCAGAGAGGGATTCAAATTCCTGGGGCATTGAAACAGGCTCGGGGGAGGTGGGACCAGTACAAACCGGACGGTCTGCACCGGCTGTCCGGAACCAATGTTTGCTAGTACTGTTGGGGAGGAGTTAAACTAATATGGCAGGGGGATGGGAACCAATGCAGGGAGACAGAGGGAAACAAAATGGAGATAGAAGCAAAAGACAGAAAGGAGATGAGTAAAAGTGAATGGCAGAGAAACCCAAGGCAAAAAACAAAAAGGGCCATTTTAGCAAAATTCTAAAGGGTCAAAGTGTAATAAGAAGGCAAACCTGAAAGCTCTGTGCTTCAATGCGAGCAGTATTCGGAATAAGGTGGATGAATTAACTGTGCAGATAGCAGTTCACGGATACGATGTGGTTGGCATCGCGGAGACATGGCTCCAGGGTGACCAAGGCTGGGAACTCAACATCCAACGGTATTCAACATTTAGGAAAGATAGACAGAAAGGAAAAGGAGGCGGGGTGGCGTTGCTGGTTAAAAAGGAAATTAATGCAATTGTAAGAAAGGACATTCGCTTGGATGATGTGGAATCGGTATGGGTGGAGCTACGGAATACCAAAGGGCAGAAAACTCTAGTGGGAGTTGTGTACAGACCGCCAAACAGTAGTAGTGATGTTGGGGAGGGCATCAAACAGGAAATTAGGGGTGCATGCAATAAAGGTGCAGCAGTTATCATGGGTGACTTTAATATGCATATAGATTGGGCTAACCTAACTGGAAACAATACGGTGGAGGAGGATTTCCTGGAGTGCATAAGGGATAGTTTTCTAGACCAATATGACGAAGAACCAACTAGGGGGGAGGCTATCTTAGACTGGGTGTTGTGTAATGAGAGAGGATTAATTAATAATCTCGTTGTGCAAGGCCCCTTGGGGAAGAGTGACCATAATATGGTGGAATTCTACATTAGGATGGAGAAGGAAACAGTTAATTCAGAGACCATGGTCCAGAACTAAAAGAAGGGTAACTTTGAAGGTATGAGGTGTGAATTGGCTGGGATAGATTGGCGAATGATACTTAAGGGGTTGACAGTGGATGGGCAATGGCAGACATTTAGAGAATGCATGGATGAACTGCAACAATTGTACATTCCTGTCTGATGTAAAAATAAAAAAGGGAAGGTGGCTCAACCATGGCTATCAAGGGAAATCAGGGATAATATTAAAGCCAAGGAAGTGGCATACAAATTGGCCAGAAATAGCAGCAAACCAGGGGACTGGGAGAAATTTAGAACTCAGCAGAGGAGGACAAAGCGTTTGATTAGGGCAGGGAAAAGAGAGTACGAGAGGAAGCTTGCAGGGAACATTAAAATGGACTGCAAAAGCTTCTATAAATATGTAAAGAGAAAAAGGTTAGTATAGACAAACGTAGGACCCCTGCAGTCAGAATCAGGGGAAGTCATAACTGGGAACAAAGAAATGGCAGACCAATTGAACAAGTACTTTGGTTCGGTATTCACTAAGGAGGACACAAACAACCTTCCGGATATAAAAGGGGTCAGAGGGTCTAGTAAGAAGGAGGAACTGAGGGAAATCCTTTAGTCGGGAAATTGTGTTGGGGAAATTGATGGAATTGAAGGCCAATAAATCCCCAGGGCCTGATGGTCTGCATCCCAGAGTACTTAAGGAGGTGGCCTTGGAAATAGCGAATGCATTGACAGTCATTTTCCAACATTCCATAGACTCTGGATCAGTTCCTATGGAGTGGAGGATAGCCAATGTAACCCCACTTTTTAAAAAAGGAGGGAGAGAGAAAACAGGGAATTATAGACCGGTCAGCCTGACATCGGTAGTGGGTAAAATGATGGAATCAATTACTCAGGATGTCATAGCAGCACATTTGGAAAGAGGTGACATGATAGGTCCAAGTCAGCATGGATTTGTGAAAGAGAAATCATGCTCGACAAATCTGGAATTTTTTGAGGATGTTTCCAGCAGAGTGGACAAGGGAGAACCAGTTGATGTGGTATATTTGGACTTTCAGAAGGCTTTCGACAAGGTCCCACACAAGAGATTAATGTGCAAAGCTAAAGCACATGTGATTGGGGGTAGTGTGCTGACATGGATTGAGAACTGGTTCTGGCAGACAGGAAGCAAAAAGAGTAGGAGTTAATGGGTACTTTTCAGAATGGCAGGCAGTGACTAGTGGGGTACCGCAAGGTTCTGTGCTGGGGCCCCAGCTGTTTACACTGTACATTAATGATTTAGACGAGGGGATTAAATGTAGTATCTCCAAATTTGCAGATGACACTAAGTTGGGTGGCAGTGTGAGCTGCGAGGAGGATGCTATGAGGCTGCAGAGTGACTTGGATAGGTTAGGTGAGTGGGCAAATGCATGACAGATGAAGTATAATGTGGATAAATGTGAGGTTGTCCACTTTGGTTGTAAAAACAGAGAGACAACTATTATCTGAATGGTGACAGATTAGGAAAAGGGGAGGTACAACGAGACCTGGGTGTCATGGTACATCAGTCATTGAAGGTTGGCATGCAGGTACAGCAGGTGGTTAAGAAAGCAAATGGTATGTTGGCCTTCATTGCGAGGGGATTTGAGTACAGGGGTAGGGACGTATTACTACAGTTGCACAGGGCCTTGGTGAGGCCACACCTGGAGTATTGTGTACAGTTTTGGTCTCCTAACTTCAGGAAGGACATTCTTGCTATTGAGGGAGTGCAGCGAAGGTTCACCAGACTGATTCCCAGGATGGCGGGACTGACATATCAAGAAAGACTGGATCAACTGGGCTTGCATTCACTGGAGTTCAGAAGAATGAGAGGGGATCTCATAGAAACGTTTAAAATTCTGACTGGTTTAGACAGGTTACATGCAGGAACATTGTTCCCAATGTTGGGGAAGTCCAGAACCGGGGTCACAGTCTAAGGATAAGGGGTAAGCCATTTAGGACCGAGATGAGGAGAAACTTCTTCACCCAGAGAGTGGTGAACCTGTGGAATTCTCTACCACAGAAAGTTGTTGAGGCCAATTCACTCAAATATATTCAAAAGGAGTTAGATGTAGTCCTTACTACTAGGGGGATCAAGGGGTATGGCGAGAAAGCAGGAATGGGGTACTGAAGTTGCATGTTCAGCCATGAACTCATTGAATGGCGGTGCAGGCTCGAAGGGCTGAATGGCCTGCTCCTGCACCTATTTTCTATGTTTCTATGTTACGTTCGAGCCAGGGTGCCCCTGGAGATGGAGCACGCGGTGTCCGCCAGAACGTTCGTGGCCTTCCGCGAGAGGTGGGTGCCGGAGGGACTGGAGTGCATCATTACCTCCAGCAACCAAATTTTAATTTGATTAAGTTTATGGTCAAAAGTTAATTTGTTTTTTGTCGGTTTTAGTGAACTTTTAATAAGGCGGTATTTGATTTACAGATCAACTCAAATAGTTGCAGACTGACCGGTTCCCAGCTCAGCACGGGCCCTGCTCCAGCAGACACTTTGATCCACAGTCGCAAAGCACCTCCAGCCTGAGCTCTGAATGTGTCAGAGGGGCAGACATGTTGGGCTCATGACTTTCACAGACGGTCTCACTGCGCGTTTGTTAAACTGAACTGGACCACACAATAAACATTGATGTCAAATACCTCTTGTTCCCTGTCCTTCTGCAATATTCATGGTTTCAGCTGGAAAGGAAAGGAGTTGCTGATAAGGACAAAAGCAAAATACTGCGGATGCTGGAAATCTGAAAGAAAACAGAAAATGCTGGAAATACTCAGCAGATCAGGCAGCATCTGTGGAGAGAGAAAGAGAGTTAACGATTCAGTTCGATGACCTTTCGCCACAACGGGAAAAAGTTAGAGATACACCAGGTTTGAAGTGAGTGCAGGGGTAGAGAAAGGGTGGAGGGGAGGAAAGAACACACGTGAATGTCTGTGATAGGGTGGACGATGTCATGTATCTCACACTACTGTATATAACTGTATCTTACCATGCTATACATGACTGTAACTAGATATGACCTGTAACCACATGCATACTTTACCACCAGGGGTGCACTTGCAGGAGACACTGCATACCTGTCCCACACAGGTATATAAAGGCAGGTCTCAACAAGTGTGGCACTCGAGAGCTGTGAAATAAAGGTGCAGGTCGAGAGTGACCTTGACTTCAGCATGTGCTTCGTGTAAGTCTGTACTGCAGGGTCAGGATTTTACAGACGACAGGACAGCTTAAATGACAAAAGGCATGACTGCACAAAGCAAAAGGAGAATGTAATGAACAAGCAAAGAAACGCCTTCCAGCCTATCGCAGAGCTTCCCTTTTATTCTTTCCTCTTCTCCCACCTTTCCCTGACAGTGCCTTTGCTTAAGACCTGGTACATCTCTAACTTTTTCCATTTCTGACAAAAGGTTATCGACCTGAAACTGTAACTCTGTTTCTCTCGCCACAAATGATGCCTGACCTGCTGCGTGTTTCCTGCATTTCTTGTTTTTATTGCTGATGAGGAACTTATTTCACAGAATCAAATAATCTTACTAATATGTCCTTACTATACAGTATAAATGCACACGAGGCCCATACTTGAGAGAAGGTCACTCTGTGACCTGTTACCTTTATTACCAAGACCACAAGAGGCTGAAGGCGGATGGAGCCTCCCCTTTGATACCGGAGTCCCCCGGTTAGGAGTGTCTCCCACAAGTTCACCCCCTTGTGGTCAATGTTCTCAAGGTGTATGACTTAGGTCAGCTTATACATGGGTTACAATGATAGTTGAATACATGACATCACCTCCCCCCCCCGCCCCACCCTGCCCCCAAAGTCTTATTGGGATCACAGGTTAAGTCTCTCTGGTGGTTTACGCTCCCTTGTAGAGCGCCTGAGTTGGGGCTCCGGTTGTTGGGCGCTGGCCTAAGTGTTTGCTGTTTGCAGTGCCTCAGGCCTGTCCGGACTGCCCACAGTGACTGGGCTCTCCTCCACTTGGTTCCGGTGTTCGGTCACCTGTGGTGGAGTAAACTCTACGTCGTGTTCTTCCTCTGCTTCTTCTATGGGGTTGCTCAACCTCCTTTTAGTTTGATCCATGTGTTTGCGGCAGATTTGTCCATTGGTAAGTTTAACTACCAAAACCGTATTCCACTCTTTGGCAATCACAGTGCCTGCAAGCCATTTGGGCCCTGCAGCGTAATTAAGGACAAAAACAGGGTCATTGACATCAATACATCGCGCCCTCGCATTCCTGTCATGGTAGTCACATTGTGACTGACGCCTGCTCTCAACAATTTCTTTCATAGTAGGGTGTATAAGGGATAACCTGGTTTTGAGCTTCCTTTTCATTAGCAGCTCTGCGGGTGGGACCCCTGTGAGCGAGTGTGGTCGGGAAATATTGGCCAATAGAAGGCGTGATAAGCGGCTTTGTAGGGAACCTCCTTGGATTCTGAGCATCCCCTGTTTGATTATCTGCACTGCTCATTCCACCTGGCCGTTTGAGGCCGTCTTGAACGGTGCCGTTCTGACATGGTTGATTCCATTGCCTGCCATGAAGTCCTGGAATTCAGTGCTTGTGAAGCACGGGCCATTGTCGCTGACCAAGACCGGTAGACCATGGGCGGCGAACATTGCCTGTAGACTTTCTACCGTGGCAGAAGATGTGCTTGAATTTAAAATGGCACACTGAATCCATTTGGAGGAGGCGTCGACTACAACCAAAAACATTTTTCCCATGAAAGGACCTGCGTAGTCCACATGGATGCGTGACCATGGCTTGGCGGGCCAGGACCAGGGGCTATGGGGGGCTTCCCTGGGTGCATTGCCCAGCTGAGCACACGTGTTGCACCTGCGAACACAAAATTCCAGGTCTGCATCTATCCCTGGCCACCAAACGTATGACCTGGCAAATGCCTTCATCATGACAATGCCCGGGTGCTCAATGTGAAGTTCTCTGATTAACATCTCTCTGCCTTTCTGGGGCATGACTACTCGGTTTCCCCACAGTAGGCAATCGGCCTGAATCGATAGTTCATCCTTGCGCCAATGAAACGGTTTAAACTCCTCAGGGCATGCCCCAACGTACGTGGCTGCCCAGTCCCCATTCAGGACACATTTCTTAACTAAAGACAGTAGCAGGTCTTTATTTGTCCAGACTTTAATCTGATGGGCTGTCACAGGTGAGCCTTCGCTTTCGAAAGCTTCAACAGCCATGACCATCTCAGCATCATGCTCAGTTGCCCCCTCAGTGGTGGCTAGTAGGAGCCTGCTGAGTGCATCGGCACAGTTTTCAGTGCCCAGTACGTGCCGAATTGTGTAGTCATAGCCGGCTAGCGTAAGTGCCCACCTCTGTATGCGGGCCGATGCATTCACATTTATCGCCTTGTTGTCGCCCAAAAGGGACGTTAGGGGTTTGTGATCTGTCTCCAGCTCAGATTTCCTGCCAAAAGGTACTGGTGCATTTTTTTTTACTGCATATACACATGCTAGCGCTTCCTTTTCTACCATCCCGTAGCCCCTTTCAACCTGGGACAGACTTCTGGAGGCATAAGCTACCGGCTGTAACTGACCATTGGCATTCACATGCTGCAATACACACCCGATCCCATAGGACGACACATCTCACGTTAAAACAAGTTTCTTACACGGGTCATATAACGTTAACAGTTTGTTGCAGCATAACAAATTGCGTGCTCTATCAAAAGCCCTTTCCTGGCTGTCCCCCCAGACCCATTCGCAACCTTTGCATAGGAGCACGTGTAGCTGCTCTAACAGCGTGTTCAATTTGGGAAGAAAGTTACCAAAATAGTTCAGGAGCCCCAGGAACGAATGCAGCTCCATCGTGTTACGGAGTCTGGATGCTCTCTGGATCGCTTCCGTTTTGGACGCAGTAGGTCTGATCCCATCTGCTGCTACCCTCCTCCCCAGGAATTCTACCTCTGGAGCCAAGAAGACGCACTTCGCCTTTTTCAGTCGCAGCCCTACCCGGTCCAGTCTGCGTAGCACCTCCTCCAGGTTGTGGAGGTGTTCTTCAGTATCACGACCCGTGATGAGGATGTCGTCTTGAAAAACCAGCATCCTTGTAATCGACTTGAGGAGGTTTTCCATATTTCGCTGAAAGATCGCGGCGGCCGAATGAATCCCAAACGACCATCTGTTGTACTCAAACAACCCCTTGTGTGTTGTGATGGTGGTCAGCTTCATCGACTCACTTGCCAGCTTCTGGGTCATGTAAGCTGAGGTCAGGTCCAATTTTGAAAAAAGTGTGCCACCGGATAGCGTCGCAAAGAGGTCCTCTGCTCTCGGTAGCGGGTACTGGTCTTGGAGTGACACCCGATTGATGGTGGCCTTTTAATCGCCACATATCCTGACCGACCCATCCGCCTTGAGCATGGCACGATCGGGCTCGCCCAGTCACTGAATTCGACTGGTGAGATGATGCCTTCCCTCATATAGGTGGTCCAATTCGCATTCTATCTTTTCCCGCATCATGTACGGCACCGCTCTGGCCTTGTGGTGTACTGGCCTGGCGTCCGGGTTTATGTGAATCATTACCTTGGCCCCCATGAAAGTGCCGATGCCGGGTTGAAATAATGAGTCAAATTTGTCCAGGACCTGTGAGCATGATACTCGCTCCACAGAAGAAATTGCATTGACATCGCCCCATTTCCAGTTCAAGATAGCAAGCCAACTCCTCCCCAGTAATGTGGGACCGTCCCCCAGGACAATCCAGAGTGGCAACCTGTTCTCCGAATCTTTGTGGGTCACGACTACCGTGGCACTGCCTAGCACCGGAATGATCTCCTTTGTATACGTCCGTAGCTGTGCGTCAATCGGCAATAATTTTGGCCTCCTGGCCTTGGACACCCACAACCTTTCGAACTGTTTGATACTCATCAGGGACTGGCTGGCCCCCGTGTCTAGCTCATTAATACTGGGATGCGATTGAGGAGCACTTTCATCATTATCGGTGGCGTCCTGGTATATGAACCGTATATGTGCTCCACATGAACTAACTAAACTTAGGATCTCTGTGCTCCTCCAATTCTGGCCTCTTGTCCCTCCACGAGGTTTTAGGAGGGAATTCCAGAGTTAGATTCGAGACGGCTGAAGGCGTGGCTGCCATTGGTGGTGCGACGAAAATCGTGGAGGCACAAGAGAAAAGAATTGATGAAATACAGAGATCTCAGAGGGTTTGAGGGCCGGAGGAGGTAGAGATAGGGAGGGTGGGCGAGGCCATGGAAGGATTTCAGCACGAGGGTGAAGACGTTAAATTTATGGGGGGATAAATTGGCCTGGTTCGCACCTCCCATTAGCACCTCCAGGAGGCGGTATCGGGACGCTAAGGGTTTACCAACCGGGTGCAGCGGAATCACCAACGCACGGGAACTTCCCTGGTGGGATTGCACTGGCGTTAAAACTTACCGCCTCGATCTCTTGCACCCTGGTGATCGTGACATCATCCGATCCGCAGCGCCTCGTCATCGCCCTGGATGTAAAGTTCGCTTCCGCCTCCTGTAGCACTGCCGGGCATCAACAACGACAGCTGCAGGAGGCGTTGTCACCTCGGCTGGCCGCTTGGGGAGCACTAATTAAAGCCAGTGGTGGTCAGGTAGGGCAAGTTTGAATTATGTCCACAGTGTGTTGCAGTTTGCTTTTTTTGGAACTCACGATTGCTTAGCCCTGCACTCTCTCTGAGTGCTTGGGGCTGTTATGCGCGTATCGCAGGTGCCATCGCCCAATAGATGCAGCCATAGGATTCAATTAACGCAGCATTGGCCCTTCCCTTAAGGGAGGGAAGGAGCCTGTACAACCAGCAGCATTGCACTGAACATCGTGCAGCACTCTGCCGATACCACCCCTCTCACTCACTTTTGCACTCTAAGGGAAGCGGTAGCGCTTGATTTAGTACTCCACTTCTCTCTTCGAGCACTAAAGGAGAATTACCCCGCAGAATCAAATCTTTAGGGGCCGGCAACACTTTTGCGCTCCCACAGAAATTATCGCCCCAAACAGGGTGCTATGCAATTTGTGGCCCAAACTGTTGCCGGGCAAGGAGCCAATGTATGTCAGCGAGCACATGGGTGATGGGTGAACGGGACATGGTGCGAACGAATACACTGGGTCACTGCTGAATCAGAGCACAATTAGCATGAACTTTTGCACAGATTATTAACCATCAAGCTGAGAATTATATTATCTTGGAGAAGTCACATGAGGAAGTAAGATTTCTTGACCATTGTCCACTCCCAAATATTCCATCAACTTCTCACTCTCGCGGTCTGAAAGAGAAAGGAGTTAATGAGACCTCACCTCTTGCCCGATAGCTCTCAGGAGATTGAAACAGTTCAGACAATATCTTCACCGGCTAATTTGACTCTCAGTGGGACGTAAGGTTCTCTACAGAGTTAGAAGGACTAAAGAAAACCAAATAAATATTTGTAGTTAGATCGTGTCTTTCACGACCTCCAGATGTTTTAAAGCGCTTTACAGACACTTTTTGAAATGTAGTTGCTGTTGTAATGTAGGAAACCCGGCAGCTAATTTGCACATAGCAAGGTTCCACAAACAGCTATGTGATAACTGGTCAGACAATCTGTTCTTGATGTTGGCTGAAGAATAAATATTGGCCAGGACATCAGGTCAAACCCCCTGCTCTTCTTCAAAATAGTACATTGGGATCTGTACCATCTATCTGAGAGGGCAGATGGAGCCTCAGTTTAATGTCTCATCCAAAAGACGGTACCTCCGACAGTGCAGCACTTTCAGTATTGCCTCTCCCATGGTGCAGCACACCCTCAGTGCTGACCCTCCGACAGTGCAGCGCTGCATCAGTACTGACTCTCTGACAATGCAGCACTCCCTGAGTATAGCCACTCTGACACTGCAATGGAGAGCTCTCAGTGCTTCCCTTCCAACAGTGCAGTGCTCCCTCAGTACTGCCCATTCAGCAGTGCATCGCTTCCTCAGTAATGCGCCTTCGGCAGTGCAGAACTCCCTCAGTACTGCGTCTCTGACAGTGCAGAGCTCCTCAAGTATTGACCCTATGACAGTGGAGTACTTCCTCAGTACTGCACTGTGCGCTTCGACCTGGATTGCAGGTTCAATTCTCCGGACTTCTCTTGTCCCTTGAACTAGAAAGATGTCCAGTATGACAGACTTAAGCCCGATGCTCAGATTTCAATAATATTTAGAAATCTTTATCAGGCCTCAATCATTGAAATCTGGATTTTTAAATTCACAACATCCACAAAGGACGTTGTGGAAGTGAATTTATAATGGGGATCAAAAAAATGACAGGCCAGTTGAACAAATACTTTGATTCTGTCTTTAAGAAGACAGACACAAATAACCTTCCAGAAATACTAGGGGACCGAGGGTCGAGCGAGAAGGAGGAATTGAAGGAAATCCTTATTAGTCAGGAAATTGTGTTTGGGAAATTGATGGGATTGAAGGCCGATAAATCCCCAGGGCCTGATTGGAATGCAGACCAAATTACTTAAGGAAGTGGCCCTAAAAATAGTGGATGCATTGGTGATCATTTTCCAACAGTCTATTGCCTCTGGATCAGTTCCTATGGACTGGAGGGTAGCGAATGCAACACCATATTTTTTTTTTTTAAAAAGGAGGGAAGAGAGAAAATGGGGAATTACAGACCGGTTAGCCTGACATCAGTAGTGGGGAAAATGTTAGAATCAGTTATTACAGATGAAATAACAGCGCATTTGGAAAGCAATGACAGGATCGGTCCAAGTCAGCATGGATTTATGAAAGGGAAATCATGCTTGACAAATCTTCTGGAATTTTTTGAGGATGTAACTAGTAGAGTGGACAAGGGAGAACCAGTGGGTGTGGTGTATTTGGACTTTCAAAAGGCTTTTGACAAGGTTCCACACAAGAGATTGGTGTGCAAAATCAAAGCACATGATATTGCGGGTAATGTACTGACATGGATAGAGAACTGCTGGCAGACAGGAAGCAGACAGTCGGGATAAAAGGGCCCTTTTCAAATTGACAGGCAGTAACTAGTGGGACGCCGCAGGGCTCAGTGCTGGGACCCCAGCTATTTACAATAAACATCAATGATGTGGATGAAGGAATTGAATGTAACATCTCCAAGTTTGCAGATGATATTAAACTGGGTGGTGGTGTGAGCTGTGAGGAGGATGTTAAGAAGCTGCAGGGTGACTTGGACAGGTTAGGTGAGTGGGCAAATCATGGCAGATGCAGTATAATGTAGATAAATGTGAAGTTATCCACTTTGGTGGTAAAAACAGGAAGGCAGATTATCTGAATGGTGACAGATTAGTAAAATGGGAGGTGCAACAAGACCTGGGTGTCATGGTACATCAATCAATCATTGAAGTTTGGCATGCAGGTGCAGCAGGCGGTGAAGAAGGCAAATGGCATGTTGGCCTTCATAGCTAGGGGATTTGAGGAAAGGAGCAGGGAGGTCTTACTGCAGTTGTACAGGGCTTTGGTGAGGCCTCACCTGGAATATTGTGTTCAGTTTTGGTCTCCTAATCTGAGGAAGGATGTTCCTGCTATTGAGCGAGTGCAGCGAAGGTTCACCAGACTGATTCCCGGGATTGCAGGACTGACATATGAGGAGAGACTGGATCGACTGGGCCTGTATTCACTGGAGTTTAGAAGAATGAGAGGGAAGCATATAAAATTCTGACGGAACTGAACAGGTTAGATGCAGGAAGATTGTTCCTGATGTTGGGAAGTCCAGAACCAGGGGTCACAGTCTAAGGATAAGGGGTAAGCCATTTCGGTCCGAGCTGAGGAGAAACTTCTTCACTCAGAGTTCTTAACCTGTGGAATTCCCTATCGCAGAGTGTTTGTGCCACTTCGTTAGATATATTCAAGAGAGAGTTATATATGGCCCTTACGGCTAATGGGATCAAGGGGTATGGAGAGAAAGCAGGAAAGGGGTACTGAAGTGAATGATCAGCCATGATCTTATTGAATGGTGGTACAGGCTCAAAGGGCCGAATGGCCTACTCCTGCACCTATTTTCTATGTTTCTATTATAATCATTGTGTTACTTACCCAGAGCCTGTCCGCCTGCTCGTCTGGGGAGTGATCGCTGACACGCTCAGCTTGGCCTTTTCCTGTGCTTCTCTGTCTATTTAATTAGAAAATGAGAGTCAACTGAGGAAATGGGGAAAAATTGAGGAAATATCACCTTGTCTTGCATTGTTGGCATACTATTAACCCTTTGTATCCTGGCACTGTGATGATATTTCTGCTCAAAGCTGGGCAGCCATTGACATGGAGTTTTGAGCATGGCACAGTGGGTTCAGCACTCCCTCTTGCCTCTGAGACAGAAGGTCGTCGATTCAGTCCCCACTCCAGAGCTTTGAACCCCATAATCCAGGCCGACACTACCAGTGCTGCACTGTCGGAGATGCCGTATTTCGGATGTGACGTTAACCGATGCCTCATCTGCCCTCTCAGATTGATGTAAAATATCCCACGGCCACCATTTCGAAGATCAAGCGATTTCTCCCCCGGATCTTGGGCCAATATTTATTCCTCAATCAACAGCGCCAAAACAGATGAAGTGGTCTTTATCACATTTCTGTTTCTGGGAGCTTGCTGTCTGCAAATTGGCTGCAGCATTTCCTACATTACTATGACCACACTTTAAAACTCCTGCATTGGCTGTAAAGCACTTTGGGACAAGCTGAGGCTGTGACAGGTGCGATATAAATGCAGAGTGATATTGAATGCTGAGTGAGGAGGGGATCGGTCCTTCTGTGGGGACACGCCCTCCACCTGAAAGAACAGATGGTGCCCGGAGCTCGACTCCCTGGGACATTCAACCCTTTACATAAAACGGAGAAACCCGATGCAAACACTAATCTGGTGCACGGATACCCCTGCATGTACACACACTTGTGCAGACACTACAAACAACAACGGGGGGAAAATTGCCGTCGGGGGCTTCCTTCGTACCAATGCCTCCGACCCGAAAAAAACTACAAAAGTACTTGGTGGTCCCGGAGGAACATAGGATTCCGGTCGGAGGCCTAGATTCGCTGCGCAGCGCACAGGAAGATGTCTTTCACATGCGTACGTACATGCTGGAGTCACGTATGCCTGGACCACCAATCACTGTGCAGTATTCTCATTGATAAAAACGGAAACTCCGTTTGTATGAGTTACCATTACTATCAAAGAAAAAATCTCTTAAAATACCGAAACGCAACATAATAAATAAAACTCACATTTAAAATTAATTGAAATTAAATGTAATGAAATGATTTAGAAAAAACTTTTGGGAATTTTTTTATGTCTTTTAATAAACCTACCTTAATGGACAGGGTTTTTAAAACAGAAAATTAGTGTTTAAATTTAATTTTTATAAGTTTTAAAAATGTTACGCTGGTAAAAGTGAGCTATGTGCCTGCTTTTGCCAGGCATCAAAGCTTGAAGGACGTTTGCTAGGCATGAGTTGGGCAAATAGCCCAATATCTGCCACACGGATGTCGTTCTCCCAGGGATGCGGAAGATCTGTACGCAGAAATCTTGACAGATCGGAAAAGCTGGTATGTGACATATGCGCATCGCTTTTGTGAGGCCTCGCCGGGTCCGTGCGCACTTCGTTTGGACAAGGCGAGGCCGGAATGTTCGGCCCAACAACTTGTATTTATACACGCCATTAACGTAGTAAAACATACCAAGACGCTTCACAGGAGTTATTTGACAAAAATATAAATTTGACACCGAGCCATGTCAGAAGAAATTACGGCAGATGACCAACAATTCAACCAAAGAGATAGGTTTTAAGAAGTGTTTTAAAGGATGAAAGAGAGGTAGTGAGGTTTAGGGAGGTTATTCTGGAGTTAGTACCCAGGGAACAGAAGGCACAGCCACCGATGGTTGAGCGATTATAATCAGGGATGGTCAAGAGGGCAGAGCTTGAGGAGCGCAGACATCTCGGGGGTTGTGAGGCTGAAGGAGATTACAGAGATAGGGAGAGGCACTCACAAACACACACTCTCACTGTCCCCAGTCTTTCACACACACAATCTCATTCACAAACTTACCACCCACTACTCACTCTCCTTCTCGCACTGTCACACACCCATCCATTCACTCACTACTGTTCTCTCACATTCATTCACATTCTCATTCTCTTAGTCTCTCCCACACACACACTAACCTCACATTTTCTCACACACTCAAATGCTGCTGAAGCTCTCACACACACACACACACTTGCATTGACACAGTCAGCGAGCAGACAATGTGGTGCTGGGCTCGGGGTCAGCTTGGCTCGGTCGGTCGCACTCTGGCCTCTGACCCGAGCCTGACCTTCCCTGTGGCTAGAGCCAGCGATGGGGTTTGGGGGGGAAGGAGGAGACTGACCCCGCGGTTCTCCATTCTCTCCGGCCACACCTGCTGTTGCAGCGACACTGGCGGCCCTTCCACAGTTGCCCTGTTCGCCCGCTCTCCGTGTGTCCGAGCGATGGGACAGGGCGGGGTGGGGGCGGCCTCACAGCCCGGCCCAGCCCGGCCCTCAGACTGAAGGGAGGGGGGGATTTCTCCCGCCCTGTGTGTGAACAACACAAGCCCCGCCCCCCGCCGGCCCATGTGTGAACAACACAAGCCGCTCCCCCCGTCCCTGTGTGTAAACAACACAAGCCCCGCCCCCCGCGTGTGAACAACACAAGCCCCGCCCCCCGCCGGCCCATGTGTAAACAACACAAGCCCCGCCCCCCTCCGGCCCGTGTGTGAACAACACAAGCCCCTCCACCTCCACCTTCCCCCTCGCCTCCATCGGACCAGCAACAGCCGTAAGGTTTCCTGGGAGATGCAAAACTGCCACACTCGGAGGCTGTAATTACAGATTTACAAGGATGATCCCAGAAAGGGGAGGAGTCCCCCCTCAGCAAAGGGTGAACTGGCTGGGTCTCTTTTCTCTTGAAAAGAAAGACTTGCAGTTATATAGCGCCTTTCACGACCACCGGACCTCACAAAGTGCTTTAAAGCCAATGAAGTACTTTTGGAGCATAGTCACTGTTATAATGTGAAAAAAGAAAGCTGAAGGGTCACCTAATAAAAGGTCTTTAAAATTATGAATGGTTTCGATGGAGTGGACACAGAGAGAATGTTTCCACTTGTGGCAAAGAGCATAACTAATGGCCATCAATATAAAATAGTCAGCAAGCAATTCAATCGGGAATTTAGAAGAATTTTCTTCACCGAAAGAGTCGCGAGATTGTGGAACTCGCTATGACGGGAAGTGATTGAAGCAAATGATATCAATGCATTTAAAGGAGGCTAGGTAAGCAAACGAGGGAGAAGCAATAGAAGGTTATGCTGATAGATTTAGATGAGGAAAAATGGGAGGAGGCTCAAGTGGAGCATAAACACCGGCATGGACTGGTTCGGCCGAATGACCTGTTTGGGTGCCGTATATCCTGGGTATAATCTATGTATAATACAGCGTGACATGTTTACAAAAGGACATTTGAATTATAAATGTGGACACAGGAATTTGCACAATTGGGGAAAAATGTGACAACAGGAGGTAACGTTTTGGAGACACGAATTGTGCAAAGAATTAAGATGTTTCATATAGATATATTTATATATAACAGTCTGAGCAGTTTTATCCTTGTGTTAATAAATGTAGCATTATACTTAACGTAAAGCTTCTTGCAATCTTTCGCAGCATCAAAAGGTGCAACAATCAGAATGAACGTTCCTATCTGATATTAAAGTTCAGTGGTGCCACATTTTTGTGCCTCAGTTATCTTGTGGCCAGGCACCGACTTCAAAGCACATGTTCGTTTGTTGGTATGCAACGCATTTATTGCCTGAATCCTGTTGAATGACTCTCCTTGTGTAATGTATTGGTTCTTTGCTTAAGAATTCATAGCAACCTCATCATCATAGGCAGTCCCCCGGAATCGAGGAAAACTTGCTTCCACTCTTAATATGAGTTCTTAGGTGGCTGTACATGCCAATACGAGAACCACAGTCTCTGTCACAGGTGGAGCAAATAGTCATTGAGGGAAGGGGTGGGTGGGACTGGTTTGCAGCACGCTCTTTCTGCTGCCTGCACTTGATTTCTGCATGCTCTCGCCGACAACACTCGAGGAACTCAGCGCCCTCCCGGATGCACTTCCTCCACTTAGGGCGGTCTTTGGCCAGGGACTCCCAACTGTCAGTGGGGATGTTGCAATTTATCAGAGAGGCTTTGTGGGTGTCCTTGTAATGTTTCTGCTGCCCACATTTGCCTCTTTTTCCATGAAGGAGCTCCGAATACAGCGTTTGCTTTGGTAGTCTCGTGTCTGGCATGCAAACTATGTGGCCTGTCCAGCGGAGCCGAACAAGTGTGGTCAGTGCTTCAATGCTGGGGATGTTGGCCTCGACGAGGATGTTGACATTGGTGCATCTGTCCTCCCAGGAGATTTGTAGGTTTTTGTGGGGATATCTTTGGTGGTATTTCTTCAGCGACTTGAGGTGTCTGCTGTACATGGTCCATGTTTCTGAGCCATACAGGAGGGCTGGTATTACTACAGCCCTGTAGACCATGAGCTTGGTGACAGTTTTGAGGGCCTGGTTTTCAAACATTCTTTACCTCAGGCGGCCGAAGGCTGCACTGGCGCATTGGAGGCGGTGTTGGATCTCGTCGTCAATGCCTACTCTTTTTAAAAGGAGGCTCCCGAGATAAGGGAAGTGGTCCACGTTGTCCAGGGCCGTGCCATGCATCTTGATGTCTGGAGGGCAATGCTATGCACATCAGTAAATACATCGACTATGTCCTGGAGTTCAGTCTGTGTGTGTGCGCAGACACAGGCATCGTCCGCGTACTGCAGCTTGACGACAGAGGTTGGGGTGGTCTTGGATCTGGCCTGGAGACGGCGAAGTTGGAACAGGTTCCGCCTGGTTCTGTAGTTTAGTTCCATTCCAGCAGGGAGCTTGTCGACTGTGAGGTGGAGCATGGCAGCGAGGAAGATTGAGAAGAGGGTTGGGGCGATGACGCAGACCTGCTTGACCCCAGTCCGGACGTGGATTAGGTCTGTGATGGATCCATTGGTAAGCATCATGGCCTGTATGTTGCCGTCGAGCAGGCGGAGGATGGTGATGTACTTTAGGGGGCATCTGAAATGGAGGAGGACGCTCTATAGACCCTCGCGGTTGACAGTGTCAAAGGCCTTTGTACGGTAATTTAATAGCAACACATTGCTATTCACAACATTTGGTTTACGAGCAAAAGATTTAACAATCACACTACACATTACCAGTTCAACTATTATAGTTGTGTACTTTAAACAAATGCCCCCTACAAGGGGGCTCACACTCCAAAATAATTCTTTATCCCAGTGCACTTTTTTTTGGGCGGGGGTCGTTTTAGGGCGCAAAAAACAAAAATTATACAAGTGCCCCCCGGCTAAAAGGGAGGGGGGGCACTAAAACTGGCAAATTAAACAAATTAAATTTTAAACTTAAATGATCAAATTAAAATTTGTTTGCTGGGGGTGATGATGCAATCCGGTCCCTCCGACGGACTACCTCTCGCGGAAGGCCGCGAGTTTACCGGTGGACACTGCGTGCTCCATCTCCAGGGACACTACCTTGGCTCGGATGTAACGGCGGAACAGAGGTAGGCATTTGGGCTGAACGACCTCCTCGGCCACCCACTGCCTGGATCGGCTGATAGCCGCCTTGGCCATGCCCAGGAGCAGTCCTACGAGGAGGCCTTCCAACCTGCCCGATCCCCTCCGGACATGGTGCCCAAAGATCAGTAGTGTGGGACTGAAGTGCTCACAAAATTTGAGGAGCAGCTCCTTTAAATAGTGGAATAGAGGCTGCAACCTCGCACATTCAATAAAAACATGGAACATGGACACTTCCAGACCACAGAAATTGCAGCCGGCCTGGGAGCCTGTGACCCGACTTAAAAACTTTTTGCACGGGACTGCTCCGTGCAACACCCTCCAGGCCAAGTCCTCAATAAATAGAGGGAAGACTCCCGCATAGAGTGCACTACATTGGGAACCCCCGCCTCCTCCGGATGATAAAATGGTGCGCCATGGCATGTCCGGACAGCAGACGAGGATGGCAAGGTGGAGAGTGTGCAAGAGCAGCCCATACAGGAAACCCCTCCGCGCAGAACTGAAAGACACGGAGGGGATTTCCCCAAGGAGGCTCAAGTTGTGAGGCGCCGGCTCCCGAGGGAGGTTTCGGGGCTTGGCGCCGATGAGGAATTCGGTCCGGACGGGGGTCAGTTCGGACGGAAGCTCCCCACAAGCTTGAGCCTCCTCAACACGGCCCAGTGCTGTTTTTAACGATTCGATGGCATTGGCCGCTCGCCGGACCAGTTTAGGCGCCATGCCAGCACGTCTGGCTCCATCAGCCCGCTCCTCCGCCGTTGAGCAGATCCCTGACCCTGGTCACCTCACCAGCCACCCAAAACCACGGTCATGGAGGTACGGATTCCTGAGTTGCGGCTCCTGTAGTGCAGCTGCCAATCCAGACGGGGGAGAGCTGCGCTTTGTGGCGACTCTGTTCCAGACCCTGATGAATTCCTGGTAAAAGACAGGCAGCCCCTGCACGGCGGTCCTGAGGCTCCCCAGGCTTGCAAACAGGAGCTGCGTGTCATAATTGAGGCTGTACTGCTAGGAGAAGAAATACGTCGTCAGCGCACACCACCTAGAAGGGGGCTCGATGTAGAGGCATCTCTGCAGGATCTGAAGATGGAAAGTTGCAATCTGGGTGCTGACACACACAAAATATCTGACTGCCCTCCCTAAGCGGGAGACTCAAAACTGTAGCAGAGACCCAGTTGTTCTTGTTCCAGAAAAAGTCCTCCAGCTTCTTCTGTATCTTGGCGACAAACGCAGGGGGGAGGAATCAAAGTGGCCAGCCGGTACCACAGCATAGCGGCCACCAGCTGGTTTATGGCTAGTGCTCAACCCCTGTAGGACAGCACTCGGAGTAGTCCTGTTCAGCGCCCTAGGCGAGCGGCGACTTTGGCCTCCAGCTCCTGCCAGTTCGCCGGCCAGGCTCCCTCGTCTGGGCTGGTAGACTCCCAGATAGAGGAGATGTGTTGTGCTCCAGACAAAAGGCCTGTGCTCCTCCGCCAGGGGGTCCACCCGCCACTGACGCAACAGGAGTCCGGAACATTTCTCCCAGTTGATCCTGGCGGAGGATGCAGCCGAGTAAATCTCCTGGTACTCACGCATCCTCCGCAGGTCAATGGGATCCTCGACCATGAAGAGCACGTCATCGGCATAAACCGAGAGGACGATCTCCATGACTGCCCCTTGCAGAGCCATTCTCATAAACCTCTTCAAGAGGCGCATGAAAGGCTCCACACAAATGGCATGAGATGGGGCATCCCTGGCGCACCCCCCACCCAGAACGAAGAGGCGCCGTCAAAGACCTGTTAACCTTAATCAGACACTCTGTGGCGGCGTACAAAAATCGGATTCTGGCGAGTAAATGCATCCGGAACCCAAAAGCGCGCAGAGTTCCGAACAGATATTCATGATCCACCCTGTCGAACGCCTTCTCCTGCTCTATGGAAAGGAAGGCGACTGACAGACCAGACTCCTGAAAATGATGCACCAGGTCCCGGATCAGAGGGATGTTGTCATGGATTGTCTGACCCGGGACCGTTTCGGACTGGTCAGGGTGGATCATGTGGAGCAGCACGGCGCCAGAGAGAGCAGACATCACCTTGGCAAAAATGTTGTAATCCGTGCTGAGGAGGGAGACCGAGCGTCAGTTTTTAAGTAGGTGGAGATCACCCTTCTTAGGCAGCAGGACGATGACTGCCCTGCGCCAAGAGAGGGGCATCTCCCCGGTCGCCAGACTTTCCCACAGGACCCGCGCGTAGTCACCAGAACGCCCTGTGGAACTCCACGGTCAGCCCATCCAGCCCCGGGGACTTTCCCCTCAAGAGCTGGTTGAGGGCACCGGTCAGCTCCGCCAGGCTTAGCGGAGCATCCAGATTTTTGACGCCCTCCGGGCCGACCTTCAGCAGGTCCTCCCACAACAATCTACGTGCTTCCTCGCTGGATGGACCCAGAGAGAACAGAGCCCCGGAATAGTCTCGGGCCCTGTTACGGATGCCCTCCGGATCTGAGACCACGGATCTGTCGTTGGCCAGCAGCGTCAAGAGCTGCTTACGGACACCCCTGTCTTTTTTCCAGCGAGTAGAAGAAGGGGAGCCGCGGTCCAGGTCCTGAAGGAACCACATCCGTGACCTCACGAACGCGCCTCAGGTCCCGACAAGCTGCAGGTCCTTTGGTACGGCCGCCTTCACTTCGTACACTGTCCACAGGGCTGGGTCCTTGACGACTTGACCCAGCCGGGCTTCCAGGTCAAGCGCCTCCTTCTCCAGGACCCTGGCCTCCCGCCTCTTGGTTGACCCCTTCTCGTATACTTGACAGAAGAGACGGACGTGAGCCTTGCCCATGTCCCACCATAACTTCAAGAGGGGAAGCCCCCCTGCTTCCTTCTCTAGTTGGCTCAGAAGCACGGGAACGAATCCTGGAACCGCTCGTCCTCCAGCAGCAGGTTGTTAAAGTGCCAGTACGCAAATCCCACCCACGTGCGGAGTGAAGCAAGCTCTGCCCACTCCAGCTGGTGGTCCGAGCACCGCGCCGGCCGCATGGAGGCCACCAGAACACAGGAGACATATGCCCGAGATACATAAAGACAGTCAATTCTCGACCATCCGCTTCCAAGCCTCACTCAAGTAAAGGCGCTGGAGCCGGGATGGAGATTTTGCCAGACATGCACCAAGTCGAAGGATCCGACCAGGTCCAACAACTTCTCCATTGCCATCATGCTCTGCGGGGCACCGGAGCGGTTCCTTGCCTCGAGGATGCAGCTAAAATCCACCCTGCCTTCTCCCAGCGACGACAATGGAGTCGCCAACGGAGCCACGAAGAGTGGATACATCTTCAAAGAAGCGCACTTGTTGCGGGTCGGGCTGTGGGGCACACACGTTCACTAAATGGAGCAGCACGTCCCCCAGGTGAACCGTGACATGGAGCAAGCGGCCTGGCACATGCTCCTCGACCCCCAAGATCTCCGGCTGAAAATGTGGGCCAGCAAGATAGCCACCCCACAAGAAGTGGCGGTGAGGTGGCTCAAGCGGACCTCTCCTTGCCATTCCAGGAACCATATGGCCTCGTCTCCCGGAACGGTGTGGGTTTCTTGCAGGAAGCACACCACATATTCCCCCTCCAGTAGGAGCGAAAAATTATTAAATCTATGGCGTGCCTCTCTGCTGCCATTGATGTTGAGGCTGGCTATGGTTTTCTTCATGACAAAAGCATAGTGCAACCTGTAACTTAATCTACAGTGGGGGGGGGGGGGGGGGGGGAATGGGGGAACATTGTTTGACGACCTTCACTCCCTCAGCAGCCCAGCGAGGAACGTTCTGAGCCAGTGCAGCTCAAGAGTTTCTGGTTTTGTTCGGGTACTGTCCGCACCCATGGTTTTGATGGCGGCGCGGACGGACCTGATGAGCAGCGCCAGCTCGGACCATTTGTCCTGGGCCAAATGGGCTCTATTGCTGCGACCCTGGCATTGCGCCAAAAAGTCCCGGAGTTCCTTGGAAGGAATGAGGGGGGACTCAGCGGCGGGTATGAGGAGATCCACCACCTCACTGGTGATAGATTCCTGATCTTCTCCCGCGCACTCCACCGAGTTCCCGTCCCCCACTGGGGAATCGCTGCCAGCAGCCAGCCTGTCGAATACACGGGCTACGGCAAACGGTCCGGCCGCACCATCCGGCCCCACCTCTGTCACGATCCCACCCACAGAATCGTCAGCAGAGGATTCCCCCCTGGCTCCCCCCGGATGCTGGGTCAGGAAGCGGCAGCGGATGGGGGTCCCCCTCCAAACAGATGCTTTCGTGGTCAACTATGATGTCAGTTGCCACTTGTGTGCGTGTTGGAAGGTCAAAGTTGATGATGTCCTCTTCGGGTTGATCATAGCTGTTGGTGAATCGCAATTTGATTTGGTCCAAATGTTTTCTGTGCGTTTGTCTATTGGTCAGTTTGACCTGAAACACCCAACTCCCCTCTTTGGCTGTGACCATGCCAGTGAGCCATTTGGGACCATGTCCATAATTGAGCACAAACACAGGATCATTGATCTCAATATCACGTGACAAATTTGCGCGGTCATGGTGCACACTTTGTTGATGCCGCTTGCCCTCCGTGTGATCATGGAGATCAGGGTGGTCAAGAGAGAGCCTTTTTTAAAGCGCCCTTTTCACGAGCAGCTTAGCTGGGGGAATCGCAGTGAGTGAGTGGGGTCTGGTGCAGTAGCTGAGCAGCACTCGGGAGGGAGCCTTCCGACACATGTTTCAGGCTTTGCTTGATGGTCTGAACTGCACGTTCCACCTGGCCGTTGGATGCGGGGCAGTTTGATCCTGCAACGTGTTTGACCCCATTGAGGGTCAAGAATTCCTTGAATTCAGCACTGGTGAAGCACGGCCCATTGTCGCTGACTAGGACATTAGGCAAGCCGTGCGTGGCAAACATGGCTCATAGGATTTCAATGGTGGCCGTGGATGTGCTTACAGACATTATTGCATATTCAATCCATTTTGAGTAAGTGTCCATAACAACCTAGGAATGCCTAGGAATGGGCCTGCATAGCCTACATGGATCCTCGACCACAGTTTGGATGGCTATGACTACAAACTTAGCGGTGCCTCTCTGGATGCATTGCTCAACTGAGAGCAAGTGTTGCATTGGTGCATGCATGACTCTAAATCTGAGTCGATGCCAGGCCACCATATGTGAGACCTGGCTATGGCTTTCATCATTACGATGCCTGGTTGGGTGTTGTGCAGTTCGCAAATAAATGTGTCTCTGGCTTTCTTAGGAAAGACCACGCGATTGCCCCACAAAAGACAATCCGCCTGCATGCACTACTCATCTTTGCGTCTGTTGAACGGCTTAATCGCTTCCTGCATCTCCACTGTGACACTGGACCAACTCCCATGGAGGACACAGTTTTTTTTAACCAAGGACAGTGAAGGATCCTGGCTGGTACAGGTCCTGATCTGGTGGGCCATAATGGGCGACTTCTCATTCTCAAATGCCTCCATGACCATGAGCACTCCACTGGATGTGTCATTTCCAACCCGGTGATGGGCAATGGTACCCGACTGAGAGCATCTGTGCAGTTATCTGTGCCCGGTCTGTGGCAGATTACATAGCTGTATGCCAACAGCATGAACACCCATCTTTGGAAGTGGGCAGAGGCATTGGTCTTAATCCCTTTGCTTGCCGAGAATAGCGATATGAACGGCTTTGTGGTCAGTTTCAAGCCTGAACTTGAGGCTAAATAAGTACTAGTGCATTTTTTTTACCCCGTAAACGCACGCCAGAGCCTCTTTTTCAACCATACTGTAGGCCCTTTCGGCCTTGGACAAACTCCTGGATGCATACACAACCAGTTGCAAAATCCCCAATTCATTGGACTGTTGTAACACACACCGAACCATGTATGACGACACATCACAAGGTAACACTAATCGATTAAATGGGTTTTACAGGACAAGCAGTTTGTTAGAACACAATAAATTTCTGGCTTTCTTACAGGAAGCCTCTTGTGAATTCCCCCATACCCAGTCGTCTCCCTTGTGCAGTAGCTCATTTTGGGGTTCTAGCAGGGTGCTTAACCCAGGTAGGAAATGATCAAAAATTAAGGAGTCCCAGGAACGACCACAGTTCCATCACTTTCTGTGGTCGTGGCGCGTTCTCTGAGCATTTGTTCTAAGAATCCCTCAAACTCACAATGTCCTGCGAGGCGCATTAGTTCTGCGACATAGCTCGCCACTTCCTAGCCCTCCGATCGTTGACGTGTAGAATTGATATCTCGCCACCAAAACACTTTCCTTAGGATTTAGGTGCTCCCAGACCAGCGAACACAATTTTTCATAGGATTTCTCTGTTGGTTTTGCCGGAGCCAGGAGATTCTTCATAAGGCCATAGGTTGTTGCCCCGCAGACAGTTAGGAGGATCGCCCTTCATTTGGTGGAGTTCTCATCCCCTTCGAGCTCATTGGCCACAAAGTATTGGTCGAGTCTCTCTACGAAGGCCTCCCAATCGTCCCCTTCTGAGAACTTCTCCAGAATGCCGTCTGTTCTTTGCATTTTTGCGCGGTTGTTTGTTAATTCGTCGCCAATTGTTACACTCATAATAAATGGTGAGCCTGTGTACTGTATGCAATGAGCAAGTGTGACCTTAGCTTCTTTATTAAGGTTCCAGAGTGCAGGTACCTTGTGGGTGGCCTGCTTATATACTATGCTCCCAAGGGATGCTGGGATCTCTTGGGACTCCAACAGTTGGGCCCTCTGATGGTCAGGTGTGATGCAGGTTACAAGGGGTGAAGTACATAATAGTGTCCGTGCCAGGAAACAAAGAGCTATCCAGCCTCATCCCACTTTCCAGCTCTTGGTCCATAGCATTGTAGGTTACGTTGCTTCAGATGCACATTGAAGTACTTTTTAAATGTGGTGCATTTTTCTACCTCTACCACCCTTTCAGGTTGTGAGTTCCAAACCCGACACCGCCCTCTGGGTGAAACAATTTCCCATCAGATCCCCTCTATACCCCCTACAATTACTTTAAATCTATGTCCCCTGTTTGTTGACCCCACTGCTAAGGGAAATAGATCTTTTCTATCCACTCTATCGAGGCCCCTCATAATTTTATGCATCTCAATTCGGTCACCCCTCACCCTCCTCTATTCCAAAGAAAACAAAGCAAAGCCTATCCAATCTTTCCTCATAGCTAAAATTCTCCGGTCCAGGTAACATCCTCGTAATTCTCCTCTGTACCCTCTCTCGTGCAATCACATCTTTCTGTAACGTGTTGAGCAGAACTGTAAGCAGCACTCTATGGTGGCCTAACTAGTGTTTGATACATTTCCAGCATAACCTCCCTGCTCGTATATTCTACTCCTCAGCTAATAAAGGCAAGTATCCCGTATGCCTTCTTAACCACATTACCTATCTGTCATGGTACCTTCAAGGATCTGTGAACATGCACTCCATGGTCACATTGTTCCTCTACACCTCAGTGTCCTACCATTTATTGTGTTTTCCCTTGCCTTATTAGCTCTCCCCAAATGCATTACCTCTCACTTCTCCGATTAAATTCCATTTGTCACTGTTTTGCCCACCTGACCAGTCTTCCTGCAGTCTACAGCTTTCTTCTTCAACCACGCAGCCATTTTTTGTATCATCTGCAAACTTCTTAATCATACTCCCTACATTCAAGTCTAAATCATTGATATGTAGCATTAAAAAGTCAAAAAACACACCTTGACCATTACCTCTTGCTTCCTGCCTCTGATTCAATTTTGGATCCAAGTTACCAATTTGCCTTGGAACCCAAGGGCTTTTACATTCGTGACCAGCCTGCGATGCGGACCATATCAAAAACGTTGCTAATATCCGTATACACTACATCAACTGCATTACCCTCATCAAACCTCCTTGTTCCTTCCTCAAAAAATGAAATCAAGTTAGTCAGACAAAACCTTCCCTTAACAAATCCATGCTCACTGTCCTTGATTAATCCATGTCTTTATAAATGAAGATTTATCCTGTGACTCAGAATTTTTTCCAATAATTTTCCCACCACCGAGGTTAGGCTGACTGGCCTGTAATTACTTGGTCTATCCCTTTCTCCCTTTTTAAACAATAGTACAATGTTAGCAATCCTCCAGCACCACACCTGTAGCCAGAGCAGATTGGAAAATGATGGTCAGAGCTTCTGCTATTTCCTCTCTTGCTTTTCTTAACAGCCTAGGATATATTCCATCCAGAATGGGGATTTAACCACATTCATAGATGCTAACCCCTTAATACTTCCTCTCTCACTATGTTTATTTCATCTAATATTTCACATTCCTCCTCCCAAATTGCAAAATCTGTATCACCCCTCTCTTTTCTGAATAGGAACAGGAGGAGGAAATTTCATCCCTTGAGACAGTTACATAGGAACAGGAGGAGGCCATTCAGCCCCTCGATGTTGTTACATAGGAACAGGAATAGGCTATTCCGTCCCTTGGCCTACTGCATTGGAACAGGAGGAGGTCCATTCAGCCACCACAAGCCTGCTACGTTGGATCAAGCATCTGTTACATAGGAACATGTGTTGGCCATGGGTCAGTTGTATAGGAACAGGAATAGGTCCAATAATCCTCTGAAGGCTGTTACATAGGAACAGGGGAAGGCCAGTCAGCACCTCGCGATTATTGCACAGGAACTGGAGGAGACGATTCAGCCCTTCAAGACAGTTACATCGGAACAGCAATAGGCCATTCAGACCCTCGAATGTGTTTCATAGGAACAGCAGGAAGCCATTCAGCCCTGCGAGCCGGTTATGTAGAAACAGGATGAGGCCCATGAATTTTGCTCTGAGGAACAGGTAGTGGACATTCAGCCCCTTGAGCCTGTTGCAAAGGAACAGGAGGTAATCTATTCTGCCCCATGAGCCTGTAACATCAGGCTGGAGGAGGCCTATTCAACCCATCCAGACCTTTACATAGGGCAGGAGGAGGCCAATTCAATCAGGCTAGTTGCATAGGAACAGGAGAAAGTCATTTATAGTTTTGAAACTGCTACATAGGAACAGGAACAGGACATTGGCTGTTACAGGGCATTACGGGGAGGAGGCAATTCAATCCCTCGAGCCTTTTGGAATAGGAGGAGACCACTCAGACCCTCAAACCTGTTGCATAGGAAAAGGAAGAGGAAATTCAGCTCTGAGATTGTTACACAGGAACAGGAGGCGGTTTGTATAGCTCGCTCGAGCCGGTTGCATAGGAAGAGGAGACGGCCATTCAGCCAATCATTATTCGGCCAGTTCACACCCTGAGCCTGATAAATAAGAAGAGAAAACAGCCATTCTGCCCTTCGAGGTTGTTATATGGTAACAAGAGGTGACAAGTCAGATAATGAAGACTGTGACAGAGGAAAAGGAGGAGGCCATTCAGCCCCTCGAACCTATTACATAGGAAAATGAGAAAGGCTTCCAGTCTACTGAGACTGTTAGAAAGGAACAAGAGGAGGTGATTCAGCCCATCGAGCCTGTTACATAGGAACAGGAGTAGGCCATTCAGCTCCTCGAAACTGTTACACAAGAAGTGGAGGAGTCCACTAAGCTTCCAGACTCAGTTGTATAGCAACAGCAGTTGGTGATTTAAACATCTCGAGCCTGTTGAGGAGGTGGACCATTCAGCTCATTGAGCCTGTTACATAGCAACAGAAGGAGGTCACTTAGCCCCTTGAGTTTGTAAAATAGGGCAGGAGGAGGCTCAATCAAACCCTCGAGGCTGTTACATAGGAACAGGAGGAGGACATTTAGTCTTTTGAGCCTTTTACACAGGAACAAGGGAAGGCCACTCAGACCCTCGAACCTGTTGTATAGGAACAGAAAGAGAACATTCAGCCACTCGAGTGTGTTACATAGGAACAGGAGATGGTTTTTCGGTTCCTAGAGCCAGTTGGAGGCACAGGAGGCCACTCAGCACCTCGAGCCTGTTGCATTGAAAAAGGAGTAGGCCATGCCCCTGCCCCCCCACAATGCCTGCCACATTATAACACAAACAGGTCATTCAGCCCCTCGAGATTGTTACATGGGAACAAGAGGAGGCAATTCAGCCGATCAAGACTGTTAGAGGAACACTCGAACCTGTTACATAAGAAAAGGAGAATGGCCTCCAGCCTATCGAGACAGTTACAAAGGAACAGTGTAAGCACATTCAGCCCATAGAGCCTGTTATATAGGAACATGAACAGGCCATTTAGCCCCCGAGGCTTTTATACGGTAATAGGAGGAGGCAATTTAACCTCTCGAGTCTGTTGCAATGGAACAAGAGGAGACCAATCAGCGCCTCAGGTCTGTTCCATAGGAATAGGAGAAATCAATTCAGGCCTTCGAGCCTGTCCCACAGAACAGGAGGTGGCAATTCATCCTATCGAGTCAATGAAATAGGAACGAGAGTCGGCCATTCAGCCCCACAAAACTGTGACACAGGAAGCGGATGTGGCCATTTAGCCTCCAGAGTTAGTTGTAAAGGAACAGGAGGAGGTCATTTAGCTCCTTAAGCTTGCTACATAGGAAGAGCTGGTGACCATTCAGTCCCTCCAGCCTGTTACGTGGGACAGCAGGAGGCCCGTTCAACCCCTTGAGCCCATTACATAGGAACAGGAGGACAGTCAACCCATCGAGACTGTTACAAAGAAAATAGAAGTGGTTGTTCAGTCCCTTGAGCCGGTTGCATAAGAACAGGAGGTGACCCATTCAGCTCGTTAAGCCTGTTACATAGGCACACTAGGTTATTTCGCCCTTACAAACTATGGCATAGGACAGGAGTAAGCCATTTCCCCCCTCGAACCTGCTACATATGAACAGGAACAGGCCATTCAGCCCTTAGAGGCTGTTAAATGAGAATAGGAGGAGGCGCTTTAACTCCTCGGGACTGGTGCAGAGGAACAGGAGGAGGCCCATTTAGCCCCCCGAGCCAGTTACATAGGAAGAGAAAGAGCCCAACTATACCATTGAAACTATTGCTTAGGAACAGGAGGAGGACTATTGAGCCCCCGAGCCAGTTACACAGGAAGAGAAAGAGCCCAACTATCCCATTGAAACTATTGCATAGGAACAGGAGGAGGACTATTCAATCCCTTGAGTCTTTTACATAGGAATAGGAGGAGAACATTAAGTCCCTTGAGCCTATATCATCGGCAAAAGAGGAGGGCATTCAGCGCCTCGAGGCTGTTACATAGGAACAGGAGGAGGCCATTCAACCCTTGAGACTGATGCATAGGAAAAGGAGGCAGTCCATTAAACCCCTCGAGCATGTTACATAGCAACAGGAGGAGGCCATTTAGCCCTTCGCACCTGTTACATCGGAACAGCAGGAGGCCATTCAGCCCCTCGAGCATGTTACATTGACATAGGAGGAAGCCATTCAGATTCTCCAGCTTGCTACAGAGGAACAGAGTGGGCCATTCATCCCCTCGAGCCTGTAAATTAGGAATAGGAGCCGGTTTTTCAGACCCTCGAGGCAGTTACATGGAGACAAGAGGTGGCAAATCTGTCCATTCGCGCCTGTTACATAGGAAGAGGAGCAGGACAATCACTCTTGGAGACTTTTACAAAGAAACAGGAGGAGGACAGTCAACTCTTGTGCCACTGGCATAGGAACATAATTAGGCCATTCAGCCCCTCGAACCAGTTATAGAGGGACAGGAGGTGACACATTCAGCCCCTCAGACCTGTTACTTGGGCACAAGAGGTTATTCAGCCCCTAGAACAATGGCATAGGAACCGGAGTAAACCATTTCTCCCTTGAGGCTGCTGCATATGGACAGGAATAGGCCATTTAGCCCCTCGAGGCTGTTACACGGAAATAGGAGGAAGCAATTTAACCCCTCGAGAATGTTGCATAGGAACAGTAGGAGGCCCATTCAGCCCCTTGTGCCTGTTGCATAGGACCAGGAGCAGGCCATTCATCCCCTCAAGTCTGTTACATAGGAACAGGAGGAGGCCCATTCAATCCCTTGAGTCTGGAACATAGGCAGAAGAGGAGGACCATTCAGCCCCTCGAACCTGGTACATATGAACAGGAACAGGCCGTTCAGCCTTTAGAGGCTGTTACATGGGAATAGGAAGAGGCAATTTAACTCCTTGAGACTGGTGCGTAGGAACAAGGGGAGATCCATTCAGCCTTTCAAGGCAGAACAGAGAGGGCCATTCAACCCCTCGACCCTTTTGCATAGGGACCGGAGGCGGCACTTTCAGCCACTCAAGCTGATTACATATCTCAAGAGTTGGCCATTCAGCCCCTCGAGCCTGTAACATAGTAACATGGAGGAAATTCAACCACTGGAGTCTGTTAAAAAGTAAGCAAGCCGTTCAGCCTCGCAAGCCTGCTACATAGGAAAAGCAGGTGGCCATTGAGCCCCTAGAGCCTGTTGCATAGGCAAAGGGGCAGGCAAATTTTCCACCAAGCCTGGTGCATCTGATCAGAAAAATGCCATTCAGCCCATCGAGGTTGTAACATGGGAATAAGAGGCGGCAATTCAGCCCCTCAAGATTGTTACAATGCAACAAGAGGAGGCCAATTACTGCCTCAAGTCTGTTACATAGGAACAGGGAGAGGCTATTCAGTCCCTCGAGTTTTTCCCACAGGAACAGAAGGATGTCATTCATCCCATCGTGCCGGTTACATCGGAACAGGAAGTGGCCCATTCAACCCCTCGAGCTGGTAGATATGAACAGGCACTGGCCTTTGTCACTTGAGCCAGTTGCACAGGAACAGGAGGAGGCCCATTCAGCCCCTCGGGACTGTTGCATCGGAACAGGAGGCAGCCAATTCAGCCCTTCAGTCCTTTTACGTAGGAACATGAGTAGGCCAATTCAGTCCATCAAGCTTGTTACATAGGATCAGGAGTATACCATTCAGCCCGACAATCCATTTACACAGGAGGAGGCCAATTCAGCCCCTCGAGCCTGTGACAAAGGAACGAGGAGATCAAAAACTCCCTCAAAACTGTTGCAAAAGAATAGTAGGAGGCCATTCAGCCCCTCAAGCCTGATACACAAGAAGCGGAGGTTGCCACTAAGCCCCGAGAGTCAGTTGTATAGGAATAGGAGTTGGCCAATTAAGGAATGCGAGCCTGCTACATCGGAACAGGAGGAGGACCATTCAGTTCACCATGTCTGTTACACAGCAACAGAAGGTCGTCATTTAGCCCCTTGAGCTTGCTACATAGGAACAGTTGGTGACCATTCAACCATTCGAGCCTGTTACATAAGAACACGATTATGCTATTCAGCCCTCGAGCCTATCTCACAGGAAGAGGAATAGGCCATTCAGCCCTTCAACGTTTATTTAGGAACAAGAGGAGGCCACTCATTCCTTGAGCATGTTACATAGGGTCAGGATGAGGATATTCAACCCCTCAATATTCAACCCAGGAGGCAGTTGTTCAGTTCCTCGAAACGGTTGCATCGGAACAGGAGGCGATCCATTCAGCCCATCGAGCCTGTTACATAGAAAAAGCAGGATGCCATTCAGTCGCTGGAGCCTGTTGCGTAGGAATAGGAGGATGTAATTCATCCTTCAAGCCTATTACATCGAAGCAGGATGACGATGTTAAAGCCCTCAAGAGTGTTACAAAGCAACAGGAGGCAGTTGTTCAGTTCCTCGACATGGTTGCATAGGATCAGGAGGAGATCTATTCAGATCCTCGAGCTTGTTAAGAACACAAGAACATAAGCAATAGGAACAGGATTAGGCCAAGTGGCCACTTGCGACTATTCCACCAAGCAATGTGATGGCTGATCATCGACCTCAACTCCATTTTCCAGCTCAATCTCCATATCCCTTGAGTCCCCATCACTGCAAATACCTATCTATGTCAGCATTGAATATATTCAGAGACTCCGCATCCACGGCCCTCTGGGGCAGAGAATTCCAATGCTCTGAGTGAGAACTTCCTCCTCATCTCTGTCTTAAATGGCCTAGCCCTTATCCTGAGATTGTGCCCGCTAGATCTAGACACTTGCCTGCCTTATTGCTTGCTGAACCTGCATGCTCGCTTTCTGTGCCTCATGCACAAGGACACCGAATCGCTCTGAACATCAACATTTAAAAGTTTCTCACCATTTAAAAAATAATCTGTTTTATTATTGTTCCTATAAAAGTGAATAAGCTCACATATCCCGACATAATACTCCATCTGCCACCTTTCTGCCAACTCACATAGTCTATCTATATCCCTTTGCAGACGCTTTGTTTTCTCCTCACAGCTACTGTCCCACCTAACTTTGTATCGTCAGCAAACCTGGATACATTACACACTCCATTCAAGGTTACTGCACAAGATAAAAGTTCCCAGGTTTGTGGGTAATATATTAGCATGGATGGAGGATTGGCTAAATAACAGAAATCAGAGAGTTGGGATAAATGGTTCATTCTCTGACTGGCAACCAGTAACTAGGGATCAGTGCTGGGACCCCAACTATTTACAATCTATATTAACGACTTGGAAGAAGGGACTGAGTGTAACGTAGTCAAGTTTGCTGACGATACAAAGATGGGAGGAAAACCAATGTGTGAGGAGGACACAAAATATCTGCAAAAGGACATAGTCAGGCTCAGTGAGTGAGAAAAAATTTGGCAGATGGAGTATAATGTTGGAAGGTGCGAGGTCATGCACTTTGGCAGAAAAAAATCCAAAGAGCAAGTTATTATTTAAATGGAGAAAGATTGCAAAGTGCTGCAGTACAGCGGGGTTACTTGTGCATGAAACACAAAAGGATCGTATGCAGGTTCAGCAAGTGATCAGGAAGACCAATGGAATCTTGGGCTTTATTACAAAGGGGATGGGGTATAAAAGCAGGGAAGTCTTGCTACAGCTATACATGTTATTGGTGAGGCCACACCTGGAATATTGCATGCAGTTTTGGTTGCCATATTTATGAAAGGATATACTTGCTTTGGAGGCAGTTCAGAGAAGGTTGATTAGGTTGTTTCCGGAGATGAGTGGATTTGACTTTTGAGGAAAGTTTGAGTAGGTTGGGCCTCTAATCATTGTAAATCAGAAGAATGAGAGGGAATCTCATCGAAACATATAAGATTGAGGGGGCTTAACAAGGTGGATGCGGAGAGGATGTTTCCACTGATGGGGGAGACTAGAACTAGAGGACATGATCTTAGAATAAGGGGCTGCTCATTTAAAACAGAGATGATGAGAAATTTCTTCTCAGATGGTTGTAAATCTATAGAATTTGCTGCCTCAGTGAGCTGTGGAAGCTGGGACATTGAATAAATTTAAGACAAAAATAGACAATTTCTTAAATGATAAGGGGATAAGGGGTTATGGGGAGCGGGCAGGGAAGTGGAGCTGATTCCACGATCAGATCAGCCATCATCTTATTGAATGGCAGAGCAGGCTCGAGGGACCATATGGCACACTCCTGTTCCTATTTCTTATGTTCTTATAGAAACATAGAAACATAGACATTTACAGCGCAGAAGGAGGCCATTCCGGCCCATTGTGTCCGAGCCGGCCGACAAAGAGCTGCATGGCGCTTGGTCAGCAGATCAAAAGATTACATAGAAACCTATGAACAATGACGGAAAGACAAAGAGCACCCAGCCCAACCAGTCCGCCTCACAAAAGTGCGACACCCCTTATACTGAAACATTCTACAGTCCACCTCAACCGGAGCCATGTGATGTCCTGGGAGAGGCAACAACTGAAAAAAATCCCAGGCCAATTTAGGGAGAAAAAATCTGAGAAAGTTATTCTCCGACCCATCCAGGCGATCGACACTAGTCCAGGAGATCATCCCGGCCGTATTCAATTCCCTGCAGTACTTAGCATTATATCTGCACTGTCCAACAAAAGGTCATCCAGTCGAATCCCAATTACCAGCTCTAGGTCCGTAACCCTGCAGGGTACTGCACTTTAAGTGCCCATCCAACCATCCCTTAAAAGTGGTGAGGGTTTCTGCATCCACCACTCTCCCAGGCAGCGAGTTCCAGATCCCCACAACACTCTGCGTAAAGTAGCCCCCCCCCTCAAATCCCCTCTAAACCTTCCACCAACCACCTTAAAACTATACCCCCTCATAATAGACCCCTCCACTCATGGAAATAGACCCTTACTATCCACTATGTCCAGGCCCCTCAATATTTGTACACCTCGATGAGGTCTCCTCTCAACCTCCTATGTTCCAATGAGAACAAACCCAGCCTTTCCAATCTGTCCTCATAAATAAGATTCTCCATTGCAGGGAGCATCCTAGTAATTCTCCTCTGCACCCTCTCTAGTGCAATAACATCCTTCCTATAATACAGTGACCAGAACTGCATGCAGTACTCCAGCTGTGTCCTGACCAAAGTATTATACAATTTAAGCATAACTTCCCTGCTCTTATATTCTATGCCTCGGCCAATAAAGGCAAGCATTCCGTATGCCTTCTTAACCACCTTATTCACCTGGCCCGCTACTTTTTCGTATCGGTGGACAAGCACACCAGTGTCCCTTTGTTCATCTACACTATTTAGTGGCCTACCACTTAATGTGTAAACCCTTTCCTTATTAGCCCTCCCAAAGTGCATCACCTCACAATTCTCTGAATTAAATTCCATTTGCCACTGCTCTGCCCACCTGACCAGTAGATTGCTATGCTCCTGCAGCCCATGACATTACTCTTCATTATCAACCACACAGCCAATTTTAGTGTCATCTGCAAACTTCTCAATCATACTCCCTAGATTCAAATATAAATCGTTGATACATACTGCAAAAAGCAAGGGACCCAGTACTGAGCCCTGCAGAACCCCACTGGTAACATCCTTTCAGTCACAAAAGCATCCATTAATCATTACCCTTTGCTTCCTACCTCCAGGCCAATTTTAGATCCAACTTGCCACTTTGGCCTGTATCCCATGGGCTTTAACCTTCATGACCAATCTACCATGTGGGACCTTATCAAAAGCCTTACTAACGTCCATATATACTACATCGTAGGCACTACCCACATCGAGTTACCTCCTCAAAAATTTCAATCAGTTTAGTCAAACACGATCTTCCCTAAACCAATCCATGCTGACTGTCCCCAATTAATCTTTGCCTTTCAAAATGGAGATTTATCCTGTCTTTCAGGATTTTTTACAAAAGTTTTCCCACCACTCAGTTTCGGCTGACAGGCCTGTAATTATTCGGCCTTTCCCTTTTTCCCTTCTTACACAAGGGTACTGCATTAGCAGTCCTCCAATCCTCCGGCACCATGCCCAGATCCAAAGAGGTCTGCAATTTCCTCCTTTACTTAGCTCAACAGCCTGGGATGTATTTCATCTGGGCCTGGGGACTTATCTACTTTCAAAGCTGCTAATCCCCTTAATACTTCTTCTCTATATATATTTATTTCATCCAGAATATCACAATCCTCCTCGATAGCAGTATCTGCATTACCCCTTTCCTTTATGAAAACAGATGCAAAGTATTCATTAAGAACACTACCAACATCTTCTGCCTCCACACAAAAATTACCCTCATGGTCTCTAATAGGCCCCACCATTTCTTTAGCTTTCCTCTTACTCTTAATATATTTATAGACATCTTAGGGTTTTCCTTAATTTTACTGGCCAAAAATTTCTCGTGCTCTCTCTTAGCATTCCTAATATCCTTTTTAATTTTGCCTCTTAACTTTCTATATTCCTCGAAAGATTCTAAAGTATTTTGCCATTGGTATATGACATAAGTGTCCGTTTTTTTCTGAATCCTCCCCTATAAGTCCCTAGATATCCAGGGGGCTCTAGAATTATTTTTCCCAGCCTTTTTCTTTTAGAACACATGTTTGGCCTGAGCCTTCAGGATCTCCTCCTTGAATGCCTCCCACTGTTCTGACACTGATTTATCCACAAGTAGCTGTTTCCAGTCCACAATGGCCAAATTACTCATTAACTTAGCAAAATTAGCTTTTCCCCAATTCGGAACTTTTATTCCAGGCCTATTCTTGTCCTTATCCATAACCAACTTGAATCTGACTGAATTATGTTCACTGGCACCCAAGTGCTCCCTCATTAATACCCCTTCAACCTGCTGAGCTTCATTCTCCAAAACTAAATCCAAGACCGCCCCTCTCGTGCTGGGCTTGCTACATACTGAAAAAAAAGTTCTCTTTATGCATTTCAAGAATTCCGCACTCTATACCCTTCACACTAAATTTGTCCCAATCAATATTTAGATAGTAAAAATCCACTATTACTACCCTATGATTTTTGGACTTCACAGCAATTTGCCTGCATATTTGCTCCTCTATCACCCTCCCATTGTTTGGGGATCTATAATACACACCGAGCAGTGTTATCATCCCTTTTTTATTTTTCAATTCGACCCATATGGCCTCATTTGATGATCCCTCCAACATACCATCCCTCCTTACTGCTGTAATAGTTTCTTTAATCAGTACCGAAACTCTCCGCCCCCCCCCCACCCCCGACCCCCCCGCCTTTTTACCCCCATCTCTATCTTGTCTAAAAATCCTGTAGCCAGGAATATTGATCTGCCAAACCTGCCCCTCTTTCAGCCATGTTTCTGTAATGGCTATATTGTCATACTCCCAAGTGTATACCTGTGCTCTTAGCTCATCCGCCTTATTCGCTATAGAAACATAGAAACATAGAAAATAGGTGCAGGAGCAGGCCATTCAGCCCTTCTAGCCTGCACCGCCATTCAATGAGTTCATGGCTGAACATGAAACTTCAGTACCCCCTTCCTGCTTTCTCGCCATAACCCTTGATCCTCCGAGTAGTAAGGACTTCATCTAACTCCCTTTTGAATATATTTAGTGAATTGGCCTCAACTACTTTCTGTGGTAGAGAATTCCACAGGTTCACCACTCTCTGGGTGAAGAAGTTTCTCCTCATCTCGGTCCTAAATGGCTTACCCCTTATCCTCAGACTGTGACCACTGGTTCTGGACTTCCCCAACATTGGGAACATTCTTCCTGCATCTAACCTGTCTAAACCCGTCAGAATTTTAAACGTTTCTATGAGATCCCCTCTCATTCTTCTGAACTCCAGTGAATACAAGCCCAGTTGATCCAGTCTTTCTTGATAGGTCAGTCCCGCCATCCCGGGAATCAGTCTGGTGAATCTTCGCTGCACTCCCTCAATAGCAAGAATGTCCTTCCTCAAGTTAGGAGACCAAAACTGTACACAATACTCCAGGTGTGGCCTCACCAACAACTGTAGCAACACCTCTCTGCCCCTGTATTCAAATCCCCTCGCTATGAAGGCCAACATGCCATTTGCTTTCTTAACCGCCTGCTGTACCTGCATGCTAACCTTCAATGACTGATGTACCATGACACCCAGGTCTCGTTGCACCTTCCCTTTTCCTAATCTGTCACCATTCAGATAATAGTCTGTCTCTCTGTTTTTACCACCAAAGTGGATAACCTCACATTTATCCACATTATACTTCATCTGCCATGCATTTGCCCACTCACCTAACCTATCCAAGTCACTCTGCAGCCTCATAGCATCCTCCTCGCAGCTCACACTGCCACCCAACTTAGTGTCATCCGCAAATTTGGAGATACTACATTTAATCCCCTCGTCTAAATCATTAATGTACAATGTAAACAGCTGAATTAAAGTATATAGCATTCAGCATAGGAACAGACTAGTACAGCATAGGAAGACCTCCTTGCTTACCCTGTTTCCTCTCTCATACAGATTCGCTTTCTAGATTCATGCTATCCAATTTCTGCTTTACTTCCTTCCCTTTTGAATTCGTTCAGGTTCCCACCCCCCTGCCAAGCTAGTTTAAACTCTCCCCAACAGCACTAGCAAAACTCCCCACAAGGATATTGGTCCCGGTGCTGTTGAGTGGAACCCGTCCGATTTGTACAGGTCCCATCACCCCCAGAAGCAGTCCCAATACCTCAAGAATTTAAAGCCCTCCCTCCTACACCAACTTTCCAGCCATGTGTTCATCCTCTCTATCCTTCTATTCTTATAATCATTCGCACATGGCACTGGTAGATTATTACCTTTGAGGTCCTACTCTAATTTTCTTCCTAGCTCCCTGAATTATTCTTCTAGTACCTCATCCCTCATTTTACCTGTGTCGTTAATCCCGATATGGACCCTCCCCCCTCCCCCCACCCCCAGGATGTCCTGTATCCGCTCTTTGACATCCTTGACCCTGGCACCAGGGAGGCACAAAACCATTCGGGAGTCACGTCTACGGCCGCAGAAACACTTGTCTGTTCCCCTAATTATAGAATCCCCTATCACCAGGGCTCTTTTATACTTGTCCCTGCCCCTGTGCAGCTGAGCCACCCGTGGAGCCTTGGAATTGGCTCTGGCTGCACTCCCCAGAGGCACCATCATCCTTACCAATACTCATAAGTGAATATCGGTTTGAAAGCAAGATGGACTCATGGAGGGACGCCTGCACTACCTGCCTAGCACACTTACTACGTCTGGTGGTCACCCACTTCCGCCCTACCTGCACGCCTTTAAGCTCCGCCTCCTGAAACGTGCTTTCCACTTCGGTCTCAGCCTCGCAGATGCATCGTTTTGACTCCACCCGCTGCTCCAGCTCCAAAACACGGAGCTCGAGCAGTTGAAGCTGGAGACATCTCCTGCACACATGGTTGTCTAGGCTGCGTGAAGTGTCCAGGACTTCCCACATGCCGCAGGATGAACACTCCACGGGGCTGAGCTGCACTGCAATCACTCTAGTTAGCCTTATCTAGTTTTAAATCTACTTGAAAAGAAATAGAGAAAAGAGAGGTACAAACCAACTCAACTCACCAAACTCTGTGGCCTCCCGAACTCACCGACCTCTGTGGCTGCCCGACCTATTTAAAAAGAAATAGACAAAAGAGAGCGAATTACCAACTCACCTCACCAATCTCCGAGGCTTCCGAACTCTCGGCCTCCTTGATGTTCATCTAGGTCATTAATATAGATTTTAAATAGCTTCGGCCCCTGCACTGATCCTTCAGGCACCCCACTAGTTACAGCATTAACTCCAGAGCCCTTTACATAGAAACAGGAGGCGGCCATTCAACCCATCAAGCCTGTTACATCAGAAGAAGAGGAGGCCAATCAGACCCTCAAACCTGTTGCATAGGAACAGGAGGAGGCCCTCCAGCCTACTGAGACTGTTACAAAGGAACAAGGAGGTTATATGGCACATTGAGCCTGTTACCTAGGAACAGGAGTAGGCCATAAAGCCACTCGAGCCAGTTATATAGTAACATGATTAGGCCAATCAGCCCCTCAAGCCGGTTACATAGGAACAGGAGTAGGACATTGTACATCCTGATACTTCAGAACATACAGGTCATTCAGCCCCTTGAGGTTGTTACATGGGAACAAGCGGAGACCATTCCGCCCTTCAAGAATCTTACATAGGAACAACCACTCGAGCCCGATGCATGACAGGAAGAGGCCCATTCTACCACGTCAGCCCACGTGTGCAGGAGGCCATTGAACTGCTTGAGATTGTCACAAAGGAACAGGAGGAGGCCATTCAGCTCTGCGAGCTTGTTGCAAAGGAATAGTAGCAGGCCATTCGCCCCTCGAGCCAGTGGCATAGGGCCCGAACTTGGTCATAGTTCCGCCCACAGCCGCCGAGGTTCCGCCCCCAAATTTTTTTATTAAACCGCTTCCTCCTGTACCATCCATCTGTCGCCCAGGACCCTCCCGGCAGAAGTACCGCCGGCGCAACATTCTGTCACCCACCCATGGCAGAGACTGATGGCAAAAAGATTTTCTGATCTGGCTGTGAATCAAGCGGCAGGGAGAATCACTCAGAGTGCTGGAGCAGTGCTGCACATCCCGGGTACTGTCCATATGCTGCACCATTATCAGAGGCTCAGAATTAGTTATCTGATAGACCTTAACCTGCACAGAATGGGTTCAGACATGTAAATGAAAAGTTCTCCGTTGAAGGGAAGGTGTGGTGGAGGAAGCGGCAATCAGTTCCGAAAGATGGTAAAGGCTCAATGGAGATGCCTGACAAGAGTTTTTAGACCATTGCAGGCAGAACAGAGTTATTGACAGAATGTGAGTGCACAGATGGTAGGAGCTTCTGTCAGAGTAAATAAGCGAAAACGAGAAAATGTAATGCTCCAGCAGGTCGCAGCATGTGATAGTGGGAACAGCATGACTTCAAGTAGAGAAGATGGAAAAAGTTATATAATGGACTGCAAAGTCACTCAAGAACATGTCATATCAGGGGTGAGACTCCGCGATGTTGGACTAAGGAAAAGTGGACTGAAGTGCAAGCCTTAATGTGTGCCCTGCAAGTAGTGCAACTGTCTCATTGAATCGCAGCCTTCCTGCATTGGTGACCCTTACTTGTCATCTCGCAACAGCCTGATGACAGGACCCATTAAACAGTCGCATCATATGTGGAGGGCAAGATATTCCTCATACGGCAGAACACCTGAGGGAGAGCTGTGTTTTACTCAGAAGGCACCCCAGTTAATGTAAAAATGAGACACTGAACAAGAGTGGGTGAACAATGTGACTGTATTGAATAGTGCAGCATGCCAAAGTGACAGAACATGCAAACAACTGAATCCAACATATGTACAGTTTTTCCGAGACCAGTCAAGTGACATTGACAATGAACCATGTGGAACAACAGCCACAACTTAATGAGGAGTAAAGAATATATCCACCACCAAAACCCACCCCTCTACCCACTACCACCACCTCTCTTTACCCACCCCCCTCACTGAGACCCATCGTCCTCTTCATGGATCCACCTTCACCATGGCGAGCTGCACCCCTGCCCCTCACCGCCTCTGCTCCATCACATTGTGCAGGAGGGCAGGAGGGCAGCCAGAGGGCTGTTGCCGTGTTCGTCTTGGAGAGAAGTAGGGGGTGTGATTGAAGGCGCCGGCATCTCCGGCTCCTCGGGATTTATTGGCCTCGATGGTGTGGGATTGGGGGGTTGCATGACATGGCCAGAAGTCATCATTTGCCTCATCGCCTCGATGAATGCAATGTTGCTCTCCACTGCTAGTTATCTGATAGACCTTAACCTGCAGAGAATGATTAATGAGCCGCTCTATACTGACAGTATGCTGCTGAGCAAAGGTGACGATGCTAGCAGCTATCCCAGCCCTGGTCTGCAGCAGATCTCGACCTAGGTCAATGCTCATCCTCGACAGCTGGATCATTTCTTGAATTGCTGCGAGCCGGCCTGCATCCTCATGGGATTGTTGCATCATTCTGGGTGCATGCGGCTTGGTGGATTTTCCCGCACGGTCTCTGTGCCTCCCAGCACTTGTTCCTGCTGCATCCGACTCGAATCCTCAGAAGTCGGACCCCGTCACCGATGTTGGCCGTACAGGTGGCACACATGTCAGGAGGCTGGAATCCTCTTCTTCCAGCTCCTCGACCTCAAGCTCTTCTCCCTCCTCTCCCTCCTGACTTCTCCCTCCTCTCCCTCCTTCGTGACTCTGGAGGTGGATGCGGCAGATGTAAGTGATCTTGGAAGGGGGGCCGTGCAGGAAAGAGCTAATGTGTTGGGCTGGTGACAACGTCTGGGTGGGAGACGTTGGTGTCACACTCGGCCTTTGTGTGCCAGAGATGGATGGTGTTCATTGCTCGGTGCTGTCCAAATCAACATTTGCAAGTAGAGGACAACATTTCAGTGTATAGCTGGGGGGTGGGGTTGGTCAAGCTGACATGTGATCTGTAACTTTTCACATTCGTACTTTAAGCAGTTCCATTACTACACGACACCATTAATGGCCGACATGCTGTGTTGAAAGGCATTTGATTTAACATTGCAACATCTTTCATGACATGAGCGTAATGCAGACAGGAGATTATGCTCAGCTTACCATGCTCTAGCACGGGATCCGCATCACCCTTATGGTGGCACAGCGGTGGTCACCCTCCAATGCCAAGGCACGCTCCTCCAGGCTGCTCAACTCGATTACATCTGCTGGGTCCCCTCCTTTGGCACTCAGGCTTTATTGCCTTGGATGTTCTTTTCTTCTGCAGAAAGAAACGTTGCAGCCTTTACCACTTTTGCTCATCACACACACACACACACACACACACACGCCCTTTTGGATTTGTACGGGAGTGGCATCCACTAAATGTTTACTCACTCTTGCTGACACCACGAGGGCATTCAATCATTTCCAACACTGGTCTCCATCCCGCACAATGTTTCCCACGAAGGACATGGTCTCACCAATCTCCCTTCAGATGTGTCTATATTAGGGTGGTGGAGACTTGCCACGACCATCTCGGGTGAGGTCTTTATGTCAGTGCTCCACCTCAGATACAAGCTCCTCCATCTCATCATCATCAAATCAGGGATCTCTGGGCTTGGTTCCATCAGATTGCTTGGAAGCTTTTTTTGCACTCATTATTACTGTCCTTGATGGATGGCTGATGATGAATTTGTATCTCTCTCTCCAAAACTGACCCCTCTCCAACTGGCAGGTGCAAGTAAGTGCAGAGCTTTTCGGAGCATGCGCAGCAGTGCCATCAGCCCCAATCCCAGTAAAAGTGATGTCATCGCCCAGAGGAAACTACAAAAAAAATTCCCAAGTCACGTGCACGCATGGAGCACAGCCTCCGATGTTTGCTGTGTCGAGAGACAAGCGCTTACCGCCCACTGCTGCCACCGCCCGCTCCCGCTGCCTGCCGTTGACACAACTGCAGTGAAACTCGCTACCAACTGGCCGCAGCGGCAGCAGGTGGCTAACAAGTACATTCCACCTGGGGACCGCCGAGAAATTGGCGGGCCTTAGATTTGACCAGGTTCCAGCATATAGGAACAGGAGGCAGCCCATTCATCCGCTCAAGCCTGTTGCAAACAACAGGAGGTGGTCTTCCAGCCCCTCGAGCCTGCTAGATAAAAAAGCAGGAGGCCATTCAGCCCCTCGAGCCTGTTACATAGGAACAGGAGTAAACCACTTTTCCCCATGAGCCTTTTCCGTATGAACAGAAACCGACCTTTCAGCCCCTTGAGGCTGTTACATGGGAAGAGGAGGAGACAACTTAAACCCTCACGACTGTTGCATAGGAACAAGATCAGGACAATTCAGCCCTTGAGCCTTTTGCATAGTAACAGGAGGACTATCCAATCCCGCGAGCCTTGCATAAGAAATTAAGCAGGCCAATTACCCCATTGAAACTGTTACATTGAAACAGAGAAGATCATTCAGCCATCGAGACTGCAAATTAGCAACTGGTTCTAGGGGCTAAATGGCCTCCTGCTTTTTCTAAATTGAAGGGTCAAGGCGCTGAATGGTCTATCCCAGTTACTTTATAACAGTCTCGAGGGGTTGAATGCCTGTTCAGCCCCTCGAGGCTTTTACATGGGACAAGAGGAGGGATTTCAGCCCTTCGCCCCTGTTACACAGGAACAGGAGAAGGATATTCAACTCCGAGACTGTTAAAAAGTAACTGAGGTTGGCCATTCAGCCTCTTGACCCTGCTACATAGAAAATGCAGGAGGCCATTTAGCCACTAGAGCCAGTTGCAGAGCAACAGTAGTAGGTCAATTTCTCCCCCAAGCCTGGTAGATCTGAACAGAAACAGACCATTCAGCCCCTCGATTTTATAACATGGGAATAAGAGAAGGCAGTTCAGCCCCTCAGGACCGTTACATCGTAACAAGAGGAGGCCACTCAGACCCTCAAATGTGTTTTATAGGAACAGGAGGAAGTCATTCAGCCCATCGAGCTGGTTACATAAGAACAGGAGTAAATCATTCAGCCCCTTGAGTCTGTTACGTAGGGTCAGGAGAAAGCCATTCAGCACTTCAACATTTACATAGCAACAGTAGGAGACCATTCAGCTCCTCCAGCCTGTTACATAGAAGCAGGATGAGGATATTCAACCCCTCGAGTGCTACAAAGGAACAGGAGGCAGTTGCTCAGTTCCTCCAAATGGTTGCATAGAATCAGGATGAGGCCCATTCAGACCCTCGAGCTTGTTAAGAACACAAGAAATAGGAGCAGGAGTAGGCTCTATGGTAACCTCCAGACTGCTCCGCCAATCAATAAGTTCATGGCTGATCATCGAACTCAACTCCACTTTCCAGCTCAATCTCCATATCCCTTGATTCCCCACGACTCCAAATACCTATCACTGCCTTCAATATATTCAGAGACACAGCATCCACAGCAGTCTGGGGCAGAGAATTCTAAAGATTCACAACCCTCTGAGTGAAGAATTTCCTCCTCATCTCTGTTTTAAATGGCCTACCCCTTAGAAGAATGAGAGGTAATCTTATCGAAACGTATAAGGTTATGAGGGAGCTTGACAAGGTGAATGCAGAGAGGATGTTTCCACCGATGGGGGAGACTAGAACTAGGGGGCATAATCTTAGAGTAAGGGCCACCCATTTAAAACTGAGATGAGGAGAATTTTTTTCTCTGAGGATTGTAAATCTGTGAAATTGACTGCCTCAGAGAGCTGTGAAATCTGGGTCATTGAATAAATTTAAGACAGAGATAGATAGTTTCTTAACCGATAAAGGAATAAGCGGTTATGGGGATCGGGCAGGGAAGTGGACACAAGTTCATGATTGATCAGCCATGATCATACTAAATGGCGGAGCAGGCTCGAGGGGCAGTATGGCCTACTCCTATTTCTTCTGTTCTTATGTTCTTATCCTGAGATTCTGCACCTGGTTCTAGACACTTGTCTGCCTTATTGCTTGCTGAACCTGCATGCTCGCTTTCTGTGCTTCATGCACAAGGACATCAATCTCTCTGAACATCCACATTTAAAAGTTTCGCACCATTTAAAAAACATTCAGTTTTCTTATTCTTTCGATAAAAGTGAATAGCCTGACATATCCATACATAATACGCCATCTGCCACCTTTCTGCCCACTCATGTAGTCTATCTATATCCCTTTGCAGACGCTTTGTGTTCTCCTCACAGCTACTGTCTCACCTAGCTTTGTATCGTCAGGTCATTAATATTTGAATAGCTGAGGCCCCAGCACTGATCCTTCAGGCACCCCACTAGTTACAGCAAGAGGCCCATTCAACCCCTAGAGCCCATTACATAGAAACAGGAGGAGGCCATTCAACCCACCGAGCCATTTACATTAGAATGTGAGGCCACCCAGACCCTCAAACCTGCTGCATAGGAACAAGAGGAGGTCCTCCAGCCTATCGAGACTGTTACAACGGAAGAATAGGTCATTCAGCCCAATGAGCCTGTTGAATGCAAACAGGAGGAGACCATTCAGCCCCTCGAGCCTGATAGACAAGGAGCAGAGGTGGTCACCAAGCCTTGAGATTCAGTTGTATAGGAATAGAAGTTAGTCACTTAAGCATCTCGAGCGTGTTGCATAGGAACAAGACGATGACCATTCAGCTTCATGAGACTGTTGCATTGCGCAGAATGAGGTCACTTAGGCCCTTGAGCTTACTACATCGGAACAGTTGGTGGCGATTCATCTCATCTCCTCGAGCCCATTAATTAGGACAGGAGGAGGCCCATTTAACCCCTCGAGCTCATTATATAGAAACAGCAGGAGGCCATTGAACTCCTTGAGGCTGTTACAAAGAAACAGGTGGAGGCCAATCAGCTTCTCGAGCTTGTTGCATAGGAATAGGAGGAGACCATTTAGCCACTCAAGCCTGTTTCATGGGCACAAGAGGTGGCTATTCAGCCCCTTGAGCCTGTTGCATAGCAACTGGAGTCGTCCATTGGAGCATTATTACATAGGAACAGGAGGTCATTCAACTCCGAGATGTTACAGAGTAACAGAAGGAGGTCACTCAGTCCCTCGAGCCTGTTTCATCAGAATATAACTAGGCCATTCAGCCTCTCGAAACTGTTGTATCAGAACAGGAGGCGGCCCATTCAACCCCTCAAGCCTGTGATATAGAAACAGGAGGAGGTGATTGAAATCCTTGAGCCTGTTACATAGGAACAGGATGAAGTCATTCAATTCTTCGACATGTTACATCATCATCATAGGCGATCCCTCGAACGAGGATGACTTGCTTCCACAAGGGTTCACAGATGTTTCAATGAAGGAGCCGATATTCCAGTTCTGAACTCCAATCGAATGGGTGGAAGATGCCTGTGCGTGGAGTTTTTTGTGTGTGATGAGCGAGCTTGATAGAGCTAGGCTTTTATCCAGTATCAAAAGTTCAACCAGGATGACTGAAGACGTGCTCTGCTGCACAGACCTAGTGTGCACACATATTGCAGTGGGAGCTGGCCTGTGCTGTCCCTGGGCCCTCGGCTCTCTGGGCCCCGCACCCTCATTTGCCTGTAAGGGGTTATGGGAAGTGTTGTGCCTTGGGTGTTTCTCTCTGGGCTTCTGCCCTCACAGCTTATGCCTGGCCTGTGAGGTACCCGAGTGCTGCAAGAGCACTCCTGGAGCGAGTGTGTCCACAGCTTATGAAGGGGGTTTTGAGAATCATGCACCCCCACAGCTTATGACTAGCCTGTGAGGCACCTGTGAGTGTCAAACACTCCTAACCCCTTTCTTCCCTAGTCTGTTGAGCGTTTGAGACGCTACTGTCTTCCCTTACACTGTTCTGACACAAGACTCATGATCAGGAGATGTAATACAACAGAACTGAGACGAGGCGATTCCAAGAGGAACTTTAAGCTTCCAATTTATTTGACAAGGTGTATCTCAACAAACAGCAATACACCAACAAAACAATCCCCCTAAATCCCACTAAATGGACACAACAAAAATCTTTACACAAGTTTAACAGCAGTCCAATGCACAACCTCCCACCTTCCTGACTTACCTGAGTTGGGAGTTTTGGGGACCAGAGATTATACTCACCTCAGCCTTTACAATCTTTCCAGGTCAAAACGCGGTTTCGGGGTTCTCTTTTTGCTATCTTCAGGATCTTGAAGGTACTTTTTCCGTTGTGATTTTTCTTAGAAACTTGTTGTTGTTGCGTCTTGTTGTTGCTGTGGATCTACCCGAGTCCAGCTCTCAGGGGAAGATCCTTGTGGGAAAAGGAAAAGGTTCAGTCTCCAGTAGCGAAAGGAGGCTGAACTGATGCCGTCTCGGGATGGTGGTTTGCTTCTTCTGTCTTCAGACACTGGACTTCCTTCTGTGTCAAAAGGCTGACTGCTTGCTGGAACATGAGAACGGAACAACTTGTCGGGGCAGAAACCCCTTCTTATATCCAGTTATCCAGCCAGACGTTTGTGCTGAAATAAATCCTTCACATTGGTGGACTTGTGATTTTTGAAAAATGCAGCTGTGTTGGATTTCGCGGGGGGATTTTCACTGGTCATGCCTGATGTTAACTTAATCAAGGATTGAGTAGGTGTTAATTGGGTTGGCAGGGTGTGGGCCTCCTGTAGCCATTGGAACAAAAAAAAAGAAACAAAAATTTTTTTTAAAAAGGGGCAGTTAAGTGTCTGGAGTGTCCCCCAGATCGGGGGGGCACTTGATCTAACGTGTATTTTGTTCCCCCACCCCGCAAAAAGAGTTGTAGCCATTGTATAGGCCCTCTGCCTGCAATTTCTGCAGTCTGGAAGAGTCCGTGTTCCATGTTTTTATTGAATGTATGAGGTTGCAGCCCCTGTTTCATTATTTAAAGGGGCTGCTCCTCAATTTCTGGTTGCACTTCAGTCCCACACTCCTGATCTTTGGGCACCCTGTGCGGAGGGGAGCGGCTAGGTCCGAGGGCCTCCTCGTAGGACTGCTCCTGGGCACGGCCAAGGGTGCCATCAGCCGGTCCAGGCAGCGGGCGGTCGAGGGGGTCGTTCAGCCTGACTGCCTGCCTCTCTTCGGCACGTACATCCGCGCCAGGGTGTCCTTGGAGATGGAGCACGCAGTGTCCACCGGTACGCTCGCGGCCTTCCGCGAGAGGTGGGCGCTGGAGGGACTGGAGTGCATCATCACCCACGGTAACCAAATTTTAATTTGATTTTATGTTTTAAAGTTTAATTTGTTTTAATTGCCGGTGTTTTTAGTATCCCCCTCCCCTTTTATAGGGGGCACTTGGGGGAAAAAAACTATGATTTTAGTGCCCCAAAAAAACCAAAAAAAAACACAAAAAAACACCAAAAAAAAAACAAAAAGAAAAAAAAAGGGCCTTGTGAAATGTTTGTAGTGTCCCCCAGATCAGGGGGCACTGGATCTAATGTTTGTTTTGTTTACTCAAAAGAGTTGTGGGCCTCCTGTAGCCATTGGAACAAAAAAAAAGAAACGACAAATTTAAAAAAAAGGGGCAGTTAAGTGTCTGGAGTGTCCCCCGGATCGGGGGGCACTTGATCTAACATGTATTTTGTTCCGCCACCCTGCCAAAAGAGTTGTAGCCATTGTATAGGCCCTCCGCCTGCAATTTCTGCAGTCTGGAAGAGTCCGTGTTCCAAATTTTTATTGAATGCATGAGGTTGCAGCCCCTGTTTCATTATTTAAAGGGGCTGCTCCTCAATTTCTGGCTGCACTTCAGTCCCACACTCCTGATCTTTGGGCACCCTGTGCGGAGGGGAGCGGCTAGGTCTGAGGGTCTCCTCGTAGGACTGCTCCTGGGCACGGCCAAGGGTGCCATCAGCCGGTCCAGGCAGCGGGCGGTCGAGGGGGTCGTTCAGCCTGACTGCCTGCCTCTCTTCCGCGCTTACATCCGCGCCAGGGTGTCCTTGGAGATGGAGCACGCAGTGTCCACCGGTACGCTCGCGGCCTTCCGTGAGAGGTGGGCGCCGGAGGGACTGGAGTGCATTATCACCACAGGCAACCAAATTTTAATTTGATTTTACATGTTTTAAAGTTTAATTTTTTAATTGCTGGATTTTTAGTGTCCCCCTCCCCTTTTATAGGGGGCACTTGTAAAATGTATGATTTTATTGCCCCCCAAAAAAATCACGACAAAAAGTTTAAAAAAAAAAGGGCAGTTGAAAAATGTTTGGAGTGTCCCCCAGATTGGGGGGCACTTGACTTAACTGGTTAATTTTGTCTCCGATCAAAAGAGTTGTGGGCCTCCTGTAGCCATTGGAACAAAAAAAAGAAACAAAAAATTAAAAAGAAAAGGGGCAGTTAAGTGTCTGGATGGTCCCCCAGATCGGGGGGCACTTGATCTAACGTGTATTTTGTTCCCCCACCCTGCCAAAAGAGTTGTAGCCATTGTATAGGCCTTGCGCCTGGAATTTCTGCAGTCTGGAAGAGTCCGTGTTCCATGTTTTTATTGAATGCATGAGGTTGCAGCCCCTGTTCCATTATTTAAAGGAGCTGCTCCTCAATTTCTGGCTGCACTTCAGTCCCACACTCCTGATCTTTGGGCACCCTGTGCGGAGGGGAGCGGATAGGTCCGAGGGCCTCCTCGTAGGACTGGTCTTGGCCACGGCCAAGGGTGCCATCAGCTGGTCCAGGCAGTGGGCGGTCGAGGGGGTCGTTCAGCCTGACTGCCTGCCTCTCTTCCGCGCTTACATCCGGGCCAGGGTGTCCTTGGAGATGGAGCACGCGGTGTCCACCGGTACGCTCGCGGCCTTCCGCGACAGGTGGGCGCCGGAGGGGCTGGAGTGCAAACCAAATTTGAATTTGATTTTATATGTTTTAAAGTTTAATTTGTTTTAATTGCCGGGTTTTAGTGTCCCCCTCCCCTTTTATAGGGGGCACTTGTAAAATATATGATTTTAAAGCCCTCAAAAAAAACCAAAAAACACAAAAAACCCCCAAAAAAAGGGCATTTGAAACGCGTCTGGAGTGTCCCCCAGATCGGGGGCACTTGATCTAACCATTAATTTTGTCTCCTTTAAAAGAGTTGTAGAGGCCCTCGGTTTGTTTTGGGTTCCCTAGTTTTCTTAAGGCCTACGTAATATCCCTCCATAGTCTGGCTTTTACCGATATATAAAATGGAAGAGAGTGACTAAAGTAAATGTTGGTCCCTTAGAAGATGAGAAGGGGGATTTAATAATGGGAAATGTGGAAATGGCTGAGACCTTAAACAATTATTTTGCTTCGGTCTTCACAGTGGAATACACAAAAACCATGCCAAAAATTGCTGGTCACGGGAATGTGGGAAGGGAGGACTTTGAGACAATCACTATCACGAGGGAGGTCGTGCTGGACAGGCTAATGGGACTCAAGGTCGACAAGTCCCCTGGTCCTGATGAAATGCATCCCAGGGCATTAAAAGAGATGGCGGAAGTTATAGCAGATGCATTCGTTATAATCTACCAACATTTTCTGTACTCTGGGGAGGTACCAGCCGATTGGAAAGCAGCTAATGTAACGCCTTTGTTTAAAAAAGGGGGCAGACAAAAGGCAGGTAACTATAGGCCGGTTAGTTTAACATCTGTAGTGGGGAAAATGCTTGAAGTTATCATTAAGGAAGAAATAGCGGGACATCTAGATAGAAATAGTGCAATCAAGCAGACGCAACATGGATTCATGAAGGGGAAATCATGTTTAACTAATTTACTGGAATTCTTTGAGGATATAACGAGCATGGTGGATGTGGTGTATGTAGATTTCCAAAAGGCATTCGATAAGATGCCACACAAAAGGTTACTGCAGAAGATAAAGGTACACGGAGTCAGAGGAAATGTATTAGCATGGATAGAGAATTGGCTGGCTAACAGAAAGCAGAGAGTCGGGATAAATGGGTCCTTTTCGGGTTGGAAATCGGTGCTCAGTGGTGTGCCACAGGGATCGGTGCTGGGACCACAACTGTTTACAACATACATAGATAACCTGGAAGAGGGGACAGAGTGTAGTGTAACAAAATTTTCAGATGACACAAAGATTAGTGGGAAAGCGGGTTCTGGAGAGAACACAGAGAGGCTGCAAAGAGATTTAGATAGGTTAAGCGAATGGGCTAAGGTTTGGCAGATGGAATACAATGTTGGAAAATGTGAGGTCATCCACCTTGGAAAAAAAAACAGTAAAATGGAATATTATTTGAATGGGGAGAAATTACAACATGCTGCGGTGCAGAGGGACCTGGGAGTCCTTGTGCATGAAACTCTTTTAGAGTCTACCTGCAAAACTTAAAACATTAAACTGTGCCACCCGACCTGGGTGACACACCAGACATTTACAAGGCCCTTTTTTTCCTTTTTTTTGTTTTTTTTTTGTTTTTTTTTGTGTTTTTGTTTTTTTTGTTGTTTTTTTTTTGGGCACTAAAATCACAATTTTTCCCCAGTGCCCCCTATAAAAGGGAAGGGGACACTAAAAGCACCGGCAATTAAAACAAATTAAACTTTAAAACGTAAAATCAAATTAAAATTTGGTTGCCGGGCGTGATGATGCACTCCAGTCCCTCCGGTGCCCACCTCTCGCGGAAGGCCGCGAGCGTACCGGTGGACACCGCGTGCTCCATCTCCAAGGACACCCTGGACCGGATGTAAGAGCGGAAGAGAGGCAGGCAGTCAGGTTGAACGACCCCCTCGACCGCCCGCTGCCTGGACCGGCTGATGGCACCCTTGGCCGTGCCCAGGAGCAGTCCTACGAGGAGGCACTCGGACCTACCCGCTCCCCTCCGCACAGGGTGCCCAAAGATCAGGAGAGTGGGACTGAAGTGCAGCCAGAATTTCAGGAGCAGCCCCTTCAAATAATGGAACAGGGGCTGCAACCTCGTGCACTCAATGAAAACATGGAACACGGACTCCTCCAGACCGCAGAAATTGCAGGCGGCCTGGGAGTCCGTGAACCGGCTTAAAAATTTGTTGCACGGCACTGCTCCGTGCACCACCCTCCAGGCCAAGTCCCCGATGAATAGTGGGAGGACCCCTGTGTAGAGTGCCCTCCATCGGGGACCCCCGCCTCCTCCGGACGGCAAGATGGTTCGCCATGGCGTGTCCGGACGGCAGGCGAGGATGGCAAAGTTGAGAGTGTGCAGGAGCAGCCCGTACAAGAAACCCCTCCGCGCGGAACTGAAAGGCACGGAGGGGATTTCCCCGAGGCGGCTCAAGTTGTGAGGCGCCGGCCCCCGAGGGAGGTTCCGGGGTTTGGCGCCGATGAGGAATTCCGTCCGGACGGGGGTCAGTTCGGACGGGATCTCCCCACGTGCCTGAGCCTCCTCGATGCACCTAACGGAGTCAGGGCCCAGAGCTGTTTTTAGCGACTCGATGGCATCGGCCGCGTGGCGGACGTTGGCAGGATTTAGGCGCCGCGCCAGCGTTTCTGGCGCCATCCAGCCTGCTCCTCCGCCATCGAGCAGGTCCCTGACCCTGGTCACCTCACCAGCCACAGCCCTCTCTTCCGACCGCCACATAAAACCTCGGTCGTGGAGGTACGCATTCCCGAGCAGCGGCTCCTGCAGGACAGCCGCCACTCCAGCCGGCGGAGAGCTGCGCTTGGTGGAGACTTTGTTCCAGACCCTGATGAGGTCCCTGTAAAAGACAGGCAGCTCCCGGAGGGCGGTCCTGACACCCCCCAAGTTCACAAACAGGAGCTGCGTGTCGTAGTTGAGGTCGCGCTGCTGGCGGAAGAAATACGTCGCCAGAGCGCACCACCTAGGAGGGGGCTCGACGTAAAGGTATCTCTGCAGGGTCTGAAGACAGAAAGTCGCGAGCTGAATCCCAAAAAGTTAGTTTGCAGGTGCAACAGGTAATCAGGAAGGCGAATGGAATGTTGGCCTTCATTGCGAGAGGGATGGAGTACAAAAGCAGGGAGGTCCTGCTGCAACTGTATAGGGTATTGGTAAGGCCGCACCAGGAGTACTGCGTGCAGTTTTGGTCAATTTACTTAAGGAAGGATATACGAGCCTTGGAGGGGGTACAGAGACGATTCACTCGGTTGATTCCGGAGATGAGGGGGTTACCTTATGATGATAGATTGAGTAGACTGGGTCTTTACTTGTTGCCGTTCAGAAAGATGAGGGGTGATCTTATAGAAACAATTAAAATAATGAAAGGGATAGACAAGATAGAGGCAGAGAGGTTGTTTCCATTGGTCGGGGAGACTAGAACTAGGGGGCACAGCCTCAAAATACCGGGGAGCCAATTTAAAACCGAGTTGAGAAGGAATTTCTTCTCCCAGATGGTTGTGAATCTGTGGAATTCTCTGCCCAAGGAAGCAGTTGAGGCTAGCTCATTGAATGTATTCAAATCACAGATAGAGAATTAAGGGTTATGGGGAGCGGGCGGGTAAGTGGAGCTGAGTCCACGGCCAGATCAGCCATGATCTTTTTGAATGGCGGAGCAGGCTCGAGGGGCTAGATGGCCTACTCCTGTTCCTAATTATTATGTTCTTATGTTCTTATGTTCTTATGTTTATGTAAACGTGGGGGAGACAATAGCCTGGTATCGGTGATGAGTCAGTCTCGAGTTTTCGAGCAAGGGCACTCCCATTGGCTTGGAGTCCCTTGCTTCGGGCTGACTCTGTCCCACCATTGGCCCTCCGGTGTCCTCCCCCGTACAATCACTGCCCTGCCAAGGCCAAACCGCCTCGGTTTCAATCCACATCTGGTTCTGGGTTCCCTGTTCCTTCCAGGACACTGGCCTGCTGCAGCACAGACAGATCCCACAGCTCTTTTCCTTCTGGGTAAAATGAGGGGTTTTCGTCCTCCACTACATAATTCCCCCATCTGACACAGTTAGACACCACTCGAGTGTGTCAAAGTTCAGGGTGGTGAGAAAACCCTTGGTCTCCCAAATTGCCCAACTTTCCCCAGTTTAACTCTAAACTTGTCCCAGTCCATATACATCGTAATCCCTGTTTAACACAGTGCAGAACACAGAATCCAAGAGGTTACAATATTTACAAATGCAATATTTTCATGTGCCTAAGATTACAGCAGTATTTGTCCATTGAGTCTCATTCTCGCTGCCCCAGACATTGCCATTTCAGTTTTAACCGCAAAACAAACAAAACCTGCCCTGTAAACTCCCCAGGGGCCATGTATGAAAACACGGTAATCCCTTGAATAACAAACAGCCTGAGTGTTGCGGTCAAGCTTTGTTTAGACGCCTTAAGTGTTTAGCAACGGCTCTCCTCTCTATGTAGTAGCCTTCGGAACTGATTGATTTTCCTTTTTCTCCTGAGCTTACAGCTTGTAGCTAGCAGATATGCTCCAATCAGGAGTTGGCCGATCACCAAGGCGTGCGATCCCAATCGGATCTACTCAGGTATGTCTACCTGTATCCCCAAATCCACCATGCTGGGGGTTTAATCTGGGCAATCTCCTCGCTAGAATTTCAGTTTTCTGTTCCATGGTGTAAAAATGTTTTTGAGACAAATCCACTGCCTGGAGGAGGGCTGTAAGTTTCTCAGGTAGTGGGGCAATGGGATAGCCAAAATGGGCGACATATTGTTGTAAGTGGCTGAGGTTGTTTTGTACCGTGAGGTGAATCGTGGAAGGTTCTGGGATGGGTGTGATTCTGGTGTGTGCCACTTGAACCTCTGCCCTGGGTTTAAAGCAAAAACTGCTGTATGGTATTGGACACCACCTTCCCGGTCCGTGTTCATACTGTTGGGCACTTGTGGTGACACAATATGTCCCACCGCCTACATATGCTACCTGTGGAGGCATGTGGTTAGGGGCCATTACCTCCATTGTGCAGTTGATAGGCTCTGCCCCAGCAGTGCTGAACCCACACTGTGGCCTTGCAAAAGCGTTCAAGTGCTGGGGGCACAGGATTACCTGTGCTCCCCTGCTCCGACAACCTGACAGGTCTTAACCTGTCACAGTGTGCTCCCACATTGTGACATAAGGTGGGACCTCTTGGAATCGAACATGCACCCCTCCACGAATGACTCACACATTCTCCACTCGGTACAGGTGTGCTGGTCGTAGGGATGCCCCCATCATGGGCATCCTGACTACCACACCCATGATGGTATGATTTGACTTTCCACAGTCCACCGGTACCAGGTAGGCTTCCGACGCTCCACGAAGTGGCAAGGACTCAAAACATTATCATACGGGTGCAGTGCTGCTAAGTGCTGGTTGCTGATCCAGGAGGGGACCTGTCCCTGTCTCAGATCCTCGAGGTTACTCCGTCCCTCTCCCAGCAACCAGGCCCCAGAGAGCACGCATACCTCATTTTGGACGGCTTGATCGGAGGCATTTCCTCCCGAATCAAAGCATTTACAACCCTGGCCTGTGCCTCCAATTGAGAAATAATCTCCTTTAAGTGAATCGTCATTGCCACCTCTTCGTGGAGCGCGGATCCCACTACGGTATTCTCGTCCCCCAGGATTTTGCGCAGCTGGTTCTTCAACCCATTCATCTGGAGGGCCAGCTGCACGTTATCCAAACTGTCTATGGTGGACGCCCCAGTGTTAAACCCCGTGAAATATCATTTAAAGTCCCTCGCCCCTGCCTGCCTGGTTCGGCCCTATCCCACTGTTTATACAGGTCTGCTACACTGACATCCCCGAAGTCCAGTTCATAGAACTTCCGGAACATCTCCCGCAGCAGAGCTTGGTACAACAGCTCAGTTTCCCAGGGACACCATGTACGTAGGCGGACTTCTGTCAGATTTAGCACCACTGATGCCACCGCGTAGTGTACCCCCTGATAAAGTAGGTTCTCGGTGGAGCCCAACACTAAACCATTCCCCGGTCCCCTGGTTGTTGTCGGGCACCCGTGTGGGATGGTGGGCTTGGCCGTGGGTGGGGGCTTCCTTTCCTGAACTACTAGTTCGGTGGCGATTACTGGTACCCAGGGATTGGGAGTCACACATGGCTCCCCGCTGTGATCCCATTCCACCCCATCCCCGACATTCTGCCACGACCTGTAGAAAGTAATGGAGACCCCCGCTGAACACACGCGAGTGGATCCCCACATACACAAATAAATCCCTTGGTCATATGCCCACCATTTCTCCCAGCACACCATAACCCCGCCAGATGACCCCGTGATGGTTTGGTAGGTATCAGACGTTCCCAGTCCGAGTGTCGGTCTCCCACGTCCCTCTTGAGCTTTCTGAGCCACCACCACCGTCCCACAGGTATGTCTCCTTGGCAAGTTAGGCACACCTTCCTGCCTTCTGTCACTCTCACTCTGGAAGTGGCCACAGTGATCTCCGGGCAGGGGATGGATGCCTCTCCGTAGATGAAGACCTCGTGGTTGGAGTACTTGGTGGAGTTCGATCCCAACCAGCCAGGCCATCTCCCCTCATGGGAGTAGGTGACCCGGCCTTCCACCGCTGGAGTCCTTTCTCCTGTGGTCATTGTTGGCGCTCTGCCCCCAGAGAAACCGAAAACGATAGAAACATAGAAAAATAGGTGCAGGAGTAGGCCATTCAGCCCTAAGAGCCTGCACCACCATTCAATAAGATCATGGCTGATCTTGCCTTCAGTACCCCTTTCCTGCTTTCTCTCCATACCCCTTGAGCCCCTTAACTGTAAGAGACATATCTAACTCCCTCTTGAATATATCCAGTGAACTGGCATCAATAACTCTCAGCGGCAGGGAATTCCACAGGTTAACAACTCTCTGAGTGAAGAAGTTTCTTCTCATCTCAGTCCTAAATGGCCTACCCCTTATCCTAAGACTATGTTCCCTGGCTCTGGACTTCCCCAACATCGGGAACATTCTTCCCATATCTAACCTGTCCAGTCCCGTCAGAATCTTATATGGTTCTATGAGATCCCCTCTCATCCTTCTAAACTCCAGTGAATAAAAGCCCAGTTGATCCAGTCTCTCCTCATAAGACAGCCCAGCCATCCCTGGAATTAGTCTGGTGAACCTTCGCTGCCCTCACTCAATAGCAAGAACGTCCTTCCTCAGACTAGGAGACCAGAACTGAACACAATATTCCAGGTGAGGCCTCACTAAGGCCCTGTACAACTGCACTAAGACCTCCCTGCTCTTTTACTCAAATCCCCTAGCTCTGAAGGCCAACATACCATTTGCCTTCTTTACCGCCTGCTCTACCTACGTGCCCACTTTCAGTGACTGATGAACCATGGCACACAGGTCTCGTTGCACCTCCCCTTTTCCTAGTCTGCCGCCATTCAGATAATATTCTGCCTTCACGTTTTTGCCCCCAAATGGATAACCTCACATTTATCCACATTATACTGCATCTGCCATGCATTTGCCCACTCACCTAACCTGTCCAAGTCACCCTGCAGCCTCTTAGCATCCTCCTCACAGCTCACACCGCCACCCAGTTTAGTGTCATCTGCAAACTTGGAGATATTACACTCTATTCCTTCATCCAAATCGTTAATGTATATTGTAAAGAGCTGGGGTTCCAGCACTGAGCCCTGCGGCACTCCACTAGTCACTGCCTGCCATTCTGAAAAGGACCCGTTTATCCCGATTCTCTGCTTCCTATCTGCCAACCAGTTCCCAATCCACGTCAGTATATTACCCCTAATACCATGTGCTTTGATTTTGCACAACAATCTCTTGTGCGGGACCTTTTCAAAAGCCTTCTGAACGTCCAAATTCATCACATCCACTGGTTCTCCCTAGTTACATGCTGAAAAAATTCATGCTGACTTGGTCCGATCCTGCCACCGCTTTCCAAATGCGCTGCTATTTCATCCTTCATGATTGATTCCTACATTTTCCCCACTACTGATGTCAAACTAACCGGACTATAATTACCCGTTTTCTCTCTCCCTCCTTTTTTAAAAAGTGGTGTTACATTAGCTACCCTCCAGTCCATAGGAACTGATCGAGAGTCGATAGATTGTTGGAAAATGATCACCAATGCATCTATTATTTCTATGGCCACCTCCTTGAGCACTCTGGGATGCAGACCATCAGGCCCTGGGGATTTATCAGCCTTCAATTCCATCAATTTCCCAAACATATTTCCCGCCTAATAAGGATATCCTTCAGTTCCTCCTTCTCACTAGACCCACTGTCGCCTCGTACCTTCGGAAGGTTATTTGTACCTTCCTTCGTGAAAACAGAACTGAAGTATTGGTTCAATTGGTCTGCCATTTCTTTGTTTCCCATTATAATTTCACCTGAATCCGACTGTAAGGGACCTACGTTTGTCTTTACTAATCTTTTTCTCTTCACATATTTATAGAAGCTTTTGCAGTCAGTTTTTATATTCCCTGCAAGCTTCCTCTCATACTCAATTTTCCCCCACTTAACTAAACCCTTTGTCCTCCTCTGCTGAATTCCACATTTCTCCCAGTCTTCAGGTTTGCTGCTTTTTCTAGCCAATTTATATGCCTCTTCCTTGGCTTTAACACTATCCTTAATGTCCTTTGTTAGCCATGGTTGAGCCATCTTCCCAGTTTTATTTTTACTCCAGACAGCGATGTACATTTGCTGAAGTTCATCCATGTGATCTTTAAATGTTTGCCATTGCTTATCCACCGTCAACCCTTTTAGTACCGTTTGCCAGTCTATTCTAGCCAATTCATGCCTCATACCGTCGAAGTTACCTTTCCTTAAGTTCAGGACCCTAGTTTCCGAATTAACTTTGTCACTCTCCATCTTAATAAGGAATTCTACCATATTATGGTTACTTTTCCCCAAGGGGCCTCGCACAACAAGATTGCTAATTAGTCCATTCTCATTACACATCACCCAGTCTAAGATGGCCATCTCCCTGGTTGGTTCCTCGACATATTGATCTAGAAAATCATCCCTAATACACTCCAGGAAATCCTCCTCCATCGCATTGCTACCAGTTAGGTTAGCCCAATCAATGTGTAGATCATACCAGGGAGTCCTTGGTGTCCCCTCGGTGCCCGGTGCACATCTTTAGCGATACCAGCATCACTAATGTCCAGTAGGGAGGTGTTAACATTTGAATGGCAAGAAGAACATGGCCATGCCGTGAGAGACCTCTCCAGGCCCAGCCCGCGTAACATGTTCCAAACACAAAAATGCTGTACCCAACAGCCACTGCCTTACCTAAACACATATGCACACAACACAAAGTAACAAAACAGGAAGGGAAAATATATACACCGCCACCCATCCCCGGATGGCCAAGCTACATCCTGTCACTGTACAAGTGTCATCGACCACTCAGCTGATTGTGCCCTGGGGACCAGGATGTCCTCTGCTGAGGGGCTCGTATAGTCCCCCTTACTGGGTCTGGTGCTGCCTTCCAAGGCCCTCCCGAGCCCCAGATAATTGGTGGGAGACCCTTGCTGGCACAACAGAGCACCCTTCCTGTTGCCTTTTGTCCTCTCGGTCTGGGGCGGGGAGCTAAGTAAACAGGGGACCACGGCGCCCTGGGCCGTGGCACTTGAGCACTCCTTCTTACCATGGGTGCAGAGTCCCACGTTATGGGCTGCATCGCTATCTCCTCCACCTCTTGGGCTAACCCCAGCTGGTCCACCATGGGAGGTTAAGCTTCCCTTTGGACCTTGCTAGTGGTAGAGCCTTTCTCCCCACTTCTGTTAGTGGGCTGGGAACCCCTACCCAGTGGTGGGATAGCCTTACTGGAGCAGTGAAAGATCCCCGGCTGTAGAGCTTTGGGGCCCGCTGCCTCCTCCAGAGCCTCCACATCCACCGGGGCCTGTGCTTCCTCCAGTGCCTGGTTCCCTTCCCTTCCTCATCCCCTCTGTTTGTTACCCCTTTTGGCGTCAAACAACTTACACTGGTTAATGTGATACCACTTCACTCGGCGAGGCAATTGAACCGCATAGAGCATAGAACTAGCCATGTTGACTATGTTGTATGGTCCTATACACCGTGGTTCAATTACCCCGACCCGGGCGAAGCTTCATACAATCGTCTGGTCGCCCACCTCCCAATCATGGTGACTGCGGGGTTCCAGCAGCAGTCGATTGGCACGGTGCTCTTTACCCATGTTGTTGGCCGCCTGCCAGTGAATCTGTTGAAGCTGTTCGAACAGATTCCTGATGAAGCGGTCCCGGTTCACCTCTCGAAGCTGCCCTTCGGTGAGGACCGGCGCCAGCACATGCATTGGGGTTCTCATGATCCGGCCAGTCATCAGCTCATGGGATGAGTACCCTGTGCTCTTTGACTGACTGACCCGGATTCCCATGAGGACCAATGGTAAGACCTCCACCCACTTGTTAGGTGAGTCTCCCGTCTCTTTGCGCAGCCTTTTCTTTATGATATGGTTCAAGCATTCTACGGGGCCTGAGGACTGAGAGTTGTAGGCGACATGCCATTTGGCTCTTATCCCCAGCACCTTTAGGGTGGCCTGAATCACCTGGCCGGTGAAGTGGCTTCCCCGGTCAGACTCCATGATTTGAGGTAGACCCCACCGAGTGAACACCTCCCTCACCAGGAATTTTACAGTCCTCACTGTGGTAGCTCATCAACAAGGGAAGGCTTCCACCCACTTGGAAAACACATCACCAGGAGGAGGCAGTATTTATAACCTCCCTGGGCAGCCAGTAGTTGTCCGATGTAGTCGATCTGGGTCGACTGCCATGGTCCCTCTACCTGCCTGATGTGTCCCATGGACACCTTCCTTTTCTGGGGGTCCGGGTTGTTTGCAGCGCAAACAAGACAGCCCGCACAGATGTCGCGGACGTCTTCCTGGAGGCCTGGCCACCACCCTGCCTTTTCAACCGGTTGCCAGATGGACTCCGGCCCAGGGTGTCCCGCACCTGGACCCTCATGGGCCAGCTGAAGGAATTCCCTCCGGTGTTGTGGCGGCACTACCCATTTGTCCCCTTTAAACAACATGCCTTCCTGCACAGCAATATCTACAGCACTGTACAGGCCCTCAGCCTTTTCTCCCTTTTTGATAGGAGCCAAGGCAGTCTTCAGGACCGGATCCTGCATCTGGACTACTTTAAGGTCCGGGGCCAACGCCACCCCTGCGCTTCCTTGTGTCCCTGGCTTGCTTCTTGCTGCTGCTATCCTGCCTGCCTCATATGGATCCCATAGGCGACCTGTACGAGCATCTTCCTTTGCAAGCAGGTCTGCCTGCTGGTTACCTTCCCCCCATTGCTCAGATTTGGAGTAGGCCTTCATCTTATGGATATGCACAACCCGGTTTCTCCCACGATATTTTCTAGCAGGTGTTTGGTCACAAGAGGCTTCCCATCCGCAGAGGTGTACCCCTGGCATGACCAAATCGCCAGATATTCTGTACACGAATTGCAAGTGAACATGCTGTCTGAGCAAATCGTGTATGGGGTAGGGAATTCCTCGGGGTGTGTGACCACATACATTACTGCCGAGAGTTCCGCCTGCTGGGAGCTCAGGATGCAATCCCTGCGTTGGGATCCTAAACTCCGCAGCCCATGAGTCTTGTACCTGCGGACACTGAACTGGAACCATCAACGTAGATCTCGTGGCCTGTGGGTTTTATCCTTGCCCGAAATCCAAAGTTGATGTCCCATACCCACTCAACAGAGCATCTATGCGGCTGCCCTGGATAGATTAGATTTTCTGCGAGCCTGGGCTCGCAAAGGCCCTTGACTTTTAATGATATTTGGGAGAGGAGGAGGGTGCAGCGAGTGATCCTAGCACTTCTCACTGTCCTGTCCTTAATCCTCCCATCCAACAGCATCTGCTTCTGGGTATGATAGGTGAGGAGTGTAATGGGGGATACTCCAGTAAAGATCTGAACTCTCTTTACTGCCCAGTGAGTGGCAAGCAAGTGCCTCTCACAATTGGATATCCCTTTTCTACCTCCGTGAGGACTCTGGAGGAGTACACCACCGGTCTCAGTTGGCCGTTTTGCTCCTGGAGCAACACTGCACTTAAGCTGTCGCCACTGGCTGCCACCTCCAGGAAGAATTCCTCTCCCCCATCAATTCCCCCTTGGGCAGGTGCTGCAGGCAGGTTTCTCTTCAGATGGACAAATGCTGCCTCACATCCCTTGTCCCACTTCCACTCGACCCCATTGTGTAGGAGTCTGAGCAGAGAGGCGGCATGGCTGCATAGTCTTCGATGAAGTCTCTACAGTAGCCAGTGATTCCCAGGAAAGACCATACCCCCGACACATTCGTAGGGGCAGGGAGTTCCTGCACTGCCTTTCTTCTAGTCTCATCAATGGCCCTTTCTCCTGCCCTTATCGTCAGGCCCAGGAATTTTATTTCCCCAAGACCTATCTGGGCTTTCTTGGGGTTAACTTTAATACCCCCTTCCTTTAGTAAGACAAGCAGCTCGGCCAACAGTGGACCGTGTTCCTCACTGCTGCTGTGAACAGCAGCAGGTCATCCACATACTGGACCAGCTGGTATGGTTGGCTGAAGCCTTTTAAGCAGTTCGCCATGCATTGGTGAAAAATGCTGTTACTGTTATGAAAGCCCTGTGGGAGGCAGCTCCATGTATACTGCTTTTCCCGGAAGGTGAAGGCAAACTTGTACTGGTCTTCCCTCCGTACAGGGAAAGACCAGAACCCATTGGATATGTCCAACACTGTGATGCAGGGATTTCCCCAATCAGATCCGCAACTGCCGCTAGCGTGGGAGCACAAGCTGGGATGTTTTTATTGAGCACCCTGTAATCCACAGTAGCCCTCCAAGAATGGTCCGGTTTTCTAACCGGCCAAAGCGGGGAGTTAACATGGGTCTCAAAACACCCTGCTCGACAAGCGAGCTTAAAGTTGTCTCCAAATCTGCTTCAGCCTCTTGGGAAAAGCCATACTGCTTTTGCGGGTGGGACATGGGATCCCATCTATTATAACCTCCACTCTTGTGACTCTCCCACAATCGTGCTTATGGGTGGCAAATGCTGCAAGATTTGCTTGCATATAGGCCCAGTACTCTGCCGGGGTGTTACCGACCAGAAACTCCAGGTCATAACCCCCTTTTGGCTTCACGGTACACAGAGTCCCTTTTCCCTGTTTCTTATCAATAATCATGATTTCTACCTATGCTTCCGTGTCCACTGTGCCTCATAGACAGTGATTCCTCAAGTCTACTAGGATCTGGCGAGCGATGATGAAATCGGCCCCCAAGATTCCTTTTCCCACCTACTCCCAGTTCATCAGGATGCACTTCCATTGTGTTTGGAGTGCTCATAAACGAACTGCGAGCGGGACTGAGAAAAACCCAGCCTTCTCATTTCCTGTGAACCCAACTCGTTGATACGGCACCCCGTTTGATAGAGGTGAGGTTGCAGGGTCCTCCGAACGGACTATGGTGCTAGAAGCACCGGTGTCTCGAAGATAGGTACCCAGTACACCCTCAACCTCCATCTTGACCCAGGGTCGTCCTCAGGGGTCGTATTCTAGTGGGCGCAGGTATGCAGGCTGTGTCTTGGCTAGTCACGGCCTCTGTACAGGCAGGGTTGCTGGTGCTTCCCTGCCTGTTGCCGTGGCTACCTTCCCAGTCCCCTCCCGCGCTGTCTTCACTGCAGCTACTATCTCATCAAGGGATGGTGAGGAGCTCCTTCCACCTCCCAATCTCTGGGCGACTCCTGACAGATTTCCCACCCACCTCCCGCATATCTCTTTGCTGGGCTCCTACAATCCCTTTTAAAATGCCGCACCCGCAGCACACTCCCTCCTTATCAGACGAGCGGCCACCCTCCTGATGCCATTCCCTTTTGGGAATCGAGTTGGGTTTTACTTCATTTACCTGACTTTTGGAGGTTTTCTCCTCCTCCCCTCCTCCATTCCGTTGGATCAGTGCCAGTTGCCTGACCACTGCTTCCTCGGTGAGATTGGGGTCCCGGGAATCGAACCACAGCTCTGGCCTGGGCTTGAGCCAGGGCAAGCAGCTCGCCACCAGCATCCTCAGCCAACGGACAGTCTGCACCGCATAAAGATTCGCCTGGTTGAGGAGCTCCCCACAGGCTGCGTGGTATACCACCCACAGCCTGTCCGCAAACACCTGCGGGGTTTCCCCTGCGAGCTGCCTTGTCCTTTCGACCCGTTCGAAAGGACTGCCGTCATCGAAGCCCATAGCCTCAAGGATGGCCCTCTGGACCTCAGCAAATGTGTGCTGCCCCCTCCGGCATTCTGCTGGGAGGGCCTGGTACAATTTGCTGTCCAAAGAGAAGGGCAGCAACTTGGCTGTCTCTTCCTCGTCGTACCCATTAATTTCCCCTGCCTGCACCACCTCCATGAAGTGGATCGACGGGTCCCCGGTGCGTGTGAGTTTGGTCAAATGGGCCACCATGGCCCTGAGTGATTGAACTCCATGTGGAATAATAAAGTCACTCTCCAGCGCTCCCTGACCTTGGCCATCTGCCTATTGAGGACCATACTTGCGCTGCCTGACTGGGCACATCTACCCCGGTTCAGGATCTTTCTGCGCTGGTCCCTCTGGCTGTCCGCCCATACCCGGTGCAGCAGACAGTGACTGGTCACCTGATCGCACCCTTACCTGACCCTCGGCGGACGCCCGACATCCCTGCAGCCGAACGTGACACATTGGTCCTGCCGCAGGCCTGGGTATGTTACTACCTGCACGCCCCGCTCCTCCTGGTACCCCACCAGACAAGCCACCGGTGCCTCAGGAAGTGGTCGGGCGTCTCTTGCCTTTGGATTCTCCTCTACCCCGCAATACTCTCCTTTGTCCCCTGTGGACACTCCAGATCCTATCAGGGCGACCATCCCCTTTGCCTGGGATAGAGCGTGGGTGAGAGTTTTAATCCTCTCCTGGCGGGGACCGTGATCTGCCCATTTAAACTCACTGCTACTGGCCACCTTATAAGCTGCCTGCACATCTTTTAATTTATTCTCCAGTTCCCTAATTTTCTGGCGTACCGAGAGTTCTGTTCCCGGAGGGACCCCTCACTACCCTTGGCCTCCGTGACCTGACACTGAAGATAGTCCCGGCTATTTCGGAAGGTCTCCTCCAACTGCCGGTTCCTTTGCTGCTCCTCAGCTAATTCGGCCAGCAGGTTGTCCCCAACCGCAGCCCGGATAGCAGAGAGCTCCTCTGATGTCTGAAGACTCTGTTCCAAGTCCTTCACCCGCTGGTCGAGCTTTCGGACTTGGCGGGTGAAGCAGATAAGCCAGATGGCCTTTTCCACCCTGCGGTTGTGGTCCTTCCCTGCTGTCCACTGAGCAGCAGCATCCACTGGGCGCTCTGCCCGTGTGAGGGCTTGTACCCAAGGTTTGGTGAGGTTCACCTTGCCAAAAATGTATGAGGAAATTCTCTCCTCCATTTTAGTTTCCTCTCTTATCACCTCATCTGTTATATTAACATCTTCTGTTTGCTTGTGTCCTGCAGTGGTCACCATGTTCTGTAAGGGGTTTTGGGGAGTGTTGTGCCTTGGGTGTCTCTCTCTGGGCTTCTGCCCTCACAGCTTCTGCCTGGCCTGTGAGGTACCCTGAGTGCTGCAAGAGCACTCCTGGAGAGACTGTGTCCACAGCTTATGAAGGGGGTTTTGAGAATCGTGCGTCCCCAAAGCTTATGCCTAGTCTGTGAGGCACCTGTGAGTGTCAAACACTCCTAACCGCTTTCTTCCCTAGCCTGTGGCACACAGTTGAGCGTTTTCAAGGCGCTCCTGGCTTCCCTTTCACTGTTCTGACACAAGATCAGGAGATGTAATACAACAGAACTGAGACGAGGCGATTCCAAGAGGAGCTTTAAGCTTCCAATTTATTTGACAAGGTGTATCTCAACAAACAGCAATACACCAACAAAACAATCCCCCTAAATCCCACTAAACGGACACAACGAAAATTTTTACATAAGTTTAACAGCAGTGCAATGCCCAACCTCCCACCTTCCTGACCTAACTGAGTTGGGAATTCTGGGGACCAGAGATTATACTCACCACAGCCTTTACAGTCTTTCCAGGTCAAAACGTGATTTCGGTGTTCTCTTTTTGCTATCTTCAGGATCTTTAAGTTACTTTTTCGGTTGTGATTTTCTTAGAAGCTTGGTTGTTGTTGCGTCTTGCTGTTGCTGTGGGACCTACCTGAGTCCAGTTCTCAGGGGAAGATCCTTGTGGAAAAAGGAAAAGGTTCAGTCTCTAATAGCGAAAGGAGGCTGAACTGATGCCGTCTCGGGATGGTGGTTTGCTTCTTCTGTCTTCGGAGTCTTTGGACACTGGTCTTCCTTCTGTGTCAAAAGGCTGACTGCTTGCTGGAACATGAGAATAGAACATCTTGTCGGGCAGAAACCCCTTTTATCCAATTATTCAGCCTCAGTGACCTATATTATTATAGGCCCTCGTTTTTATTTTGTGACCCCTAGTTTTCTTAAGGCCTGCATAATATCCCTCCATAATGTAAACATGGGGGAGACAATAGCCCGGTATCGGTGATGAATCAGTCCTGAGTTTTCGAGCAAGGGCACTCCCATTGGCTTGGAGACTCTTGCTTCGGGCTGACTCTGTCGCACCATTGGCCCTCCGGTGTCCTCCCCCGTTCAATCACTGCCCTATCTAGGCCAAACCATCTCGGTTTCAATCCACATCTGTTTCTGGGTTCCCTGTTCCTTTCAGGACACTGGCCTGTTGCAGCACAGACAGATCCCACAGCTCTTTTCCTTCTGGATAAAATGAGGGGTTTTCGTCCTCCCCTACATGCCACACCTATGCCACGATCCCTCGCCGCACCTCCATAACGATCTCTCACTGTTCCTCTGCCACGATCTCTCGCCGCTCCTCTACCACAAACATTCGCCACACCTTCACCACGATCTCTCACCGTTCCTCCGTCACGATCCCTCACCGCTTCTCCGCCACAAAAACATTCGCCGCACTTCTGTCACGAACTCTTGCCGCTCATCCACTCCGACCTTCCCGCTTCTCCGCTGTACCTGGCCCTCCCCGATGTTCCTTCCCACACTCCAAACGCCAACCTGGATTTTGATGACGTCACCCAGTTGCCCATTTTGAAACCTTTCTAATGGCAACAAATCAACACCATGAACTGAACAGATAATGGTTACTTAAGCCAATTATTAAAGTGTGACAAATGCTTCAATGCTACAGAAACCCTTGGGTGTGGCACACACAAGTAAAGCCGAGATGCTCTAGATGCCAGACTTTAATTATAACATTTAAATATGCGTTATTTTTTTCTTGATTGTGGACATCAACACGTACAAAAATGTTGGACACTTGTTTGAATACTTTTCCTTGTGGCAATACACCCATGTTTGTTTTCACACAAAAGGCCTTAAAAAAACTACAACGAAAAATTCTAGCCTACGTGCAAAGAACGTGCAAAGACCACTTTCATATTGTAAACAATGTAACTTCCCAGACCATTTCTTTCTTCGAGTTGTTGCTGCTATTTTCCATGGTCTTTACTGAGTGACCTCTAGATGGTTCGAGATGTTACACAGGGGTCAAGTTTCGGCCTGAGTTGCTCCTATTTTTTTGGTGCAACTGGTTTAGAATGGAGTATCTTAGAAATTGCAATTCTCGGCATTTAGTTTGCTCCAGTTCTAGTCAGTTAGAACAGTTTCATTTTGGATCAGATTTTTTTTATTAAAAGGGGGCGTGTCCGGCCACTTACGTCTGTTTTGAAAGTTTAGGCAGTGAAAACTTATGCCAAACTAACTTAGAATGGAGCAAGTGTAGATTCTTGTACGCTCAAAAAAACCTTGCCTATACTTTACAAATCAGGCGTAGGTTACAAATCAGGCATAGAGAACGAGTGGGGGGGAGGGGGTGGGGGAGGGAAGTAATTACATTCTACAAGCATTCAACAGTCTTACTTATACAAATAAAGAGCCATACTGACTAAAAAATTATAAACAAAGCAAAGACAAAATATTGAATATTCTTACCTGTGAGAAGCAGCAGCAGCCTTCCAGCTGCGATGCTTCAGTCAGGCCTTCCTTCCATGTAGGAGACAGGCGCCAGTGGCTCGATGGCAGCCGAAGACACAGCAAGCAAGCAGCCTTCGCTGCGAGGGAGACTGAGGCCATTCGGTCAGGGACAGGGAGAGGCAGGTGATTTATTCAACAGTGCTGCTAAAAGCACTCCTTCAGACAAAAAAAATCTCCAAAATTAAATCCCAAGCCTTTCCAGGGGTCCACGAGACAAATCAACACTTTTCTTTAAGTCCCTTTAAAAATGGCCATGTGCCAATGTTTCTGGGCTATTGCGCGTGTGCGCGCTCCAACGCGCAGGGTTGCCAGCACGACGTTGCCTCATTTAAATTAGCCCCGCACCCCTCCACTATCAGAATCAGCGCAACTCTGTGGCTCCGCCCCCCCCCCCCCCCCCCCCCCCCCCCCGCTGCTGTGTGCGTGCTGCGCCGAGCTCCCAGGGACCTGCAAGGAGCCGGAGAATTCAGAGGTATTTTTCTGTCATACTTTTGGTGTGAGAAACGGGCGTTCAGGTCCGGGCTGTGCCGTTCTAGGTGTGGCACGAAACATGACCCCACAGGAACAGGATGAGGTAATGCAGTCCCTTGAGTCTGTTGCATATTAACAGGAGGAGGCCATTCAGGCCCTTGGGCCTGTTACACAGCAAAAGGAGGAGGCCATTCAGCCATCGAGACTGTAAATTAGGAACAGCCCCTCCAGGCATTTACATGGGAGAAGAAGGGACAATTCAGCCACTAGAGCCTGTTGCAAAGCAAGAGGATGAGGCCAATTTCCCCCAAGCATGGTAGGAACAGGAGGAGACCAATTCAGCCCTTCGAGCCTGCTACACAGGACAAGATGAGGTCCATTCTATCTCTTGAGCCTAATACTGTATATAGAACACAAAGGGGCCCATACAATCCCTCAAACCTGTTTCATGGGAACAGGAGGTGGCCCATTCAGCCCCTCGAGCCTGTTTGAGGACGCTATTCAGCCCCACTGAACGTGTTACATAGCAACAGGAGGAGGTCAGTCAATCCTGTGAGACTGTTAAAAAATAACATGAGGAGACTCATCCAGCCTCTCGAGCCTGCTAAATAGGAAAAACAGGAGGCCATTCAGCCCCTAGATTCTGTTGCATAGGAAAAGGAGTAGGCCAATTTCCCCCCCGAGCTTGGTAGATCTGAACAGAAACAAGCCATTCAGCCTATCAAGAATCTTACAGAGGAACAGGAGAAGGCCACTTAACCCCTCAAACCTGTTACATTTGTATAAGAGGAGGCCCTCCAGTCTATCGTGACTGTTATAAAGGAACAAGAGGAGGATATTCAGCCCATCAAGGCTGTTATATAAGAAAATGATCACGCCACTCAATCCCTCGAGCCTGTTGAATGGGAACAGGAGGAAGCCGTTCAGCCCAATGAGCATGTTATAAAAGAAGCGGAGGAAGCCACTAAGCCTCTAGAGTCAGTTGTATATGTTATGTATTTATGCTTGGGGTCACCAGCCACCAGGGGGCACCACTGTCGGAGATCATCGGACTGTACCCGCGCATGCGCGGTCACTGGTATATAAGCGCGGATACCATGTCACGCGGGCTACTTTGGGCGCGAATAAAGTTGGATCAGGTTTGCACCTGAGGCAGTTTACAGTAACAAGTCTTTTGAGTCATTACATTCATTACATTTGGCGACGAGGTGACTTAAAAACTTTCGCATGTACAATGGGCACTATTGAAATTCTGGAGAGATTCGCGGATGGTGAGGATTGGGCGGATTTTATCGACTGCCTGGATCAGTATTTTGTGGCCAACAAAATGGAGGGAGTGGCTAACACAGTTCGGCGCAGGGCGGGTTTCCTCACCTTTTGTGGTCCAAAAATTTAAGGCCACATGAAGAATCTTCTCTTGCCTTTACATCCAATGGACAAAGAATATGGGGATTTGTGTGCTTTGGTGCGATCTTAAGCCAAAAGAGGGGATCATCATCTCACGCTATCGCTTCTACATGCATGTTCGTGCTGAGGGCCAGGATGTGTCGGGATTTGTCGCCGACCTGCGACGTCTTGCTGAGCCGTGTAAGTTCGGGAACGTGTTGGAAGACATACTGCGAGATTTCTTCGTGGTCGCAATCAACCATGATGTGATTCTTCGGAAGTTATTGACCAAAGAGAAGCTGGATTTGAGCGTGGGGCAGTTGGGGGGCGAAGTGCGCGCGTAGGGGTGGGGGCGAAATGCGCGCGTGGGGGTGGGGGCGAAATGCGCGCGTGGAGCAGGGGGGTGCAAAGTGCATACGTGGGGGAGGGGGTCACCGCGACTACCCAGACATGCATGACGACTGATGATAATTTGAGACAGATATCATCGAAGAATCGGAGCTCCGTGGCAAGTACTGTAAAGAAGGTTGTGTCGTCGTTTGGCAGAGCTGCTTATGGCAGGGCCTACTCGACTGCTTATGTGAAACCTGTAGCTGCTCAAAATCCGCCAACTGGTACGAATCCGATTTCATCCTGTTGGCATTGTGGGGGCAATCATCGGCCTCTTCAGTATTGGTTTATACAGTACTCCTGTAATGGCAGTTTTAAAGTGTGGCATCTTCAGAGAATGTGCCCACAACTGAGCAACGCGCTGCCGCTCATCACATTGCTGATGATGACCAGTCCAGTGCTGGCCCGGATACACAACCCGAGGAGGTAGTGTATGGTCTGTTTTCGTTCTTGGGAGGGAGCCAGCTGATTATCATTAATGTGAAGCTGAATGGTGTGCCTGTATCAATGGAGCTGGACACGGGTGCGAGTCAGTCGCTACTGAGCCAAAAGACATTCGAGAAGCTGTGGGACACAGAGGCTGTGAAGCCTGAGCTGAGTCCAGTCAATGCCAAGTTGCGTACTTACACTAAGGAAATCATACCGGTGATTGGCAGTTTAGTAGTCAATGTGTCATGTGATGGTGTGGTTCATGATCTACCATTTTGGATTGTGCCAGGTAATGGTCCAACCTGTTCGGCAGGAATTGGCTCGAGAAAATCAAGTGGAATTGGAATGATGATATAGCGTTGTCATCGGTGGATGACACTTCGTATGCTCAAGTGTTGAAGAAGTTTCCTTCTTTGTTTGAACCGGGCATTGGTAATTTTACTGGAGCCTAGGTGCAAATTCACCTAGATTCTGATGCACGGCCTGTCTGTCATAAAGCTCGGTCTGTTCCCTACATGAAAAGGGAGAAGGTTGAAATTGAGCTTGACAGACTCGAACATGAAGGGATCATATCACCGGTCGAGTTTCACAAGTGGGCCAGTCCTATTGTTGCTGTGTTGAAGAGTGATGGCACTGTCAGGATTTGTGGAGACTACAAAGTTACGATTAACCGATTTTCAAAACAGGATCAGTACCCTTTACCGAAGGCTGCTGACCTGTTCGTCACGCTAGCTGGTGGAAAGTTGTTCACTAAATTGGATCTGACGTCAACCTATATGTCACAGGAGCTTGTCGACATTTCAAAGAAGCTCACCTGCATCAACATCCATAAAAGACTGTCTACAACAGGTGTCCTTTTGGAATTCGTTCAGCTCCAACCATATTTCAGAGGAATATGGAGAGTCCAATGGAGTCCGTCCCTAGAACTGTCGTGTTTCAAGATGACATTCTGGTCACAGGTCATGACACTACTGGACATCTGAACAATCTTGAAGAAGTCCTACATTGTCTGGCCAAAGTGGAACTCAGTCTGAAACGTTCAAAGTCTGTCTTCATGGCACCTGAAGTTGAATTCCTGGAGAGGAAGATTGTTGCTGATGTCATCAGGCCGACTGATTCGAAAACCAAGGCCATCAAAAATGCACCCAGGCCTCAAAATGTGACAGAGCTGCGTTCATTCCTTGGGCTACTCAACTACTTTGGGAATTTCTTACCCAAATTGAGCACTTTGTTAAAGCCACTGCATATGCTGCTCAGAAAAGACGACAACTGGGTCTGGGGTGTGTCTCAAGATAGAGCCTTTGAGAAAGCTAAGAATCTGTTCTGTTCAAATAAGTTGCTTGTTCATTATGATCCGTGTAAGTGTCTTGTATTGGCCTGTGATGCTTCATCATATGAGCTTGGCTGTGTACTCCAACAAGCAAATGAGTCGGGTAAGCTACAACCTGCTGCTTATGCTTCGAGAAGTTTGTCAAAGGCGGAAAGAGCTTACAGCATTGTAGAAAAAGAAGCTTTGGCCTGTGTGTAGGGGGTCAAAAAGATGCATCAGTATCTGTTTGGTCTTCGTTATGAACTCGAAATGGATCACAAGCCACTCATTTCATTGTTTTCGGAAAACAAAGGTATTAATACCAATGCAGTGTCCTGTATCCAGAGATGGGTGTTGACATTGTCTGCCTATGATTATGTTATTTGTCAAAGACCTGACACTGAGAATTGTGCCGATGCACTGAGTCTTCTGAGATGGAAATGTCTCCACCTGCAGATCTACTGTTAGTAATGGATGCTTTTGAGACTGAAGGAACTCCTATCACTGCTCAACAAGTTAGGATCTGGACCAGCCATGACCCTATGTTATCGGTTGTGAAATGTTGTGTCCTCAGCGGTGATTGATCTGCAATACCTATGGAGATGTGTGATGAGATGAAACCTTACAATCATTGCAAAGATGAACTGTCTGTTCAGTCAGATTGTTTATTGTTGGGTAATAGTGTTGTTATGCCTAAGAAAGGTAGAGAAAAATTTGTACGTAAACTACATAGCACTTATCCTGGTATTGTCACGATGAAAGCCATTGCTAGGGCTTATGTAAGGTGACTGGAATTGATTCTGATCTGGAATCATGTGTGCATCAGTGCAATACTTGCATGCAGCTAAGTAAAGTACCAGTGGAACCTCCGCTGAGTCTTTGGTCGTGGCTATCTAAACCATGGTCGAGGATCCACATCGATTTTGCGGGCCCTTTCCTGGGAAAGACGTTTTTTGCTGTGGTGGATGCATATTCAAAGTGGAGAGAATGTATTATTATGTCATCCAGTACATCTACAGCTACTATTGAGAGCCTTCGTGTCATGTTTGCTACTCATGGTTTTATGCATTGTTGTGAGCGACAACGGATCTTGGTTCACAAGTCTAGACACAAGTCTGGAGTTCATGAAACTCAATGGTATTAAATATGTCAGATCAGCATCATTCAAACCTGCTTCTAATTATCAAGCAGAGCATGCTGTTCAAACGATCAAGCAGAGTATGAAACGTGTAACTCAGGGTTCACTGCAGACTTGCTTGTCCTGTATACTGCTCAGTTACAGGACCAGACCTCATACGCTTACTGGGGTCTCCCCTGCTGAACTACTGATGAAGAGAAATGTCAAGACCAAGCTCTCTCTTGTTCATCCCGATTTGAATGATTGTATTGAAAATAGACGTCATAGTCAGCAAGGGTATCATGATCGTGCTGCTGTGTCACATGACATCTATGTCAACGATCCGGTTTAGGTACTGAACTATGGTCAAGGTCCAAAGTGGATTGCCGGTACTGTTAAAGCTCAAGGAGGGTAAAAGGGTGTTTATTTTCGTGCTCAAGAATGGGCAAACATGGAGGAAACATGTTGATCAGATAAAACTGCGGCACATGGATGAACTGGAACCGCTTGAGGAAGATGCAGTCAGTGACCAACCAACAAATGTTCATTCATCAGAGGACTTTGCTGTCATTATTGAAACTGGACCTCCAGTCCCTGATGTGGTCATTACCACTCCCATCAATCGGTTACTTAGCATCCAGTCACAACTGACTCAGAACGCTCGCCTGGAACTGAAGTTGAACTGAGACGATCAACTTGTGAACGGAAAGTCCCAGCCCATCTTAATTTGTAAAGAGACTGATATTAAGATCTTGAAAGAGGTTGTTGATATGTATTTATGCTTGGGGTCAACACACACCAGGGGTCGCCACTGTCGGAGGTCATCGGGCTGTTCATGCGCGTGCGCGGTCACTGGTATATAAGCGCGAGTACCATGTCACGCGGGTTACTTTGTGCACGAATAAAGTTGGATTAGGTTTACACCTGAGGCAGTTTACAGTAACAAGTCTTTTGAGACATTACATTCATTACAATATAGGAACAGGAATTGGCCAGTGAAGCATCTCGTGCCTGTTGCATGGGAACAAGATCATCATTATAGGCAGTCCCTCAGAATCGAGAAAGACTTGCTTCCACTCTTAAAATGAGTCCTTAGGTGGCTGAACAGTCCAACATGAGAACCACAGTCCCTGTCACAGGTGGGACATATAGTCGTTGAGGGAAAGAGTGCATGGGATAGGTTTTCTATATGCTCTTTGCGCAGCCTGCGCTTGATTTCTGCCTGCAGTCCGTGCTGAGACTTGAGGTGCTCAGCGTCCTCCCCGATGCACTTCCTGCATTTAGGGTGGTCTTTGGCCAGCGACTCCCAGGTGTCAATGGACATGTTGCACTTTATCAGGGAGGCTTTGAGGGTGTCCTTGTAAAGTTTCCGCTGCCCACCTTTGGCTCGTTTGCCGTGAGGGAGCTCCGAGTAGAGCGCTTGCTTTGGGAGTCTCGTGTCTGGCATACGAACAATGTAGACTGCCCAGTGGAGCTGATCAAGTGTGGCCAATGCTTCAATGCTGGAGATGTTGGCCTGGTCGAGGACGCTAACATTGGTGCACCTGTCCTCCCAGGGGATTTGTAGGATCTTGCGGAGACATCATTGGTGGTATTTCTCCAGCGACTTGAGATGTCTACTGAACATGGTCCATGTTCTCTGAGACATACATGAGGGCGGGTATTACTACAGCCCTGTAGACCATGAGCTTGGTGGCAGGTTTGAGGGCCTGGTCTTCCAACATTCTTTGCCTCAGACGGCCGAAGACTGCACTGGTGCACTGGAGGCGGTGTTGAAGCTCGTTGTCAATGTCTGCTCTTGTTGACAAGAGGCTCCCGAAGTATGGGAAATGGTCCACGTTGTCCAGTGCCACACCATGGATCTTAATGACTAGGGGGCAGTGCTGTGCGGCGAGGACAGGCTGGTGGAGGAACAAGGTATGGAGCATTCAGCTACACGGGCCTGTTACATAGCAATAGAAGGAGGTCATTTAGCCCCTTGATCTTGCTGCATAGGAACAGTTGGTAATCTACAACTCTTCAAGACTTTTAAATAGGGCAGGAGGAGGCCCATTCAACCACTTGAGCGCATTACATAGAATAAGGAGGAGGTCCATTCATCTCATTGAGCCTGTTACATAACAACAACAGGAGGCCATTCAGCCCCTCGAGCTTGTTGCACAGAAACAGGAGTAGGCCAATTGCCCCCGCTCCCCGAACCTGGTAGATCTGAACAGAAACAGGCCATTCAGCCTCTCGAGTTTGTAACATGGGAATAAGAGGAGGCAATTCAGCCACTCAAGATGGTTTCAATAGAACAAGTGGAGGCCAATAAGAGTGTCGAGCCTGTTAGATAAGAAACAGAGGAAGCCAGTCATCCCTCGTGCCTGGCTATAGGAACAGGAGGAGGTCATTCAACCCATCGAGCCGGTTACAGGAGGAGGCCAATTCAGCCCCCGAGCCTTTTGCATAGCAACATGATTATGCCATCCAGCCCCTCGAGCCTGTCACATAGGTTCAGGAGAAGGCCATTCAGCCCTTCAATCCTTTTAGATAGGAACAGGACAAGACTAATTCAGCCCCTTGGACCTATTACATTGGATGGGAAGGGGCCATTTATGCCATCGAGTCTGTTACATCAGCACAAGTGGATGCCACTCAGACCCTCGAACCTGTTGCATAGGAACAGGGGGAGGCCATTCAGCCCCTCGAGCCTTTTACATCAGAATGGGAGATCTGCATTCAGCCTCTCGAGCCTGTTACATAGGAACAGGAGTAGGCCATTTTAACTACCAGGCCATTCAGTGCCTTGAGGTTGTTACATGGGAAAAAGCGGAGGTAATTCAGCCCATCAGGACTGTTAGGAGCAAGCCAGTCACCCCATCGAACCTGTTATATAGCAACAGGAGGAAGCCATCCAGACTATCGAGACTGTTACAAATGAACAAGAGGAGGTCATGGAGCCCATAAAGCCTGTTGAATGGGAAGAGGAGGACACCCATTCAACCCCTCAAGCCCATTACATAGAAACAGGAGGAGGCCATTTAACCCGTTGAAACATTTACAAAGGAACAGGAAGAGGACATTTAACCCCTCGTGAGCTTTACAAAGGAACAAGAGGTGGTTGTTCAATCGTCCGAGCTGATTGCATAGGGATGGGAGGAGGCCCATTCAGCTCCGAGAGCTTGTTGCATAGTTGCGTAAGGAGTCTATTCAGCTGCTCCAGCCTGTTGTATCAGAAAATGATTAGGCCATTCAACCCCTCTAGCCCATTACATAGGACAGGAGGAGATCCATTCAACTCCTCAAACCTGTTACATTGGCAAGGAGGAGGCTCATTCCACCCTCGAACCTGTTGCATAGGAACAGGAGGAGGTCATTCAGCCCCTCAAGCCAGTTATATAGGAACAGGAAGAGGATATTCAACCCCTCGACAGTTTTACAAAGAAACGGGAGGAGGTCATTCAGCCGATCAATACTGTTACAAAGGAACTGGAGGAGGCTATCCATTGCATCAAATCTGTTACATAAGAACAGGAGGAGTCCCTCCGGCCTATCAAGAAAGTTACAAAGGAACAAAAGGAGGTCATTCAGCCCATCGAGTCTGTTACATAGGATAATGAGTAGTCCATTCAGCACCTCGAGCCTTTTATATAGGAACATGATTAGACCATTCAGCCGCTTGAGCCTGTTGAATGGCCTCTTCCTGTTCCCATTCAGCCCTCGAGCCTATTACACAAGAATAGGAGTTGGCCACTAACCTCTCGAGCCAGTTATATAGGAAGAGGAGTTGGCCAGTAAAGTATCTCGAGACTTGCATAGGAACAGGGCGAGGACCATTCAGCTCCTTGAACCTGGTACATAGCAACTGAAGGAGATCATTTAGCCCATTGCACTTGCTACATAGGAACAGGTGGTGACCATTCAGACCTCGAGCCTGTTGCATAAGAGAGGAGGCGGCCCATTCAAGCCGGATCTGGTTACATAGGACAGCAGGAGGCTCAATCAACACCTTGTGCCCAGTACATAGATAGAGAGGAGGATATTCAACCCTTTAAGACAGATACAAAGGCAAAAAAGAAGGCCAGTCAGCCATTCGAGCCTGTTGAATGGGAACAGGAGGAGACCATTCAACCACATGAGCCCGTTACAGAGGACAGGAAGAGGCCCATTCAACCCCTCGAGCCCATTACATAAGAACAGGAGGTGGCCATTCAACTCCTCGAGATTGTAACAAACGTGTAGGAGGAGGTAATTCAGCGCCTCGAGCATATTACATAGGAATATGATTAGGTTAGTCAGCCCCTCAAGCTTGCTACATAGGCACAAAAGGAGGCCATTTAGCCCCTAGAGCCTGTTGCATAGGAACAGGATGAAGCCATTTTTTCCCTTGAACCTGGTACATATGAACAGGAACAGGGATTCAGCCCCTAAGGGCTTTTGCATAGGAATATGATTTTGCCATTCAGCCCCTCGAGCCTGTAACAAAGGATCCATAGTAGGCCCTTCAGCCCTTCATTTCTGTTACTTAGGAACAGGTGGTGACCATTCAGCCCCTTGATCCTGGTGCATAGGAACAGAAGATGGCCCATTTAGCCCCTCGAGCCCATTATATAGAAGCAGGAGGGTGACATCCGACCCCTCTAGACTGTTACAAAGGAACTGGAGGAGGACACTCAGCCCCTCAAGGCTGTTACATAAGAACACGAGGATGCAAATCAGCACATTAAGAGTTTAGAGGGACAGGAGGAGGCCATTCACTTCCTCAAAACTGTTACAAATGAAGAGGAGGAGACCCTCCAACCTTTCAAATCTGCTACAAAGGAACAAGAGTAGGTCATTCAGCCCAACAAACCTGTTACATACGAATAGGAGTAGGCCATTCAGCTCCTTAAGCCTGTTATATAGGAACATGATTAGACCATTCAGCTCCTTGAGCATGTTACATAGAAACAGATGGAGGTCATTTATTTCCTTGAGCTTACTACATACATGACCATTCTGCCCCTCCAGCCTGTAGCATAGGACTATGAGGCAGTCCATTCAAGCCCTCAAGCCTGTTACATAGGACAGGAGGAGGCCCCTTCAACACCTCGAGCCAATTACATAGGACAGGAGGAGACCCATTCAACCCCTATTTAAGAAAGGAGGGAGAGAGAAAGCAGGCAACTGCAGATCAGTTAGTCTATCATCTGCCATTAGAAAAATTGCTGGAGTCCATTATTAAAGAAGTGGTAGCAAGACATTTAGAAAGTCATAATACAGTCAAGCAGAGTCAGCATGGATTTATGAAAGGGAAATCACGTTTGACAAATTTTCTGGAGTTCTGTGAGAATGTAACGAGTATAGTGGATAGAGGGGCATCACTAGCTGTTGTGTATTTGGATTACTAGAAGGCATTTGATAAGGTGCCACATAAAAGGTTACTGTACAAGATAAGAGCTCACAGTGTTAGGGGTAATATATTAGCATTGATTGAGGATTGGCTAACTAACAGAAAACAGAGAGTCGGGATAAATGGGTTATTTTCAGCTTGGCACACTGTAATTAGTGGGGTGCCGCAGGGATCGGTGCCGGAGCCTCAACTATTTACAATCTATATAAATGACTTGGATGAAAGGACTGAGTGTAATGTAGCCAAATTTGCTGATGACACAAAGACAGGTGGGAAAGCTTATTGTGTGGAGTACACAAATAATCTGCAAAGGGTTATAGATAGGCTAAATGAGTGGGCAAAAATCTGGCAGATGGAGTATAATGTGGGAAAATGTAAGGTTATCAACTTTCGTAGGAAAAATTAAAAAAAGCATGTTATTATTTAAATGGGGAGAGATTACAAAATGCTAAGGTACAGAGGGATCTTGGGGTCCTTGTACATGAAACACAAATAATTAGCATGCAGGTACAGCAATAATCAGGAAGGCCAATGGAATGTTGGCCTTTAATGCAAGGGGAATGGAATATAAAATTAGGAAAGTCCTGCTACAAATGTACCACACCTGGAGTACTGTGTACAGTTTTGGTTTCCTAATTTAAGGAGGGATGTACTTGCATTGCAGGCAGCACAGAAAAGGTTCACAAGGATGATTCCTTAAATGAAGGGGTTGTCTTCTGAAGAAAGGTTGAACAGGTTGGGCCTTTACATATTGGAGTTTAGAATAGTGACAGGGGATCTTTTTGAACATTATCAGATACTGTGGTGGCTTGACAGGGTAGATACAGAGAGGATGTTTCCCCTCATGGGGGAATCTAGAACTATGGGGTATAATTTCAGAATAAGGGGTCGTCCATTTAAATTTGGAACTTAGGAAGAATTTCTTCTCTTTTCCCCAGAGAACTGTAGAGGCTGGGTCATTGAATATGCTTAGGATGGAGATAGTCAGCTTTTTGAATGATAAGGTAGTCAAGGGTTATGAGGAGCGGGCAAGGAAGTGGAGTTGAGGCCAAGATCAGAGCAGCCAGGATCTTGTTGAATGGCGGAGCAAGCTCGAGGGGCCAAATAACGTACTCCTGCTCCTATTGCTGATATTCTTATGTAGCCCCTCGAGCCCGTTAGATAGAACATGAGGTGGCCCATTCAACCCTGAGAGCCCATTACATAGAAGCAAGAGGAGGCCATTCAACCCCTCGAGAATGTTACTAAGGAATGGAAGGAGGCCTCTTCCTTGAGCCTGTTGCATTCGAACAGGAGGAGAACATTCAACCCCTCGAGACCGTTACTAAGGAATGGGAGGAGGCCTTTTCCTCGAGCCTGTTGCATTGGAACAGGAGTAGAACATTCAACCCCTTGAGACTGTTGCAAAGGAACAGGAGGCCATTGTTCAGTTCCTCAAGCCGGTTGCATAGGAACAGGATGCAACCCATTCATCTTATCGAGTATGTTCAATAGGAACAGGAGGACAGTCAACCCTCGAGCCTGTTATATAGGAACACCATTAGGTCACTCAGCCCTTCGAGTCTGTTACAGAGGAATAGGTGATGACCATTCAGGCTCTCAAGTCTATTGCACAGGAACAGGAGGAGGCTCATTCCGCCCCTCGAGCCTGTTGCACAGGAACAGGAGGCAGTCCATTTAGCCCCTCGAGCCAGTTATATATCAGAAGAGGAGGCCATTCAGCCCCTTGAGCCTGTTGCATAGGAGGAGCAGTAGTCCATTTTACCCTCCGAGCCTGGTACATAAAAACAGAAACAGGCCATTCAGCCCCTTAAGTTTGTTACATAGGAACAAGAGGAGGCAATTCACCCCATCAAGAGTGTTACAGAGGAAAAGGAGGAGGCCATTCACCTCCTTGAACATGTTATATAGGAACATGATTAGACAATTCAAGCCCATGAGTGTGTTGAATGGGAACAGAAGGAGACCATTCAACCCCTCGAGCCTGTTACAGAAGAAGGAGACCACTAATCCTCTAGAGTCAGTTATATAGGAACAGGAGTTGACCAAGTGAGCATCTTGAGCATGTTGCATTGGAACAAGTGGCAGACCATTATTTCGCTCGAGCATACAAACAGGAAGAGGTCATTCAGCCATCGAGCCTGCTGCATGGGAAGAGGAGGCGGTGTTCAGTCCCTCGACTCAGTTGCATACGAAGAGCATGAGGCCCATTCATCTCATCGAACCTATTGCACAGGAACAGGAGGAGGCCCATTGAGACCATCTTGCCTGTTACATTGGATCAGACGTAGGCCGTTCAACCCTTCAATCCTGTTACATAGCAACCAGAAGAGGACATTCAACACATCGAATATGTTACAAAGGAACAAGAGGTGGTTGTTGAATCCCTCAAGCCGGTTGCAAAGTAACAGCAGGGGGCCAATTCAGCACCTCAAACTTGTTACATAGGAACAGGAGGAGGCTCATTCAGCCCCTCGAGCTTTGTACAGCAGAACAGTGGGAGGCCCATTCAGCCCTTCGAGCTTGTTGAATTTGAACAGGAGGAAGCCATTCAGCCTCTCAAGCCTGTTAAACAAGAAATGGAGTTGGCCATGCAGCCTCTAGCGTCAGTTGTATAGGCCAGTTAAGCATCTCGAGCATGTTGCATAGGAACAGGAGAAGCACCATTGAGCTCCGCGAGCCTGTTACATAGCAACAGAATGACATCATTTAGCCATTTCAGCTTGCTGCATAGGAACAGGTGGTGACCATTCAGCCCCTCGAATTTGTTGCACAGGAACAGAAGTCACCCATTCAGCCCCTCGAGGCTCTTCCTTAGGCATAAGAGGAGGCCATTCAGCCCTCTAGCCTGTTGCTTAGGATCTGGAGTAGCCCATTCAGCCCTTCAATTCTGTTACATAGGAACAGGAGGAGGCCCATCCAGCACCTGCAGCCTGATACATAGGACACAAACCTCTTGCATCGTAACAAGAGGAGGCAATTCAGCCCATCAAGACTGTTACAGAGGAACAGGAGGAGGCCAATCATCTCCTCGAACCTGTAAAATATAAAGAGGAGGAAGCCCATTCAGCCCCTCAAGCTTGTTACATAGGAACAACAGGAGGCCATTCAGCCCCAAGAGCCTGTTGCAAAGGATCAGTAGGCCATTTCTCCTTCCCCCACCGAGCCTGGTATATCAGAACAAAACAGGCCTTTCAGCTCCGAGAAGAATATATTTTTACATGGGAGCAAGAGGGGGCAATTTAGCCCATCAAGACTGTAACAGAGGAACAGAAGAAGGCCATTCATCTCCTCAAACCTGTTACATAGGAGGACGAGGTGGCCCTGCAGCCAATCGAGATTGTTGCAAAGGATCAAGAGTAGATCATGCAGCCCAGTGAGCCTGTAACATAGGAACAGAATTAATCCAATCAGCCGCTTGAGTTGTTAAATAGGAACATAATTAGGCCATTCAGCCCCTCGAGCCTGTTCACTGGGAACAGGAGGAGACCATTCAGCCCCTCGAACCTGTTGCATCGGAACAGGAAATTGCCCATTCAGCCCCTCGTCGCTGTTACATCGGCACAAGAGCAGGCTGTTCATTCCCTAGAGCCTGTTGCATAGAAGCTGGACTAGACCAGCCACGACCTGCCACGACCCCCGAGTCTGGTACATAAGAAATGAAACTCGCCTTTCAGCCCTCAATATTAATGTTTGTTACATGGGAACAAGAGAAGGCAATTCAGCTTCTCGACCCTGTTTAATGGGATAATGATTAGGCCATTCAGCCCCGAGTATATTGCACTAGAAGCAGAGGATGCCACTGAGCCCCTAGAGTCAGTTGTATAGGAACAGAATTAGTTAATTTTTCCCCTCGAGCCTGGTACATATGAACACGAACCGGCCACTTAGCCCCTCAAGGCTGTTACATGGGAACACTTCAGTCCCTCAAGACTATTACAGAGGTACAGGAGGAGAGCAGTCAACCTCTCGAGCGCATTACATAGGACAGGAGGAGGTCCATTCAGCCCATTGAGCCTGTTACATAAGCACAAGAGGGGGCCATTCAGCCCTGAGATCCTGTTGCATAGCACAGGAGTAAGCCATTTTTCCCTTTGAGCCCAGTACATATGAACAGGAACAGGCCATTCAGCCCCTCGGGGCTGCGGCATTGGATTATGATTATGCCATTGAGCCCCTCGAGCATTGGAACGGGAGTAGGCTATACCCTCCCAACAGCTGACAGTAACAGCCCCTCGAGATTGTGGTTGTTACATGGCAACAAGAGGATTCAACCCATCAAGTCTGTTATATCGGAGCAGGAGGGGGCCCTCCAGCCTATCGAGACTGTTCCAAAGGAACAAGAGTTCATTCAGCCAAGTGAACCTGTTATATAGGATCAGGGTTACACCCGCTAACCTATTGTGTCGGAACATGATTAGAGCATTCAGCCCCTCGAGCCAGTTGAATAGGAACAGGAGGAGGCCATTCAGCCCCTCATCCTTGTTGAATGGGAAAATCATTAGGCCATTCAGCCCCACGAGCCTGTTGTACAAAAAAGACAATTGTATAGAAACAGGAGATGGCCATTTAAGCAACTCAGGCCTGTTGCATTGGAGCAGAAGAATGTCATTTAGCCCCTTGATCTTGCTGCATAGGAACAGGTGGTGACCGTTCAGCCCCTTGAGCCTGTCGCATAGGAACAGGAGGGGACCCATTCAGCCATTCGAGCCTGTTACATAGGAACTGGAGTAGTTCATTTTTCCCCTTGAGCCTGGTACATATGAAGAGGAAAAGGCCATTCAAAACCTCGAGGCGGTTACATGGGAACAATTCAATCGCTCAAGACTATTACAGAGGAACAGGAGGAGAGCACGCAACCCCTGTTGTTGTATAGCAACAGCAGGAGGACATTTAACCCCTCTAGACTGCTAAAAAGGAACAGGAGGAGGCCATTCAACGCAAGGAATCTGTTTCATCGAAAGAGCAGGAGGCCATTTTTCCCTGCGCCTTAAACATAAGAAAAAAAAACGTCCATTCAGCCCCTCAAAATCATTCCATGGGAACAAGAGGAGATAGTTCAGTCCCTCAAGACTTGTACAGAGAACAGGAGGAGACCATTCAGCCCCTCAAAGCTGTTGCATAGGAACAAGAGGAGGCCAATCAATAATGCAAACCTGTTACGTAAGTGTAGGAGGAAGTTAATCATCCCACAGGAACAGGAGGAAGTCATTCAGCCCATCTAGTCTGGTACATAGCAAAAAGTAGAGGCCAATCAGCACCCTTGAACAGGAAGAGGAGTAGGCCATTCACCCCCTTGTATCAGGCTAGATAGGCTGAATGGTCTCCTCCTGTTCCTCTGTACCAGTCTTGAGGGACTGAATTACCTCCTCTTTTTCCCATGGAACAATTTCGAGGGGCTGAATTACCGGTTTCTTTTCTTATGTTCAAGGCGCAGGGAAAAATGACCTCCTGCTGTTCTGATACAGAGGAATAGGATGTCACTCAGCCCCGAACATAGGAACAGTAGGAGGCCCATTCGACACCTCAAACCTGTTAGATAGGTACAGATGGAGGCCATTCAACATCTCAACCTTATTACATAGAAACAGGAGGATGCCATTCAGGCAGTAGAGACTGGTCCACAGCAACAGGATCACTCAGAGGGTGGTGAACCTGTGCAATTCTCTACCACAGAAGGTTGTGGAGGCCAATTCACTGAATATATTTAAGAGGGAGATAGATAGATTTCTAGAAACAAAAGGCATCAAGGGATAATGCGAAAAAGCGGAAATATGTTGTTGAGATAGAGGATCAGCCATGATCATATGGAATGGCAGTGCAGACTCGAAGGGCCGAATAGCCTACTACTGTTCCTATTTTCTATGTCTATGTTCCTATGATGCAGGTCCCTGTATTCCACTTCTACACATCTCGAGAATGCTGAGTTCACAGATGCAAAGGAGAGGAATGTGCATTGGAGCCCCGCAATGCTGTCCCTCTATCTACGGGATTCCCAAGGACTGGTGAAATCGGGCGTTGCATCTGTGCCGATAACATGCACAGACATTGTGACGGCAGGGAAAGGAGTGGTAGAGCCCTAATGGGGCCTCTTAGTTCCTTTCTCACCCGGTGAGGACCATGTCAAAAAGGGCCACATTACAGCAAAATTCTAAAGGGGCATAGTGTGTTAAAAAGACAAGCCTGAAGGCTCTGTGCCTTAATGCGAGGAGTATTCGTAATAAGGTGGATGAATTAACTGCATAGGCAACAATTAATGAATATGATATAATTGGTATCACGGAAATATGGCTCCAGGGTGACCAAGGCTGGGAACGCAACATCCAGGGGTTTTCAACCTTCAGGAAGAAGAAACAGAAAGGAAAACGAGGTGGGATAGCGTTGCTGGTTAAAGAGGAAATTAATGCAATAGTAAGGAAGGACATTAGCTTGGATGATGTGGAATCTGTATGGGTGGAGCTGCGGAATACCAAAGGGCAGAAAATACTAGTGGGAGTTGTGTACAGACCACCAATCAGTAGTAGTGAGGTTGGGGACAGCATCAAACAAAAAATTAGGGATGCATGCAATAAAGGTACAGCAGTTATTATGGGTGACTTTAATCTTCATATAGATTGGGCGAACCAAACTCGTAGCAATACAGTGGGGGCGGATTTCCTGGAGTGTATTAGGGATGGTTTTCGAGACCAATATGTCGAGGAACCAACTTGAGGGCTGGCCATTCTAGACTGGGTGATGTGTAATGAGAAAGGACAAATTAGCAATCTTGTTGTGCAAGGCCCCTTCGGGAAGAGTGACCGTAATATGGTAGAATTCTTTATTAAGTTGGAGAGTGACACAGTTAATTCAGAGACTAGGGTCCTGAACTTAAGGAAAGGTAACTTCAATGGTATGAGACGTGAATTGTCTAGAATAGACTGGCAAATGATACTTAAAGGGTTGATGGTGGATAGGCAATGGCAAACATTTAAAGATCACATGGATGAACTTCAACAATTGAACAACCCTGTCTGGAGTAAAAATAAAACGGGGAAGGTGGCTCAACCATGGCTAACAAGGGAAATTAAAGAGAGTGTTAACTCCAAGGAAGAGGCATATCAATTGGTCAGAAAAAGCAGCAAACCGGAGGACTGGGAGCAATTTAGAATTCAGCAGAGGAGGACAAAGGGTTTAATTAGGAGGGGGAAAATAGTGTATGTGAGGAAGCTTGCCGGGAACATAACAACTGACTGCAAAAGCTTCCATAGATATGTGAAGAGAAAAAGATTAGTGAAGACAAATGTAGGTCCCTTGCAGTCGGAAGCAGGTGAATTTATAATGGTGAACAAAGAAATGGCAGATCAATTGAACAAATACTTTGGTTCTATCTTCATGAAGGAAGACACAAATAACCTTCTGGAAATACTAGGGGATCGAGGGTCTAGCGAGAAGGACGTACTGAAGGAAATCCTTATTAGTCAGCAAATTGTGTTAGGGAAATTGATGGGATTGAAGGTTGATAAATCGCCGGGGCCTGAAAGTCTGCACCCCAGAGTACTTATGGAAGTAGCCCTAGAAATAGTGGATGCATTGGTGATCATTTTCCAACAGTCTATTGATTCTGGATCAGTTCCTATGGACTGGATGGTAGCTAATGTAACACCACTGTTTAAAAAAGGATGGAGAGAGAAAACAGGTAATTATAGATCGGTTAGCCTGACATCAGTACTGGGGAAAATGTTGGAATCAATTATTAAAGATGAAATAGCAGCGCATTTGGAAAGCAGTGTCAGGATCGGTCCAAATCAGCATGGATTTATGAAAGGGACATCATGCTTGACAAATCTTCTGGAATTTTTTGAGGATGTATGATGGTATGAGACATTGACTTGGCTAGAATAGACTGGCGATTGATACTTAAAGGTTTGATGCTAGATAGGCATTTAAAGCTCACATGGATGAATGTCAACAATTGTACATCCCTATCTGGAGTAAAAATAAAATGGGGAAGGTGGCTCAACCGTGGCGAAAAAGGGAAATTAAGGATAGTGTTCAATCCAAAGAAAGAGGCATATAAATTGGCCAGAAAAAATAGCAAACCTGAGGACTTGGAGAAATTTGTAATACAGCAGAGGAGGACAAAGGGTTTATTTAGGAGGGGGAAAATAAAGTATGAGAGGAAGCTTGCTGGGAGCATAGAAACTGACTGCAAGTGCTTCGATAGATATGTGAAGAGAAAAAGATTAGTGAAATCAAATGTAGGTCCCTTGCAGTCAGATTCAGATGAATTTTTATGGGGAACAAAGAAATGGCAGACCAGTTAAACAAATACTTTTGTTCTGCTTTCACGAAAGGAGACACAAATAACATTCCAGAAATAATAGGGGACCGAGGGGTTAGTGAGAAGGAGGAACTGAAGGATATCCTTAAGAAGTGGGAAATTGTGTTAGGGAAATTGAAGAGATTGAAAACCGATAAATCCCCGAGGACTGATAGTCTGCGTCCCAGAGTACTTAAGGAAGTGGCCATAGAAATAGTGGATGCATTGGTGATCATTATCCAACTGTCTGTCGATCGTGGATCACTTCATATGGACTGGAGGGTAGCTAATGTAACACCACTGTTTAAAAAAGGAGGGAGAGAGAAAACTCGTAATTATAGACCAGTTTGCCTGACATCCGTAGGGGGGAAAATGTTGGAATCAATTATTAAAGATGAAATAGCAGCGCTTTTGGAAAGCAGTGACAGGATCGGTCCAAGTCAGCATGGATCTATGGAAGGGAAATCATGCTTGACAAATCTTCTGGAATTTTTTGAGGATATAACTAGTAGAGTGGACAAGGGAGAAACAGTGGATGTGGTGTATTTGTACTTTCAAAAGGCTTTTGACAAGGTCCCACACAAGAGATTGGCGTGCAAAATCAAAGCACATGTTATTGGTAGTAATGTACTGATGTGGATAGAGAACTGGTTGGCAGACAGGAAGCAGAGTGCCGGGATAAACGGGTCCTTTTCAGAATGGCAGGCAGTGACTGGTGGAGTACCGCAGGGCTCAGTGCTGGGATCCCAGCTCTTTACAATATACATTAATGATTTAGATGAAGGAATTGAGTGTAATATCTCCAAGTTTGCAGACGACACTAAGCTGGGTGGTGGTGTGAGCTGTGAGGAGGACACTAAAAGGCTGCAGGGTGATGTGGACAAGTTAGGTGAGTGGGCAAATGCATGGCAGACACAGTATAATGTGGATAAATGTGAGGCTATCCACTTTGGGGGCAACAACACGAAGGCAGAATATTATCTGAATGGCGGCAGATTAGGAAAAGGGGAGGTGCAACTAGACCTGGGTGTCATGGTTCATCAGTTATTGAAAGTTGGCATGCAGGTACAACAGGCAGTGAAGAAGGCAAGTGGTATGTTGGTCTTCATAGCTAGGGGATTTGAGTATAGGAGCAGGGAGGTCTTACTGCAGTTGTACAGAGCCTCGATGAGGCCTCACCTGGAATATTGTGTTCAGTTTTGGTCTCCTAGCCTGAGGAAGGATGTTCTTGCTATTGAGGGAGTGCAGCGAAGGTTCATCAGACTGATTCCCGGGATGGCAGGAGTGATTTATGATGAGAGACTGGATCAACTGGGCCTTTGTACACTGGAGTTTAGAAGGATGAGAGGGGATCTCGTAGAAACTTCTTCACTCAGAGAGTTGTTAACCTGTGGAATTCCCTACCGCAGAGAGTTGTTGATGCCAGTTCATTGGATATATTAAAGAGGGAGTTAGATATGGCCCTCGCAGCTAAAGAGATCAAGGGGTATTGAGAGAAAGCTGGAAAGGGATACTGAGGGAATGATCAGCCATGATCTTATTGAATGGTGGTGCAGGCACGAGGGGCCGAATGGCCTTCTCCCGCACCTATTTTCCATGTTTCTATAATTTTATGTAACTAGTAGAGTGGACAAGGGAGAACCAGTGGATGTGGTGTATTTGGACTTTCTAAAGTCTTTTGACAAGGTCCCACACAAGAGATTGGTCTGCAAAATCAAAGCACATGGTATTGGGGGTAATGTACTTACGTGGATAGAGAACTGGTTGGCAGACAGGAAGCAGAGAGTCGGAATAAACGGGTCCTTTTCAGAATGGCAGGCAGTGACTAGTGCCGCAGGGCTCAGTGCTGGGACCCCAGCTATTTACAATATACATTAATTATTTAGATGAAGGAATTTAGTGTAATATCTCCAAGTTTGCATATGACACTAAGCTGGGTGGCGGTGTGAGATGTGAGGAGGACGCTAAGAGACTGCAGGGTGACTTGGACAGGAGAGTGGGCAACTGCATGGCAGATGCAGTATAATGTGAATAAATGTGAGGTTATCTACTTTGGGGGCAAAAATACACAGGCAGAATATTATCTGAATGACGGCAGATTAGGAAAAGGGGAGATGCAACGATACATGGGTGTCATGATACATCGGTCATTGAAAGTTGCCATGCAGGTACAGCAGGCGGTGAAAAAGACAAATGGCATGTTGGTCTTTATATCTAGGGGATTTGAGTATAGGAGCAGGGAGGTCTTACTGCATTTGGACAGGGCCTTGGTGAGGCCTCACCTGGAATATTCTGTTCAATTTTGGTCTTCTAATCTGAGGAAGGATGTTCTTGCCATTCAGGGAGTGCAGCGAAGATTCACCAGACTGATTCCAGGGATGGCAGGACTGACATATGAGGAGAGACTGGATCGAATGGGCCTGTATTACTGGCATTTAGAAGGATGAGAGAGAATCTCATAGAAACATATAAAATTCTGACGGGACTGGACAGATTCAATGCAGGAAGTATGTTCCCGATGTTGGGGAAGTCCAGAACCAGGGGACACAGTCTAAGGATAAGGGATAATCCATTTAGGACTGAGATGAGGAGAAACCTCTTTACTCAGAGAGCTGTTAAATGTGGAATTCCCTATTGCAGAGAATTGTTGATGCCAGTTCATTGGATATATTCAAGAGGGAATTAGATATGGCCCTTATGGCTAATGGGATCAAGAGGTATGGAGAGAAAGCAGGAAAGGGGTATGGAGGTGAATGATCTTATTGAATGGTGGTGCAGACTCGAAGGGCCTAAATGGCCTACTCCTGCACCTATTTTCTATGTTTCTATGTTTCCATGTACGAGGAAGCTGCCATTAGTCCTTATGGCTGTTCTCCTATGATCGGGACGGGAAACAAAGTCAAGGAGGTCTAAACATTAAATTAGGGACCCCCCGGGACCCTCCCTCTCCCGCACCGGAACTCATTGGATCGATGGTGATGTCTAAACAACAGTTGAAAGCCATGAAGCCCATGGATGCTGTCAGGCGGCGAGAAAACAGGGCCAGCCACAGTATGGTGTGGACCATCAAGGCACTATCGTCTTACACGAAAATGGGCAAGACTTCTACTGTGACAACTTACATTAATAATGTCTGAGAACACTCTACAGGGCGGGGAACACCGACGGGGCTCCAAGCAGGAGGAAGGAAGGAAGGTAAAGGCGGGGAGAGTCGGCAGCACCCAGTGAGAGAGAAGGACATTGAGGAGTATTTTAAGGCAGGGAGAGAGGGGATCTGTTGAGGGCGAAAGTGAAGTTAGAAAATATTTCCACACACAAAGGTTGATAGAAGTTCGGAACTCTCTTCTGCAAATGTTAGTTGGTGGTAAAGCAATTGGTAATTTCAAATCCGAAATTCATAGATATTATTAAGCCAAAATATTAAGTGATATGATGAAAAGATGGGTATATGGAGTTAGTTCACAGATCAACCAAATTTCATTGAATGGTGGAACAGGCTCGAGATGCTGGATGACCTACTCCTGATCCTAAGCTCCTATGAATTCCAAATGCTTGGGGTTTGTTGCTTGAGGAATGTCTGCCACTGGTGCAGCAGAAAGAACGGTGAATGTGACTCACCCTTTGGAGTTACTAAGAACAGACCCACCCTGTGTCACCCTCTGCGCAGTCTCTAAGACTAAGGAGTGTCTGTCAGTACATGCCCAATCTGTGGCACCACCGTGGAGTGCCGTAAGTTCAGATCCACTTTGTGATCCCCTTTGAAGTTTCTAAGTGTCATGTATCTCACATTACTGTACATAACTGTATCTTACCATGCTATACATGACTGTAACTAGAGATGACCTGTAACCACTAGCTTACCTTACCACCAGCAGTGCACTTGCAGGAGACACTGGATACCTGTCCCAGACAGGTATATAAGGACAGGTCTCAGGCAAGTGTGGCATTCAAGAGCTGTGTAATAAAGGTGCAGGTCCTGAGTGACCTTGACTTCAGCATGTGCCTCGTGTGAGTTTGTACTGCAGGGACAGGACTTTACACTAAGTATGGATCCACTCTGTGACTGACAGGAGGAATCTGTAACTGCAGACCCACATTGTGTCTCCCCTGTGAAGTTTCCATACGTAAAATTCCAATCTGTGACTCGCCTGTGGAGTCTCTAAGTATAGACCAACTCTGAGACTCAGCCTGTGGATACTCTGTCAGAACAGACACAGACAAGTCTCTGTATTACGGACCCAATATGGGCTCTCCTGTGTAGTCTCTGTAATTTCAATCCCACTCTGTGACTCCGCTTGCAAAGCCTCTGTAATTACAGACCTACAATGAGATTCCCCCTGTGGAGTGGCCACACCTACTGGCCCACTCCCTGATTCCACCTTTGGAGCCACTGTCAATACAGATCTGTCTGTGACTCACTCTATGAAGTCTCTGTCAGTACAGACCCACTATGTAGAATTATAGAATAGAATCATAGAAATTTACAGTAAGGAAGGAGGCCATCGTATCCATGCCGGCTGACAATGAGCTATCCAGCCTCATCCCATTTTCCAGCTCTTGGTCCGTAATCCTGTAAGTTAAGGCACTTCAACTGCACATCCAAGTACTTTTGAAATGTGGTGAGAGTTTCTGCCTCTACCACTCTTTCAGGCAGTGAGTTCCAGACACCACCACCCTCTCTGGGTCAATACATTTCCCCTGAAATCCCCACTAAACCTCCTACTGATTACTTCAAAGCTATGCCCCATGGTTTTTGACCCCTCTGCTAATGGAACAATAGTTTGCCAATCAGTGCCTCAAGCATATTACATAGAAACAGAAGGTTGTCATTCAGCCCCTCGAGTCTGTTAAATAGGAACAGGATGTGGCCATTTTATCCCTCGAGCCTGTTATATAGGAACAAGAGGAGGCCATTCAGCCTCTTGAACCTGTTGTAAAGAAAGAGGAATAGGCCATCCAGACCCTCGAACCTGTTGCATAGAGACAGGATGTCTTTCTTCCCCTCGAGCCTGTTGCATAGGAGCAGCAGGAGGACATTCAACCATCGAGCCTGTTGCATAAGAGGCGGATGATGATTCTAAGCTTCTAGAGTCAGTTGTATAGGAGCAGGTAGTGACCATTCATCCCCTCTAGCCTGTGACTAGGAACAATAGGTGGCCCATTCAGCCACTGGAGCCTCTTACATAGCCACAAGATGATGCCATTCAACCTCTCGAGCCCATTATATAGGAACAGAGGAGGATACTAGGCACCCCAGCGTAGTTGCATAGGAACAGGAGGAGGCCATTTATCCTTTTCAGTCTGTTACATAGGAACAGGGAAAAGACATTCAGCCCCTCGAGTCTTTTACATGTGAATACCAGGAGGTAATTTGACCCCTCGAGCCTGCTGCATAGGAATAGGAGGACATCCATTCAAACCTGGATCCCAGTACATAGGAATAGGAGGACGACCATTCAGCTCCCTGAGCCTGATGCATAAGAACACTAGGAGGATATTCAACCAATTGAGACTGCAACATAGGAAAAGAATGAGGCCATTCAGTCCCTCGAGTCAGTTACACAGGCACAGGAGGAGGCCATACAGCCCCTCGTGCCATTTAAATAGGAACAGAAGGAGGCCCATTCAGCCCTTTGAGCCTATTGCATAGGAACAGAAGGAGGAAATTGAACACATCGAACCTGTCGCTAAGGAACATGATTATGCCATTGAGCCCCTCGAACCTGTTGCATAGCAACAGGAGGGTGCCATTCAGCCCCTCGAGCTTGTTACATTGGATTAGGAGTAGGCCATTCAGCCCTTCAATCGCGTTAGAGAGGAAAAGGAGGAGTCCCATTCAGACCCTTGAGCTTCTCGCACAGGGAGAGCAGGATACCCATTCAGCCTCCCTAGCCTGTTTTGTAGGAAAAGAAGGAGGCCATTTAGCTCATTGAGCCGGTTACATAGTAATAGGAGGTGGCCATTCAGCACCCTCGAAACTGATGCATAGGAACATGATTAGGGCATTCAGCCCCTCGAGCCTGCTACATAGATACAGGTGGTGACCATTCAGCCCATTGAGAATTTTGAATCGGAAAAGGAATTGGTCATTTTGCCCCTTGAGATTAGTACATATAAATTGTAATAGGCCATTTAGCACCTCAGGTGATTGTCTGTTTGGTTGCTGAATGTTATGTATGCAAACCTATGTACCCAGTATCATACAGCCACCAGAGTGCACACCTCTTGGAGTCCTAAGGGGTCCCAGCATCCCTTGGGAGCACTGTATATATGCAGGCCTCCCATGTCGTACCAATACTCTGGAGTTAGAATAAAGGAGCTAAGGTCACACTTACTCATGTCTACAGGACGCAGTTACATTACTTTATTATGAACATAATAACTGGCGATGAGATAATGATCCATCACGCAAAAATGCAGAGAACTGTTGGTATCGTGGAAAAATTCTCAGAAGTGGACGATTGGGAAGCCTTCGTGGAGTGACTCAACCAATACTTCGTGGCCAATGAGCTGGAAGTGGATGAGAATGTTGCCAAATGAAGGGAGATCCTCCTCACCTTCTGTGGGGCAACAATCTTTGACCTCATGAAGAATCTTCCAGCTCCGGTGAAACCAACAACTAAATCGTATGAAGAACTGTGTTCACACCTAAATTCGAAGGAAAGCGTTCTGATGGCAAGGTATCAATTTTACACATGTCAACAGTCTGAAGGCCAGGAAGTGGCAAGCTACGTCACCGAACTAAGGCACCTTGCAGGACATTGCGAATTCCATGGATTCCTTGAGCAAATGCTAAGAGACTTCCTTGTGCTTAGCATTGGTCATGAGGTTATCCTTCGCAAACTATTGACTGTTGAAAAGCGAACCTGAGCAAAGCCGTAATGATAGCCCAGGCATTTATGTCCACCAGCGATAACATCAAACAAATTTCCCAGCATAAAGAGATTTCGGCAAATACTATACACAAAGTAACTTCGGTTTCAGGCAGGAATGCATGTGGCAGAATGTACACACCTGCAGCTGCACGACCTCAGATGACGTAGAGTCTGCCATCAAACGTTAATGCGAGGCAGTTAACACCTTGTTGGCACTGCGGAGATGATCACCGAGCCCATGAATGCCACTTCAAACATTATGTATGCAAAGGCTGTGGAACAATGGGACACTTCCAGCGAATGTGCAGACGAGCTGCAAACTCTGCAAACCACCACGTTGCAGAGGAAGATCGATCCATGGCGGATCAGGCTGAACTAGAGACTCAGACCGAGGAGCCAGAAGTGTACGGGGTACCCACCTTCACCACGAAATGTCCAGCGATCATGCTAAAAGTTGAACTGGACGGAATCCCAGTATCCATGGAACTGGACACGGGTGTGAGTCAGTCTATCATGAGCAAAAAGGCCTTCGACAGGCTGTGGTGCAACAAGTCACGCAGGCCCAAGCTTAGCCCCATTCAAACCAAACTGATAACTTACACTAAAGAGCTGATCCCTGTAATTGGCAACACAGTAGTAAAAGTCTCCTATGATGGAGCGGTGCACGAACTACCACTATGGATTGTACCAGGAGATGGCCCCCCACTGTTCGGCAGAAGCTGGCTGGGAAAAATCTGTTGGAACTGGGATGACATCCGAACGCTCTTATCCGTCACCGATGCCTCATGTGCCAAGGTTCTGAGCAAGTTTCCGTCATTGTTTGAGCCAGGCATCAGAGGTTTCTCAGGGGCGAAGGTGCAGATCCACTTGGTTCCCAGTACAAGACCCATCCACCACAAGGCACGGGCGGTGCCATATATGATGTGAGAGAAAAGGACAATCGAGCTGGACAGGCTGCAGTGAGAAGGTTTCATCACGCCAGTGTAATTCAACAACTGGGCTAGTCCGATTGTTCCGGTCCTCAAAGGCGATGGCACAGTCAGAATTTGTGGGGACTATAAATTAACAATTAACCGTTTTTCGCTACAGGACCAGTACCCGCTACCCAAGGCAGATGACCTATTTTTGAACCTGGCTGGAGGAAAGATGTTCATCAAGTTGGACCTGACCTCGGCCTACATGATGCAGGAGCTGGCAGAATCTTCGAAAGGCCTCTCTTGCATCAACACGCACAAAGGTCTGTTCATCTACAACAGATGCCCGTTTGAGATTCGATTGGCCATGGCTATTTTTCAAAGGTACATGCAGAGCCTGCTAAAAACGTTTCCGTGCACCATGGTTTTCCAGAACGACATATTGATCACAGGTCAGAACAGCATCGGACACTGGAAGAACCTGGAAGAGGTTCTAATTCGGCTAGATCGAGTGGGACTCATGTTGAAACGCTTGAACTATGTTCTTCTTGCACCAGAGGTCGAGTTCTTAGGGCGAAGAATCAAGGCAGATGATATCAGACCCACTGACACCAAGACAGAGGCCATCAAGAACGCACCGAGACCACAGAACATGACGGAACTGCGGTCATTCCTGGGACTTCTCAACGATTTTGTTAATTTCCTACCCGGGTTAAGCATCTTGCTAGAACCCCTACATGTGCTGCCACACAAGGGAGATGACCAGGTATGGGGGAAATCTCAAGAGGCTGCTTTTGAGAAAGCCAGAAATCGGTTATGTTCCAACAAACTGCTTGTTCTGTACAACCCGTATAAACGTTTAGTGCTAGCTTGCGATGCATCTTCGTACGGGGTTAGGTGTGTGTTAAAACAAACAAACGAATCAGGAACATTACAACTGGTCATCTAGGCATCTCAAAGGCGGAAAGGGCCTACAGCATGATTGAAAAAGAAGCTCTGGCATGCATTTACGGGGTGAAAAGAATGCACCAGTATCTGTTTGGTCTTAAGTTTGAGTTAGAAAGTGACCATAAGTCGCTTATATCACTATTCTCAGAGAGCAAAGGGATTAATACCAATGCATCTGCCCGCATCTAAAGATGGGCGCTTACGCTGTCTGCATATAACTATGTAATCCACCACAGACCAGGCAGAGAGAGCTGTGCTGATGCCCTTAGTCGGTAATTGCACAATACCGGGGTGGAAATGGCACAGCCTGCAGACTTGCTCTTGGTGATGGATGCATTTGAAAATGAAAAGTCACCCATTATGGCCAGCCAGATCAGGACCTGGATAGCCAGGATCCTTTACTGTCCCTTGTAAAAAACGATGTCCTCCATGGGAGTTGATCCACTGTCCCAGTGGAGATGCATGAAGAGATCAAGCCGTTCCAGTGGCGCAAAGACGAGATGTCCATCCAGGCGGACTGTCTTATGTTGGGCAATCACACGGTTTTGCATACGAAAGGCAGGGTTACATTCATACGTGACCTACACAGTACCCACCCAGGCATAGTAATGATAAAAGCTATAGCCAGATCCCATGTGTGGTGGCCTGGCATCGACTCAGATTTGGAGTCATGCGTGCTCCAATGCAAAACTTGCTCTCAACTGAACAATGCACCCAGGGAGGCACCGTTAAGTTTCTGGTCATGACCCTCCAAACCGTGGTCTAGGATCCACGTTGAATTTGCTGGCCTGTTTCTAGGCAAAATATTTTTGGTTGTTGTGGATGCTTATTCAAAATGGATTGAATGTGTAATAATGTCTGTAAGCACGTCCACTGCCACCATCGAAAGCCTAAGAGCCATATTCGCCACGCACGGCCTACCTGATGTCCTTGTCAGTGGCAATGGGCCGTGCTTCACAAGTGCTGAATTCAAGGAATTCATGACCTGGAATGGGATCAAGCACATCATATCAGCCCCGTTCAAGCCCGCATCTAATGGCCAGGCAGAACAGGCAGTCCAAACCATCAAGCAAAGCTTGAAACATGTGTCGGAAGGCTCTCTGCAGACCCGCCTGTCCCGAGTCGTGCTCAGCTACCGTACCAAACCCCACTCGCTCACTGGCATTCCTCTAGCCGAGCTGCTCATGAATAGGGTGCTCAAAACAAGGCTCTCTCTTTCCCCCCTGATTTCCATGATCACGTCGAGGACAGGCGGCATCAACAAAGCATGCACCATGATCGCACAAAATTGTCACGCGACACTGAAGTCAATGAAACTGTATTTGTAATCAACTATGGACATGATCCCAAATGGCTTGCTGGCACTGTCATAGACAAAGAAGAGAGTAGGATGTTTCAGGTCAAACTTGCTAATGGACTAACTTGCAGAAAGCATTTGGACCAAACCAAACTGCGATTGACAGACAACCACGAGCAACCCGAAGAGGACACCAACAACTTCGACCCTCCAACACACACACAAGTTACAACCAACATCACGGTTGACCACGAAGCTGATTTCATCATCCCCAGCAGCCCAGCAAGGCCAGCTGCCCAGCAGCCCAGTGAAGAACCAACCAACTCAACCACACCTGCATTTGTACCGAGACGATCGACAAGGGAGCGAAAAGCCCCAGATCGTCTCACCCTGTAAATAAGTGTATTCTTGACTTTGGGAGGGGGTGATGTTATGTATGCAACCCTTTGTAACCAGTATCATACAGCCACCAGAGGGCGTACCTGCTGGAGTCCCAAGGGATCCCAGCATCCCTTGGGAACACTGTATATAAGCAGGCCTCCCATGCCGTACCAACACTCTGGAGTTAGAATAAAGGAGCTAAGGTCACACTTACTCATGTCCACAGTATTCAGTTACATTAATGTATTATGAACATAACAGTGAGTATCTCTCTATTTCTCTTTTTTTTTAGATCAGTTAAGAGCCGCAATTTAAAAAAATAAACATAGATAAGTGATATTTTTAATCTAAAACTCTGCAATGGCCAGAAATTCCTCCCTCCCGGGTCAATATGGAGCGTGTATGGACCCAGGAAAGCATCGCAAAAGCCAAAAGGAGGAGGCTCATTCAATCCCTCGAGCCTGTTACATAGGATCAGGAGGAGGCCATTATTCCCATCATGCCTGTCCATAGGAATAAGATGATTCCATTCAGATCCTTGAAACTGTAACATAGGAGCATGATTCGACTATTCAGCTCCTGGAACCTGTTTGGTAAGATGCGGAAGAAACCACTAAGCCTCTAGAATCAGTGGTACAGAAACAGCTGGTGAGAATTCAGCCCAAAGAGCCTGTTACAAAAGAACAAGAGGAGGCAATTCAGAACCTCGAGCCAGTTCTACAAGATCAGGAGTCGGGTGATTCAGCACTAGCCTGTTACGCAGGAACAGCTGCAGGCCATGCAGCCCTTGAGTCTATTACACAAGAACAGGAGGAGGCCCATTCACACCCTTGAGCTTCTTGCACAGGAATAGGAGGAGGCCCATTCAGCCCTGAAGCCTGTTACATAGGAACTGGAGAAGGCCCATTCAGCCCCTCAGGCTAGTTGCATAGGAACAGGAGTAAGCCATTAATCCTCTTGAGCCCCTTATCTATGAAACAGAACAGGGCATTCAGCCCCACGAGACTGTTATATGGGAATAAGACTAGATAATTCAGCCACTCGAGACTGTTGCAATGGAACAGGAGAAGGCCATTCAGCCCTTCGACACTGTTACATAGGCACAAGAGGAGTCCATTCAGCCTCTCGAGCTCGTCACGTAGGAACAGGAGGCAGCTATTCAGCCCCTCGTACGTGTTACATAGGAACAGCAGGAGGCCATTTAGCCCTTCAATTCAGTTACAAAGCAACAGGAGGATATCACATAGAAACACATTGTGACCATTAAGGCCGTCATGTCTTTAACAGAGGAGCAGGAGAATGCCTTTCAACCTCTTGATATTATTACATGAGAAGAGAAGGAGGCCAGCCAGCCACTCGAGCCTATTACATAGGCACAAGAGGAGACCAATCAGATCCCCGAGCCTGTAATGCAAGTTGGTTGTTCAGCCCCTCGACGTTATTGCATGTGAACAAGAGGAGGCAAGTTAGTCCCTCGCACCAGTTACAAAAGAACAGGACAAGGACATTCAATGCACTGAGACCGTTAAAGTGGAACAGGAGGAGGTCATTCAGTCTCCAGAGCCTGCTACATAGAACAAGGAGGAAGTCATTCAGCCCATCGAGCCTGTTGCATAGGAACATTTACTACCCAGACTTTGTATGATTAAGATCACAGGTCACGCACACATTGCCCAAAGGCTCTTAGGAGACATAAGACCCTTTTTTTATGGAGCAGTGGTTCAAATATAATTAAACACATCAGAATTGACATAGTCGACAGATGACCGTGACAAGTAGCCGCTATTAGTGTATGATTAGGAGCACAGATCACACACAGATACTAAAAGGATCTTAGAATTTGTAAAATATTTTAATAATGAGCTACAGTTTTAAAGCATAATCAGATACTACATATGGTTAAGATAGGTATAGACATACAACCCGTTACAGTTGAAAGCAGTCCACACAGAGCGAAATGACTGGCCAGACTCACTAACAGACAAATGCACGGCGAGCCAGAGTAGTGATCTCGGATTGGTGGATCCCTGGAACCTGCGGCATCGGTCACCTCTGTTGGGTTGTTCCTCGAGCTATAGGAGGTGTTAGGGAAGTAACCAGCACTGATTCACCTCAGAGATAACCAAGGTGTTAGGCTATTAAGCCAGCATCAATCCACCCTGAAAAAGCCTCCGCCCTAACTGGCTGCTTTCCCCTCTCAGTCACCCATTTTATACTTTATTTCAATGGGCCGCTGGATACCTGGTGTCAATCATCTTTCAACCATCCTATCGTGCAATTATCAGGGACAGGGTATCTCTTGCAATCCCTTTCCACATGGCTGACAGTGGTTTCTTCCTTATCTCTGCTGAATGTCTCGTTTTACTTCTTAAGGACAATTTATTGCCTTCCTGATCCCTGCTGTCTGATGTCAAATCTTCCTAAGTGTATTTTGTTTATTCTTGTGCTCTTTGCTGGTCCTCCCTTATTAATTTAACCAAGGCTGACTGTCCTTCTGTTAGTGTGCTTATGTTAGCCTGCCCTTATTTAAGCTGTTAGCCATTTCCCAGCAGCTGAAATGTGAAGCCTTTCTCTTTCGGTTTATTATCCCTTTTTGTAATTTCCAATTCCTTTGGAGTTAACCCCCTACTTTTAGATTTAACTATCCCTTACATTCCCTACTTTGAGAAGCAAATATCGTTATTGACTTCTCACACGTAAATTTGTCTGCTCTAGCTAAGTTAAATGCTTTTCGCTTTCTCCATTTGGTCGTTAGTTCCAAGGGAGACTCAGAAATGAAGAATTCCTCCTTTCTTGCAGCCCATTTCTTTCAAGGGGAGGAGCAACCTCCAAGTCTTTGCTGAAATCGAATTCACTGTCCCGGTGTTCCAATTCTACCCCATTTGGTGTATCCTCTGTTTCTTTTATCTTTCCTGTTCTTACCTCACATGCGGTCTCTTCTACGTTGCATCCGATCTTTTCTTTAGTGCTGGTTAAACATAGACACGGGTATATATATCATTAAATGTTGGAAATCTACCAGAGCATTTGAAATAATATGAACCTAAGTGTGTGCTGATATATTATGCCCAATATCCCACTGGTATGAATGTTGCACCGATGTGCAGCTTATACTTAAGTATCAGTTTTGAGAGCAGTCCTGTTAGACCTGTAAAGCATGGTTGTGGCACCATTAAAACTACCTCATACTGGATTCGTACTTGCTTGTCCCACAATCTGTTACCTACAAAACACAATGACAGTTAAATTTATAATTCAGACTCACAATCACTAGCTCGTCGACTAAGTACATACATTTCGAGTGATAATGATGCAGACAAAGAAAATGGACATTGTAAGGAAAACTGAAGTTTGACTTCTAATCAACAAATCTTGGACTGAAAAGAGTCTCCAGATCAATTTTACTCGCATCCATCCATTGTGGATAATTCTTAATAAATGTATCTCTTCCTAGCCTTCAATGAATTAGACAGTTTCTCGAAGGAGTATGTGTCAATGCTTCCAGAGCCACATTAACCATTTCATATCTTGCTGTGGAAGTAACTGAGCATCTCTGAGACGGATTCTTCAGTGCAAATTTTATTACTGGATGGTAATCACTTTTGCACACTCATATCGATATCTCATACCACACGTGTCATTCGATACAAGCCATTCACAAGCTTTCAGGTTACCTTATCAAAATATCGTAGTCGTCTGCAGATCTTTTCTCATCTTCCACTGCATGGTCCCGATGTTTTGGATAGTGGCCAGGCTATTAATGCAGTTTTTTCAAAACGTGCATAAGTAAGCACACAAATTTCTCCAAGGGAAAAAGATCGGTGTACTTTTCTTAACTACACTTTTCTGACTTTCACTAGAATATGAGGAAAATTCCCACTTGATGGTCTAAATTGTCTTTTTCTATCTTGCAATTTATGTCAGACTTTCCATTAATTAGTATTCATAGTCATGAGCTCTGGAGGAATGTTACTGACCAATACATGTTAAAGATAGATCAAACGTTGCAACTTGTTCCAAGTTATCAAAGCTTTTTAAAAAATCTTTTGAACCAGCTATATTGTGCCCAAATCAATTTCATCATTTCAAATTTTTTCACAAATCCAAACAGCAGTATGGTTGCACTGACAAGTTTTGTCAATGTTCAACTTTATTTCCCCACCAACTTTTCTCTTGATACACAGCAAATACCCCCTTAAAATTCAGTTAAATTTTTCTAGTTCTGCTTAAGAGCCCAAGGAGTGAATTTGTGAAACCATAATTATCCTTCTGGCACATGGGAATATATTCACTTAAAATATGAAGCTTAATTTAACAATGTCCAATCTCTTTAAAATTTCATTCAGCGATACTAAAGTTGTTTGGTAAACAAACAAATCAGCTGTCAGCGGAAACTGCGTTCCTAATAGAAACTTTTTTTCCAAGTCTTTGCACCTTCAAAACTTCCTCTCTCCATTTTACACATCAATGGTGTCTTAACTTTGGAGACACAAGTGTTCGCAATTCAATGACAAGGTTACTTCCCCACCTCGAGCACTTCTGTCCCTCATCAGAGAAAGTAGTATTTTAGATTGTTTCCAAACTTTTTAGTATTGTTTCTTTTAAAAAGCTTTCCAAACCCAAGATTTTCCAGTACAACCAAAATGTTTGACAAGGAGAATCAATTCAAATGTCTTCAAATTCAAAATCAAATAATGCCAATCTTCTTCTTATTATAACCAGAATGTAACTGTGGTCACAATGTAAGTCGGGTTTTTCACAATTCAGTAGCACAGTTGACTTAATCTTAAATACTTTTCAGAGCAGATAAAATGCAAACAAATGAAATCAAACTGCTTTGGAAATTGCGCAAGGAATCGCAACTCCAAGGAAAATCTTAGGCTGAAAATAAATATCTTGTTAAACAAGCATTTTGTTTTTCTCAGTTTTTCTACCAGCTTAATTTAGATAATTTCTCAAATTCTTAAAACGTCCAACACCAAGACAAGATTACAAGGAGTTAAACGACTTTCAGATCTGTGTACAGAAAAGCGAGTGGAAGTAAAAGAAACATAACGGACACTTAAAAAAAGACAGGCACATTAACATTCACACTGAAAACAAAATAAAAATTATAATCTATCAGAAAAAAGAAATGATCTTCTCTTTTCTCCTTTATTCCATCGTAAATATTCCATCATTTCTCCAATAAGCCAATTTTCAATTTCTGATGTGTTCTGCTGAAAGCCATTCTGTACTGATACTGCCATTGGGAATCTCGATGTCCTCTTACCCGAGTGTTTGGAATAGTTCTAACTCAATATGTGGGATAGCAGGGTTGACATATGAAGAAAGACTGGATCGACTGGGCTTATATTCGTTGGAATTTAGAAGAGTGAAATGGGGATCTCATAGAAACATGTAACATTCTGACGGGATTGGACAGGTTAGATGCAGGAAAAATGTTCCCGATGTTGGGGAAGTCCAGAATAAGGGGTAAGCCATATTGAACCAAGAGGAGGAGAAATGTTTTCACCCAGAGAATTATGAACCTAAGGAATTCTCTACCACAGAAAGTTGTTCAATCCAGTTAATTGTACATATTCAAAAGAGAGTTAGATGTGGCCCTTACAGCTCAAGGGACCAGGGGTATGGAGAGAAGGCAGTAGTGGGGTACTGAAATTGCATGATTAGCCATGATCATATTGAATGGTGGTGCAGGCTTGAAGGGCCGAATGGTCTGCTCCTGCATCTATTTTAAATGTTTCTATGTTTCTATATCAAGCTCCCTTCCAGAATGTCCAGATCCATAACGAGCATCGTGGATAGAGGTGTACCGATGGATGTGGTGTATTTAGATTTTCAAAAGGCATTCGATAAGGTGCCACACAAAAGGTTACTGCAGAAAATAAAGGTACACGGAGTCAATGGAAATGTATTAGCATGGATAGAGAATTGGCTGGCTAACAGAAAGCAGAGAGTCTGCATAAATGGGTCCTTTTTGGGTTGGAAATCGGTGGTTAGTGGTGTGCCACAGGGATCGGTGCTGGGACCACAACTGTTTACAATATACATCGGTGACCTGGAAGAGGGGACAGAGTGTAGTGTAACAAAATTTGCAGATGACACAAAGATTAGTGGGAAAGCGGGTTGTGTAGAGGACACAGAGAGGCTGCAAAGAGATTTAGCTAGGTTAAGCGAATGGGCTAAGGTTTGGCAGATGGAACACAATGTCGGAAAGTGTGAGGTCATCCACCTTGGGGAAAAAAACAGTAAAAGGGAATATTATTTGAATGGGGAGAAATTACAACATGCTGCGGTGCAGAGGGACCTGGGGGTCCTTGTGCATGAAACTCTTTTTGGAGTTCACCTGCAAAAACATAAAACATTAAACGGTGCCACCCGACCTGGGTGACACTCCAGACATTTACAAGGCCCTTTTTTTCCCCCCCTTTTTTTTTTGTGTTTTTCTTTTTTTGGTTTTTTTTTTTGGGCACTAAAATCACAATTTTCCCCAGTGCCCCCTATAAAAGGGAAGGGGGACACTAAAAGCACCGGCAATTAAAACAAATTAAACTTAAAAACGTAAAATCAAATTAAATGTCTCGTCTTCTTCCGCGCCTTCTTTTCGATCGGACGCTCTCCCTCCCCCCCGCCGGAGGCCGTGAAAACAAAGGCCCCCGACGATGCCCGCGCACCTACGGCTCCCGGCACGCGGACGCAACTAGGGGGAGGGGTGGCGGCGGCGCCAGCCTTGGCCGTCTTTGGTGGTTTGGCGGCCTTGAAGGCGGGGCAGTTCTTGCGAACGTGCCCCACCTCCCTGCAGGCATGGCACCGCACGCCGTCCGACGTCCAGAAGACGCGGTAGGCAGTCCCCTCGTGCACCACATTAAAATAGCCCTCCGTCGTCTCCTCCCGCGCCAGCCGGACAAAGAGCTGGCGGCGGAAGGAGAACACGTGGCGCAGGCTGCTCTCCCTGAGGCCGAGCGGTATGGGGTTGATCCCCGACCTTACCTCCCCCAGTTGGTGTAGGTGAGGGAGGAGGAGCTCAGCGGGAACAAAGGGCGGGACGTTTGACACGATGACCCTCTGCGCGGTGGCCTCGAGAGGGTCCACCGGCAGGAACGTCCCGCCCACCGTGAGCCCCTTTTCAAGGGCCAGGGACACCGCCCGCTCCGACCCCAGGAAGAACACGGCCTTCCCAGACATCTTGGAGGCTGCGACAATGGCCGAGGGGCCGACTACCCCAGCCATCGCCCGCACGCACTCCTCAATGCTCATTGTGGGGTGAGTGTAGCTCTTGACCCCGTGTTTCTTTGTGATGAGTGTAAATGGTGGCAGGGCAGCGGGTGGCGCAGGAGGTGCCGTGGAAGCGGTTGCCACCTGCGCATACGTCTTCGCTGGCCCTGCCACCAGCGTGGATGGGGTCGCCATCACGGGGTCCCTTTAAGGGCTACACCCACCCCAAAGTCACAGGCCTTAATGGTCTTGATTGGCCTTGTTTGATTTGACTGAGCAGAGGAGCTCTTAATGAGGCACCTCTCCCCTAGTTGGCAATTGGGGAGGGGCCTTGCTCCCTCTGCTCAGTTGTCTCAATTGTTTTTTTTTTAAAATCAGGAGAAAGGGGCCTCAGAGAGAGAGGGGAGAAACAGAGTAACAGAGAAAGAGAGAGGGGGGTGGGAAGGGGGGGGGGGGAACTGCGAGGGCAGGTCTCCCCTCGCAGCTGTGGGTGGGTGCACTCCCCAGATGGCAAAACACAAAAAACACAGTCCTTGGGGTGGGTCTTCAGGTGGGGGGAGAAGACGTCTTCACCTGTGGCAGCTAGAGCCACCAGGCACACACTCCTAACGATGTTAATAGGGTAAATGAGAAAAATCTTCAGCCTGGTAGCTCCAGCTATCCCAGGCTAGGCAATTGGGGGGGGGGGTTCAATTGTGGAGGGGGCCTAGTTGTAAGCAAGGCCCCCACACACACTACCACACACACACACACCCCCCGCGATGTTCCGGCCCTCAGTGGTCTTCTTTCCTCCCCCCACCGATACAACAAAGTCTGTTTGGGAAATGCACCCACACCCACCTGTAGAATGGTAGAGTCCCCCTCCTTCCACACTGGATGTTGTTGTTGTTGGTCTTTTCCCCCTCTCTCCAACTCTTTGCAGAATGGTAAAAAGATGTTAAAAGTTTTCTTTTCTCCTCCTCTCCCTCTGGGTGAAAGTTGGTGGTGAAGCCCCTTCCTTCCTTCTCTTCCTGGGCTGTTCTCAGGGCTCTCCAGGCAGGAGCACAAGTTGATAGCTGCTCCTCTCTCTGCAGCTCAGCTCCTACTGTGCAGGACACGCCTCCACTGCTCCACAATTGGTCCTTGTGCATGAAACTCTTTTTGGAGTTCACCTGCAAAACATAAAACATTAAACGGTGCCACCCGACCTGGGTGACACTCCAGACATTTACAAGGCCCTTTTTTTTTCCCCCTTTTTTTTTGTGTTTTTCTTTTTTTGGTTTTTTTTTTGGGCACTAAAATCACAATTTTCCCCAGTGCCCCCTATAAAAGGGAAGGGGGACACTAAAAGCACCGGCAATTAAAACAAATTAAACTTAAAAACGTAAAATCAAATTAAAATTTGGTTGCCGGGCGTGATGATGCACTCCAGTCCCTCCGGTGCCCACCTCTCACGGAAGGCCGCGAGCGTACCGGTGGACACCGCGTGCTCCATCTCCAAGGACACCCTGGACCGGATGTAAGAGCGGAAGAGAGGCAGGCAGTCAGGTTGAACGACCCCCTCGACCGCCCGCTGCCTGGACCGGCTGATGGCACCCTTGGCCGTGCCCAGGAGCAGTCCTACGAGGAGGCCTTCGGACCTACCCGCTCCCCTCCGCACAGGGTGCCCAAAGATCAGGAGAGTGGGACTGAAGTGCAGCCAGAATTTCAGGAGCAGCCCCTTCAAATAATGGAACAGGGGCTGCAACCTCGTGCACTCAATAAAAACATGGAACACGGACTCCTCCAGACCGCAGAAATTGCAGGCGGCCTGGGAGTCCGTGAACCGGCTTAAAAATTTGTTGCACGGCACTGCTCCGTGCACCACCCTCCAGGCCAAGTCCCCGATGAATAGTGGGAGGACCCCTGCGTAGAGTGCCCTCCATCGGGGTCCCCCGCCTCCTCCGGACGGCAAGATGGTACGCCATGGCGTGTTCGGACGGCCGGCGAGGATGGCAAAGTTGAGGGTGTGCAGGAGCAGCCCGTACAGGAAACCCCTCCGCGCGGAACTGAAAGGCACGGAGGGGATTTCCCCGAGGCGGCTCAAGTTGTGAGGCGCCGGCCCCCGAGGGAGGTTCCGGGGTTTGGCGCCGATGAGGAATTCCGTCCGGACGGGGGTCAGTTCGGTCGGGATCTCCCCACGTGCTTGAGCCTCCTCGATGCACCTAACGGAGTCAGGGCCCAGAGCTGTTTTTAGCGACTCGATGGCATCGGCCGCGTGGCGGACGTTGGCAGAATTTAGGCGCCGCGCCAGCGTTTCTGGCGCCATCCAGCCCGCTCCTCCGCCATCGAGCAGGTCCCTGACCCTGGTCACCTCACCAGCCACAGCCCTCTCTTCTGACCGCCACATAAAACCTCGGTCGTGGAGGTACGGATTCCCGAGCAGCGGCTCCTGCAGGACGGCCGCCACTCCAGCCGGCGGAGAGCTGCGCTTGGTGGAGACTTTGTTCCAGACCCTGATGAGTTCCCTGTAAAAGACAGGCAGCTCCCGGAGGGCGGTCCCACCACCCCCCAAGTTCACAAACAGGAGCTGCGTGTCATAATTGAGGTCGCGCTGCTGGCGGAAGAAATACCTCGCCAGAGCACACCACCTAGGAGGGGGCTCGACGTAAAGGTATCTCTGCAGGGTCTGAAGACGGAAAGTCGCGAGCTGGGCGCTGACGCACACCAACGACTGACCGCCCTCCTCAAGTGGGAGACTCAAGACCGCGGCAGAGACCCAGTGCTTCCTGTTGTTCCAGAAGAAGTCCACCAGCTTCTTCTGTATCTTGGCGACAAACGCAGGGGGAGGGGTCAAAGTGACCAGTCGGTACCACAACATTGCGGCCACCAGCTGGTTTATGACTAGCGCTCGACCCCTGTAGGACAGCACTCGGAGCAGTCCTGTCCAGCGCCCTAGGCGAGCGGCGACCTTGGCCTCCAGCTCCTGCCAGTTCGCCGGCCAGGCTCCCTCGTCGGGGCTAAGGTAGACTCCCAGATAGAGGAGATGGGTCGTGCTCCAGGCAAAAGGCCTGAGCTCCTCCGGCAGGGAGTCCACCCGCCACTGACCCACCAGGAGTCCGGAACATTTCTCCCAGTTGATCCTGGCGGAGGACGCGGCCGAGTAAATCTCCTGGCACTCACGCATCCTCCGCAGGTCAGCGGGATCCTCTAGCGCGAGGAGCACGTCATCGGCGTAAGCCGAGAGGACGACCTCCACGCCCGGCCCTTGCAGAGCCAGTCCCGTCAACCTCGTCCGCAAGAGGCGCAGGAAAGGCTCCACGCAAACAGCATATAACTGGCCGGACATGGGGCATCCCTGGCGCACCCCTCTCCTAAAGCGAAGGGGCGCCGTCAAGGACCCGTTAACCTTAATCAGACACTCCGCGGCGGCGTACAAAAGTCGGATCCGGGCGACGAAATGCGTCCCGAACCCGAAAGCGCGCAGAGTTCCGAGCAGATAGTCGTGATCCACCCTGTCGAACGCCTTCTCTTGGTCGAGTGATAGGAAGGCGACCGACAGACCAGCCTCCTGGGAACAATGGATGAGGTCCAGGACCAGATGGATGTTATCGTTGATTGTCCGGCCCGGGACCGTGTAGGACTGGTCGGGGTGGATCATGTGGTCCAACACGGCACCAAGGCGAGCAGACATCGCCCTGGCGAAAATTTTGTAGTCCGTGCTGAGGAGGGAGACCGGGCGCCAGTTCTTAAGGAGGCGGAGATCGCCCTTCTTAGGCAGCAGGACGATGACTGCCCTGCGCCAAGAGAGGGGCATCTCCCCGGTCGCCAGACTTTCCCCCAGGACCCACGCGTAGTCGCCCCCCAGAACGTCCCAGAACGCCCTATGGAACTCCACGGTCAGCCCGTCCAGCCCCGGGGATTTTCCCCTCGAGAGCCGGTCGAGGGCACCGGTCAGCTCCGCCAGGCTTAGTGGAGCTTCCAGATTTTCGGCGCCCTCCGGGCTGACCTTCGGCACGTCCTCCCACAAAACTCTACGCGCTTCCTAGCTGGACGGATCCGGAGAGAACAGGGCCCCGTAATATTCACGGGCCCTGTTGTTGACGCCCTCCGGATCCGAGACGAGAGAGCCGTCGTCGGCCAGCAGCGTCAAGAGCTGCTTACGGACACTCTGCCTTTTTTCCAGCGAGTAGAAGAAGGGGGAGCCGCGGTCCAGATCCCGCAGGAACCGGATCCGCGACCTCACGAACGCACCTCGGGACCCGACGAGCTGCAGGTCCTTCAGCGCGGCCTTCTTCGCTTCGTACACCGTCCGCAGGGCCGGGTCCTGGACGACTTGACCGAGACGGGATTCCAGGTCGAGCACCTCTTTTTCTAGGCGCCCGACCCTGGCCGCCCGCCTCTTGGTCGACCCCCTCGCGTACTCTTGACAGAAGACGCGGACGTGAGCCTTGCCCACGTCCCACCATAGCCTCAAGGAGGGGAAGCCCCCCTGCTTCCTTCTCCAGTCGGCCCAGAATCGACGGAACGAGTCCTGGAACCGCACGTCCTCCAGCAGCTGGTTGTTAAAGTGCCAGTACGCGGACCCCGTCCTCGCGCGGAGCGAAGCGAGCTCCGCCGACACCAGGTGGTGGTCCGAACACGGCACCGGCCGCATGGAGGCCGCTGGGACGCAGGAAACGTACGCCCGAGAAATGTAAAGGCGGTCGACTCTGGACCATCCTACTCCAGGCCTCACCCAAGTAAAGGCGCTGGAGTCGGGGTGGAGATTTCGCCAGACGTCCACCAAGTCGAAGGACCCGACCAGGTCCCTCAACTTCTCCATCGCCGTAATGCACTGCAGGGCACCGGAGCGGTCCCTCGCCTCGAGGGTGCTGTTAAAATCCCCCCCGAGGACAATGCAGTCGCCGATGTCGACGGAGCCAAGAAGAGCGGACACCTCTTCAAAGAAGCGCGTTTGCTGCGGGCCGGGCTGAGGGGCGTACACGTTCACGAGATGGAGCGGCCCGTCCCCCAGGCGAACCGTTACGTGCAGCAAGCGGCCTGGCACGGGCTCCTCGACCCCCAAGATCTCCGGCTGAAAATGCGGGCCCAGCAAGATGGCCACCCCACTAGAAATGGCGGTGAGGTGGCTCATGCGGACCTCTCCTTGCCATTCCAGGAGCCACGTGGCTTCGTCTCCCGGAACGGTGTGGGTTTCTTGCAGGAAGCACACCGCATATTTCCCCTCCCGCAGGAGCGAAAAATTGTCAAATCTACGGCGTGCCCCTCTGCCGCCGTTGATGTTGAGGCTGGCTATGGTTATCTTCATGACTAGAGCATAGTGCAACCTCTACCTAACCTATTGTGGGGGGGGAGTGGAGTCATTTGTTGACCTCCACTCCTTCAGCAGCCCAGCGAGGAACTTTTTGAGCCGGCGCAGCTCAAGGCCTTGAGCCTTTGATAAGGGCCCGCCCGCGGCCATGGTTTTAGCGGCGGCGCGGACGGACGCGACGAGCAGCCCCGGCTCGGACCATCTTTCCAGGGCCAGACGGGCTTGGTCGCGGCGACCCCGGCACTGGACCAAAAAGTCCCGGAGTTCCTCTGCGGGAATGAGGAGGGTCTCAGTGGCGGCCGCGAGCAGATCCACCGCCTCACTGGCGATGGACTCGAGATCTTCACCCGCGTCCTCCACCGAGTCCCCGTCCCCCTCCGGGAGGTCGCCGCTAGCAGCCGGCCCGTCGACCGCACGAGGTACGGCAAACGGCCCGGCCGCTCCATCTGGCCCTGGCTCTGCCCCGATCCCACCCACAGGATCGTCGGCAGAGGAGTCCCCACTGGGCTCTTTTAAAATTGGTGCTGGGTCGGGAAGCGACAGCGGAAGGGGTTCCTCCTCCGCCCCAGGAGCCGGGGAACACGGAGAGACCTGGTTTAGAAAATTCTCCAGGTCCACCAGGTCCCTCAGCTCCAAAGTAGGGGGCGAGGGTTGTTGTTCTTCCCCCTCCCCGCCGCCACCCCCCAGCCCAGCGTGTACGGATTCATTAAACTTGATCATATTTTCAGTTTCTACCGAGTCGAGCAAATCCCGGGGGAAGTTGGGTATTGGCTGGGCGGGCTCAGGTTCGGCCTTTTCGGCCCCGCCCGCCTCAGTCCCCGGGACGCTCGACCCGGCGGCTACGCATTCCTCCGCTGGCCCCACGCCCCCCACGACAGGCAGATCTTCCACGCCATCCCCAGGAGGCAGCGGCTGGGCAGCCTCGACTGCTTCACCCTCCCCGGGGACAGACTCCTCGCGCCTGCAGCGCAATTTGGGGGCGCTGGTGGGGGACGCGGGACACGCGGCGGGCACCGCCTCCTCCGCGGAGGGATGTTGTTCCCCCTCCGCCTCATTGGGGCGGTGCCTCTTTTTGTTCCTGGGGGTGCGCGAAGGCAGGGGGACCTCCATGTCTGCCAAGGCCTCCCGCTCCGCCCCCCCCTTTTCCTTTTCTTGCCCGTGCCCGGGCCCCTCTGCGGTATTGGTCAAGGGCTCAGGCACGGGCTCAGGGCACCCCGCGCTCGCCGGTGACGGGGTTGGGCTGAGCGCGGTGGTCAAATTTTCTGGCGCACTGAGGGGACCCGCCTCTTGATGTTTTGCCTTCTTCCACGCCTTCTTTCCGGTCGGACGCTCTCCCTCCCCCCCGCCGGAGGCCCTGAAAACAAAGGCCTCCGACGATGCCCGCGCACCTACGGCTCCCGGCACGCGGACGCAACTAGGGGGAGGGGTGGCGGCGGCGCCAGCCTTGGCCGCCTTCGGTGGTTTGGCGGCCTTGGAGGCGGGGCAGTTCTTACGAACATGCCCCACCTCCCTGCAGGCATGGCACCGCACGCCGTCCGACTTCCAGAAGACGCGGTAGGCAGTCCCCTCGTGCACCACATTAAAATACCCCTCTGTCGTCTCCTCCCGCGCCAGCCGGACAAAGAGCTGGCGGCGGAAGGAGAACACGTGGCGCAGGCTGTTCTCTCTTAGGCCGAGCGGTATGGGGTTGATCCCTGACCTTACCTCCCCCAGTTGGTGTAGGTGAGGGAGGAGGAGCTCAGCGGGAACAAAGGGCGGGACGTTTGATATGATGACCCTCTGCGCAGTGGCCTCGAGAGGGTCCACCGGCAGGAACGTCCCGCCCACCGTGAGCCCCTTTTCGAGGGCCAGGGACACCGCCCGCTCCGACCCCAGGAAGAACACAGCCTTCCCAGACATCTTGGAGGCTGCAACAATGGCCGAGGGGCCGACTACCCCAGCCATCGCCCGCACGCACTCCTCAATGCTCATTGTGGGGTGAGTGTAGCTCTTGACCCCGTGTTTTTTGGTTATTAGTTTGAATGGTGGCAGGGCAGCAGGTGGCGCAGGAGGCACCGTGGATGTGGATGCCGCCTGCGCATATGTCCTTGCTGGCCCCGCCACCGGCGTGGATGGGGTCGCCATCACGGGGTCCCTTTAAGGGCCACACCCACCCCAAAGTCACAGGCCTTAATGATCTTAATTGGCCTCGTATATTAACTGAGCAGAGGAGCCCTTAATGAGGCACACCTCTCCCCTAGTTGGCAATTGGGGAGGGGCCTTGCTCCCTCTGCTCAGTTGTCTTAATTGTTCCCTTTTTTTTTAAATTAGGAGAAAGGGGCCTCAGGGAGAGAGGGGAGAAACAGAGTAACAGGGAAAGAGAGAGGGGGGTGGGAAGGGGGGGGGGGGGAACTGCGAGGGCAGGTCTCCCCTCGCAGCTGTGGGTGGGTGCACTCCCCAGATGCAAAACACAAAAAACACAGTCTTTGGATTGGTCTTCAGGTGGGGGGAGAAGACGTCTTCACCTGGGGCTGCTAGAGCCACCAGGCACACACTCCTAACGATGTTAATTGGGTGATTAAAAAATCTTCAGCCTGGTAGCTCCAGCTATCCCAGGCTAGGCAAATGTGGGGGGTGGGGGGGGTTCCAATTGTGGGGGGGGCCTAGTTGTAAGCAAGGCCCCCACACACACTACCACACACACACACACCCCCCGCGATGTTCCGGCCCTCAGTGGTCTTCTTTCCTCCCCCCACCGATACAACAAAGTCTGTTTGGGAAATGCACCCACACCCACCTGTAGAAATGGAGAGTCTCCCTCCTTCCACACTGGATGTTTGTTGGTCTTTCCCCCTCTCTCCAACTCTTTGCAGAATGGTAAAATGTTGGTGAAAGTTTTCTTTTTTCCTCCTCTCCCTCTGGGTGAAAGTGGTAGTGAAGCCCCTTCCTTCCTTCTCTTCCTGGGCTGGTCTCAGGGCTCTCCAGGCAGGAGCTCAAGTTGATAGCTGCTCTCCTCTCTGCAGCTCAGCTCCAACTGTGCAGGACACGCCTGCACTGCTCCACAATTGGTCCTTGTGCATGAAACTCTTTTTGGAGTTTATCTGCAAAACAAAACACATTAAACCGTGCCACCCGACCTGGGTGACACTCCAGACATTTACAAGGCCCTTTTTTTTCTTTTTTTTGGGTTTTTTTGGGGTTTTTTTTTTTTTCTTCTTTTTTTTGGTTTTTTTTTGGGCACTAAAATCACAATTTTTCCCCAGTGCCCCCTATAAAAGGGAAGGGGACACTAAAAACACCGGCAATTAAAACAAATTAAACTTTAAAACGTAAAATCAAATTAAAATTTGGTTGCCGGGCGTGATGATGCACTCCATTCCCTCCGGTGCCCACCTCTCGCGGAAGGCCGCGAGCGTACCGGTGGACACCGCGTGCTCCATCTCCAAGGACACCCTGGACCGGATGTAAGAGCGGAAGAGAGGCAGGTAGTCAGGTTGAACGACCCCCTCGACCGCCCGCTGCCTGGACCGGCTGATGGCACCCTTGGCCGTGCCCAGGAGCAGTCCTACGAGGAGGCTTCGGACCTACCCGCTCCCCTCCGCACAGGGTGCCCAAAGATCAGGAGAGTGGGACTGAAATGCAGCCAGAATTTCAGGAGCAGCCCCTTCAAATAATGGAACAGGGGCTGCAACCTCGTGCACTCTATAAAAACATGGAACACGGACTCCTCCAGACCGCAGAAATTGCAGGCGGCCTGGGAGTCCGTGAACCGGCTTAAAAATTTGTTGCACGGCACTGCTCCGTGCACCACCCTCCAGGCCAAGTCCCCGACGAATAGTGGGAGGACCCCTGCATAGAGTGCCCTCCATCGGGGACCCCCGCCTCCTCCGGACGGCAAGATGGTACGCCATGGCGTGTCCGGACGGCAGGCGAGGATGGCAAAGTTGAGAGTGTGCAGGAGCAGCCCGTACATGAAACCCCTCCGCGCGGAACTGAAAGGCACGGAGGGGATTTCCCCGAGGCGGCTCAAGTTGTGAGGCGCCGGCCCCCGAGGGAGGTTCCGGGGTTTGGCGCCGATGAGGAATTCCGTCCGGACGGGGGTCAGTTCGGACGGGATCTCCCCACGTGCTTGAGCCTCCTCGATGCACCTAACGGAGTCAGGGCCCAGAGCTGTTTTTAGCGACTCGATGGCATCGGCCGCGTGTCGGACGTTGGCAGAATTTAGGCGCTGCGCCAGCGTTTCTGGCGCCATCCAGCCCGCTCCTCCGCCATCGAGCAGGTCCCTGACCCTGGTCACCTCACCAGCCACAGCCCTCTCTTCCGACCACCACAGGTCGGTCGTGGAGGTACGGATTCCCGAGCAGCGGCCGCCACTCCAGCCGGCGGAGAGCTGCGCTTGGTGGAGACTTTGTTCCAGACCCTGATGAGTTCCCTGTAAAAGACAGGCAGCTCCCGGAGGGCGGTCCTAGCACCCCCCAAGTTCACAAACAGGAGCTGCGTGTCATAATTGAGGTCGCGCTGCTGGCGGAAGAAATACCTCGCCAGAGCACACCACCTAGGAGGGGGCTCGACGTAAAGGTATCTCTGCAGGGTCTGAAGACGGAAAGTCGCGAGCTGGGCGCTGACGCACACCAACGACTGACCGCCCTCCTCAAGCGGGAGACTCAAGACCGCGGCAGAGACCCAGTGCTTCCTGTTGTTCCAGAAGAAGTCCACCAGCTTCTTCTGTATCTTGGCGACAAACGCAGGGGGAGGGGTCAAAGTGACTAGTCGGTACCACAACATTGCGGCCACCAGCTGGTTTATGACTAGCGCTCGACCCCTGTAGGACAGCACTCGGAGCAGTCCTGTCCAGCGCCCTAGGCGAGCGGCGACCTTGGTCTCCAGCTCCTGCCAGTTCGCCGGCCAGGCTCCCTCGTCGGGGCTAAGGTAGACTCCCAGATAGAGGAGATGGGTCGTGCTCCAGGCAAAAGGCCTGAGCTCCTCCGGCAGGGAGTCCACCCGCCACTGACCCACCAGGAGTCCGGAACATTTCTCCCAGTTGATCCTGGCGGAGGACGCGGCCGAGTAAATCTCCTGGCACTCACGCATCCTCCGCAGGTCAGCGGGATCCTCTACCGCGAGGAGCACGTCATCGGCGTAAGCCGAGAGGACGACCTCCACGCCCGGCCCTTGCAGAGCCAGTCCCGTCAACCTCGTCCGCAAGAGGCGCAGGAAAGGCTCCACGCAAACGGCGTATAACTGGCCGGACATGGGGCATCCCTGGCGCACCCCTCTCCTAAAGCGAAGGGGCGCCGTCAAGGACCCGTTAACCTTAATCAGACACTCCGCGGTGGCGTACAAAAGTCGGATCCGGGCGACGAAATGCGTCCCGAACCCGAAAGCGCGCAGAGTTCCGAGCAGATAGTCGTGATCCACCCTGTCGAACGCCTTCTCTTGGTCGAGTGATAGGAAGGCGACCGACAGACCAGCCTCCTGGGAACAATGGATGAGGTCCCGGACCAGATGGATGTTATCGTGGATTGTCCGGCCCGGGACCGTGTAGGACTGGTCGGGGTGGATCATGTGGTCCAGCACGGCACCAAGGCGAGCAGACATCGCCCTGGCGAAAATTTTGTAGTCCGTGCTGAGGAGGGAGACCGGGCGCCAGTTCTTAAGGAGGCGGAGATCGCCCTTCTTAGGCAGCAGGACGATGACTGCCCTGCGCCAAGAGAGGGGCATCTCCCCGGTCGCCAGACTTTCCCCCAGGACCCGCGCGTAGTCAACCCCCAGAACGTCCCAGAACGCCCTGTGGAACTCCACGGTCAGCCCGTCCAGCCCCGGGGATTTTCCCCTCGAGAGCCGGTCGAGGGCACCGGTCAGCTCCGCCAGGCTTAGCGGAGCTTCCAGATTTTCGGCGCCCTCCGGGCTGACCTTCGCTAGGTCCTCCCACAAAACTCTACGCGCTTCCTCGCTGGACGGATCCGGAGAGAACAGGGCCCCATAATATTCACGGGCCCTGTTGTTGACGCCCTCCGGATCCGAGACGAGAGAGCCGTCGTCGGCCAGCAGCGTCAAGAGCTGCTTACGGACACTCTGCCTTTTTTCCAGCGAGTAGAAGAAGGGGGAGCCGCGGTCCAGATCCCGCAGGAACCGGATCCGCGACCTCACGAACGCACCTCGGGACCCGACGAACTGCAGGTCCTTCAGCGCGGCCTTCTTCGCTTCGTACACCGTCCGCAGGGCCGGGTCCTGGACGACTTGACCGAGACGGGATTCCAGGTCGAGCACCTCTTTTTCTAGGCGCCCGACCCTGGCCGCCCGCCTCTTGGTCGACCCCCTCGCGTACTCTTGACAGAAGACGCGGACGTGAGCCTTGCCCACGTCCCACCATAGCCTCAAGGAGGGGAAGCCCCCCTGCTTCCTTCTCCAGTCGGACCAGAATCGACGGAACGAGTCCTGGAACCGCACGTCCTCCAGCAGCTGGTTGTTAAAGTGCCAGTACGCGGACCCCGTCCTCGCGCGGAGCGAAGCGAGCTCCGCCCACACCAGGTGGTGGTCCGAACACGGCACCGGCCGCATGGAGGCCCCCGGGACGCAGGAAACGTACGCCCGAGACACGTAAAGGCGGTCGACTCTGGACCATCCTACTCCAGGCCTCACCCAAGTAAAGGCGCTGGAGTCGGGGTGGAGATTTCGCCAGACGTCCACCAAGTCGAAGGACCCGACCAGGTCCCTCAACTTCTCCATCGCCGTAATGCACTGCAGGGCACCGGAGCGGTCCCTCGCCTCGAGGGTGCAGTTAAAATCCCCCCCAAGGACAATGCAGTCGCCGATGTCGACGGAGCCAAGAAGAGCGGACACCTCTTCAAAGAAGCGCGTTTGCTGCGGGCCGGGCTGAGGGGCGTACACTTTCACGAGATGGAGCGGCACATCCCCCAGGCGAACCGTTACGTGCAGCAAGCGGCCTGGCATGGGCTCCTCGACCCCCAAGATCTCCGGCTGAAAATGCGGGCCCAGCAAGATGGCCACCCCACTAGAAATGGCGGTGAGGTGGCTCATGCGGACCTCTCCTTGCCATTCCAGGAGCCACGTGGCTTCGTCTCCCGGAACGGTGTGGGTTTCTTGCAGGAAGCACACCGCATATTTCCCCTCCCGCAGGAGCGAAAAATTGTCAAATCTACGGCGTGCCCCTCTGCCGCCGTTGATGTTGAGGCTGGCTATGGTTATCTTCATGACTAGAGCATAGTGCAACCTCTACCTAACCTATTGTGGGGGGGGAGTGGAGTCATTTGTTGACCTCCACTCCTTCAGCAGCCCAGCGAGGAACTTTTTGAGCCGGCGCAGCTCAAGGCCTTGAGCCTTTGATAAGGGCCCGCCCGCGGCCATGGTTTTAGCGGCGGCGCGGACGGACGCGACGAGCAGCCCCGGCTCAGACCATCTTTCCAGGGCCAGACGGGCTTGGTCGTGGCGACCCCGGCACTGGACCAAAAAGTCCCGGAGTTCCTCTGCGGGAATGAGGAGGGTCTCAGTGGCGGCCGCGAGCAGATCCACCGCCTCACTGGCGATGGACTCGAGATCTTCACCCGCGTCCTCCACCGAGTCCCCGTCCCCCTCCGGGAGGTCGCCGCTAGCAGCCGGCCCGTCGACCACACGAGGTACGGCAAACGGCCCGGCCGCTCCATCTGGCCCTGGCTCTGCCCCGATCCCACCCCCAGTATCGTCGGCAGAGGAGTCCCCACTGGGCTCTTTTAAAATTGGTGCTGGGTCGGGAAGCGACAGCGGAAGGGGTTCCTCCTCCGCCCCAGGAGCCGGGGAACACGGAGAGACCTGGTTTAGAAAATTCTCCAGGTCCACCAAGTCCCTCAGCTCCAAAGTAGGGAGCGAGGGTTGTTGTTCTTCCCCCTCCCCGCCGCCTCCCCCCAGCCCAGTGTGTACGGATTCATTAAACTTGTTCATATTTTCAGTTTCTACCGAGTCGAGCAAATCCCGGGGGAAGTTGGGTATTGGCTGGGCGGGCTCAGGTTCGGCCTTTTCGGTCCCGCCCGCCTCGGTCCCCGGGACGCTCGACCCGGCGGCTACGCATTCTTCCACTGGCCCCACGCCCCCCACGACAGGCAGATCTTCCACGCCATCCCCAGGAGGCAGCGGCTGGGCAGCCTCGACTGCCTCACCCTTCCCGGGGACAGACTCCTCGCGCCTGCAGCGCAATTTGGGGGCACTGGTGGGGGACGCGGGACACGCGGCGGGCACCGCCTCCTCCGCGGAGGGATGTTGTTCCCCCTCCGCCTCATTGGGGCGGTGCCTCTTTTTGTTCCTGGGGGTGCGCGAAGGCAGGGAGACCTCCATGTCTGCCGAGGCTTCCCGCTCCGCCCCCCCCTTTTCCTTTTCTTGCCCGTGCCCGGGCCCCTCCGCGGTATTGGTCAAGGGCTCAGGCACGGGCTCAGGGCACCCCGCGCTCGCCGGTGATGGGGTTGGGCTGAGCGCGGTGGTCAAATTTTCTGGCGCACTGAGGGGACCCGCCTCTTGATGTTTTGCCTTCTTCCGCGCCTTCTTTCCGGTCGGACGCTCTCCCTCCCCCCCGCCGGAGGCCGTGAAAACAAAGGCCTCTGACGATGCCCGCGCACCTACGGCTCCCGGCACGCGGACGCAACTAGGGGGAGGGGTGGCGGCGGCGCCAGCCTTGGCCGCCTTCGGTGGTTTGGCGGCCTTGGAGGCGGGGCAGTTCTTACGAACATGCCCCACCTCCCTGCAGGCATGGCACCGTACGCCGTCCGACGTCCAGAAGACGCGGTAGGCAGTCCCCTCGTGCACCACATTAAAATACCCCACTGTCGTCTCCTCCCGCGCCAGCCGGACAAAGAGCTGGCGGCGGAAGGAATACACGTGGCGCAGGCTGTTCTCCCTTAGGCCGAGCGGTATGGGGTTGATCCCTGACCTTACCTCCCCCAGTTGGTGTAGGTGAGGGAGGAGGAGCTCAGCGGAAACAAAGGGCGGGACGTTTGATATGATGACCCTCTGCGCAGTGGCCTCGAGAGGGTCCACCGGCAGGAACGTCCCGCCCACCGTGAGCCCCTTTTCGAGGGCCAGGGACACCGCCCGCTCCGACCCCAGGAAGAACACAGCCTTCCCAGACATCTTGGAGGCTGCAACAATGGCCGAGGGGCCGACTACCCCAGCCATCGCCCGCACGCACTCCTCAATGCTCATTGTGGGGTGAGTGTAGCTCTTGACCCCGTGTTTTTTGGTTATTAGTTTGAATGGTGGCAGGGCAGCAGGTGGCGCAGGAGGCACCGTGGATGTGGATGCCACCTGCGCATATGTCCTTGCTGGCCCCGCCACCGGCGTGGATGGGGTCGCCATCACGGGGTCCCTTTAAGGGCCACACCCACCCCAAAGTCACAGGCCTTAATGATCTTAATTGGCCTCGTATATTAACTGAGCAGAGGAGCCCTTAATGAGGCACACCTCTCCCCTAGTTGGCAATTGGGGAGGGGCCTTGCTCCCTCTGCTCAGTTGTCTTAATTGTTCCCTTTTTTAAAAAAAAAATTAGGAGAAAGGGGCCTCAGAGAGAGAGGGGAGAAACAGAGTAACAGGGAAAGAGAGAGGGGGGTGGGAAGGGGGGAGGGGGAACTGCGAGGGCAGGTCTCCCCTCGCAGCTGTGGGTGGGTGCACTCCCCAGATGGCAAAACACAAAAAAACACAGTCTTTGGATTGGTCTTCAGGTGGGGGGAGAAGACGTCTTCACCTGGGGCTGCTAGAGCCACCAGGCACACACTCCTAACGATGTTAATTGGGTGATTAAAAAATCTTCAGCCTGGTAGCTCCAGCTATCCCAGGCTAGGCAAATGTGGGGGGTGGGGGGGTTCCAATTGTGGGGGGGGGCCTAGTTGTAAGCAAGGCCCCCACACACACTATCACACACACACACCCCCCGCGATGTTCCGGCCCTCAGTGGTCTTCTTTCCTCCCCCCACCGATACAACAAAGTCTGTTTGGGAAATGCACCCACACCCACCTGTAGAATTGTAGAGTCTCCCTCCTTCCACACTGGATGTTTGTTGGTCTTTTCCCCCTCTCTCCAACTCTTTGCAGAATGTTAAAAGTTGGTAAAAAGTTTTCTGTTCTCCTCCTCTCCCTCTGGGTGAAAGTTGGTGGTGAAGCCCCTTCCTTCCTTCTCTTCCTGGGCTGGTCTCAGGGCTCTCCAGGCAGGAGCTCAAGTTGATAGTTGCTCTCCTCTCTGCAGCTCAGCTCCAACTTTGCAGGACACGCCTCCACTGCTCCACAATTGGTCCTTGTGCATGAAACTCTTTTTGGAGTTCACCTGCAAAACATAAAACATTAAACGGTGCCACCCGACCTGGGTGACACTCCAGACATTTACAAGGCCCTTTTTTTTTTTCCCCCCTTTTTTTTTCGTGTTTTTCTTTTTTTGTTTTTTTTTTGGGCACTAAAATCACAATTTTCCCCAGTGCCCCCTATAAAAGGGAAGGGGGACACTAAAAGTTCCAGCAATTAAAACAAATTAAACTTAAAAACGTAAAATCAAATTAAAATTTGGTTGCCGGGCGTGATGATGCACTCCAGTCCCTCCGGTGCCCACCTCTCGCGGAAGGCCGCGAGCGTACCGGTGGACACCGCGTGCTCCATCTCCAAGGACACCCTGGACCGGATGTAAGAGCGGAAGAGAGGCAGGCAGTCAGGTTGAACGACCCCCTCAACCGCCCGCTGTCTGGACCGGCTGATGGCACCCTTGGCCGTGCCCAGGAGCAGTCCTATGAGGAGGCCTTCGGACCTACCCGCTCCCCTCCGCACAGGGTGCCCAAAGATCAGGAGAGTGGGACTGAAGTGCAGCCAGAATTTCAGGAGCAGCCCCTTCAAATAATGGAACAGGGGCTGCAACCTCGTGCACTCAATAAAAACATGGAACACGGACTCCTCCAGACCGCAGAAATTGCAGGCGGCCTGGGAGTCCGTGAACCGGCTTAAAAATTTGTTGCACGGCACTGCTCCGTGCACCACCCTCCAGGCCAAGTCCCCGATGAATAGTGGGAGGACCCCTGCGTAGACTGCCCTCCATCGGGGACCCCCGCCTCCTCCGGACGGCAAGATGGTACGCCATGGCGTGTCCGGACGGCCGGCGAGGATGGCAAAGTTGAGGGTGTGCAGGAGCAGCCCGTACAGGAAACCCCTCCGCGTGGAACTGAAAGGCACGGAGGGGATTTCCCCGAGGCGGCTCAAGTTGTGAGGCGCCGGCCCCCGAGGGAGGTTCCGGGGTTTGGCGCCGATGAGGAATTCCGTCCGGACGGGGGTCAGTTCGGACGGGATCTCCCCACGTGCTTGAGCCTCCTCGATGCGCCTAACGGAGTCAGGGCCCAGAGCTGTTTTTAGCGACTCGATGGCATCGGCCGCGTGGCGGACGTTGGTAGAATTTAGGCGCCGCGCCAGCCTGTCTGGCGCCATCCAGCCCGCTCCTCCGCCATCGAGCAGGTCCCTGACCCTGGTCACCTCACCAGCCACAGCCCTCTCTTCCGACCGCCACATGAAACCTCGGCCGTGGAGGTACGGATTCCCGAGCAGCGGCTCCTGCAGGTCGGCCGCCACTCCAGCCGGCGGAGAGCTGCGCTTGGTGGAGACTTTGTTCCAGACCCTGATGAGTTCCCTGTAAAAGACAGGCAGCTCCCGGAGGGCGGTCCTGACACCCCCCAAGTTCACAAACAGGAGCTGCGTGTCATAATTGAGGTCGCGCTGCTGGCGGAAGAAATACCTCGCCAGAGCACACCACCTAGGAGGGGGCTCGACGTAAAGGTATCTCTGCAGGGTCTGAAGACGGAAAGTCGCGAGCTGGGCGCTGACGCACACCAACGACTGACTGCCCTCCTCAAGCGGGAGACTCAAGACCGCGGCAGAGACCCAGTGCTTCCTGTTGTTCCAGAAGAAGTCCACCAGCTTCTTCTGTATCTTGGCGACAAACGCAGGGGGAGGGGTCAAAGTGACCAGCCGGTACCACAACATTGCGGCCACCAGCTGGTTTATGACTAGCGCTCGACCCCTGTAGGACAGCACTCGGAGCAGTCCTGTCCAGCGCCCTAGGCGAGCGGCGACCTTGGCCTCCAGCTCCTGCCAGTTCGCCGGCCAGGCTCCCTCGTCGGGGCTAAGGTAGACTCCCAGATAGAGGAGATGGGTCGTGCTCCAGGCAAAAGGCCTGAGCTCCTCCGGCAGGGAGTCCACCCGCCACTGACCCACCAGGAGTCCGGAACATTTCTCCCAGTTGATCCTGGCGGAGGACACGGCCGAGTAAATCTCCTGGCACTCACGCATCCTCCGCAGGTCAGCGGGATCCTCTACCGCGAGGAGCACGTCATCGGCGTAAGCCGAGAGGACGACCTCCACGCCCGGCCCTTGCAGAGCCAGTCCCGTCAACCTCGTCCGCAAGAGGCGCAGGAAAGGCTCCACGCAAACGGCGTATAACTGGCCGGACATGGGGCATCCCTGGCGCACCCCTCTCCTAAAGCGAAGGGGCGCCGTCAAGGACCCGTTAACCTTAATCAGACACTCCGCGGTGGCGTACAAAAGTCGGATCCGGGCGACGAAATGCGTCCCGAACCCGAAAGCGCGCAGAGTTCCGAGCAGATAGTTGTGATCCACCCTGTCGAACGCCTTCTCTTGGTCGAGGGATAGGAAGGCGACCGACAGACCAGCCTCCTGGGAACAATGGATGAGGTCCCGGACCAGATGGATGTTATCGTGGATTGTCCGGCCTGGGACCGTGTAGGACTGGTCGGGGTGGATCATGTGGTCCAGCACGGCACCAAGGCGAGCAGACATCGCCCTGGCGAAGATTTTGTAGTCCGTGCTGAGGAGGGAGACCGGGCGCCAGTTCTTAAGGAGGCGGAGATCGCCCTTCTTAGGCAGCAGGACGATGACTGCCCTGCGCCAAGAGAGGGGCATCTCCCCGGTCGCCAGACTTTCCCCCAGGACCCGCGCGTAGTCGCTCCCCAGGACGTCCCAGAACGCCCTGTGGAACTCCACGGTCAGCCCGTCCAGCCCCGGGGATTTTCACCTCGAGAGCCGGGCGAGGGCACCGGTCAGCTCCGCCAGGCTTAGCGGAGCTTCCAGATTTTCGGCGCCCTCCGGGCTGACCTTCGGCAGGTCCTCCCACAAAACTCTACGCGCTTCCTCGCTGGACGGATCCGGAGAGAACAGAGCCCCGTAATATTCACGGGCCCTGTTGTTGACGCCCTCCGGATCCGAGACGAGAGAGCCGTCGTCGGCCAGCAGCGTCAAGATCTGCTTACGGTCACTCTGCCTTTTTTCCAGCCAGTAGAAGAAGGGGGAGCCGCAGTCCAGATCCCGCAGGAACCGGATCCGCGACCTCACGAACGCGCCTCGGGACCCCGACGAGCTGCAGGTCCTTCAGCGCGGCTTTCTTCGCTTCGTACACCGTCCGCAGGGCCGGGTCCTGGACGACTTGACCGAGACGGGCTTCCAGGTCGTGCACCTCTTTTTCTAGGCGCCCGACTCTGGCCGCCCGCCTCTTGGTCGACCCCCTCGCGTACTCTTGACAGAAGACGCGGACGTGAGCCTTGCCCACGTCCCACCATAGCCTCAAGGAGGGGAAGCCCCCCTGCTTCCTTCTCCAGTCGGCCCAGAATCGACGGAACGAGTCCTGGAACCGCACGTCCTCCAGCAGCCGGTTGTTAAAGTGCCAGTACGCGGACCCCGTCCTCGCGCGGAGCGAAGCGAGCTCCGCCCACACCAGGTGGTGGTCCGAACACGGCACCGGCCGCATGGAGGCCCCCGGGACGCAGGAAACGTACGCCCGAGACACGTAAAGGCGGTCGACTCTAGACCATCCTACTCCAGGCCTCACCCAAGTAAAGGCGCTGGAGTCGGGGTGGAGATTTCGCCAGACGTCCACCAAGTCGAAGGACCCAACCAGGTCCCTCAACTTCTCCATCGCCGTCATGCACTGCGGGGCACCGGAGCGGTCCCTCGCCTCGAGGGTGCAGTTAAAATCCCCCCCGAGGACAATGCAGTCGCCGACGTCGACGGAGCCAAGGAGAGCGGACACCTCTTCAAAGAAGCGCGTTTGCTGCGGGCCGGGCTGAGGGGCGTACACGTTCACGACATGGAGCGGCACGTCCCCCAGGTGAACCGTTACGTGCAGCAAGCGGCCTGGCACGGGCTCCCTGACCCCCAAGATCTCCGGCTGAAAATGCGGGCCCAGCAAGATGGCCACCCCACTAGAAATGGCGGTGAGGTGGCTCATGCGGACCTCTCCTTACCATTCCAGGAGCCACGTGGCTTCGTCTCCCGGAACGGTGTGGGTTTCTTGCAGGAAGCACACCGCATATTTCCCCTCCCGCAGGAGCGAAAAATTGTCAAATCTACGGCGTGCCCCTCTGCCGCCGTTGATGTTGAGGCTGGCTATGGTTATCTTCATGGCAAAAGCATAGTGCAACCTCTATCTTAACCTATTGTGGGGGGACGGAGCGGAGTTTTTTGTTGAACTCTGCTCCCTCCGCAGCCCAGCGAGGAGTCCCTCGAGCTCGCGCAGCTCAAGGTGTTGCGCCTTTGTCAAGGGCCCGCCCGCGGCCAAGGTTTTAATGGCGGCGCGGACGGACGCCTTGATCAGCTCTGGCTCGGACCATTTTTCCAGGGCCAGTCGGGCTTGGTCGCAGCGACCCCGGCTCTAGGCCAAAAAGTCCCGGAGTTCCTTTGCAGGAATGAGAATGGTCTCGGCGGCGGCCGCGAGCAGATCCACCGCCTCGCTGGCGGTGGTCTCTAGTTCTTCTCCCGCGTCCCCCACCGAGTCCCCGTCCTCCTCCGGGAGGTGGCCGCCAGCAGCCGGCCCATCGACCGCACAAGGCACGGCAAATGAACCGGCCGCTCCAACCGGCCCTGGCTCTGCCCCGATCCCACCCCCAGGATCGTCGGCAGAGGAGTCCCCACTGGGCTCTTTTAAAAATGGTGCTGGGTCGGGAAACGACAGCGGAAGGGGTTCCCCCTCCGCCCCAGGAACCGGGGAACAAGGAGAGACCCGGCCATAGGAAATCCCCAGGCTCCCCAAGTGCTCCAGCTCCAAAGTAAGGGGCGAGGGTGGGTGTTCCTCCCCCTCCCCGCTGCCACCCCCCGGCCCAGCATGTACAGTATCATTAAAATCAGTTGTTTCATTCTCTTCCGGGTCGAGCGACTCCCGGGGGAAGTTGGGTATTGGCTGGGCGGGCTCAGGTTCGGCCTTTTCGGCCCCACCCGCCTCAGTCCCCGGGACGCCCGGCCCGGCGGCAATGCTTTCCTCCGCGGTCCCCACGCCCCCCACGACGGGCAGATCCTGCACGCCATCCCCGGGAGGCTGAGGCTGGGCAGCCTCAACTGTCTCACCCTCCCCGGGGACAGACTCCTCTCGCCTACGGCGCAGCTTGGGGGCGCTGGTGGGGGACGCGGGGGACGCGGCGGGCACCGACTTCTCCGCGGAGGAATGTTGTTCCCCCTCCGCCTCAACGGAGCGGCGCCTCCTTTTGTTGCTGGAGGTGCGCTGAGGCAGGGAGACCTCCATGTCTGCCGAGGCCTCCCGCACCACCCCCCCCCCTTTTCCTTTTCTTGCCCGCGCCCGAGCCCCTCTGTGGTATTGGTCAAGGGCTCAGGCACGGGCTCGGGGCACCCCGCGCTCGCCGGTGACTGGGTTGGGCTGAGCGCGGTGGTCAAATTGTCTGGCGCACTGAGGGGACCCGCCTCTGGATGTTTTGCCTTGTCCCGCGCCTTCCTTCCGTTCGGACGCTCTCCCTCCCCCCCCGCCGGAGGCCCCGAAAACAAAGGCCTCCGACGATGCCCGCGCACCCATGGCTCCCGGCACGCGGACGCAACTAGGGGGAGGGGTGGCGGCGGCGCCAGCCTTGGCCGCCTTCGGTGGTTTGGCGGCCTTGGAGGCGGGGCAGTTCTTGCGAACGTGCCCCACCTCCTTGCAGGCATGGCACCGCACGCAGTCCGACGTCCAGAAGACGCGGTAGGCAGTCCCCTCGTGCACCACATTAAAATTTCCCTCCGTCGTGTCCTCCCGCGCCAGCCGGACAAAGAGCTGGCGGCGGAAGGAGAACACGTGGCGCAGGCTGTTCTCCCTGAGGCCTAGCGGTATGGGGTTGATCCCTGACCTTACCTCCCCCAGTTGTTGTAGGTGAGGGAGGAGGAGCTCAGCGGGAACAAAGGGCGGGACGTTCGACACGATGACCCTCTGCGCGGTGGCCTCGAGAGGATCCACCGGCAGGAACGTCCCGCCCACCGTGAGCCCCCTTTCGAGGGCCAGGGACACCGCCCGCTCCGACCCCAGGAAGAAAACAGCCTTCCCAGACATCTTGGAGGCCGCGACAATGGCCGAGGGGCCGACTACCCCAGCCATCGCCCGCACGCACTCCTCGATGCTCATTGTGGGGTGAGTGTAGCTCTTGACCCCGTGTTTCTTCGTAATGAGTCTGAATGGTGGCAGGGCAGCGGGTGGCGCAGGAGGTGCCGTGGAAGCGGTTGCCACCTGCGCATACGTCTTCGCTGGCCCTGCCACCGGCGTGGATGGGGTCGCCATCACGGGGTCCCTTTAAGGGCTACACCCACCCCAAAGTCACAGGCCTTAATGGTCTTGATTGGCCTCGTTTGATTTGACTGAGCAGAGGAGCTCTTAATGAGGCACCTCTCCCCTAGTTGGCAATTGGGGAGGAGCCTTGCTCCCTCTGCTCAGTTGTCTTAATTGTTTTTTTTTTATTAATTTGGGAGAAAGGGGCCTCAGAGAGAGAGGGGAGAAACAGAGTAACAGAGAAAGAGAGAGGGGGATGGGAAGGGGGGGGGACTGCGAGGGCAGGTCTCCCCTCGCAGCTGTGGGTGGGTGCAATCCCAGATGGCAAAACACAAAGTCTTTGGGGTGGTCTTCAGGTGAGGGGAGAAGATGTCTTCACCTGGGGCAGCTAGAGCCACCAGGCACACACTCCCAATGATGTTTAATTAGGTGATTAAGAAAAATCTTCAGCCTGGTAGCTCCAGCTATCCCAGGCTAGGCAATTGGGGGGGGGGTTCCAATTGTGGGGGGGGCCTAGTTGTAAGCAAGGCCCCCACACACACTTCCACACACACACACACCCCCCGCGATGTTCCGGCCCTCAGTGGTCTTCTTTCCTCCCCCCACCGATACAACAAAGTCTGTTTGGGAAATGCACCCACACCCACCTGTAGAAGATGTAGAGTCTCCCTCCTTCCACACTGGTTTGTTGTTGGTTTTTCCCCCTCTCTCCAACTCTTTGCAGAATGGTAAAAGTTGTTTAAAGTTTTCTGTTCTCCTCCTCTCCCTCTGGGTGAAAGTGGTGGTGAAGCCCCTTCCTTCCTTCTCTTCCTGGGCTGGTCTCAGGGCTCTCCAGGCAGGAGCTCAAGTTGATAGCTGCTCCTCTCTCTGCAGCTCAGCTCCTACTGTGCAGGACACGCCTCCACTGCTCCACAATTGGTCCTTGTGCATGAAACTCTTTTAGGAGTCTACCTGCAAAACATAAACAACATTAAACTGTGCCACCCGACCTGGGTGACACAGCAGACATTTTCAAGCCCCTTTTTTTTTTTGGTTTTTGGTTTTTTTTTTTTGGGGCGCTAAAATCAAATTTTTCCAGTGCCCCCTATAAAAGGAGAGGGGGACACTAAAAACACCGGCAATTAAAACAAATTAAACTTTAAAACGTAAAATCAAATTAAAATTTGGTTGCCGGGCGTGATGATGCACTCCAGTCCCTCCGGTGCCCACCTCTCGCGGAAGGCCGCGAGCGTACCGGTGGACACCGCGTGCTCCATCTCCAAGGACACCCTGGATCGGATGTAAGAGCGGAAGAGAGGCAGGCAGTCAGGTTGAACGACCCCCTCGACCGCCCGCTGCCTGGACCGGCTGATGGCACCCTTGGCCGTGCCCAGGAGCAGTCCTACGAGGAGGCCCTCGGACCTACCCGCTCCCCTCCGCACAGGGTGCCCAAAGATCAGGAGAGTGGGACTGAAGTGCAGCCAGAATTTCAGGAGCAGCCCCTTCAAATAGTGGAACAGGGGCTGCAACCTTGTGCATTCAATAAAAACATGGAACACGGACTCCTCCAGACCGCAGAAATTGCAGGCGGCCTGGGAGTCCGTGAACCGGCTTAAAAATTTGTTGCACGGCACTGCTCCGTGCACCACCCTCCAGGCCAAGTCCCCGATGAATAGTGGGAGGACCCCTGCGTAGAGTGCCCTCCATCGGGGACCCCCGCCTCCTCCGGACGGCAAGATGGTACGCCATGGCGTGTCCGGACGGCCGGCGAGGATGGCAAAGTTGAGGGTGTGCAGGAGCAGCCCGTACAGGAAACCCCTCCGCGCGGAACTGAAAGGCACGGAGGGGATTTCCCCGAGGCGGCTCAAGTTGTGAGGCGCCGGCCCCCGAGGGAGGTTCCGGGGTTTGGCGCCGATGAGGAATTCCGTCCGGACGGGGGTCAGTTCGGACGGGATCTCCCCACGTGCTTGAGCCTCCTCGATACACCTAACGGAGTCAGGGCCCAGAGCTGTTTTTAGCGACTCGATGGCATCGGCCGCGCGGCGGACGTTGGCAGAATTTAGGCGCCGCGCCAGCGTGACTGGCGCCATCCAGCCCGCTCCTCCGCCATCGAGCAGGTCCCTGACCCTGGTCACCTCACCAGCCACAGCCCTCTCTTCCGACCGCCACATGAAGCCTCGGCCGTGGAGGTACGGATTCCCGAGCAGCGGTTCCTGCAGGACGGCCGCCACTCCAGCCGGCGGAGAGCTGCGCTTGGTGGAGACTTTGTTCCAGACCCTGATGAGTTCCCTGTAAAAGACAGGCAGCTCCCGGAGGGCGGTCCTGGCACCCCCCAAGTTCACAAACAGGAGCTGCGTGTCATAATTGAGGTCGAGCTGCTGGCGGAAGAAATACCTCGCCAGAGCACACCACCTAGGAGGGGGCTCGACGTAAAGGTATCTCTGCAGGGTCTGAAGACGGAAAGTCGCGAGCTGGGCGCTGACGCACACCAACGACTGACCGCCCTCCTCAAGCGGGAGACTCAAGACCGCAACAGAGACCCAGTGCTTCCTGTTGTTCCAGAAGAAGTCCACCAGCTTCTTCTGTATCTTGGCGACAAACGCAGGGGGAGGGGTCAAAGTGACCAGCCGGTACCACAGCATTGCGGCCACCAGCTGGTTTATGACTAGCGCTCGACCCCTGTAGGACAGCACTCGGAGCAGTCCTGTCCAGCGCCCTAGGCGAGCGGCGACCTTGGCCTCCAGCTCCTGCCAGTTCGCCGGCCAGGCTTCCTCGTCGGGGCTAAGGTAGACTCCCAGATAGAGGAGATGGGTCGTGCTCCAGGCAAAAGGCCTGAGCTCCTCCGGCAGGGAGTCCACCCGCCACTGACCCACCAGGAGTCCGGAACATTTCTCCCAGTTGATCCTGGCGGAGGACGCGGCCGAGTAAATCTCCTGGCACTCACGCATCCTCCGCAGGTCAGCGGGATCCTCTACCGCGAGGAGCACGTCATCGGCGTAAGCCGAGAGGACGACCTCCACGCCCGGCCCTTGCAGAGCCAGTCCCGTCAACCTCGTCCGCAAGAGGCGCAGGAAAGGCTCCACGCAAACGGCGTATAACTGGCCGGACATGGGGCATCCCTGGCGCACCCCTCTCCTAAAGCGAAGGGGCGCCGTCAAGGACCCGTTAACCTTAATCAGACACTCCGCGGCGGCGTACAAAAGTCGGATCCGGGCGACGAAATGCGTCCCGAACCCGAAAGCGCGCAGAGTTCCGAGCAGATAGTCGTGATCCACCCTGTCGAACGCCTTCTCTTGGTCGAGGGATAGGAAGGCGACCGACAGACCAGCCTCCTGGGAGCAATGGATGAGGTCCCGGACCAGATGGATGTTGTCGTGGATCGTCCGGCCCGGGACCGTGTATGACTGGTCGGGGTGAATCATGTGGTCCAGCACGGCACCAAGGCGAGCAGACATCGCCCTGGCGAAGATTTTGTAGTCCGTGCTGAGGAGGGAGACCGGGCGCCAGTTCTTAAGGAGGCGGAGATCGCCCTTCTTAGGCAGCAGGACGATGACTGCCCTGCGCCAAGAGAGGGGCATCTCCCCGGTCGCCAGACTTTCCCCCAGGACCCGCGCGTAGTCGCTCCCCAGGACGTCCCAGAACGCCCTGTGGAACTCCACGGTCAGCCCGTCCAGCCCCGGGGATTTTCCCCTCGAGAGCCGGGCGAGGGCACCGGTCAGCTCCGCCAGGCTTAGCGGAGCTTCCAGATTTTCGGCGCCCTCCGGGCCGACCTTCGGCAGGTCCTCCCACAAAACTCTACGCGCTTCCTCGCTGGACGGATCCGGAGAGAACAGAGCCCCGTAATATTCACGGACCCTGTTGTTGACGCCCTCCGGATCCGAGACGAGAGAGCCGTCGTCGGCCAGCAGCGTCAAGAGCTGCTTACGGACACTCTGCCTTTTTTCCAGCGAGTAGAAGAAGGGGGAGCCGCGGTCCAGATCCCGCAGGAACCGGATCCGCGACCTCACGAACGCGCCTCGGGACCCGACGAGCTGCAGGTCCTTCAGCGCGGCCTTCTTCGCTTCGTACACCGTCCGCAGGGCCGGGTCCTGGACGACTTGACCGAGACGGGCTTCCAGGTCGAGCACCTCTTTTTCTAGGCGCCCGACTCTGGCCGCCCGCCTCTTGGTCGACCCCCTCGCGTACTCTTGACAGAAGACGCGGACGTGAGCCTTGCCCACGTCCCACCATAGCCTCAAGGAGGGGAAGCCCCCCTGCTTCCTTCTCCAGTCGGCCCAGAATCGACGGAACGAGTCCTGGAACCGCACGTCCTCCAGCAGCCGGTTGTTAAAGTGCCAGTACGCGGACCCCGTCCTCGCGCGGAGCGAAGCGAGCTCCGCCCACACCAGGTGGTGGTCCGAACACGGCACCGGCCGCATGGAGGCCGCCGGGACGCAGGAAACGTACGCCCGAGACACGTAAAGGCGGTCGACTCTAGACCATCCAACTCCAGGCCTCACCCAAGTAAAGGCGCTGGAGTCGGGGTGGAGATTTCGCCAGACGTCCACCAAGTCGAAGGACCCGACCAGGTCCCTCAACTTCTCCATCGCCGTCATGCACTGCGGGGCACCGGAGCGGTCCCTCGCCTCGAGGGTGCAGTTAAAATCCCCCCCGAGGACAATGCAGTCGCCGACGTCGACGGAGCCAAGAAGAGCGGACACCTCTTCAAAGAAGCGCGTTTGCTGCGGGCCGGGATGAGGGGCGTACACGTTCACGAGATGGAGCGGCACGTCCCCCAGGCGAACCGTTACGTGCAGCAAGCGGCCTGGCACGGGCTCCTCGACCCCCAAGATCTCCGGCTGAAAATGCGGGCCCAGCAAGATGGCCACCCCACTAGAAATGGCGGTGAGGTGGCTCATGCGGACCTCTCCTTGCCATTCCAGGAGCCACGTGGCTTCGTCTCCCGGAACGGTGTGGGTTTCTTGCAGGAAGCACACCGCATATTTCCCCTCCCGCAGGAGCGAAAAATTGTCAAATCTACGGCGTGCCCCTCTGCCGCCGTTGATGTTGAGGCTGGCTATGGTTATCTTCATGACAAAAGCATAGTGCAACCTCTACCTTAACCTATTGTGGGGGAGGGAGCGGAGTCTTTTGTTGAACTCCGCTCCCTCCGCAGCCCAGCGAGGAGTCCCTCGAGCTCGCGCAGCTCAAGGTGCTGCTCCTTTGTCAAGGGCCCGCCCGCGGCCAAGGTTTTAACGGCGGCGCGGACGGACCCCTTGATCAGCTCCGGCTCGGACCATTTTTCCAGGGCCAGTCGGGCTTGGTCGCGGCGACCCCGGCTCTGGGCCAAAAAGTCCCGGAGTTCCTTTGCAGGAACGAGGAGGGCCTCAGCGGCGGCCGCGAGCAGATCCACCGCCTCCCTGGCGGTGGTCTCTAGGTCTTCACCCGCGTCCCCCACCGAGTCCCCGTCCTCCTCCGGGAGGTGGCCGCCAGCAGCCGGCCCATCGACCGCACAAGGTACGGCAAATGAACCGGCCGCTCCAACCGGCCCTGGCACTGCCCCGATCCCACCCCCAGGATCGTCGGCAGAGGAGTCCCCACTGGGCTCTTTTAAAAATGGTGCTGGGTCGGGAAATGACAGCGGAAGGGGTTCCCCCTCCGCCCCAGGAACCGGAGAACAAGGAGAGACCCGGCCATAGGAAATCCCCAGGCCCTCCAAGTGCTCCAGCTCCAAAGTAAGGGGCGAGGGTGGGTGTTCCTCCCCCTCCCCGCTGCCACCCCCCGGCCCAGCATCTACAGTGTCATAATTATTTAATTGTTTTTCTGCCGGGTCGAGCGACTCCCGGGGGAAGTTGGATAATAGCTGGGCGGGCTCAGGTTCGGCCTTTTCGGCCTCGCCCGCCTCAGTCCCCGGGACGCCCGGCCCGGCGGCTACGCATTCCTCCGCGGTCCCCACGCCCCCCACGACAGGCAGATCTTCCACTCCATCCCCGGGAGGCAGAGGCTGGGCAGCCTCAACTGTCTCACCCTCCCCGGGGAAAGACTCCTCGCGCCTGCAGCGCAATTTGGGGGCGCTGGTGGGGGACGCGGGACACGCGGCGGGCACCGCCTCCTCCGCGGAGGGATGTTGTTCCCCCTCCGCCTCATTGGGGCGGTGCCTCTTTTTGTTCCTGGGGGCGCGCGGAGTCAGGGAGACCTCCATGTCTGCCGAGGCCTCCCGCTCCGCCCCCCCCTTTTCCTTTTCTTGCCCGCGCCTGGGCCCCTCTGTGGTGGTATTCAAGGGCCCGGGCACGGGCTCGGGGCACCCCGCGCTCGCCGGTGACTGGGTTGGGCTGAGCGCGGTGGTCAGACTTTCCGGCGCACCGAGGGGACCCGCCTCTAGATGTTTCTCCTTCTTCCGCGCCTTCTTTCCGCTCGGACGCTCTCCCTCCCCCCCGCCGGAGGCCCTGAAAACAAAGGCCTCCGACGATGCCCGCGCACCCATGGCTCCCGGCACGCGGACGCAACTAGGGGGAGGGGTGGCGGCAGCGCCAGCCTTGGCCGCCTTCGGTGGTTTGGCGGCCTTGGAGGCGGGGCAGTTCTTACGAACATGCCCCACCTCCCTGCAGGCATGGCACCGCACGCCGTCCGACGTCCAGAAGACGCGGTAGGCAGTCCCCTCGTGCACCACATTAAAGTGCCCTTCTGTCACGTCCTCCCGCGCCAGCCGGACAAAGAGCTGGCGGCGGAAGGAGAACACGTGGCGCAGGCTGTTCTCCCTGAGGCCGAGCGGTATGGGGTTGATCCCTGACCTTACCTCCCCCAGTTGTTGTAGGTGAGGGAGGAGGAGCTCAGCGGGAACAAAGGGCGGGACGTTCGACACGATGACCCTCTGCGCGGTGGCCTCGAGAGGATCCACCGGCAGGAACGTCCCGCCCACCGTGAGCCCCTTTTCGAGGGCCAGGGACACCGCCCGCTCCGACCCCAGGAAGAAAACAGCCTTCCCAGACATCTTGGAGGCTGCGACAATGGCCGAGGGGCCGACTACCCCAGCCATCGCCCGCACGCACTCCTCAATGCTCATTGTGGGGTGAGTGTAGCTCTTGACCCCGTGTTTTCTAGTAATTAATCTAAATGGTGGCAGGGCAGCGGGTGGCGCAGGAGGTGCTGTGGAAGCGGTTGCCACCTGCGCATACGTCCTTGCTGGCCCTGCCACCGGCGTGGATGGGGTCGCCATCACGGGGTCCCTTTAAGGGCTACACCCACCCCAAAGTCACAGGCCTTAATGGTCTTTAATGGCCTCTTATGTTAACTGAGCAGAGGAGCCCTTAACGAGGCACCTCTCCCCTCGTTGACAATTGGGGAGAGGCCTTGCTCCCTCTGCTCAGTTGTCTTAATTGGGTTTTTTTTATTAATTTGGAAGGAAAGGGTTCTCAGAGAGAGAGGGGAGAAACAGAGGGTAACGGAGAAAGAGAGAGGGGGGTGGGAAGGGGGGGGGGCTGCGAGGGCAGGTCTCTCCTCGCAGCTGTGGGTGGGTGCACTCCCCAGATGGCAAAACACAAAAGTCTTTGAGGTGGTCTTCAGGTGGGGGGAGAAGATGTCTTCACCTGGGGTAGCTGGAGCCACCAGGCACTCCTAACGATCTTTAATTGGGTGATTAATAACAATCTTCAGCCTGGTAGCTCCAGCTATCCCAGGCTAGGCAAATGTGGGGGGTGGGGGGGGTTCCAATTGTGGGGGGGGGCCTAGTTGTAAGCACGGCCCCCACGCACACTACCACACACACACACACCCCCCGCGATGTTCCGGCCCTCAGTGGTCTTCTTTCCTCCCCCCACCGATACAACAAAGTCTGTTTGGGGAAATGCACCCACACCCACCTGTAGAGATAGTAGAGTCTCCCTCCTTCCACACTGGATGTTGTTGTCTTTTCCCCCTCTCTCCAACTCCTTGCAGAAATGATAAAGTTGTTGCAAAGTTTTCTGTTCTCCTCCTCTCCCTCTGGGTAAAAGTTGGTGTTGAAGCCCCTTCCTTCCTTCTGTTCCTGGGCTGGTCTCAGGGCTCTCCAGGCAGGAGCTCAAGTTGATAGCTGCTCCTCTCTCTGCAGCTCAGCTCCTACTGTGCAGGACACGCCTCCACTGCTCCACAATTGGTCCTTGTGCATGAAACTCTTTTTGGAGTCTACCTGTGAAAACATAAAACAATAACGGTGCCACCCAACCTGGGTGACACTCCAGACATTTACAAGGCCCTTTTTTTCCCCCCCCTTTTTTTTTTTTTTTTTTTTTTTTTTTTTTTTGGTGTTTTTCTTTTTTTGGGGTTTTTTTTTGGGCACTGAAATCACAATTTTCCCTAGTGCCCCCTATAAAAGGGAAGGGGGACACTAAAAGCACCGGCAATTAAAACAAATTAACTTTAAAACGTAAAATCAAATTAAAATTTGGTTGCCGGGCGTGATGATGCACTCCAGTCCCTCCGGTGCCCACCTCTCGCGGAAGGCCGCGAGCGTACCGGTGGACACCGCGTGCTCCATCTCCAAGGACACCCTGGACCGGATGTAAGAGCGGAAGAGAGGCAGGCAGTCAGGTTGAACGACCCCCTCGACCGCCCGCTGCCTGGACCGGCTGATGGCACCCTTGGCCGTGCCCAGGAGCAGTCCTACGAGGAGGCCTTCGGACCTACCCGCTCCCCTCCGCACAGGGTGCCCAAAGATCAGGAGAGTGGGACTGAAGTGCAGCCAGAATTTCAGGAGCAGCCCCTTCAAATAATGGAACAGGGGCTGCAACCTTGTGCACTCAATAAAAACATGGAACACGGACTCCTCCAGACCGCAGAAATTGCAGGCGGCCTGGGAGTCCGTGAACCGGCTTAAAAATTTGTTGCACGGCACTGCTCCGTGCACCACCCTCCAGGCCAAGTCCCCGATGAATAGTGGGAGGACCCCTGCGTAGAGTGCCCTCCATCGGGGACCCCCGCCTCCTCCGGACGGCAAGATGGTGCGCCATGGCGTGTCCGGACGGCCGGCGAGGATGGCAAAGTTGAGGGTGTGCAGGAGCAGCCCGTACAGGAAACCCCTCCGCGCGGAACTGAAAGGCACGGAGGGGATTTCCCCGAGGCGGCTCAAGTTGTGAGGCGCCGGCCCCCGAGGGAGGTTCCGGGGTTTGGCGCCGATGAGGAATTCCGTCCGGACGGGGGTCAGTTCGGACGGGATCTCCCCACGTGCTTGAGCCTCCTCGATACACCTAACGGAGTCAGGGCCCAGAGCTGTTTTTAGCGACTCGATGGCATCGGCCGCGCGGCGGACGTTGGCAGAATTTAGGCGCCGCGCCAGCGTGACTGGCGCCATCCAGCCCGCTCCTCCGCCATCGAGCAGGTCCCTGACCCTGGTCACCTCACCAGCCACAGCCCTCTCTTCCGACCGCCACATGAAGCCTCGGCCGTGGAGGTACGGATTCCCGAGCAGCGGCTCCTGCAGGACGGCCGCCACTCCAGCCGGCGGAGAGCTGCGCTTGGTGGAGACTTTGTTCCAGACCCTGATGAGTTCCCTGTAAAAGACAGGCAGCTCCCGGAGGGCGGTCCTGGCACCCCCCAAGTTCACAAACAGGAGCTGCGTGTCATAATTGAGGTCGAGCTGCTGGCGGAAGAAATACCTCGCCAGAGCACACCACCTAGGAGGGGGCTCGACGTAAAGGTATCTCTGCAGGGTCTGAAGACGGAAAGTCGCGAGCTGGGCGCTGACGCACACCAACGACTGACCGCCCTCCTCAAGCGGGAGACTCAAGACCGCGACAGAGACCCAGTGCTTCCTGTTGTTCCAGAAGAAGTCCACCAGCTTCTTCTGTATCTTGGCGACAAATGCAGGGGGAGGGGTCAAAGTGACCAGCCGGTACCACAGCATTGCGGCCACCAGCTGGTTTATGACTAGCGCTCGACCCCTGTAGGACAGCACTCGGAGCAGTCCTGTCCAGCGCCCTAGGCGAGCGGCGACCTTGGCCTCCAGCTCCTGCCAGTTCGCCGGCCAGGCTTCCTCGTCGGGGCTAAGGTAGACTCCCAGATAGAGGAGATGGGTCGTGCTCCAGGCAAAAGGCCTGAGCTCCTCCGGCAGGGAGTCCACCCGCCACTGACCCACCAGGAGTCCGGAACATTTCTCCCAGTTGATCCTGGCGGAGGACGCGGCCGAGTAAATCTCCTGGCACTCACGCATCCTCCGCAGGTCAGCGGGATCCTCTACCGCGAGGAGCACGTCATCGGCGTAAGCCGAGAGGACGACCTCCACGCCCGGCCCTTGCAGAGCCAGTCCCGTCAACCTCGTCCGCAAGAGGCGCAGGAAAGGCTCCACGCAAACGGCGTATAACTGGCCGGACATGGGGCATCCCTGGCGCACCCCTCTCCTAAAGCGAAGGGGCGCCGTCAAGGACCCGTTAACCTTAATCAGACACTCCGCGGCGGCGTACAAAAGTCGGATCCGGGCGACGAAATGCGTCCCGAACCCGAAAGCGCGCAGAGTTCCGAGCAGATAGTCGTGATCCACCCTGTCGAACGCCTTCTCTTGGTCGAGGGATAGGAAGGCGACCGACAGACCAGCCTCCTGGGAACAATGGATGAGGTCCCGGACCAGATGGATGTTATCGTGGATTGTCCGGCCCGGGACCGTGTATGACTGGTCGGGGTGGATCATGTGGTCCAGCACGGCACCAAGGCGAGCAGACATCGCCCTGGCGAAGATTTTGTAGTCCGTGCTGAGGAGGGAGACCGGGCGCCAGTTCTTAAGGAGGCGGAGATCGCCCTTCTTAGGCAGCAGGACGATGACTGCCCTGCGCCAAGAGAGGGGCATCTCCCCGGTCGCCAGACTTTCCCCCAGGACCCGCGCGTAGTCGCCCCCCAGGACGTCCCAGAACGCCCTGTGGAACTCCACGGTCAGCCCGTCCAGCCCCGGGGATTTTCCCCTCGAGAGCCGGGCGAGGGCACCGGTCAGCTCCGCCAGGCTTAGCGGAGCTTCCAGATTTTCGGCGCCCTCCGGGCCGACCTTCGGCAGGTCCTCCCACAAAACTCTACGCGCTTCCTCGCTGGACGGATCCGGAGAGAACAGAGCCCCGTAATATTCACGGACCCTGTTGTTGACGCCCTCCGGATCCGAGACGAGAGAGCCGTCGTCGGCCAGCAGCGTCAAGAGCTGCTTACGGACACTCTGCCTTTTTTCCAGCGAGTAGAAGAAGGGGGAGCCGCGGTCCAGATCCCGCAGGAACCGGATCCGCGACCTCACGAACGCGCCTCGGGACCCGACGAGCTGCAGGTCCTTCAGCGCGGCCTTCTTCGCTTCGTACACCGTCCGCAGGGCCGGGTCCTGGACGACTTGACCGAGACGGGCTTCCAGGTCGAGCACCTCTTTTTCTAGGCGCCCGACTCTGGCCGCCCGCCTCTTGGTCGACCCCCTCGCGTACTCTTGACAGAAGACGCGGACGTGAGCCTTGCCCACGTCCCACCATAGCCTCAAGGAGGGGAAGCCCCCCTGCTTCCTTCTCCAGTCGGACCAGAATCGACGGAACGAGTCCTGGAACCGCACGTCCTCCAGCAGCCGGTTGTTAAAGTGCCAGTACGCGGACCCCGCCCTCGCGCGGAGCGAAGCGAGCTCCGCCCACACCAGGTGGTGGTCCGAACACGGCACCGGCCGCATGGAGGCCGCCGGGACGCAGGAAACGTACGCCCGAGACACGTAAAGGCGGTCGACTCTAGACCATCCAACTCCAGGCCTCACCCAAGTAAAGGCGCTGGAGTCGGGGTGGAGATTTCGCCAGACGTCCACCAAGTCGAAGGACCCGACCAGGTCCCTCAACTTCTCCATCGCCGTCATGCACTGCGGGGCACCGGAGCGGTCCCTCGCCTCGAGGGTGCAGTTAAAATCCCCCCCGAGGACAATGCAGTCGCCGACGTCGACGGAGCCAAGAAGAGCGGACACCTCTTCAAAGAAGCGCGTCTGCTGCGGGCCGGGATGAGGGGCGTACACGTTCACGAGATGGAGCGGCACGTCCCCCAGGCGAACCGTTACGTGCAGCAAGCGGCCTGGCACGGGCTCCTCGACCCCCAAGATCTCCGGCTGAAAATGCGGGCCCAGCAAGATGGCCACCCCACTAGAAATGGCGGTGAGGTGGCTCATGCGGACCTCTCCTTGCCATTCCAGGAGCCACGTGGCTTCGTCTCCCGGAACGGTGTGGGTTTCTTGCAGGAAGCACACCGCATATTTCCCCTCCCGCAGGAGCGAAAAATTGTCAAATCTACGGCGTGCCCCTCTGCCGCCGTTGATGTTGAGGCTGGCTATGGTTATCTTCATGGCAAAAGCTTAGTGCAACCTCTACCTTAACCTATTGTGGGGGAGGGAGCGGAGTCTTTTGTTGAACTCCGCTCCCTCCGCAGCCCAGCGAGGAGTCCCTCGAGCTCGCGCAGCTCAAGGTGCTGCTCCTTTGTCAAGGGCCCGCCCGCGGCCAAGGTTTTAACGGCGGCGCGGACGGACCCCTTGATCAGCTCCGGCTCGGACCATTTTTCCAGGGCCAGTCGGGCTTGGTCGCGGCGACCCCGGCTCTGGGCCAAAAAGTCCCGGAGTTCCTTTGCAGGAACGAGGAGGGCCTCAGCGGCGGCCGCGAGCAGATCCACCGCCTCCCTGGCGGTGGTCTCTAGGTCTTCACCCGCGTCCCCCACCGAGTCCCCGTCCTCCTCCGGGAGGTGGCCGCCAGCAGCCGGCCCATCGACCGCACAAGGTACGGCAAATGAACCGGCCGCTCCAACCGGCCCTGGCACTGCCCCGATCCCACCCCCAGGATCGTCGGCAGAGGAGTCCCCACTGGGCTCTTTTAAAAATGGTGCTGGGTCGGGAAATGACAGCGGAAGGGGTTCCCCCTCCGCCCCAGGAACCGGGGAACAAGGAGAGACCCGGCCATAGGAAATCCCCAGGCCCTCCAAGTGCTCCAGCTCCAAAGTAAGGGGCGAGGGTGGGTGTTCCTCCCCCTCCCCGCTGCCACCCCCCGGCCCAGCATCTACAGTATCATTAAAATCAATTGTTTCATTCTCTGCCGGGTCGAGCAAATCCCGGGGTAAGTTGTGTATTGGCTGGGCGGGCTCAGGTTCGGCCTTTTCGGCCTCGCCCGCCTCGGTCCCCGGGACGCTCGACCCGGCGGCTACGCATTCCTCCGCGGTCCCCACGCCCCCCACGACAGGCAGATCTTCCACTCCATCCCCGGGAGGCAGAGGCTGGGCAGCCTCAACTGTCTCACCCTCCCCGGGGAAAGACTCCTCACGCCTGCAGCGCAATTTGGGGGCGCTGGTGGGGGACGCGGGACACGCGGCGGGCACCGACTCCTCCGCGGAGGGATGTTGTTCCCCCTCCGCCTCATTGGGGCGGTGCCTCTTTTTGTTCCTGGGGGCGCGCGGAGTCAGGGAGACCTCCATGTCTGCCGAGGCCTCCCGCTCCGCCCCCCCCTTTTCCTTTTCTTGCCCGCGCCTGGGCCCCTCTGTGGTGGTATTCAAGGGCCCGGGCACGGGCTCGGGGCACCCCGCGCTCGCCGGTGACTGGGTTGGGCTGAGCGCGGTGGTCAGACTTTCCGGCGCACCGAGGGGACCCGCCTCTAGATGTTTCTCCTTCTTCCGCGCCTTCTTTCCGCTCGGACGCTCTCCCTCCCCCCCGCCGGAGGCCCTGAAAACAAAGGCCTCCGACGATGCCCGCGCACCCATGGCTCCCGGCACGCGGACGCAACTAGGGGGAGGGGTGGCGGCAGCGCCAGCCTTGGCCGCCTTCGGTGGTTTGGCGGCCTTGGAGGCGGGGCAGTTCTTACGAACGTGCCCCACCTCCCTGCAGGCATGGCACCGCACGCCGTCCGACGTCCAGAAGACGCGGTAGGCAGTCCCCTCGTGCACCACATTAAAGTGCTCTTCTGTCACATCCTCCCGCGCCAGCCGGACAAAGAGCTGGCGGCGGAAGGAGAACACGTGGCGCAGGCTGTTCTCCCTGAGGCCGAGCGGTATGGGGTTGATCCCCGACCTTACCTCCCCCAGTTGTTGTAGGTGAGGGAGGAGGAGCTCAGCGGGAACAAAGGGCGGGACGTTCGACACGATGACCCTCTGCGCGGTGGCCTCGAGAGGATCCACCGGCAGGAACGTCCCGCCCACCGTGAGCCCCTTTTCGAGGGCCAGGGACACCGCCCGCTCCGACCCCAGGAAGAAAACAGCCTTCCCAGACATCTTGGAGGCTGCGACAATGGCCGAGGGGCCGACTACCCCAGCCATCGCCCGCACGCACTCCTCAATGCTCATTGTGGGGTGAGTGTAGCTCTTGACCCCGTGTTTTCTAGTAATTAATCTAAATGGTGGCAGGGCAGCGGGTGGCGCAGGAGGTGCTGTGGAAGCGGTTGCCACCTGCGCATACGTCCTTGCTGGCCCTGCCACCGGCGTGGATGGGGTCGCCATCACGGGGTCCCTTTAAGGGCTACACCCACCCCAAAGTCACAGGCCTTAATGGTCTTTAATGGCCTCTTATGTTCACTGAGCAGAGGAGCCCTTAACGAGGCACCTCTCCCCTCGTTGACAATTGGGGAGAGGCCTTGCTCCCTCTGCTCAGTTGTCTTAATTGGTTTTTTTTTTTTATTAAATTTGGAAGGAAAGGGTTCTCAGAGAGAGAGGGGAGAAACAGAGGGTAACGGAGAAAGAGAGAGGGGGGTGGGAAGGGGGGGGGGCTGCGAGGGCAGGTCTCCCCTCGCAGCTGTGGGTGGGTGCACTCCCCAGATGGCAAAACACAAAAGTCTTTGAGGTGGTCTTCAGGTGGGGGGAGAAGATGTCTTCACCTGGGGTAGCTGGAGCCACCAGGCACTCCTAACGATCTTTAATTGGGTGATTAATAACAATCTTCAGCCTGGTAGCTCCAGCTATCCCAGGCTAGGCAAAATGTGGGGGGTGGGGGGGGTTCCAATTGTGGGGGGGGCCTAGTTGTAAGCAAGGCCCCCACACACACTTCCACACACACGCACACCCCCCGCGATGTTCCGGCCCTCAGTGGTCTTCTTTCCTCCCCCCACCGATACAACAAAGTCTGTTTGGGGAAATGCACCCACACCCACCTGTAGAGATTGTAGAGTCTCCCTCCTTCCACACTGGATGTTGTTGTCTTTTCCCCCTCTCTCCAACTCCTTGCAGAAATGATAAAGTTGTTGCAAAGTTTTCTGTTCTCCTCCTCTCCCTCTGGGTAAAAGTTGGTGTTGAAGCCCCTTCCTTCCTTCTGTTCCTGGGCTGGTCTCAGGGCTCTCCAGGCAGGAGCTCAAGTTGATAGCTGCTCCTCTCTCTGCAGCTCAGCTCCTACTGTGCAGGACACGCCTCCACTGCTCCACAATTGGTCCTTGTGCATGAATCCCAAAAAGTTAGTTTACAGGTGCAACAGGTAATCAGGAAGGCGAATGGAATGTTGGCCTTCATTGAGAGAGGGATGGAGTACAAAAGCAGGGAGGTCCTTCTGTAACTGAATACGGTATTGGTGAGGCCGCACCTGGAGTACTGCATGTAGTTTTAGTCACCTTACTTAACGAAGGATATACTAGTTTTGGAGGGGGTACAGAGACGATTCACTAGGCTAATTCCGGAGATGAGGGGGTTACCTTATGATGATAGATTGAGTAGACTGGGTCTTTACTCGTTGGAGTTCAGAAGGATGAGGGGTGATCTTATAGAAACATTTAAAATAATGAAAGGGATAGACAAGATAGAGGCAGAGAGGTTGTTTCCACTGGTCGGGGAGACTAGAACGAGGGGGCACAGCCTCAAAATACGGAGGAGCCAATTTAAAACCGAGTTGAGAAGGAATTTCTTCTCCCAGAGGGTTGTGAATCTATGGAATTCTCTGCCCAAGGAAGCAGTTGAGGCTAGATCATTGAATGTATTCAAATCACAGATAGATAGATTTTAACCAATAAGGGAATTAAGGGTTATGGGGAGCGGGCGGGTAAGTTGAGCTGAGTTCACGGCCAGATCAGCCATGATCTTGTTGAATGGCAGAGCAGGCTCGAGGGGCTAGATGGCCTACTCCTGTTCCAAATTCTTATGTTCTTATTTCTTGTTTTACCTCTGCGCAGCATGGCTCCAGGAGGACCTGTTTAAGGTTGTTTCCTTCTAACATAGAAACATAGAAATTACGTGCAGGAGCAGGCCATTCGGTCCTTCAAGCCTGCACTGCCATTCAATAAGATCATGGCTGATCATTCAATCTCAGTACCCCTTTCCTGCTTTCTCTCCATATCCCTTGATCCCTTTGGCCGTAAGGGCTATATCTGAAACCCTTTTGAATATATCTAATGAACTAGCCTCAACAAATTTCTGCGGTAGAGAATTCCACAAGTTAACCACTCTCTGAGTGAAGAAGTTTCTCCTCATCTCGGTCCTAAATGGCTTACCCCTTATTTTTAGACTGTGACCCCTGGTTCTGGATCTCTCCAGCAACGGGAATATTCTTCGTGCCTCTAACCCATCGAATCCTGTCAGAATTTTATATATTTCTATGAGATCCCCTCTCATTCTTCTAAACTCCAGTGGATACAAGCCCAATTGATCCAGTCTCTCCTCATATGTCGGTCCTGCCATCCCGGGAATCAATCTGGTGAACCTTTGCTGTACTCCCTCAATAGCAAGAATGTCCTTCCTCAGATTAGGAGAACAAAACTGAACACAATATTCCAGGTGTGGCCTCACCAAGGCTCTGACAACTGCAGTAAGATCTTCTTGCTCCTATACTCAAATTATCTAGCTACGAAGGCCAACATGCCATTACCCTTCTTCACTGGCTTCTGTACCTGCATGCCAACCTTCAATGACTGATGTACCATGACACCCAGGTCTCGTTGCACCTCCCCTTTTCCTAATCTGTCACGATTCAGATAATATTCTGTCTTCCTGTTTTTGCCACCAAAGTGGATAACCTCACATTTATCCACGTTCAAATGCATCTGCCATGCATTTGCCCACTCACCTAATCTGTCCAAGGTGGGTGATTTGAAAATCCTCCAACACTGCTGAGGTCGAGGGTACTGGTTACCATACCCACTGCCCCCAGATTAGCGACCAGACTTCAATCGCGGTAAGGGACTGAGGCGTGGTTATGATACGTGTTTCTACTTCGCTACTGGTGGTCGAGGGATGTTGTCCCTCTTCCAGGTCTGGATCAGTCTGGCGCTTGGGCTCGCGTGTGCTCCCTTAGCTCGGGCACTGGTATTGCCTCACCTGCCTCACCTGCCTCGTCATCCATGTACGGTGGAGGAAGTGCAGAGGGATGAGACGGAATGGGATACTCAGCTATGTTGCCCCACCAAGGGCACAGATTTGTTGGTTTAACTTTGGAGACAGCTGCCACTCCTGCCCGCTGTTGGCTGGTCTGTACCTGGAGCTGTCGGATTGTTGCTAAACACATGGTTTGGTCTGCTTCGGGGGAGGCGATGTTTTGGCACCGGTTAAATTCCCTTAAAACACCCCTTGCTCAATCTGATATATTCTAACTCCTCACTCAATCTGAGATTTTCTGCCTGTAGTTCAATATTTTGTTCTCGTATTTGGTCTGTTTATTTTGTGTATAATTTGCTTCCATTTTTCCTTTTGCTGCCAGATTAGCTGATTGCGAAGGTCAGAAATGTTTTCCTTCCAGCCATCGTTTTGTTTTTGCAGCGGCTCTCTCCTTTCACTTTTTAACTGCCTCATTTAGTTGTACAGCACATAAGTGTGCTCAGTAAGCTAATTTATCCCGCCGCTTATCAGCTGGCGTTTGTTTTTCTGGATGTCTGTCAAAAATATGATCATACTCCCCGTTACTATCTTCTAAGACTTTTAAGATTTCTGTTGCCGGAGACGCACCAATCTTCTCAGTCAGGCTGTAAATTAAACGTTCCCAGTGATGCCAATGGTATTGTATTTCTGGTTTTACTTTTTAATACGCTGTTTCCCGCTACAATCTTTCAGAGAGAAAACTACTCAGTCTAAGCGACGATCACGCAAGTTCGACTAAGCTTGTCCGGTTCACCACTCTCAACCTTATCAATCCAAACATTGTGAATCCCACTGCTGACACCACTGTCAGATTAGGATCGCAGGTCACACATAGATACCCTAAGGTTTTAGGATTTGCAAGCTATTTTATTAAAGAGCTACAGTTATAAAACCTAATCATATATGACAGAAAATTAAGATAGGTAGAGACACACAACCCGTGACAGTTGAGAGTGGTCTACGCAGAGCGAAACGACCGGCCAGACACACGGACAGGCAGAAGCATGGCGAGGCAGAGCAGAGATCTCGGATTGGTGGATCCCTGCAGCCTGAGGCATCGGTCACCTCTGACGTGCTGTTCCTCGAGCTGTGAGTGGTGATGGACCAGCATTGATCCATCTCAGAAGTTAAGACTTAACCAAGGTATTAGGCTATTCAACCAGCATTCATCCATCCTGGGAAAACCTATTCCCCTGAATGCCTGCTTTCTCCTCTCAGTCACCCATTTTATACTTTATTTCAATGGGCAGGTGGATACCTGGTATCAATCATGTTTCACCCATCCTCTTGTCCAAAACCGGGGAGAGGGTACCTCTGGCAGTTTCTTCTCATCTAACTGACAGTGGTTTTTTCCTTATCTCTGCTGACTACCTCGTTATATTTCTTAAGAACACTTTACTACCTTCCTGGACCCATGCTGTCTGTCTTCAAATCATCGTAAGAGGACCTTGTTTATTCTACCACGCTGTGCTGGTCCTTATTTATCAATTTAATGTCCGGGGATGTTCATCCTGTGTGTTGGTGTGCTTGTGTTAGCCTGCGCTTATCTAAGCTGTCATTACTGTTAGCCATTTCCCAGCTGCTGAGATGTAAAGCCTTTCTCTTTAGGTTTATTATCCATTTTTCTAATTTGCAATTACTTTGGATTTAAAGCCGTACTTTTAGATTGAAAAATGTCTTACACATGGGATGATTCCGGGGGACAGAGAGTGGTGTAGGGATTGATGGAGGATTGAACCAGGGTGTCACAGTGTGAGTGGATAGAGACTGGACCATGGCATTGCAGTGAGAGTGGATACAGAGTGGACCAGGGTAACGTGGTGGAAATGGATGGAGGACTGAACCAGGGTGTCACAGTGAGAATGGATGGAGAGTGTACCAGGGTGTCACAGTGAGAATGGATAGAGACTGGACCAGGGTATCGTCATCAGAATGGTCCCTATGGAAAGCTGAAAGATGACTGGAGGGCAAGATTTGTTTGGTGACGACATCGTGCTGAAGTGGCGGAAATTGGATAAACCTGTTGAATGTGAAGGTGGTGTTAAGGAAGGTGACGACAAGGGAGAACCCATCATGGTGCTGGTGATGAGGAGAAGAGGTGAACGCAAAAGTGCAGAAAATGGGTCGGACATAGTCAAGGGCCATGTGAATGTCTGCGCAGAGGACTCCTCGGTACAGCAATATGAAAGGCATATCGGAAGCACTGGTGTGGAAGGTGGCATTGTCGGAACTGATAGGATGGAAAAACTGGGAGAATGCAGTAGTGATCTTACATGAAGCAGGATGGCAGGAAGTATGATCAATGGAGCTGTGTGAGTCGGTGGCCCGTTAGTACAAACTCTACACAATCTAACCCAAGAAATGAAGATGGGAAGTCAAGGAATGGACGGCAAGAGTCGGAGATGGAACATGTGGCAGGGTGGCAGTTACAGCAAAATTGATCACATTTTCCAGTTCAGGGCGAGAGTAGGAAGCTACACAGACCATACTCGTACCGGAAACAAATGTCAGGGAAATGACATGACTGGGTGTGTGGCAAAGAATGTTTCACATATACCATTAAAAGACAAGTGTGGTTTGACCCATATGGATTCCCTCAGCGAGACATGTATTTGATGGAAGTGAGCACCGTCAATGGAGAAGTTGTTCAATGTGAAAAACAAGGTTGGCCGGGTGGAGGAAGGTCGCTGTGCATCGGAATTGGTTTGGCCGACAATGTAAAGAAGAATTGGAGGGGCTGCAGGCCATCCGGTGCGGGTGAAGTGCAGAGGGACTGGGCGTACTGGTGAGAGATGGAGATGTAAGGGTCTCAATGTCCTGGTTGGGTGGAATTATAGAAGAATTGTGTGTCCATGGGAAAAGGAGACGGCCATGGCCAAGAAATTGGAGAAGGTTAAAATGGTGAATGGTGTAGGAAGAGATTAGACAAAGAGAGAATAGTTAGAACTATAGGAATAAATAAGTTCCGTAGGGCAGGAACAGGTTTACATGATTGGTCTACTGGCGTTGCCGTATTGATGGATGTTTAAAAGGAGGTAGTAGGGGCTGTGCCAGATTAGTGCACGATGAGTTTGGAGGCCGTGGGGTGAAGATCTCCAGAGAAGATGAGGTCAGTGACAGTCTGGAAAAGGATGCCTTGATGTTCGGTGGTGAGACATAATCCGGGGGAGCAGGAGGAGATGTCTGAGAGTTTGTGTTTAGGCTCCACAAGGCAAAGGTCTATTCACCAAAAAACAACAGCAACTCCCTTGTGAGAAGGTTTAATTATAAAATCAGGGTTCGGCCTCAGAGAATTGAGTATTTCAAGTTGACGTGGACACAGATCAGAGTGAAACCAGGATGTACTTAATCACTCCTACTCTCCATCCTATCACAGATTTTCACCGTCCTGATCTTTTCATGCCCTCCTTTTCCCTGGCTCTGTCTTGGCTAAAAGTGGTTAATCACTAACATTTTAGATTTATGAAACAGTCACTGACATGAAACGATAACTTTGCTTTTCTTTCTACAGATGCTGCTTGACCTGCTGAGTGTTTACAGCATTTTCTGTTTTTAGTTATAATAATGTTCGCCCTCTGCTGGTAGACAATTGCCATTGCTGTAGTTATACTGCTGGAATAAGCATCGCCACCTGCTGGCGGATACGGCTCGGTACAGTCGCTTCAATGATTGAGTGGCCACTGCAGGCGAATAACTGACATTCTTGGCTTTTTGAATTAAAGTACAAAAACAGTGGCGGTGAAACTGATCAGGTTCTCCTGGTCTCCCGCCATACACCGCAATCTCCAGGGATAGGTGTACTGTGGTAAAACATCGTGCTGTGCCTAAAATTGTTGTATGTTTACTAAATGGAACATAATAAAGACATTAACATCGGCAAAGGCACAAATTTCAAATAAAATATTTAATAGATGTATTTTTTATTTTAAAATGCTAAGTACATCACCATACCCACTATGAGCGCGAGATCGGACCAGAGAGAAAGCAGCGCGACTGAGCAGCAGGTCTCCAAAGAGCATGAAATCGGGACCAGAGAATCATAGAAACATAGGAGCAGGCCATTCGGCCCTTCGAACCTGCACCAACATTCAATATGATCAGGGCTGATCATGCAACTTCAGTACCCCACTCCTGCCTTCTCTCCATACCTCCTGATCCCTTTAGCCGTAAGGGCCACATCTAACTCCCTTTTGAATATATCCACCGAACTGGACTCAAGAACTTTCTGTGGTAGAGAATTCCATAGGTTCACAATTCTCTGGGTGAAAAGGTTTCTCCTCATCCCTGTCCTAGCTGGCTTACGGCTTCTCCTTAGACTGTGACCCCTGGTTCTGGACTTCCCCAAAATAGTGAACATTCTTCCTGCATCTAACCTATCTAATCCTGTCAGAATTTTATATGTTTCTTTGAGATCCCCTCTCATTCTTCTAAATTCCAGTGAATATAAGCCTAGTCGATCAAGTCTTTCTTCATATGTCAGTCCTGCTATTCCGGGAATCGGTCTGGTGAACCTTCGCTGCACTCCCTCAATAGCAAGAATGTCCTTCCTCAGATTATGAGACCAAAACTGCACACAATACTCAAGGTGTGGTCTCAACAATGCTCTGAACATGCAACAAGACCTCCCTGCTCCTATACTCAAATCCTCACGCGGTGAAGGCCAACATGCCATTTGCTTTCTTTACTGTCTGCTGCACCTGCATGCCTACTTTCAATGACTGATGTACCATGACACCTTGGTCTTGTTGCACCTCACCTTTTACTATTCTGTCACCATCCAGATTTTAATCTGCCTTCCTGTTTTTGCCACCAAAGTGAATAATCTCACATTTATACATATAATACTGCATCTGCCATGCATTTGCCCACTCATCTAACCTGTCCAAGTCAACCTGCAGCCTCTTAGCATTCTCCTCACAGCTCACACTGCCACCCAGCTTAGTGTCATCTGCAAACTTAGAGATATTACATTCAATTCCATCGTCTATATCATTAATATATATTGTAAATAGCTGGAGTCCCAGCACTGAACCTTGTGGTACCCCACTAGTCACTGCCTGCCATTCTGAAAAGGAGCGTTTATTCTCTCTCCTTGCCTCCTTATTGCCAACCAGTTCTCTATCCACATCAATACATTACCCCCATTACAATGTGCATTAATTTTGCATGCTAATCTCTTGTGTGGGACCTTGTCAAAAACCTTTTGAAAGTCCAAATACAGCACATCCACTGGTTTTCCCTTATCCAATCTACTAGTTACATCCTCAAAAAATTCTAGAAGATTTGTCAAGCATGATTTCCCTCTAATAAATCCATGCTGACTTGGACCGATCCTATCACTGCTTTCCAAATGCGCTGCTTTTACATCTTTAATAATTGATGCCAACATGTTCCCCAATAACGATATCAGGCTAACCGGTCTATAATTCCCTGTTTTCTCTCTCACTCCTTTTTTAGAAAGTGTGGTTACATTAGCTACTCTCCAATCCATAGGTACTGATCCAGAGTTCATGGAATGTAGGAAAATGACCCCCAGTGCATCTACTATTTCTAGGGCCACTTCCTTAAGTACTCCGGAATGCAGACTATCAGGCCCTGTGGATTTATCAGCCTTCAATCCCATTAATTTCCCTAACTCCATTTCCTTACTAACAAGAATTCACTCAGTTCCATCAGTTCCCCCTTCTCGCTCGACCCTCGGTCCCCTAGTATTTCCAGGAGAAAGCACCGCTACACCCTGAGCAGCACCAACTGATCTGGGAGGATAAGATGCAGAAAGAATCAAAGTGTGACGTCACAGGGAAGTAGGGAAGTTATTGGCTGACCGGAGCAGAGGCGGCAGCGAGCAGGCAGAGAGCCAGGAGCAACTCAACACAAGAGTGACGTCGGCACAAGGGAAGGAGCTGATTGGTGAGTAGCTGATGAATATTTTTCTTGTCTTCTTGGGTAAAGTTTATTGCATAGTTTAGTTCATAGTCAATTGGCTCGAGGCATGGCAGGTCAGCTCAGTCCCGTGGAGTGTACATCCTCTGTCATGTGGGAACTCCTGGATACTTCACGTAGCCTGAATGACCACGGGTGCAGCAAGTGCCATCAGTGACAGCAACTTGAGCACTGCATTTTGAAACTGGAGCAGCGGCTGGAGTCAGCGCGGTGCATCCAGGAGGCTGGGTGGTATGTGCATAGCACGTTTCTAGAGGTGGTTACCCCACAGCTAAAGCGTTTCCAGCAGAGAGGAATTGGATGACCACCAGACAGAAGAAAAGGAAGGGCAGGTAGTATCAGGCGTCCCCAGAGTCCATCTCACTCTCCAACCAGTATTTTGTTCTGACTACTGGCGAGGGTGATGGTGCCTCTGAGGAGTGCAGCCAGATCCAAGTCCATGGCACCGCGGGTGGCTCAGCTGCACAGGGGAAAGCAAGAAGAATGGAATAGCAATAGTGGTAGGGGATTCCATAGTCAGGCGAGCAGACAGGCGTTTCTGCGGCCGCAGATGTAATTCCAGTATTCCTATTTCTTGTGTTCTTGTGTTCTTTTATGTTGCTCTCCGATGCCAGGATCAAGAATGTCACGGAGCAGCTGCAAGACCTTCTGGGAAGCGGGGGCGGGGGAGATGGTAAACAGCAAGAGGTCGTGGTCCACATTGGTAGCAATGACATAGGTAGAAAGAGGGATGAGGTTATGCTGGCAGAGCTTAGGGAGCTAGAAGAGATTAAAAAACAGGACATCCAAGGTAATAATCGCTGACTTACTGCTGGTCCCACGTTAGTGAATACAGAAATAGCAGGATAGAGAAGACAAATTTGTGGCTAGAGAGATGGTGCAAGCGGGAGGGTTTTAGATTCCTGAGGCATTGGAACCGTTTCTGGGAGATGTGGGACCTGTACAAGCCGGATGGGTTGTACCTCGACAGATCCGGGACCAGTTTCCTCATGGAAGGTTGCGGAGGGTTTAAATTAGCTTGGCAGGAGGATGGCAACCAGAGAATAAATTAAGTGGGGAGAGAAGCAAAGCTGGAATTGGCAGCAGAAAACTAGAAAGTGAATTTGGAGGACAGAGGAAACAAGGGCTGGAAAATAGATAACAGGAGAGTGTGGCACCACTAAATGGCACATACTTCAATACAAGGAGTATAGGGAATAAGGCAGATGAGCTGAGAGCACAGATCGAGTCTTGGGAGTACGTTTTATAGCTATTACTGAGACATGGCTGAAAGGTCAGGTATGGCAGCTCAACATTCATGGTTACAGGATGTTCAGAAGGGATAGAGAGTGTGGTAAAAAGGAGCAGATTCGCAGTATTAAGAAAAATAAACAATTACAGCTGGGAGAAGGATGATATGTTAGAGGGCTCATCAAATGAGGCCATATGAGTTGAATTGAAGAACAAAAAATGGGCGATCACTCTATTGGGAGTGTACTATAGATCCAAAACCATCAGAGAGAGATAGAAGAACAAATATGTGGTCAAAGTGCTGCACAGTGCAAAAACTATAGAGCTGTAATAGTGGGGAATTTCAACTACCCTAATATTAACTGGGAAAAAAAGCAGTGTGAATTTTACAGAAGGTGCGGAATTCCTAAAATGTATTGAGGAGAACTTCTTTAACAAGCCCAGCCCAACAAGGGAGAGGACGGTTCTGGACCTGGTTTTGGGGAATGAAGAGGGGCAGGTGGAAGAACATTTTGGTGCTAGTGATCAGAATTCCGTAAGATTTCTGGTATTTATGGAAAAGAACAAAGGTGGACCAGGAATAAAAGTTCTCAATTTGGGTAAAGCCAAATTTTCTGAGCTGAGATTGGATTTGGCCAAAGTGGACTGGAAACGGCTACTTGATATTAGTGTCAGAGCAGTAGGAGGCATTCAAGGAGGAGATCCTGAGGTTACAGCGTATGTTCCATTAAAAAAAGGGTGGGGCTAACAAATCTAGATCCCCCTGGATGTTGAGGGACATACAGTGTAAGATAAAAAGCAAATCGCAAGCTTATGACAAATAGCGAGGGCTCAATACTGCAGAAAATCTAGAGGAGTATAAGAAATGCAGGCGTGGTATTAAAAATATATATCAGGAAAGCAAAGGGGGAGCATGAAAGTATGTTGGCAAGTAAAATCGGGGAAAATACAAATATATTTTATAAATATATTAAGATTAACATAACTAGATAAATAGTGGGGCCTATTAGAGACCATGAAGGAAATCTGTATGTGGAGGTGGAAGATGTGCATATGATTCCCAATGAACACTTTGCATGTGTTTTCGCAAAATAGAGCGGTGATGCAGACTTTGCAATGAGGGAGGAAAGGTGTGAAATATTGGATGAGATAAATATAGTGAAAAAAGTAGTATTAAAGGGCTTAGGGGCTTTGAAAGTATAATCAATCCCGAGACCCTGATGAAATGTATCCAAGTCTGTTAAGTGAAGCAAAAGAGGAAATAGCAGAGGCTCTGATCTTCATTTTCCAGTTCTCGAGCGAGAGGTGTGGTGCCAGAGGACTGGAGGAATGCTAATGTTGTACCTTTGTTTAAAAATGGAGAAAGGGCTAGACCGAGTAATTACAGGCCAGTAGGCCTAACCTCAGTGGTGAGAAAATGATTGTGAACAATTCTGAGGGTAGCATAAATCTTCATTTGGAAAAACATGGATTAATCAAGGACATTCAGCATGGATTTGTTACGGGAATGCCGTGTCTGATTAACTTGGTTGAATTTTTCAAGGAGCTAACAAGGAGTGTCAATGAGTGCAGTGCATATAATGTAGGGTATATGGATTGTATCAAAGCTTTTGATAAGATCCCGCATGGCAGACTGGTCACGAAAGTAAAAGCCCATGGAATCTAGGGCAAAGTGGCACGTTAAATCCAAGATTGGCTCAGAGGCAGGATGTAAAGGGTAATGGTTGATGCGTGCCTTTGTGACTGGAATGCTGTATTCAGTGGGGTTCTGTAGCATTCAGTGTTGAGTCCCTTGCTTTTTATGTCGTATATTAAAGACTTGGACTTGACTGTTATGGATATGATTAAGAAGTTTACAGATTAAACTAAAATAGGCTGTATGGTTCATAAAGAAGAACAAAGCTGCAGACTTCAGGAAGATAACAAAGTACTGGTCATGTGGGCAGAACAGTAGCAAATGGAATTAAATCCGGATAAGTGTGAGTTAATGCATTTGGAGATGTCTAACCAGGCAAGGGAATACACACTGAATAGTAGGACATAAAAAGTGTAGAGGAACAAAGGGACCTTGGAGTGCAGGTTCACAGATCCCTGAAGGTAGCAGGCCAGGTAGATTTGGTTGTTAAGAAGGCATATTGCATACTTTCCTTTATTAATCGAGGCATGGAATACAAGAGCAAGGAGGTTATGCTTGAACTGCATAAAACATTGGTTAAGGCGCAGCTGGAGTACTGTGTGCAGTTCTGTTCACCTCATTTCAGGAAAGATGTGATTGCACTGGGAAAGGTGCAGAGGAGATTTACAAGAATATTGCTTGGACGAGAGAATTTAGTCTATGAGGAAAGATTGGTGATGCTGGTTGTGTTTGCTTTGGAACAGAGGAGGCTGAGGGGAGTGTATGAAATTATGAGTGACCTGGATAGAGAGGATAGAAAGGACCTACTTCCCTTATTGGAGGGGTCAGCAACCAGGGGGCATGGACTTTAATTAATTGGCGGGAGGTTTAGAGGAGATATCAGGGGAAATGTCTTTACCCAGAGAGTGGTGGTGGTCTGGAACTCACTGCATGAAAGGGTGGTAGAGGCAGAAAGCTCACCACATTTAAAAAATGGATGCGTTTATTTGTGCTGCCAAAATGGCCACCATGCTCCATCCTTAGTTTCTGAATGGTCCCCTTGGAGGATAACCCACATCCTGAAGTTTCACAGGAATGTGTAACTGGAACTGCCCATCCCAAGGTCTCACTGACTTTGCAAATTGTAACTCAATCCACTTTGACTTCCTGAAGTGACAGAGGACAGAGCTCCTCAGAAGACCACAAGGGCCGGCCAAAGTGCCTTACCCCAGGCCAAGTACTTCCCTCCCCCAACCAAAGTGCTTTATCCCAGTCCAAGTGCATGCCTCCCTCAGCGAAAGTGCCTTACCCCAGCCCAAGTGTATCCTCCCCCCCCACCCCGCGCCACACCATAGATGGGGCATTGTGTATGGAATGTTAACAGGTTTGTTGGGTATGAAGTGAATAGTGACAGTGTCGTGACTTCTGGATATCATCCACTCCAACCATGTCCATTTTAGGGGATTGGAAGAACGTCAGTTCTCTCTACCCCCTCCGACACCACCCGCGCCGCAACCCCCCACCCCGAACCCCGCGCCCCTCATCACCAGTGCCTCACTCTGTCTCCCCCCAGCGGCTCTCCCTCTCTTCACCCCCTCTCTCCTCTTCTCTCTCTCTCTCTCTCTCTCTCTCTCTCTCCCAGCCTCTATCTCTCCCCGCAACCTTCGGGTCCAGGACCGCCGCCATCGCCCCCCCACCCGAGCCCCCATCGCTATCGGGTCCTGGACGGACGCCAGCGCCCCGCCATCACCGGGCCTACGCCGAGGGGTGTGGGGTGTGGGGAGAGACGGAACCTCAGGTCCTGCTGCTCGACACCACGCGCATGGAGTGATTCGGGCCGGGAGGAGGGCGGAGCTTGTCGCCTGTTGGTCAAAAAAGTGCAGTACGGAGAGGGGGCGTGGCTTGCCGGGCGTCTATCTGTCAAAACAATTGAAGTACGAATAGTTAGTCCCTTAAAAATACTTGGATGTGCACTTAAAGTGCCGTTAACCTACAGGACTGTGGACCAAGAGCTGGAAAGTGGGTTTAGGCTGGATAGCTCTTGGTCTGCCGGTGCTGACACAATGGGCCGAAATGGCCTCCTCCTGTGCTGTAAATTTCTATTATTCTATGAGACTGCAGCAGTCTCGGTACATCGAACACAGGGAACAGTTAGAATAAAATAAGTTTAAACGGAGATAAAAACAAACCCCCCGCGGGGTCTGAACCTCATTAAATGGAATATGAAAAAGTGAAACGCTTACAAAATGAAGTTCCTGAAAACCATTCATTAATAAGCATAGGTTAGGTTAAATACTGCCGAAATACCAGCGGAATAACGGTGGTAGCGGTATTTCATGAATTTCCAGCCCTTAATCTCTGTTACACAGTTGATTAATCCACTCAGAGCAGTGTCTCACAGTATTAATATAGATAGAACAATGATCCAAAATGTATTATTTCTCTTTTACAATTTTTAATAACGCAGAACACAGCCACTTTCAGACAATATATACGAAAAAGCTAAATCTAGTTATTTCAGTAAGAAATAATATGACAATTGGTTAAGAAAAGGGATGTTTATGCCGTGATGAGAAGCACATTCAGCATGTTCACACTGTTGGAAACGTTAATGGACATTCTCTCAGATTTAACACAGAATATTTCCCGCTAATCTGTGTCACGCCTCGGACATCTCATCGTTGAGTTTACCTTGAAGTTTACCTGAATTGGAAAAAAAAAACACTGAAAGAGAGGATTAAAACAATTCGCCCCAACACACGATACAATCAAATATGGACTTATTTCACTACTCAGAATATTCCCTCCGATATTTCAATTCAATTAGCCTTTTATTTAAATAATAAATTACCACTTTCTCGCTCATAGTTTTAGTATAATTTGCCGGTAAACACACACCCCACAATCACAGAACTGAATTAATTACATAAAATAAAATAAGCCTTTTACTGTATCAGTAAATACACAGCATTTTCTCACTAATAGTTTCAGAATCTGTATCAGTTACTGAAACACACTTCCCATAATCACACAGTAGAAACCACCATAGAAACATAGAAAATCGGCGCAGGATTAGGCCATTCGGTCCTTCGAGCCTGCACCACCATTCAATATGATCATGGCTGGTCATGCAACTTCAATATGCCACTTCTGCTTTCTGTCCATACCCAGTGCTCCCTTTAGGCATAAGGACCACATCTAATACCCTTTTGAATATATCCAACGGACTGGACACAACAACTTTGTGTGGTAGAGAATTCCATAGGTACACAATTCTCTGGGTGAAAAAGTTTCTCCTCATCTCGGTCCTAGATGGCTTACCCCTTATCCTTAAACTGGGACCCCTCGTTCTGGACTTCGCCAACATCAGGAACATTCTTCCTGCATCTAACCTGTCCAATACTGTCATAATGTTATATGCTTCTACGAGCTCCCCTTTCATTCTTCTCAATTCCAGTGAATATAATCCTAGTCGATGTAGTCTTTCTTCATATGTCAGTCCTCTCATCCCGTGAATCAGTCTGGTGAACCTTTGCTGCACTCGCTCAATAGCAAGAATGTCCTTCTTCAGATTAGGTGACTAAAACTGAACACAATACTCAAGGTGTGGTCTCATCAAGGCCCTGTACAACTGCAGTAAGACCTCCCTGCTCCTATACTCAAGTCCTCTCTCTATGATGGCCAACATGCCATTTGCTTTCTTTACTGCCTGGTGTACCTGCACGCCTACTTTCAATGACTGATGTACTATGACACCCAGGTCTTGTTGCACCTCCCCTTTTACTAATTTGTCATCATTCAGATAATCTGTCTTCCTGTTTTTGCCACAAAAGTAGATAACCTCAAATTTATCCACATTATACTGCATCTGCCATGCATTTGCCTACTCACTTAACCTGTCCAAGTCACCCTGCAGCCTCTCAGCATCCTTAGCATAGCTGTCGATCTGGAGTCACATGTAGGCCAGACCGGGTAAGGACAGCATATTTCCTTCCATCAAGGACATTCGTTAACCAGATGGGTTTTTACGACAATCCGATAGTTTTATGATTACCATTACTGATACTGTTACTGATACTCCGCTTTACCACACAGCAGAAACCACCACGATCGGGACTCTTCCCCAGCACTGCGACACAAACAAAGGATCTATCTTAAAACATTGCTCTTACAGGGTTGAAGTAGATGTATAATTTTGAACCACTCAGTCTCTGCGCATCGGTGGTGGAATGTCCAGAGTTGTGAACGTGTCACGGTGAATATCGTCATTGTTACCAGGAGTGCCAGGAACTGGTAAACTGGGATCAGAGCGGGTCTGAGAGCTGTACACTGTTGAGGGAGACAGATTATTGATTAATGATAGCATTAATACCGGCATTAGTGCGGGTCTGACAATAGTATACTGTGAGAGTGACAGATTATGGATCAATAATAGCATTAAAACTCGTATGAGTGTGGGTCATTTACTTGTGGCAATTGCGTGAAGGGACTGGACTTTGTTGATCTGTGAGTGGGAGAAAATTGTTTTCTACCCACACTCCCGTGCTGCGTTTTACCGTTGGGTGACAGCAAATGAGGTGCATCTAAGATCAGAGAATCAGGTGGTTCAGTTCGCGCCCTGGAATGATTCCTGATGCGTGTATTTACAAGGGAGATATTACACACTGAACAACATCAGCATCTCTTTGGTAGGACATCTATTTTCTAGCACACGTCATTTCCTGAAATCAAAATATCAACTTAAATCAAGCACCGCTCCAAGTCATCGCGAATTGAAACTGAAGTTAATACAACGTCGTCCATTCCTCCCCAGGGGGCTGATGACTGCACGAATATCAGAGATTCAACTCAATGTCCATTACCAAAAGTGGTTCGCTAGCACCTCTACTGAGCGGACAGTTCGAGTCCTGAAGGACATAGCTGCCAGCCTGGGCTTGCAGCATTTGGTGAGAGAACCAACACGAGGGAAAACCCTATTTGACCTCGTCCTCACCAATCTAACTGTCGCAGAGGCAGCTGTCCATGACACTACTGTTAAGAGTGAGCACCAGCCAGTCATCATGGAGACACATTTCAGTCTTCACACTGAGGACATCCTCCATCGTGTTGTGATGCACTACCACGTGTTGAATCGGATAGATTTAGAACAGGTGTGGCAGCTCAAAACTGGGTCTTCCATGAGGTGCTGTGGGTCATCATCAGCAGCAGAATTGTATAACACCACAATCTGTATCATCCATATCCCCATCATTGATGATGGTGGAGCCCAGCTCGCGAGTGCAAAAGACAAGGATGAAGGAGTTGGAAGCTTCTTCAGCCAAAAGTGCTGAGTGCATGATCCATGTCAGCCAGCTCCTGACATCCCCACTATCAAGGAGGTCAGTCTGAAACCAATTTGATTCATTCCAAGAAAGGACTGAGCGCAATGGATATAGCAACAGCTATGGGCTCTGAAAACATCTCATGCTGAACAGAGGTATTCCAGAACTAGCCCCGCCTATAGCCAAGTTGTTCCAGTGCAGCTGCAACATTGGAATTGAAACATAGAAAGATAGAAAATAGATTCAGGAGTAGGCCATTCGGCCCTTTGAACCTGCACCACCATTCAATAAGATCATGGCTGATCATTCACCTCAGTACCCCTTTCCTGCTTTCTCTCCATACCTCTTGATCTCTTTAGCCGTAAGTGCCATATCCAACTCTCTCTTGAATATATCTAACGAACTGGCATCAACAACTCTCTGTGGAAGAGAATTCCACAGGTTAACAACTCTGAGTGAAGAAGTTTCTCCTCATCTCGGTCCTAAATGGCTTACCCCTTATCCTTAGACTGTGACCCCTGGTTCTGGACTCCCCCAACATCGGAAACATACTTCCTGCATCCAACCTGTCCAGTTCCATCTGAATTGTATGTTTCTATTAGATCCCCTGTCATTCTTCTAAACTCCAGTGAATATAGGCCCAGTCGATCCAGTCTCTCCTCATATATCAGTCCTGCCATACCGGGAATCAGGCTGGTGAACCTTCGCTGCACTCCCTCAATAGCAAGAACGTCCTTCCTCAGATTAGGAGACCAAAACTGAACACAATATTTCACATGAGGCCTCACCAATGCCATGTATAGCTGCAGCAAGACGTACCTGCTCCTATACTCAAATCCGCTAGCTTTGAAGGCCAACATGCAATTTGCCTTCTTCACCGCCTGCTGCACCTGCATGCCAACCTTCAATGACTGATGTACCATGACACACAGGTCTCATTGCACCTCCCGTTTTCCTAATCTGCTGCCATTCAGATAATATTCTGCCTTCATGTTTTTGCCACCAAAATGGATAACCTCACATTTATCAATGATATACTGCATCTGCCATGCATTTGCCCATACACCTAACCTGTCCAAGCCACCCTGCAGCCCCTTAGCTTCATGCTCACAGCTCAGACCGCCACCCAGTTTAGTGTCACCTGCAGACTTGGAGATATTACTCTCAATTCCTTCATCTAAATCATTGATGTATATTGCAACTAGCTAGGTCCCAGCACTGAGCCCTAGCCACCCCACTAGTCACTGCCTGCCATTGTGAAAAGGACCCGTTTATCCCGACTCTCTGCTTCACGTCTGCCAACCAGTTGTCTGTCCACATCAATACCTTACCCCTAATAGCATGTGCTTTAATTTTACACACCAATCTCTTGTGTGGGACCTTGTCAAAAGCCTTTTGAAAATCCAAATACACCACACCCACTGGTTGTCTCTTGTCTGCTCTACTAGGTACATCCTCAAAACATTATTGTAGATTTGTCAAGTATAATTTCCCTTCCATAAATCCATGCTGACTTGGATAGATCCTGCCACTGCTTTCCAAATGCGCAGCTATTTAATCTTTAATAATGGTTTCCAATATTTCCGCACTACTAATGTCAGGCTAACCGGTCTATAATTCCCCATTTTCTCTCTCCCTCCTTTCTTAAAACGTGGCGTTACATTAGCTATCCTCCAGTTCATAAGAACTGATCCAGAGTCGATACACTATTGAAACTGATCACCAATGCATCCACTATTTCTACGGCCACTTCCTTAAGAACTCTGGGTTGCAGACTATCAGGCCCTGGGGATTTATCGGTCTTCCATCCCATCAATTTTCCTAACACAATTTCCTGACTATTAAGGATTTCCTTCAGTTCTTCCTTCTCGCTAGACCCTCAGTCCTCTAGTATTTCCGGAATGTTATTTGTGTCTTCCCTCTTGAAGACCGAACCAAAGTAGGTGTTCAATTGGTCTGCCCTTTCTTTGTTCCCCATTATAAATTCACCTGATTCTGACTGCAAGGGACCTACTTATGTCTTCACTAATTTTTTTCTCTTCACATATTTATAGAAGCATTTGCAATCAGTTTTTATGTTCCCTGCAAGATTCCTCTCATACTCTATTTTCCCCCTCCTAATTAAACCCTTTGTCCGCCTCTGCTGAATTCTAAATTTCTCCCTGTCCTCAGGTTTGCTGCATTTTCTGGCCCATTTATATGCCTCTTCCTTGGATTTAACAATATCCCTAATTTCTCTTGTTAGCCACGGTTGGGCCACCTTCCCCGTTTTCTTTTTACTCCAGACATGGATTATAATTGTTGATGTTCATCCATGTGATCTTTAAATGTTTGCCATTGCCTATCCACCGTCAACCCTTTAAGTATCATTCGCCAGTCTATTCTAGCCATTTCACGTCTCATACCATCGAAGTTACCTTTCCTTAAGTTCAGGACACTAGTCTCTGAATTAACTGTGTCACTCTCCATTTTAATAAATAATTCTACCATATTATGGTCTGTCTCCCCCAACGGGCCTCGCACAAAAAGATTGCTTATTAGGCCTTTCTTGTTACACATCATGCAGAGTCGGATGGCCAGCCCTCTCGTTGGTTCCTCGACATATTGGTCCAGAAAACCATCCCCAATACACTCCAGGAAATCCTTCTCTACCGCACTGCTGCCAGTTTGGTTAGCTATCTGAAAATGTAGAATACTTCATAGGTATGCTTTGTCCACAACAAGCAGGAAATATCACACCTGACCAATTACATCTCCATCAGTTTACACTGAATCATCAGCAAAGTGATGGAAGGTGTGGTCCACATTGCCTGCCGTTGCCTACTCACCGGTGCTCAATTTGAGTTCTGCTGGGAGCATTCTGTTCCAGAACTCATTACAGCCTGAGTCCAAACATGGACAAAAGTGTTGAATTCCAGAGGGGATGTAAGTGTGGCTGCCCTTTACTTCAAGGCAGCTTTGGAATGAGCCTGAGTAAAATTTAAGTCAAGTCAACGGAATTCAGAGGAAAATTTTCCACTGAGTTCATTGAGTCATATTTATACAATGAAGAAACCATCCTGCGACCCTTACTGGCATCTTCCTTCTGAGCACAGTCATGTTGAGCTGGCGGTGAGGAACGACAGTCGAACAGAAAGGACTCACGTCTGGTGCAATTCACCTCATCCAGCCAGATAACATCGTCACCCTGGGCAAATGTGACCCCTCCTACGGCCAATAGAGCGGGCCACAACCCAGCTCTCTGCAGACAACATTGGCATCCAGGAGTCATCACACACCGTGCCCCAGCTTTTATTGGATAATATCTCCTCTCTCCCGGAGCACTTGGTGTTGCCTCCAACCAGGCGCAAGGGTTGGCCCGCGTCTATCAAAGGAAATCATTGATTGTTATGTATTTAGTACAAGCCAGGAACACAAGTCAGATAGTTAGTATAATGAATGGAGGGAAGCACCTGGTGAATGTCTATGTTTAGAACCAGATTCTGGAATGCAGACGCTTGAACTGTGGGATCTCTCCAGCACTCGGGCTTCTGTTGAGAAGAGAAACATGCTGACTGTATTAGTCCTCAAAATATTTTGAATGACACCCGCACCTTGACAGGTTCGTTGAGTTACCTGAACAAACAACACCTGCATCCTCCCCGTGATGACAGTTGGATTCACCCCACGGGTCAGACTGACACTGCCAAAGGGTCGACTCGTGTGAATTACATTCCATCTCATCGAGCCAAATGGGTCCGGATCCCGCTCCGAATGACCAAGTGTCATACTGAATAGATAGGAGGGGGCCGCACTGTAACTGTTTACAGATCACTTCTGCATCATGTAGATCCAGTTTTTCCGAGCACACAGTTCCCCAGGTCCCATTGTAGAACACTTCCACTCTGCCCTCACAGCGATGCTTTCCTTTCACCAGCCGCATCTCTTTGTGCTCTGTCAATTGAACAAGAAATGCCCATGTTGTACGTTTGATAACTTGTTGTGTGGCGTTGATTGACTGTCGGTAATTATGTTTGAAATAATCCCGGTAAAGCCTCCCGTATAACACGTTAGCAAATTAGCAGATTGAAAGCGGTTTTACCTGAACACAGCACCCTCACATCTTCTTTATGAGAACAGTCGTGGTTACCCCACCCTGCTGAGGGACATTCCCAGAGAAACGATTCGTTACCCGAACAGTTCAGCTCACCCAACCAAATATGACCTGAGCCGAGTCCACAAGAAGCAGGAAGTGACACGTTCAACGCATTTCCGCAACCCAGCTGTCTACAAACCACGTCAGCGTCGGCCAGGTACCAGGAATCATCACAAACTGAGCCCCAGGTTCCATTGTAATAAACCTCCACTCGCCCAGCACATGCGCTTCCACCGTCCGACAGTCTTAGCTGCACGTGTTCTGTTGGACAACAATACAGTAGGATTATACTTCCAATACATATTAAGGTCAAGACTCAATCCAAACATTGCTTGTTCTCCCGCTAAAAAAATCCGAATTGTTCTTCATGCCGCTCAGATAGCTAATTGAAACGAGACCCAAGAACATCTGTTTACTTTTACATACTGCACAGATACAGAGACGCGTAGAATAATAGAAATTTACGGCACAGAAGGAGGCTATTCGAAGCATCATGCCTTTGCCAGCCAACAAAGATTTATCCAGCCTAATCCTACTGTCCAGCTATTGGTCCATAGCCTTGTACGTTACAGCACATCAAGTGCATACCAAGTACTTTATGGATGTTTGGGCGATTCGGCCTCTACCACAATGTGAGTTCCAGAACTCCACCACCCTCTGGGTAAAGAACGTTCTTATCAACTTCCTTCTAATCCTTCTAACAATTATTTTCAATCTATGCCCACTGTATATTTACCTCTCAGCTAGACGAAATAGCTCCTTCAGATCCACTCTATCTAGGCCGCTCAATTTTGTACACACCTCAAACACGTATTCTCCAGCCTCCTTTGCTTCAAAAAAAAACTCCTGCTTATCCAATCATACCTCGTAGCTAAAATCCTCTAGTTCCAACAACGGCCTCGGTAATCTCCTCTGTAGCGTCTCTACTGCAAGCACAGCTTTCCGATAATTTGGTTACCAGAACTGTATACAATATTATAGCTGTGGCCTAAACAGTGTTTTCTGCAAGTCAAGCATACCTGGCGACCCTCGATGACGCCGAGGCGCATAGAAAGTGCATTGTCTGCCCTCCAGGCCACCATATCAAGTAACTGCAAAGAGACACTCGATTATTCAAACTCGAAACACCAGGGCTGGTTTGATGAGAATGACCAGGAGGTCCAAGAGCGAATAAACCACAAGCTGGGGTATCTCTGAACCTAAAGCAACAGCCCAACTCGAGACCAACAAAGCAGCGCAGACGGCTGAAGGCCAACGTCCAACAAAAAACCCACGACCTAAACAACAGATGGTGGGTGGAGAAAGCACAGGAGATTCAGCAGGTGGCCTATAGCCATGACGTGCGAGGATTCTTCACCACAGTTAAGTCCACCTATGGCCCAAGCACCCAAGGCCGCACTGCACTGCTGGCCAGAATGGGGAGACATTCATCAAGGCTACTGAAGCAGTCAACTCCCGCTGGAATGAGTACTTTGAACATCTCCTTAATCGAGACTCTGGCTTTGACATGAGTGTCCTCGACTCCATCACGCAGCATGCTACCTGCCGCCATCTCAGCAAAACCCCAGCCCTTCACGAGGTAGGAAAGGCCATCCATCAGCTCAAGAAGAACAAGGCTTCAGGAGCAGATGAAATCCCCACTGAGGATCTAAAGTATGGTGGAGAGGCACGAATGCATGACCTCATCTATCTCATCTGGAAGGAAGAGTGCATGCCTGGTGATTTCAGAGATGCTGTAATCGTGACCATCTTTAAAAAAGGGGACAATTTCGAAATTGGCAACTACAGAGGAATCACCCTGTTGGCAGACACTGGGAAAGTCATTTCTAGAATCCTACTCAACTATCTTCTCCCTGTGGCTGAAGAGATCAATCCGGAGTTACAATGCGGATCCCGTCCACGACGGGGTGCAACAGACATGATCTTCATGGTGCGGCAACTGCAAGAGAAATGCAGGGAACAGCACCAACCCTTGTACATGGCCTTCTTTGACCTCACAAAAGCCTTTGACACTGTTAACCATGAGGGATTATGAAGCATCCTCCTCTGTTTCACCTGCCCCCAACAGTTTGTATCCATATTCCGCCTGCTCCACGATGACATGCAAGCTGTGGTCTTGACCAACGGATTTACTACAGACCCAATCATGTCTGGACCGGGGTCAAGCACGGCTGCGTCATTGCGCCAACGCTCTTCTCGATCTTCTCCACACTGGAGTGGAACTAAACTGTCGAGCCAGTGGGAACATGTTCAACCATTGTCGCCTCTGGGCTAGATTCAAGACCGTCCCATCCTCTGTCATAGAACTACAGTATGTGATCGACACTTGTCGCTGCACACATTCTCAGGCTGAACTCCAAGCCATCGTCAATATCTTGTACAAAAGCATGGGTCTTAAATTAAACATCCGTAAGACAAAGGTCCTCAACCTGATCCCGCCACACAGCAATGCAGCTGTGGATCAAAATCCACGGCGCAACCTTGGACAATATGAACCACTTTCCATACTTCTGGAGCCTGCTATCAACAAGGGCAGACATCGATGACGAGGTCCAACACCGCCTCCAGTGCGCCAGCGCAGCCTTTGGTCGCCTGAGGTACAGGACCTCAAATCTGGCACCAAACTTATGGTCTACAGGGCTGCAGTGATACCCGCCCTCCTATAGGGCTCAGAGACGTGGAGCTTTTACAGTACATGGACCATATACAGTAGACACCTCATGTCACTGGAGAAATGTCACCAACGCTGTCTCTGCAAGATCGTGCAAATCCCCTGGGAGGCTAGATGCACCAACTTCAGTGTTCTCGATCAGGCTAACATCCCCAACATCGAAGCACTGACCATACTCGACCAGCTCCATTGTGCCGACCACATCATTCACATGCCCGACACAAGACACCCAAAGCAGGCACTCGACTTGGAACTCCTACACAGCAAGCGATCCCCAGGTGGGCAGAGGAAACATTTCAAGGACATCCTCAAAGCCTCCTTGATAAAGTGCAATATCCCCACTGATGCCTGGGAATACCTGGCCAAAGACCACGCTAAGTGGAGGAAGAGCATCCTGGAGGACGCTGAGCACCTCAAGTCTCGTCCCCGAGAGCATGCAGAAAACAAGCACAGACAGCAGAAGGAGCGTGCGGCAAACCAGACTCCCCACCCACACTATCCTTTCACGACTGTCTGTTCCACCTGTGACAATGACTGGATTTCCCATATTGGACTGTACAGTCACCTGAGAACTCACTTTTACAGTGGAAGCAAGTCTTCCTCGATTTGGAGGTACTACCTATGATGATGATAGCAACATTTTCTCCCTATCAAACTACCTTCAGGGATCTATCAAAATCCACCCAACGATCCCGCTGTTCCTCTACACTTCTCAGTATCCTAACATTTATTTTGTATTCACTTGCCTTGTTAGCCCTCTCCAAATGGCCTTAACTCACACTTCTCTGGATTGAATTCCAGTTGCCATTTTCATTCCCACCTGACCAGTCCATTGATACCATCCCGCAGTCTACAGCTTTCTTCCTCACTATCATACGGAAATGTTTTGCAAACTTCTTAATCAAGCTCCCTGTCCTGAAGAATAAATCATTGAAATATACCACAAAAAGAAATGGACCCAGTACTGAGCGCTGCCGAACCCCCCTGGAACAGCCTCCCAGTTACAAAAACACCCATCAACCATTACACTTTATTTGCTGCCAGTGACCGAAGTTTTGATCCAACTTGCCATTTTCCGTTGGATTCTATTGTCTTTTACTTTACTGACAAGCTTGCTATGTGGGACCTTGTCAAACACCTACCGGTAGCTAAAATTGATATGACTAGAACAACTGCATTACCATCATCAACTTTCCTGTTTACCTTCTCAAATAATTCAAAAAAGTTAGTCAGACACAACCGTCCCTTAAATAATCCATGTTCACTGTCCTTGATCAATCTGTGCCTTTCTTAATGACGATTAATACTGTCCTCGGAAATTTTTCCAACACTTTGCGCAGCACCGAGGTTAGCCTGATTGGCCTGAAATTACATGGTCTATTCCTTTCACCCTTTTTAAACAACGGTACAAAGTTAGCACCCCTCCAGTTCTCTGGCACCACACCTGTAGTCAGTGAGGATTGAAAAATGATGGTCAAAGACTCCGCTCTTTCCTCGCTTGCTTCTCTTAACAGCCTGGGCGATTTGTCTACTTTCAAAAATGCTAAATACACTAATAATTCTTCTCTCACTATGTTTATCTCATCTAATATTTCTCACACTTCCTGATAACTACAATGTCTCCATCGTCCCTCTCTTTTGTGAATTATGCATTCAGAACTGTTAGCCGTGTCTTCTGCCTCTACACACTATCTTCCTTTTTGATCTCTGATAGACCCTACTTTTTATTTAGTTATCCTCTTAAACTTTATATATTTATAAGACATCTCTTTGTTTTTGTTGATTTTACTTACCAATAATTTTCATGCTCTCTTTGCTTTCCTAATTTCCATTTTAATTTCACCCCTGCACTTTCTGTACTACTCCAGGCTTTCTGCAGAATTTAACTGTCGCCATCTGACAAAAGATAATTTGCGTTACCCTCCCTTGTATACCCCTTGATTTCCAGGGGCTGTAGATTTGGGGATCCCAACCTGTTTCTTTGTGGGGACATATTTGCTCTGAACCTTCACTTTCTCCTCCTTGAGTGCCTCCCTCTGCTCTGACACTGTAGTCATTTTCAATGCACTCTTATTCTCAACAAAAATATATTGCAGTGAGAAGGAAAGAACATCCGAGGCTAGCTAAGGCAGTAAAGGGTGGTATCAAATTGAAAACAATGGCATACAAAGTGGTTAATGTTAGTGGGAGGCCAGAGAATTGGGAAACTTTTAAAAACCAGCAAAGGACGTCTAAAAATAATAGAGGGAAGATAGATTATGAAAGTAAACTAGGAAGAAATATAAAAACAGATAGTAAGAGTGTAGTACAGGTATATAAAAAGGAAGAGAGTAGGTAAAGTCAACATTGGTCCCTTAGAGGAGGAGACTGGGGAATTAATAATGGGAAATAGGAAAATGGCAGTGAATTTGAACACGGATCTTCTAGCGCTATTCAAGGTAGAAGACAATAAAAACATGCCAAAAATGGAAATTGGGTAATCAAGGGGCAATAGGGTGTGAGGAACTTAAAACAATCACGATCACTAAAGGAAAATAATTCGATAAAATAAAGGAACTAAAGTTGGACAAGGACCTGATGGCTTGCATCCTAGAGTCTTAAAAGAAGGAGCTGTTGAGATAGTGGATGCATTGGTTGCAATATAAAGCAAAATTGCCTGGATTCTGGTGAGGTCCCAGCGGATTGAAAAACCACAAATGTAACGCCCTTATTTAAAAATGGCGTTTTTTTAAACAGGGAACTTGCGTATGTATTGGCACATGTGGCACAGCCTGGTCTCCAGTCGTCTTGGATCCACTTGCCACTGGAAAAAGACTTTACTCTGTCAAGCCCCTGTGGTGGCTGGTGTGCAACCACCACCCCACATTAAAATAATTCACGCACAGGCATTTTCCACTGTTTAAACTGAGTTTATCAGTCATCTGAGTACTCATTTTTAGTGTGAAACCAGATCATGCTCGAACCCGAGAGACTGCCTATAACGATGATAGACCAGTTAGCCCAACATCTGTCGTTGGGAAAATGCTGGCATCCGTTATTAAATTTGCAGTAGGAGGACATTTCGAAAAACATAATACAGTCAAGCAAGGTAAGCATGGTATTATGAAAGGGCATGCATGTTTACCCAATCTGTTGGAGTTCTTTGAGGATGTAACACGCAGAATGGATAAGGAGAAACCACTGGATGTTATGTGTTTGGAATTCCAGAAGACATTTGATAAGGGGCCACGTAAAAGGTTACTGCACAAGATAAAAATTCATGAGGTTGGGGGTAATATATTAGCATGGACAGAGGATTGGCTAACTAACAGAGAACAGAGAGTCGGGATAAATGGTTCATTCTCTGGTTGGCAACCAGTAACTAGTCGAGTGCCGCAGGGATCAGTGCTGGGACCCCAACTATTTACAATCTATATTAACGACTTGGAAGAACGGACTGAGTGTAACAGAGCCAAGTTTGCTGACGATACAAATATGGGAGGAAAAGCAATGCTTGAGGAGGATACAAACCATCTGCAAAGGATATAGACAGGGTAAGTGAGGGGGCAAAAATTTGGGAGATGGAGAATAACTTGGGAAAGTGTGACGTTATCCACTTTGGCAGTAAAACTAATAAAGCAAATTATTATATAATTGGAGAGATACTCCAAAATGCTGCAGTACAGAGGGACCTGGAGGTCCTTCAGCATGAAACACAAATAGTAAGTAGGCATGGAAAGCAAGTAATCAGGAAGGCAAATGGAATATTGGCTTTATTGCAAAGGAGATTGCCTATAAAAGCAGTGAAGTACTGCTACAAATATACTGGGTATTGGTGAGGCCACACCTGGAGTACTGCGTACAGTTTGGGTCTCCGCGGCAGTTCAGAAAAGGTTCACTAGGTTGATTCCTGAGATGAAGGGGTTGACTTATGAAGAAAGGTTGAGTAGGTTGGGCCGATACTCATTGGAGTTCAGAAGAATGAGAAGTGATCTTATTGAAATATGGACGATAATGAGGGGGCTCGAAATGGTAGATGCAAAGAGGATGTTTTTCCTCTTGAGGGAGTATAGAATTAGGGGGTATAGTTTCAGAATTAGGAATCGCACATGTAGAACTGGGGAGAGAAGGAATTTCTTCTCTCAGAGGCTTGTAAATCTGTGAAATTTTCTGCCCCAGAGAGGTGTGGAGGCTGGGTCTTTGAATATATTTAAGGTTGAGATAGACAATCTTTGAGCGATAAGGGAGTGAAGGGTAATGGGGAGGGGCCAGGGAAGTGGAGTTGAGGCCAAAGATCAGATCAGCCATGATCTTGTTGAACGGTGTAGTTGGTTCGAGGGGCCAAATGACCTACTCCTGCTCCTATTTATTATGGTAAAACTTGGCATTTCCAAATCGAGAGCTTTTACTCTTGGTCTATCTTTGTCCTTTTCCATATCTATGCCAAATCTAACTAAATTATGATCACTACCACCAAAACACTCTCCCACTGATACCCCCTCTCTGTGCCCAACTTTTTGCCGTGAAACTAACTTCACTCTTGTTGGCCTTGCTACGTACTGGCGAAAGAAATGTTCTTCTGGTTACGGAACTTACATCAGTATCACCTCCGAAGAGCTAAATCTCATACAACCCGCAAATTGAAACTCAACTAGCATAATCTCGAGCATCTGACTACATTTATTGCATCATGGAACTCACACAAGTAGAACTCAGAACATCCTTCTGCACTAAAAATCAGCTTAATACACAGGGTAACAACAGAATAAAAGCACCATACAGTACTATATAATTCTGTAAAAGTGAATCATTTTTTCACCTGAACACAGAACCCCTACGCCGACGCTGTCAGTGAGAAACGCATTCAATGTGAATGAGCTGCAGTTCCTGAGCTGCGACTCGTTTCCTTCACACTGGACATCATTCACCCACACGAGCCCTTCACTCTCTCTGTACTTTGAAGAATTATAAGCGGCTATCGCAGAGCCGCAGCCCAGCTGCCTGCAGACCACGTTGGCATCATTTATGTCCCATAGATTGTCCTGCACACTCCCCCAGCGGCCGTTGTAGTAAATCTCCACTCGCCCGTCACAGCGGCTTCCCCCCTTGGACAATCTCGGCGGCCAACCTTCATCTACAAAAAGAAACACATTGAGACAATGGGTAAACTGAACCCAAAGTATCCCATAGGTTACTACATCCCACCGGAAAACTATTATTCATTTTAATGATTAAAGTTCCTGAAATAAATACCCTCGAGGCCTAAGGACACATCCTCTAATCCATGACCGTGTCTCATTGAATAGATTATAGAGAGATCCCGAGCTGTGTCCAGGGGCTAATCTGAAAAAGGGGAAACTAGGGGAGCGGAGCAGGCCCGCTACTGATAAAAATTCGGAAATGATAAATACACTTTAGCAAGAATGTGCGGTGCCCAGAATTTAACACAATACTCCAAGCTGAGGCCAAACCATTGTTTTATCAAGGTTTAGCATAACTTCCTTACTTTTGTACACTATTCCCTTAATATTACAGCTAATGGTCTCAAATGCTTTATTAACGACGAATTCTGGATAATGCTCTGTATTAACGCGGACAGATTTAAACACCGTGACATGGGACATTCGTTTCATAGATTCAGAGAATGATTAGCACAAACGGCAACCATCTGGCCCAGCTTGCCGGTGCCGGCTCTTTGGTAGAGCTATGTAATTAATCCCACTCACCTTCTCTTTCCACATAGAAATCTACATGGTTTACCTGCAAGTATTGATCCAATTCTCAGTTGAATGTTGCTAATTAATCTTCTTCCATCACCCTTTCAGGCAGTGCATTCCGATCACAATAAATAGCTGCGTAATAAAATGATTCCACCTGTTGTTTCTGTTTCTTTTTTCGTCAATTTACATCGGATTCCTCTGGTTACTGACCCTTCTGTCACTGGAACCAGTTACTCTTCATTTACTCTATTAAAACCATTCATAATCTTGATCATCTCTATCAAATGTCCTCTTAACCTTTTCTGCTCAAAGGAGAACAAACCCAATCTTACCAGTCTCTCCACATTCCCTCATTTATGGTGCCATTCCAAAGAAGTCTCTTCTGCACTCTCTCCAAAACCTTGACATCCTACCTAAATTGCCCAGAATTGAACCGAATACTCCAGCTGAAGCCTAGTCGGTGTGTTATAAACCTTTAGCCTAAATTCTTACTTTTATACTCTATTTCGTTCTTATAAAACCTATAATCCCATATGCTTTTTAACAGCCTTCTCAACTTATCCTGTCACCTTCAAAGTTTTTTGTATGTTTGCCCTTAGTTCCCTCTGTTCCTGTACTACTTTTAAAATTGCAGCAATTAATTCATATTGTCTCTGCTCATTCGTCCTACCAAAATGTAACACTTCACACTTATCTGCGTTAAATTTAATGCATAGAACATAGAACATAAAAGTTAGGTGCAGGAGTAGGCCATTCGTCCCTTGCAGCCTGCACCGCCATTCAATAAGATCATGGTTGAGTATTCAACCTCAATACCCCTTTCCTGCTTTCTCTCCATACCACTTGATCCCTTTGGCCGTAAAGGCCATATCTAACTCCCTTTTGAATATAGCTAACGAACTGGCCTCAACAACTTTCTGTGGTAGAGAATTCCACAGGATAAGCACTCGCTGAGTGAAGAAGTTTCTCCTCATCTCGGTCCTAAATGGCTTACCCCTTATTCTTAGACTGTGACCACTGGTTCTGAACTCCCCAGTAACGGGAACATTCTTCCTGCCTCTAACCTGTCCAATCCTGTCAGATTTTATATGTTTCTATGAGATCCCCTCTCATTCTTCTAAACTCCAGTGGATACAAGCCCAATTGATCTAATCTCTGCTCATATGTCAGTGCTGCCATCCCGGGAATCAATCTTCGCTGTACTCCCTCAACTCCCTCAGATTAGGAGACCAAAACTGAACACAATATTCCAGGTGAGGCCTCACCAATGCTCTGTAGAACTGCAGTAAGAGCTCCCTGCTCCTATACTCAAATCCTCTAGCTATGAAGGCCAACATGCCATTTGCCTTCTTCACTGCCTGCTGTACCTGAATGCCAAACTTCAATGACTGATGTACCATGATACCCAGGTCTCGTTGCATCTCCGCGTTTTCTAATCTGTTATCATTCAGATAATATTCTGCATTCTTATTTATGCCATCAAAGTGGATAATCTTACATTTATCCAAATTATACTGCATCTGCCATGCACTTGCCCACTCGCCTAACCTGTCCAATTCACCCTGCAGCCTCTTAGCATACTCCTCACAGCTCACACTGCCACCCCGCTTAGAGTCATCTGCAAACTTGGAGATATTACATTCAATTCCCTCATCTAAATCACTGAACCCTGCGGCACCCCATGCGTGGCCTGTCTTTCCATTTCGGTGGTCGGTTGATGTCCACATGAATTTTTTCCGACATTTCCAAGTTTCAGTTCATCCACAAACTTTGAAATGATTTCCTGTATACCCAAACCTAGGTCATTCATGAATATCAGAAGAGCAGGTATCCTATTACTGACCCCTGGGGAACATTACTGTATACTTCCATCCATTTGGAAAAAGCAACCGTTCATCACTACATCCTTTCTATCCCTTAGCCAATTTTGCATCCAGGCCAAAACTTCCCCTTTTAATCCCATGGGCTTTAATTTTGCTAACAATTCGAATCGGTGGTACTTTGTCTTTTGAAAGCCCATATAAATAACAGGAGCCGCACTTCCCACATCATAGTTCAATGGACTGAGAGAAATCACCCGAGCAGATGACACTGGCGTCATTTCCATGTGAGCAGATAAACTGGTCCCAGGATGAAACCGGACAATCCCACAATTGGGTTTCGTTCCCCCGGCACCTGTAGTTCTCCTTCCACACTGGGCCGGTTCCCTCCCCAAAGTGAGCTGCTCCCGGGGTTGCGATTGCTGCCCCGCACTGAAGGTGTTCGCAGACCACGCTGGCGTCCTCTAAACCAAAGTAAGCATCACAAACTGTTCCCCACTGCGCTCCGTGTAGCACTTCCACCCGTCCGGAGCATCTGTTCCCTCCACCAACCAATCTTGGTACACGGTTCCCTGGTTTGGAAACAAATACAGATTGTAAATAGCTTGTAAATCTCCCTAAGTTTGCATAAAGGGCAGCATAGAAAACAGCGGGAAAAATAAGCATGTTTTCTACGACGATCATATATCCGTATTTTATATAAATTATCTCTTCAAAACAATTACAGTTAGTAAAGGATCCCATTAAAATGTCGGATAACTCAAAGCTGACAGTTCCTCCTAAAAAAGCTGATGGAATAAAGATATTTTACTTATGTATTTTTAATATTTTTACCTAGACTGACCCCACTTTCTGATGCACTCTTTTGTTTACACACTATCGTGCATTATTGCCATCTTCTTTGTTTCACTTTTTAAATTTCTGCTCACCTGAATCCTCCCCTCCATTCCCCACTATTTAGTTTAAAGCCCGACCTACAGCCGCAGTTCTTCGATTCGCCAGAACATTGCTCCCAGCATGATTCAATTGAAGCCCATCCAAACGGATTCCAATACCGATGCCAGTGCCCCATGAATGACGGACAAGTCCCTGGACCTGATGGCTTACATCCTACGGCCATAAGAGAAATGGCTGCAGAGATAGTGGATGCATTGGTTGTAATCTACCAAAATTCCTTGGATTCTGGGGCGGTCCCAGCGGATTGGAAAACCGCAAATTTAAAACAGGAGGCAGACAAATAGCAGGAAACTATAGACCAGTTCGCCTAACATCCGTCGTTGGGAAAATGCTGAGGTCCTTTATTAAGGAAGCAGTAACAGTTGGAAAAGCATGATTCAGTCAACCAGAGTCAGCATGTAGTTATGAAAGGGAAATCATGTTTGACACATTTACAAGATTTCCTTGAGGATATAACAAGGAGGGTGGACAAGGGTTAACCAGTGGATGTGATGTATTTGGATTTGCAGAAGGGATTTGATAAGGTGCCACATAAGAGCTTACTGCACAAGATAAAAGCTCATGGGGTTGGGGGTAATATATTAGCATGGATAGAGGCTTGGAAAACTAACAGAAAACAGAGAGTCGGGATAAATGAGTCATTTTCCAGTTGGCAAACAATGACTATTGGGATGCCGCAGGAATCGGTGCTGGGTCCACAACTATTTACAATCTATATTAATGACTTGGATGAAGGGTCCGAGTGTAATGTAGCCACGTTTGCTGATGATACAAAGATGGGTGGGAAAGCAAATTGTGAGGAGGACTCAAAGAATCTGAAAAAGGATATAGACAGGCAAAGTGAGTCGGCAAAAGTTTGGCAGATGGAGCAAAATGTGGGAAAATGTGAGGTTATCCATTTTGGCAGAAATAATAGAACATCAAATTATAGTTTAAATGGAGAAACATTGCAAAGTGCTATAGTACAGAGAGACCTGGGAGTCTTTGTGCACGTAACACAAAACATTAGTATGCAGGTACAGCAAATAATCTGGAAGGCAAATGGAATGTTGAATTGCATTGCAAGGGGGATAGAGTATACAAGCAGAGACTGTACAGTGTATTGGTGAGGCCACACCTGGAGTACTGCCTTCAGTTTTGCTCCCCGTATTTAAAGAAGGATATACTTGCAGTGGAAGCTGTTCAGAGAAGGTTCAATAGATTGATTCAGGACATGAGGGGCTTGACTTATGAGGATAGGTTGAGTAGCTTGGGCCTATACACATTGGAGTTCAGAAGAATGAGAGGTGATCTTATTGAAATTATAAGATAATGAAGGGACTCGACAAGGTGGATGCAGAGAGGATATTTCCACATATAGGTGAAACTAAAACTAGGGGTCATAGTCTTAGAATAAAGGGGTCGCCCATTGAAAACTGAGATGAGGATTAATTTATACTCTCAGGGGATTGTAAATCCATGCAATTCTCTGGCCCAGAGAGCTGCGGAGGCTTGAATATATTGAAGGCTGAGATAGATTTTTGAGCGATAAGGGAATAAAGGTTTTCGGGGAGCGGGCAGGGAAGTGGAATTGATTCCATGATCAGATCAGCCATGATCTTACTGAATTGCGGAGCAGGCTCGAGGGGCCAAATGACCTACTCCCGCTCCTATTTCTTATGTTCTTATGTTATTATCAATCAAATTCCATTTCAACCACATCAATTTGTGAGACATGGGTTCATCTCTCTGATCTTATGTCCAGTATGAAAATGTGCTCATGTTTCAGGTAGTAATCCAGTTCCTCTCCAGCCTAGAGGAGATGACCTTAACTCTAGCACAGGCATGCAACACGGCCTTTAGGAGGCACGGACTCATTTGCAGAGAACAGTATTTATCCCCATAACTATACTGTCCCCTACCACTCCCACATTTATTTTTACTCCCCCAACTTGAAAGCTCCCCTGTACAACGGTGCTCTTGTTCGCTTACTCATCCACCTTGTCCTTGACCACATGGGGAGGAAAAACCTCGGACAGGTTGGACAAGTGCAAGGGCTGAGGCTCCTCCAATGCTGCATTCTGCATCTCCATACCAGCCTCACTCGTAGTCACACCCTCCTGTAGCTGACCACAGATCAAATTTTAATTATGTAACTTCAGGGTTGTGACTGCCTGCTGGAATGCAGTGTCCAGATATCTCCACCCCTCCCTGATGTATCGCAGTGCTTGATGCTCGCAATCCAGCTGAGCAACTCTGAGCTGAATTCCTTCAATAGCTCAGTCCCCGTTACAAGGCCCACTATTCACTGCAACTGCTTGTACAGATATGACTCCAGGTGTGTCTCTATACCTCTCTTCCAGGGCATAATGCCGCCCTCTACCTGGGCACCGGCGTTATACACAGTGTAGAAGGCGGGACTGTTCGGTTTAATGCTCACATCCTGATTTTTACGTGAATGTTTTGATTGCTTTGTTGAGCAGTTGATCTGCCGACTGATAGTTGTTTTTCGTTGATGGGCATGTTACGTATCAAGGTCATAAAACAATCTCAATCAAGGAAGGATAGGTAAAATAATTTCCAAGTGTTGAAAAAATAGGAACAGTGGCGTTCCGAAGAGATTTAGGGGTCCATGCACACAGATCATTAAATGTAGTGATCAGGTACAAAAACAAAGCATTCTAGTGGAATGATAGCCTTTTTATCTATCGGGGTAGAATATAAAGAGGAGAAGGGTTTACCACAGCTGTACAAAACCCTGGTTAGACTACATCTGGAGTAAGGTGTACAGTTCTGGCACCACAGCTTACAAAACAGACCTAGAAAGGAGTGCAGCGCAGATTCAAAATAAAATTACTAGTTGTCCAATGGTTAAATTATGAGGATAGCTTAGATCTACTCGACTAGTATTGTCGAGAGTAAGTATGGTTAAGATTGATTTGCTTGAGATTTTTAGGATGGTGTCACAAAATGCAATCGATGCTAACTGAATTATTGATTTTATATCTGAGATCGATAGATTTATGGCAGCCAAAGCTATTAGGGCTATGGAACCAATGTAGTTAAAGGAAGTTCGGATACAGATCAGCAATGATCTCAGTGACTGGCCGAAAATGCATGAGAGATGGAAAAGACTAATGGGGCTGAACTACCTATGACTTTCCGTGTTCCAGGTCTGCTCCGATCCGCACCCTGCAACTCCCCTCCACTCTGCTCCAACTCTTCCATCTCCCTCCCCCAGTGTGATGTTATCCTCCAAGCCATCCAGTTTAGAATGGGCACCTCACTAAATTTCTTATCTTGTCCCAATTGTTACCCATTCTTTGATCTGCCTTAAATTCCCCAGTTTTAATTTCAATTACAATTACACGTCTTGAAAATGATCCTGTGAAACATCTCATTGAATTTAGAGTTTCTATAAGATAAAGAGACCAGACCAGTTTGTATTTTGGCTACTTAGCACGGGATAACCTCCCGGCATAATTTATGATTTCTCTCACTAAAAGACCTGAACACGTCGTAACAGAACGGGATCAACCTATAACTACTTATCGCTCAAAAAATGTTTGACGTATTACAGTGAAATCCCATAACCAGTTCCTTATTTAATCACACCCTTCCGCAAGGGGCCTCACTGGACAATGACTAAAATGACAATGATCGATGAGGTTCACGGGCCGGGACTGCAGATTCCCAGCTGTGTTCTCTCTCTTCCTCCCACTTTGCCCCTGTATAACGTGGACACTGAGTGACGATTTGAAGGGAATCACAGTAAATCCAATCTTTTCTAACCGACGTCCTCAACGAATGACCAGTAAACTTGCAGCACATGGCCAGAATTTCCCAGAATGATTTCGGCCACCACAGAACCAGACCTAGTTCATCCCTCAGTGATGAGGTTCAATAATCGCGAACAACCCTTGCACTGCCGGATCCAGATCGCTGCCTTTGATTAATGGCTACCACCTAATTTCAAGGATAGTTCCCCTAATAACAGCTGCTGTCCAAGAATATCCCCTCTTTCTTTCGTAATGAGCCACGGTCTTCGACCTGAAACGTTCACTCTGTTTGTCTCTCCGCCGATGCTCCCTGACCAGCTGAGTGTTTCCAGAATTTTCGGGTTTTATTTCAGATTTCGAACATCCGCAGTATTTTTGGTTACTTTTATAGCAGGATTCCTGGACTCTGGTGTAAACGTTGTTTCTCCCGTGAGGGCTTATGGAGTTAGAGTACAAGTAGCAGAGTGGATATAAGAACAAACTATTGCTTATTCGGAAATATTATGAAAGATTGAACAATCTGGGGCTCCTTGCTATAGAAAATGCTAAGTGGTGACCTGATAGAGATCTTTAAGATTTTCAACTGGTTTGAAAGGGCACAGTGTGGGGGAGATCAAAACTTGAAGCCATAAATATATTAAGAAGAAAGTCCAAATATGGATTTCAGGAAAAAACTTCTTTATCCAGAATGTGGAACTCGCTACTACAAGGAGTAGTTGAGAATAATATAATAGCTGCAGTTAAGGGGGCATTAATTGAGCAAATGAAGGAGAAAGGAATAGAAGTTTATGCTTATAGAGTTAGATGAGGAGGAATGGGAGAAGCACAAACACAGGCATGGACCATTTCGGCTGAATTACCTGTTTCTGTACTGTATATTGTATGAATTTCCGTGTAATATTTACAATAATTATAGAGCTGTGGTCGTCGCTAACAAGGCAGTATTTATTGCCTATACCTAGTTGCCTTGAAAAGGTGGTGATGGGTTTTCCTCTTGAACAGCTGCAGAACTTGTCATGAAGGAGCTCGCACAATGCTATTAGATGGGGAGTTCCAGGAATTTGACCCAACGATGATGAAGAATTTGCGATGTATATATATATGTTTAAGTTAGGATGCTGTGTGACTTGGAGAGGAATATGGTGGTGTTGGTGATCCCTTGCATTGACTGTCCTTATCCTTCTTGATGGTGGATGTCGCAAGTTTGAGAGATGCTGCAAAAGAAGGCTTGGCGTGTTGGTTCAGAGCATCCTGCAGATAGTAGGCACTGCAGCCATTGTACATCGATGGTGCAGGGAGCAGATGTTAAAGGTGGTGGATGCACTGCCGTTCCAGAAGATTACTTTGTCCTTGATGATATCGAGCTTCTCAATATTTATCAAAACTTGAAAAGAATAGGAGTGTGCAGTCACCTCTCGGATTCTACTGTGCAGTTACCTCCCGTGCTACCCACCATGACCGTGAACCCATTAATCAGGTTCCCCCGAAGCCAAGAAACTTACATCCCCAATCTCAGCTTCACAGTCTGTGTAAAATATCAGATCTCACATCAAGCGATTCGTTCAGGCGCAGAGCCAGGCTCACTGCGTATGCCCGGTAGCATCTGTCGGGTGGAGAATGGAGAGTTGGATTGAGATGGTAAGATTTCCAGCTCATTCACTGCGGCTTTGGGTCAAATCTCAATGTGAACTTGTTCTGTCTGCTTTGCAAATATTCCGAGTGCCAAGTATTTACTGCTCCCGGTGAGGGTGTTTAATCAATAAAATAATAGTGATATTATTACAACACAATCAGTGATCCTGCTTTAAAAAAAGTAACATTAGTAAAAGCGGGAGAATATTTGAATTATCATCTCAGTTTCCGGTATGGACTGTTGTGGACTTTATTCCCGAAGATAAGTGGTTCGCACTTGAGTGAGAGCTCCATTTCCCTCTTGGAGCGCTAAAATTGAATTTTGCAGGAGACGAGAATGATTAGCAACTGGTGCTAATTCTACAACTTTTAAAGTTTCAGTGCCCCAAACCGGGCAATACTAAATGTCTCCCCACCGTGTTCAGGAATGACAGGAAAGGAAAGAAAGGTGGTGTGGCAGTATTGATTAAGGATACTACTACAGTGGGGAGAGAGAGAGGATGGCCTGGAGGGGGTCAAGGACAGGATCCATTTGGTTAGAGTTAAGAAACAATAGAGGTGGCGTTATACTAATGGTGTATTCCGTAGGCTAGCTATGAGTGGGTCGGATATAGAGGAGCAAATTTGGAGGAAAATTAGAGATGGTTGTAAGAACTACAGAGTAGTGATAATGGGAGGTTTCAATTAACATAGTAAACGTGTAAAGGGCAGAGAGGGGGAAGAATTTCTGAAGTGTGTTCAGGAGCACTATATTAATCAATACGTTTCAGGCCCACTGATGAAAGAGGCTTTGCTGGATCTGGCTCTGCGAAGTGAGGTGAATCAAGTTTCAGTAGAAGAACAGATAGGGAGCAGTGATCATAGTATTATAAGTTTTCGTTTAGCTGCGGAAAAGGAAAAAGAGAAACCTAGACTCAAAATATTTAAATGAAGGAGGACAAATTTCAATCGGTTGTGAATGGAGCTGGCCTGGGTAAATTGGAATACGAAATATGAGCAGGAGTATGCCATTTGGCTCCTCGAGCCACCTCCGCCATTGAATATGATCATGGCTGATCGGAGCTTGGGCTCAACTGCACTTCCCTACCCGCTCCCTATAACCCTTCACTCTCTTATCTTTCAAAAATCTCTCAATCTCCAACTTAAATATAATCAATGACCCAGCCTCCACAGCTCTCTGGGGCAGAACCTGCTCAACCTTTCATCACAATTCAACCCCTTCATCTCAGGAGTCAACCTAGTGAACCATCTCTGAAATGCGTGCAATGCAAGTATATCATTCCATAAATAACGAGATAAAACTGTAAGCAATACCCTCGGTGTGGTCTTATCAATAGCGTGTACAGTTGTAGCATGACTTCCCTGCTTTTATACTCCATCCCTCTTGCAATAAAGGCCTAAATTCTACTTGCCTTCCTGATTACTTGCTGTACCTGCATAATAATTGTTTGTGTTTCATACACAAGGAAGCTCAGGTCCCTCTGTACTGCAACATTTTGTAATCTCTCTCCATTTAAATAATAATTGGCTTTTTTATTGTTCCTGCCAAAGTGGATAACCTCACACTTCCCCACATTGTACTCCATCTGTCAAATGTTTGTCCACTCACTTTGGCTGTCAATATCTTTTTAAAGACTCTTTGCTTCTTCCTCACAACTTGCTTTCCCACCCATCTTTGTATCAGCAGCAAACGTGGCTACATTACACTCGGTCCCTTCATCCAAGCCATTAATATAGATTGTGAATAGTTGAGGCCCCAGCGCCGATCCCTATGTCACCCCACTCATTATACTTTGCCAAAAGGAAAATGACCCATTTATCCTGACTCTGTTTTCTGTTAGTTAGCCCCCTTTATTCATGCTAATATAATCAAAGATTGGTACATAAAATCTCAAAAGGGGCTACCTTTAAAGATGAGATTGTTCTGGTAAATTCGTGGCGTATTCCCACGAGCGGAAAAGGTAGGGCAACCAAAGCCAGAGCTCCTTGAATAACGAAGGAGATAGAGAGTAATGTAAAGCAGAAAAAGTGGCTTATGACAGATGTGAGGTTGAACATATAAGTGAGAACCAGGCTGAATACAGAAAGCTCAGAGGGGAAGTGAAAAATGAAATAAGAAGGGCAAAGCAGGTGTATGATAATAGACCGGCAGCGAACATATAAATAAATCAAAAGTGTTCTATAGGCCTTTAAATAGTAAACAGCTAGTAAAAGAAAGAGTGGGCCAAATAGGGGTGGAAAATGTGACCTATGCATGGAGGCAGAGGGCATGGCTGAGGTGCTAAATTAGTATTTTGCATCTGTCTTTACCAAGGCAGAAGATGCTGCCAAAGTCATAGTGAAGGAGGAAGTTGAGTTATTGGATCGGATAAAAATTGGTAAAGAGGAGGAACTGGAAATGTTAGCTGAACTTAAACTAGATAAACCACCAGGACCAGATGGGATGCATTTTAGAATTAAGAGGGAAGTAAAGGAGGAAATTGTGGAGTTACTGGCCATAATCGTCCGATCATACTTTGTTCCAAAAAACGTGCAAGGATAAACCCAGCAACAACAGGCCAGTCAGCTTAACCTCGGTGGTGGGGAAGCTTTCAGAAACAGTAATGAGGGACAAAATTAACATCACTTGGAGGTGTGTGGATTAATTAAGGGAAACCAGCACAGATTTTTGAAAGGCAAATTGTGTTTAATCAACATGATTGTAAATTTTTGATGAGGCAACAGAGACGGTTGGTGAGAGCAATGCAGTCAAAGTCGTGTACATGAAATCCGAAAAGGTATTTGATAAAGTGCCACATAATTGACATGCCAGCAAAGATGAAGCCCCTGGAATAAAAGGGACAGTGGCAGCATGAAATTGCCTAAGTGACAGGAAACATACAGTGGTGACGGAGGAAGGAAGGGATCGACAACAAGAGGAAATAGACAGGCTGGTGAAATGGGTGGACACGTGGCAGATGATGTTTAGTCCAGAAAAGTGCGAAGTGATACAGTTTGGTTGGAAGAACGAGGCGGGGTAACATACACTAAAGGATACAATTCTAAATAATAGCAACAACAACTTTTATTTATAGAGCGCCGTTAACGTAGTGAAACATTCGGCACATAAGGAGAAATTAAGGCAGGGGATTGGTCGTGGAGCGTCTGAAAGGATGGAAAGGTGGAAAAGTTTAGGTAGGAATTCCAAAGTTGGGGCCGAGGCAATAGAAGGCACAGCCACCATTGATTGAGCGATTATATCCAGGGATACTCAAGAAGGCAGAATTAGAGGAGTGCAGACATCTCGGGGATTGGGGGGCTGGAGCACTTTACAGCAATAGGGAGGGGTGAGACTATGGCGGGACTTGAAAGCAAGGATGAGAATTTTGAAATTTTTTTAAAAGGGTGTAGAAGCAGAGAGAACTGGGCTGCTGGGCACAATTCGTTGAAGGTAGCAGGGCAGATTGAGAAAGCGCTTAATATAGCATACGGGATCCTGAACTTTGTGAATAGAGGCAGAGAGTACTGAGAGGGTCCAGAAAAGAGGGACTAGAATGCTTCCAGGAATGAGGGACTGGTGAAGCTGTGCTTGTTCTCCTTCGAGCAGAAAAGATTGAGAGGAGACGTGAGTGGTGTTCAATATCATGAGGGGGCTGGACAGGGTAGATTGAGAGAAATTGATCCCTTTGGTAGAAGGGTCGAGAACTCGAGGACAACAATTTAAGGTGATTGGCAGAGGTCTGAAGGCAACATGAGGATTTTTTTATGCAGCGAGTGGTTCGGATTTGCAATGACAGGATGCCTGAGGAAGACTCAATCATGGCTTTCAACAGGGAATCGGATAATCACCAGAAAGAAAAACAATGCAGGGCTGCAAAGAAAGGGCGGGGACTGGGAATAGCTGAGGTGCTCTTGCAGTTAGCCGGAATGAGGTTGATGGGCCTAATGACCTCCTCTGTACTGTAACCATTCTATGACTCTATGATTTACTGAAAGGCACTGGCAGCGCTCAGCACAATGTGCAATGTCAGCTCAACCATTCATAGTTGCAGTGAGAAACCGCTCAGCAGCAGGGACAACAAATGCTTACCCCTTGCCAGCTCAGTGTGTGCAGTCAAAGTAATAGGATTGAAAAATAGCAACTAACTTCTGATTGTACAAGTCAGCCAGTGAATTATAACGACTATTTGTGGAAAATTCCACCTCTTCACCCGAAAGCCAAGAAATGTAATACAGAAAGCTCTTTAAAGTCCTCCCCTTTATCAAGATGTGAATGCTTCGAAACTTTCGCTATCTATCTAGAGGCAGCTGCACTCTAACCCGTACATTCCCATAACTATCGGAATTTGTACCTGAACAGATAACTCCAACATCCCGCTGGTGTCCGCAGCCAGGTGGACCAATAACAGGCCCTGACCCTTCTCCAAATTGAGCATCAAGTGGCGCTGCTACTCCTGAGCCACAACCCAGCTCGTTACAAACAGCTTCCGCATTCTGTAGGACCCAGGACCTATCACCGCAAACAGTCCTCCAGATTCCATTCCCGTAAATCTCCAGTCTCCCCGCACAGGGACTGCTTCCATTCACCAGTCTGGGCTTGGCGCTTCCTGGGAATTATATTTAATCTCATCAATTAATCCATTGCCATGTTTATTTAATCAGGCGAGAGACAATTAAACACTGACATCAAACTTCAACATGTTAGACATAGTGTCGGTGATACGAGTTTCTATCTTATCGCCGCACATCTTAAAATAACATGCGTAAGATAAACCCTTCTATTTTGTGCTTTTCATTTGAAAGTTGAAAATTTCATTATCGTCTGCAGTCCCTCGAAATAGAGGCAGACTTGCTTCCACTCTAAAAGTGAGTTCTTAGGTGACTGAACGGTCCAATATGGGAATTACAGTTGTTAAAGGAAAGGGTAGGTGGGACTGTTTGCCACATGCTCCTTCCGCTGCCTGCGCTTCATTTCTACATGCCCTTGGCAACGAGACTCGAGGTGCTCAGCGCCCTCCCAGAAGCTCTTCCTCAACTTAGGGCGGTCTTTGGCCAGGGAATCCCAGGTGTCAGTGGGGATGTTGCATTTTATCAAGAAGGACTGAAACACATCCTCTGCCCACCCGGGCTCGCTTGACATGTAGGAGTTCCGAGTTGAGTACATGCTTTCGGAGTTTTGTGTTAGGCATGCGAACAATGTGGTTCGCCCAATGGAGCTGGTCGAGTGTGGTCAGTGCTTCGATGCTGGGAATGCTGGCCCATTCGAAGACGCTAACGTTGGTGTGTGTGTCCTACCAGGGGATTTGCAGGATCTTGCGGAGATAGTGTTGGTGTCATTTCTCCAGTGATTTGAGGTGTCTACACTATATGGCCCACGTCTCTGAGCCATACAGGAGAGCGGGTATCACAACAGCCCTGTAGACCAGATTTGGTGGTGCCAGATTTGAGGGCCTGATCTTCAAACACTCTCTTCCTCAGGCGGCTGAAGGCTGCGCTGGTGCACTGGAGGCGGTGTTGAACCTCGCTGTCGATGTCTGCCCTTGCTGATAATAGGTTCCCGATGAATGGAAAGTGATCCACGTTGTCCAGGGCCGCGCCGTGGAACTTGATGACTGGGGGACAGTGCTGGGTGGCGGGGTCAGGTCGGTGGAGGACCTCTGTCTTTCGGTTGTTTTGTGTAAGGCCCATGCTTTCATATGCCTCGGTGAAGATGCTGACGATGACTTGGAGTTCAGTCTCTGAATGTGTGCAGTCGCAAGCATCATCCTCGTACTGTAGTTTGACGACAGAGGTTGGGATGGTCTTGGACCTGGCCTGGAGTCGACGAAGGTTGAAGAGATTCCCACTGGTTCTGTAGTTTAGTTCTACTCCAGCGGGGAGCTTGTAAAGTGTGAGGTGGAGCATTGCAAAAAGAGAAGAGTTGAAAATTGAATCCAGGGACTGCAACACAATCGCACCGAGATGATCAAATGTTGATGAATTTAAATGAAAATATTTCTGTCACAATCGAGAAAACATCTAATTATTGTGGGCAGGTCAGGCGTTTAACTCACTCACACGGATGGACCTTTCTGAATGCTGAGTAGTGAGTGACTTAAACTGAATCGTGAGATATGAAGTAATCATATTTGGCAAATTCAAGGGGTAATGGATAAAACCCTGAAGAAATTCGGACCGAAGGCTGCAAAACATTCAGGAGCAGCAGGTGCACCAGATGTCCAGGTATTCCCGGCCCTGTACACCTCTGTGTACTTACTTATGGAGAGAACTATTCTCAAATAGTCCAACCGGGAAATGAATGTCCATTCACAATACGCTATCCCGGCATGTTTCAGGGACATCCATGTTGCGCACAGCATGACCCCCAATAAGCAACTGGAGTAAATAGCTAATAAATCAGTTTCGATAGCGACGCGACAAGAACTATGGGCCAGGATTCCAGGAGAATTCTCTGCTCTTTTCCAGCATTCCCATGGGATGATGTTTATTTATCAGAACAATTTGTTGCTCTTGTCTAAGATTCTTTCTTTGTTGTTTAAATATCTATCTAAATCTCTTAAGAATGGATTCTTATTGTGTAGTTTCCTCCCGTGCTGCCACAATAACCGCGAGCCCATTGCCCAGGCTCCCCGAGGCAGGGAAGCCTCCCTCCCCAGTGTCAGATTCACAGTCTGTGCAAAATATCAGATCTGTCATGAAGCGATGAGCGCAGGCGCACAGCCGGGCTCACGGCGCATGCCCGGTAGCTGTCGGGTCGAGAATGGGGAGTTGGATTGAGATTGAGATTGTGACATTTCCAGCGGTTCCGCTCATTCACTGCGGCTTTGGGTCAAATCTCAATGGGAACTTGTTCTGTCTGCATTGTAAATGTGCCGCGTGTCAGGTATTTACTGCTCTCGGTGGGTAGGGGTGAGGGTGTATTACATATAATAATAGTGAGATTAGGATACCACAAACAGTCATCCTTTATTAATAATGTAACATTAATAACCGAAGGACACTGATATTATAATCTCCCAGTTTCCGGGGACGGACAGTTGCGGATTATTTTACTTCTGCTTTTTCCGCAAACCACCAAACGCGGCAGGAGATGAGAGACAGGAGAAAGATGTTTACCTGAGCAGATGACGCCGGCATCCCCGGAGTGTGGCGCGGGATAGTGATCCCATGGGACATCTGACACACACTCCCACAGAGCGGCCTCGGTCCCGCCGCACTGAACCTGTGACGTCACAATGGGTCCGGCCCCTTTCCCAAAGTGAGCCCCGCCCGGTGCCGACAGCGCGACCCCGCAGCCGAGCTCCCGACACACAACAGCGGCGTCCCGCAGGTCCCAGCGACGATCATCCACAGTTCCCCACTGTCCCCTGTAGTGAATCTCCAGTCTCCCAGCGCACGGGTCGCCCCCATTCACCAGTCTCAGCTTCATCAGCTCTGTAAAATATCAGAAATAACATCAAGAGGTTGCTGTGTATTAAACCCGTAGTCTCCCAGCGCGCGGACCGCCCCCATTCACCGGAGACGTGGGAACATGTGAGGAATCAGTGGGAACATCAGACTGTGCCCAGACCCCGAATGAAACCGGAGTAAATATTGAACATGGCAAAAGGAAGAGTGAACTATTAATGCACGGTGTAAACGAGCAGTGAAAATGGGGTCAACAAGAAGTTCCCAACCTAAGAGCGGCTCCCACGAGGGCCGGGTGGGCGATAGGCTCAGAATATATTCCAGCTTCTGAAGAGGTGAGAAGGACGTGGCTGAAATGGTCAGCTTTCCATATAGCACAGTCTAGATTGGCCGAAAATAGAGAGACCCTCAAATCCAGTATGGATTAGAAGAAATCGCCTCCATCCCCGTAGCCAATTGAGATAGAGGCGGGGCTGGATGGTCTTGTGATCTTCATGTAAGCACTGATTGGTGAGATGGAAAGTGAGAGCTCGTTCGGGACGAAGAGCAGTGTCATTTGAACCGAACCTTCAGTCTCTGCCCTTCAGTAAACTCCTTTATTATTGGTCTGCATGAAGGTAGCAGCCACCTCTCAGCTGTAATTAAAGATCTTTAGTAGCAGTCAGCGGGAAGCATTCAGAGAGGCAAACAGGAAGCGGGCGATCAAAAGGGCCTGAGATTGTCACCCGCCATAATATTCAATGGAAGTATCAGAGCCGAGGTGCCAGATAAAGTGACAATACATTGCGATTACCTGACGGGTCAGCCTGACTGTTCCCGGGTCTGCCTGAAATGAGACATTGAGAATTAGAATTGGTTGAGGCAAGAAATGAATGGAACTGTCAGAAAGAAAAGTCACAAATAGAACAAACTGTGGGCAAGAATTCCCGTCACTTTGCAGGGTCTGTGATTTAATCTATTTTTCATTCCTCATAAAACTGCAAATACAATATCTGCAGAAAGCTTAAAAAGTCTAAAGTGCCTACAATTTATCGAGAAATGTTTTCACACAAACACAGACACCTGGGTTCCCGCTGTCCTTGTGGTGACGGTGTTCGTGACCCATTTATTACAGGTGTGTAGGTGCCTTGATTAAGCGGTGCTGATAGGCCCGCTCTTTGGTTCTCTGCATTATTAATTGTGATGGCGATTCCGAACCAAAGCCCATGAAGGAACAGAAATAAAATTAAAATTAAATTAAAGATTATCTTAGAGTGATGAACTTCAGTACTTTTATTTTAATCCAATGGCTACCACGTGGAAATGTCAACATTTCAATAAAATTGCAATTGAGAGTTTCTGCTACTCATTTTATTCCAACGTCCTCAAACAAAACAAACACAACAAAATAAACCGTTCGTCATCTGGGTTCACATCTCCTGTCTCCGTGCTGGCTGTGCCTCATTAAGTTATTCCTGTGCGGATTGTCTTGTAATCTGCCCTCGCCGAATTGTTCCATCATTTTACCCGTTAATGATGTTCGGTTAATTCTCCTCTCGTTTACTGATTAAGCCTTGCTGATTTTTAAAATGCAGCCAGTATGCTGACCTGCTCCCAATACCCCTGGTGGTATTGAGTCCCACAGATGACATGGTTACTTTCTATTATATACGTTATATAATACAGACAGGGTGACGCCGATTTGTGTCCTAAGCTGCGCTTGGAGAGCGTTTTTGAACGATACACATTTTCCCAAACATAAGTTCTCTGCTCTCGTCTGCCTCGAGTTCTGTCAGTGCGTGACTTGCTTCCACACCACGAGAGTCTCAACTTTCGTTACTAACTCTCATTGATAATAGTTAGTGCCTGTAAATTCCTCTTTTCTTGTTACCCATTGACAGACTAGTGGGAATAGTCTTTCAGTATTTCCTAAAAAACGATAACAAACTCAGCAACTCTTAGGTTAAGGGTTCAGGATATCTCCTTGCGGCTGGAGAAGCAGTTGGAGTGGGCGGGAAAAGATCCAGTTTTAGTGATCCATGTAGGAACCAATGACATAGGTAGAACTAAGAGTGAGGTTCTGCTGAGTGTGTTTGAGGAGCTAGGGTCTAACTTCATAAGCAAAACCTCAAGGGCAATAATTTCTGGATTACTACCGAACCACGCACAAATTGGTATATGGTCAACCAGATCAGAGAGTTAAATGCATGGCTCAAAGCGTGGTGTGGGAGGAAGTGATTTCAATTTATGGGGCACTGTCACCAGTACTGGGGAAAGAGAGAGTTGTTCCGTTCGGACAGGCTCCACTTCAACTGGGCTGGCACCAACATCCTGGCAAATTGAATAACTAGGGAAATAGATAGGGCTTTAATCTGAAACTTGGGAGGGATGGGGAAAGAAAGGGTCAGGTAAGAAGAAATTTAAATACCTGAAGAGAGAGGTTAATGCAAGAGAGCAATGAAACAATTTGGGTAAAGTAAGCACAGTGTCACAAGAAGCGACACAGGTAGCAGTGCAGCAGAGAATAAGATTAAAAAAAGGAATAATGTTTTGAAAAAAATGAAAGGCTCTTTATCTGTGCACCGGGCACTCTTAACAAGGTAGACAATCTATTGGCACAATAGAGAAAAATGTATTTGATCTAATAGCCATTACAGAGACGTGGTTGAAAGGTGACGAAAATTGGGAAATAAAAGCCGACTTGACGTTTAGAAAAGAAGACAGACTGGTAATGGAGGGGGTAGCACTTATAATAAAGGACGACAGAAGGACAGTAGAGAGAAAGTATCTTGGCTAGGAAGATCAGGAAGTAGAATAAGTATTGGTGAAGATAAGGAATAACGAGGTGCAGAAAAGACTGGTGGGAGTAGTGTATATGCCTCCTAACAGTAGCTACACCATTGGACAAAATATTAATGAAGTAATAGTAGGAACTTGTAACAAAAGGTAATGCGGGGACTTTAATCTTCAAGGTAGCCTTGAGGAAGAGTTTATATAGTGTATCCCGGATAATACTCTTGAACAGTACATTATGGAACCAAACAGGGAGCAGGCTATTTTATACCTGGTACTGTGTAATGAGACAGGATTAATACATTATCTCCTAGTAAAGGATCCTCTACGAAAGAGTCATCATAGCATGGATGAATTTCAAGTTCAGCTGGACGGTGAGAAAGTTCGATCTCAAACCAGTTTCCAAACCTTAAATAAAGGAGACTACAAAGATATGGGCAGAGTTGGATTAAGTGGACTGGGAAAAAAGATTAAGTAAAAGATGGTTGAAGAGCAGCGGGGGCATTTAGGGAGATATTTCATAATTCTCAACACAAATACATCACAATAAGAAGGATGAAATAGCAACGCATTTTGAAAGCAGTGACAGGATCGGTCCAAGTCAGCGTGGATTTATGAAGGGGACATCATGCTTGAAAAATCTTCTGGAATTTTTTGAGGATGTAACTAGTAGAGTGGACAAGGGAGAACCAGTGGATCTGGTGTATTTGGACTTTCAAAAGGCTTTTGACAAGCTCCCACACAAGAGATTGGTGTGCAAAATCAAAGCGCATGGTATTGGGGGTAATATGCAGACGTGGATAGAGAACTGGTTGGCAGACAGTAAGCAGAGAGTCGGGATAAACGGGTCCTTTTCGGAATGAAAGGCAGTGACCAGTGGAGTGCTACAGCGATCAGTGCTGGGGCCCCAGCACTTTACAAAATACATCAATGATTTCGATGAAGGAATTTTGTTTAATATCTCCAAGTTTGCAGATGACACTAAACTCGCTGATGGTGTGAGCTGTGAGGGGGACGCTAAGAGGCTGCATGGTGAATTGGACAGGTTAGGTGAGTGGGCAAATGCATGGCAGATGCAGTATAATGTGGATAAATGTGAGGTTATCCACTTGAGGCAAAAAAAGCGAAGACAGAATATTATCTGAATGATGGCAGATTAGGAAAAGGGGAGGAGCAACGAGACCTGGATGTCATGGTTCATCAGTCATTGAAAGTTGGCATATAGATACAGCAGGCAAATGGCATGTTGGCCTTCATAGCGAGGGGATTTGAGTATAGGAGCAGGAAGTCTTACTGCAGTTGTACAGGGCCTTGGTGAGGCCTCACCTGGAATATTGTGTTCATTTCTGGTCTCCTAATCTGAGGAAGGACGTTCTTGCTATTGAGGGAGTGCAGCGAAGGTTTACCAGACTGATTCCCTGGATGGCTGGACTGACATATGAGGAGAGACTGGATCGACTGGGCCTTTATACATTGGAGTTTAGAAGGTTGAGAGGGGATCTCATAGAAACATATAAAATTCTGACGGGTCAGGACAGATTAGATGCAGGTAGAATGTTCCTGATGTTGGGGAAGGCCAGAACCAGGGGACACAGTCTTAGGCCATTTGGGAGTGAGATGAGGAGAAACTTTTTCACTTAGAGAGTTGTTACCCTATGGAATTCCCTGCCGCAGAGAGTTGTTGAAGCCAGTTCATTGGATATATTCAAGAGGGAGTTAGATATGGCCCTTACGGCTAAGGGGCTAAGGGGATCAAGGGGTACAGAGAGAAAGCAGGAAAGGGATACTGAGGGAATGATCAGCCTTGATCTTATTGAATGGTGTTGCAGGCTCGAAGGGCCGAATGGTCTACTCCTGCACCTATTTTCTATGTTTCTATGTTGCTATGAAAGACTTTAAGAGAAGGGATAACCATCCGTGGCTAACTAAGGAAATAAAGGATGGTAGCAAATTGTAAACAATGGGAAACAACGTGCCACGATTAGTGGGAGGCCAGAGGATTGGGAAACTTTAAAAACCAGCAAAGAACGATTAAGAATATAATAAAGAGAGGGAAGATAGATTATGAAAATAAACTAGCAAGAAATATAAAAACAGATAGTAAGAGTTTCTACAGGTACATAAAAAGGAAACGAATGTCTAAAATAAATGTTGGTTGCTTAGAGGACGAGACTAGGGATTTAATGGGGATCAGGGAAATGGCAGAGACTTTGAACAAATATTTAGTGTTGGTCTTCATGGTAGAAGACATTATAAACATGCCAATAATGGATAATCAATGGGCTATAAGGGAGGGAGTAACTTAAAACCATCATTGCCACTAAAGGAGAAGTACACGGTAAAATAATGGGTTAAAGATGGACAAGTCCCCTGCATCTGATAGCTTGCTTCCTAGGGTCGTAAAAGAAGTGCCTGCAGAGATAGTGGATAGTTTGGTTATAATCTACCAAAATTCCCTGGATTCTGGGGAGGTCCCAGCGGATTGGAAAACCGCGAATGTAACGCCCCTATTTAAAAAACGAGGCAGGCACAAAGCAGGAAACTATTGACTAGTTCGCGTAACCTCTGTCGTTAGGAAAATGCTGGATTCCATTAATAAGAAAACACTTGCAGGACATTTGGAAAAGCATAATTTAGTCAAGCAAATTCATCATAGTTTTATGAAAAAGAAATCATGTTTGGCACATTTCCTGGAGCTCTTTGAGGATGTAACAAGCAGGGTGGATAAGGGCAAACTAGTGGATGTGTTGTATTTAGATTTCCAGAAGGCATTCAATAAGGTGCCACATAAATGGTTACAGCACAAGATGGGGTTGAGGGTAATTTATTAGCATGCATAAAGGATTGGGTAGCTAACAGAAAACAGAGAGTCGGGATAAATGGCTCATTTTCCGGTTGGGAAACAGTAACTAGTGCGGTGCCACAGGGATCGGTGCAGGGGCCTCAACTATTTACAATCTATATTGAGGAATTGGATGAATGGACCGTGTAATATAGCCTTGTTTGCTGATGATAAAAAGATGGGTGGGAAAGCAAGGTGTGAGGAGGACACATGAAATCTGCAAAGGGATATAGGTAGGGCAAAACATTTGGCAAATGGAGGATAATGTGGTAAAGTGTGAGGTTATCCACTTTGGCAGAAACAATTTCAAAGCAAATTATTATTCAAATGCAGAAACATTACAAAATGCTGCAGTACAGAGAGACCTGGTGGTCCTTGTGCATGAAACACAAAGTTAGTTTGCAGGTAAAGCATTAATCAGGACGGCAAATGGACTGTTGTCCTTTATTGCAAAGAAATGTAGTATCAAACAGAGAAGTCCTGCTACAACTGTACATAGAAACATAGAAAATAGGTGCAGGAGCAGGCCATTCGACCCTTCGACCTTGCACCACCATTCAATATGATCATGGCTGATCATGCAACTTCAGTACCCCACTACTGCCTTCTCTCCATACCCCCTGGTACCTTTAGCCACCAGGGCCATATCTAACTCCCTTTTGAATATATGCAACGAACTGGACTCAACAACTTCCTGTGGTAGAGAATTCCATAGGTTCACAATTCTCTGGGTTTCTCCTCATCTCGGTCCTATATGGCTTACCCCTTATCCTTAGATTGTGACCCCTGGTTCTGGAGTTCCCCAACATTGCGAAGATTCTATCTGCATCTAACCTGTCCAATCCCATCAGAATTTATTCATGACTCAGATCTAGATTACCGCGTACAGTTTTGCTCTCCTTATTTATGGAATGATATACTGCATTGAAGGCAGTTCAGAGAAGGTTCACTCGGTTGATTCCTGAGCGGAATGGGTTGAATTATGAAGAAAGGTTGAGCAGGTTGGACCTATACTCAAGGAGTTCAGATGAATGAGAGGTGATATTATTGAGACCTGTACGATAATGAGGGGGCTCGACAAGGTAGATGCAAAAGGATATTTCCCCTCGTGGGGGAACTTGGGGGCATAGTTTTAGTATAAGGGGTAGCCCAACTAAAACTGAGATGATCACGAATATCTTCTCTCAGACGGTTATACATCTGTAGAATTTTCTACCCCAGAGAACTGTGGAGGATGGGTCATTGAATATATTTAAGGCGGATATAGCCAGAATTTTGAATGATAAGGGAGTAAAGGATTAAGGGGCGGGGCGGGGGCGGGGGTGGGGGTGGCGGGCAGGGAAGTGGAGCTGAGCCTATGATCAGATCAGCCAGGATCTTATTGAATGGCAGAGCAGGCTCGAGGGGCCAAATGGCTTACCCCTGCTCCTATTCCTTATGTTAATATGTTCTTATATATACTAGACAAATGAAATTGGCAATGGTTGTCTGGAGGATGGGTTCATGGAATGCGTTCGGGACAGTTTCCTAGAACAATACTTCATGAAATCAAACAGGGAACAGGATATTTTAAATCATATATTATCTAATGAGACAGGGTTAATCATCAATCTCATAGTAAAGGATCCTCTTGTACAGATGATAATAATACGATAGAATATCACCTTACTTTTGAGAGTGACTTGCAAAAGTCCAAAACTAGAGTCTTAAACTTAAATAAAGCCAATTACAAAGATATGAAGGGCGAGTTAGTTAAGGTAGGTTGTAAAAATGGATTAAAAAGTATGGCAGTAGATAAGCAGTGGCTAGTATTTACATAAATAGTTCATAATTCTCAACAACAAATTCCATTGAGAAAAAAAACTGCACAGGATGAGAGGTCTACCCTTGGCTAACTGAATAAGTTAAGCATAGCACTGGATTCAAAGATGAAGCTTATAATGTTGCGAAGAGTACTGGTAAGCCTGAGGATTGGGAGAATTTCAGAGGAATTCAGAGAGCAAATGATGACCCAAAAATTGGTAAAAAGTGAAAAGATACACTGAGAGGAAGCTAGTGAGAAATATAAAAACGGATTGTTTGCTTCTACAAGTATGTAAAAAGGACGAGGTTAGCCAAAGTAAAGATTAGAGGTTGAGGCAGGAGAAATTATGATGGAGAATAAGGATATGTCAGGTCAGTTAAACAAATATTTTATATCAGTCTGCACCATAGAAGACGCATAAAGCATACCTAAAATGTTGTGGAACAAAGGGTCTAATTAGGGTGAGGAACTTAATGCAATTAATATAAGTAGAGAAAAAGTACTAGATAAACTAATGGGACTATAACCGATGAATCCCATGGACCTGACAGACTGTGGCATCGGGTTCTAAAAGAGGTGGCTGCAGTGATAGTGGATGCATTAATGCAGATCTTTCAATATTCCATAGATTCTCGAATGCTCCCAGCAGATTGGAAGGTTCAAAATGTAACAGGGCTATTCAAGAAATGAGTGAGGGAGAAAACAAAGAACTATAGTCCAGTTAGTCGGACATCAGTCATCGGAAATTGCTGGAATCCATTGTTAAAGAGTGGTATCAGGGCACTTAGAAAATCATAACATTACTAGTCAGAAGCAACATGGTTTTATGAAAAGGAAATCGTGCTTCAAACATTTGTCATCGTTTTTTTGAGGATGTAACTAGCAGGATAGATAAAAGGGAACCAGTGGACGTAGTTTATTGGATTTCCAGAAGGGATTCGATAAGATGCCACGTAAAAGGTTATTACACAGGATAAGTGCTCATGGGATTGGAGGCAATGTATTAGCATGGATAGAGGATTGGTTAACGGACAGAAAACAGAGAGTAGGGTTCAACGGGTCTTTTTCAGGTTGGCAGGCTTTAACTAGTGGGGTGCTACAAGGATCAGTGTTGTGGCCTCAGCTCTTTACAATCTATATTAATGACCTAGATGAAGGGGCCGAGTGTAATATGTCCAAGTTTGCTGATGATACAAAGCTAGGTGTGACAGTAAGCTGCGAGGAGAACACAAAGCGTCTGTAAAGGGATATAGATAGACTAAGTGAGTGGGCAGTAAGGTGGTAGATGAAGTATAATGTAGGGAAATATGAGGTTATTCACATTGGCAGGAAGAATGGAAAAACAGAACATTTTTTAAATGGCAAGAAACTTTTAAATGTTGGTTTTCAGAGAGATTTGGTTATCCTTGTGCACGACACACAGAAAGCAAGCATGCAGGTTCAGGAAGCATTAAGTAAGGGAAATAGCATGTTCTACTTCATTGCTAGTGGATTGAAGTAGAAGATTAAAGAAATCTGCTACAATTGTACAGGACATGGCTGAGATCACACGTGGAGCATTGTGCACAGTTTTGCTCACCTTATCTAAGGAAGATATATTTGTCTTGGAGTTGGTGCAACAGAAGTTCACTAGGTTGATAACTGGGATGACAGGGCCGAATTATGATGAGAGATTGTGTAAATTGGTCCCATACTCTCTGGAGTGTAGATGAATGAGAGATGATCACTAAGTAGCTGTTTGATGTTTAAGTAAATTTTAGTAAGTTAATTAACTTAAGGGTTAAGACATGGCAGGTGAGCTCGGACCCATGTCATGCTCCTCCTATGCTATGTGGGAAATCAGGGACACTTCTAGTGTCCCTGACTACTATGTGTGCGGGAAGTGTGTCCAGCTGCAGCTCCTGACAGACCGCATGATGGCACTGGAGCTGCGAATGGACTCACTCTGGAGCATGCGCGATGCAGAGAATGTTGTGGATAGCACATTAAGTGAGTTGGTCACACCGCAGGTAAGGGTTAGGACAGATAGTGAATGGGTGACCAAGAGACAAGGTAAGAGCAGGAACGTAGTGCATGAGTCCCCTGCCAGATGACTTACCAGGGGAAGGCACCAGCAGCCAGGTTCATGGCACCATGGGTGGCTCTGCTGCACAGAAGGGAGGGAAAAAGAGTGGGAGAGCTATAGTAATCAGGGACTCTATTGTAAGGGGAATAGATAGGAGTTTCTGCGGCCACAACCGAGACTCCAGGATGGTATGTTGCCTCCCTGGTGCAAGGGTCAAGGATGTCTCGCAGCGGCTGCAGAGCATTCTGGAGAGGGAGGGTGAACAGCTAGTTGTCGTGGTACATGTAGGTACCAACGATATAGGTAAGAAGCGGGAAGAGGTCCTACAAGCTGAATTTAGGGAGCTAGGAGTTAAATTAAAAATAGGACCTCAATGATAGTAATCTCTGGATTGCTATCAGTGCCACCTGCTAATCAGAGTAGAGGGAGCAGGATAGTTAGAATAAATACATGACTTGAGCAGTGGTGCAAGAGTGAGGGGTTTAAATTCCTGGGATATTGCAACCAGTTCTGGGTGAAGTGGGGCCTGTACAAAAGGAACGGTCTGCACTTGGGCAGGACTGAAACTGATGTCCCGGGGGTAACATTTGCTAATGCAGTTCGGGATTGTTTAAACTAATATGGCAGGGGGATGGGAACTTATGCAGTGAGATAGGGTGAAGTAATATAGAGTCAGAAACAGATGGTAGAAAGATAAAACGCAAGAGTGGAAGGCCGAGTAAACAAAGGCAAGAAACAAAAAGGGCCACACTACATCATAATTCTAAAAGGACAAAGGGTATTAAAAAAACAAGCCTGAAGGCTTTGTGTCTTAATGCAAGGAGTATCCGTAATAAGGTGAATGAATTAACTGTGCAAATAGATGTTAACAGATATGATGAGATTGGGATTACAGAGCCGTGGCTCCAGGATGATCAGGGCTGGGAACTCAACATTCAGGGGTATTCAACATTCAGGAAGGATAGAATAAAAGGAAAAGGAGGTGGGGTTGCATTGCTGGTTAAAGAGTTGATTAATGCAATAGTTAGGAAGGACATTAGCTTCGATGATGTGGAATCTATATGGGTAGAGCTGCAGAACACCAAAGGGCAAAAAACGTTAGTGGGAGTTGTGTACAGACCTCCAAACAGTAGCAGTGATGTTGGGGAGGGCATCAAACAGGAAATTAGGTGTGCATGCAATAAAGGTGCAGCAGTTATCAAGGGTGATTTTAATATGCATATACATTGAGGGAGTGCAGCGAAGGTTCACCAGACTGATTCCCGGGATGGCTGGACTGACCTATCAAGAAAGACTGGATCAACTGGGCTTGTATTCACTGGAGTTCAGAAGAATGAGGGGACCTCATAGAAACATTTAAAATTCTGACGGGGTTAGACAGGTTAGATGCAGGAAGAATGTTCCCAATGTTGGGGAAGTCCAGAACCAGAGGTCACAGTCTAAGGATAAGGGGTAAGCCATTTAGGACCGAGATGCGGAGGAACTTCTTCACCCAGAGAGTGGTGAACCTGTGGAATTCTCTACCACAGAAAGTTGTTGAGGCCAATTCACTAAATATATTCAAAAAGGAGTTAGATGAGGTCCTTACTACTAGGGGGATCAAGGGGTATGGCGAGAAAGCAGGAATGGGGTACTGAAGTTGAATGTTCAGCCATGAACTCATTGAATGGCGGTGCAGGCTAGAAGGGCCGAATGGCCTACTCCTGCACCTATTTTCTATGTTTCTATTGGGCTAACCAAACTGGAAGCAATACGGTGGAGGAGGATTTCCTGGAGTGCATAAGGGATGGTTTTCTAGACCAATATGTCAAGGAACCAACTAGGAGGGAGGCCATCTTGGACTGGGTGTTGTGTAATGAGAGAGGATTAATTAGCAATCTCGTTGTGCGAGGCCCCTTGGGGAAGAGTGACCATAATATGGTGGAATTCTACATTAGGATGGAGAATGAAACAGTTAATTCAGAGACCATAACTTAAAGAAGGGTAACTTTGAAGGTATGAGGTGTGAATTGGCGAGGATAGATTGGCGAATGATACTGAAGGGATTGACAGTGGATGGGCAATGGCAGACATTTAGAGACCTCATGGATGAACTACAACAATTGTACATCCCTGTCTGGCATAAAAATAAAAAAGGGCAGGCGGCTCAACCGTGGCTATCGAGGGAAATCAGGGATAGTTTTAAAGCCAAGGAAGTGGCATACAAATTGGGTAGAAATTGCAGCGAACCCGGGGACTGGGAGAAATTTAGAACTCAGCAGAGGAGGACAAAGGGTTTGATTAGGGCAGGGGAAATAGAGTACGAGAGGAAGCTTGCAGGGAACATTAAGACGGACTGCAAGAGCTTCTATAGATATGTAAAGAGAAAAAAGTTAGTAAAGACAAACGTAGGTCCCCTGCAGTCAAAATCAGGGTAAGTCATAACGGGAAACAAAGAAATGGCAGACCAATTGAACAATTAGTTTGGTTCGGTATTCACTAAGGAGGACACAAATAACCTACCGGATATAAAAGGGGTCAGAGGGTCAAGTAAAAAGGAGGAACTGAGGGAAATCCTTATTCGTCGGGAAATTGTGTTGGGGAAATTGATGGGATTGAAGGCCGATAAATCCTCAGGGCCTGATGGTCTGCATCCCAGAGTCCTTAAGGAGGTGGCCTTGGAATAATGGATGCATTGACAGTCATTTTCTAAAATTCCATAGACTCTGGATCAGTTCCTATGGAGTGAGGATAGCCAATGTAACTCCACTTTTTAAAAAAGGAGGGAGAGAGAAAACAGGGAATTGAATCAATTATTAAGGATGTCATAGCAGCGCATTTGGAAAGAGGTGACATGCTCGGTCCAAGTCAGCATGGATTTGTGAAAGGGAAATCATGCTTGACAAATCTTCTGGAATTTTTTGAGGATGTTTCCAGTAGAGTGGACAAGGGAGAACCAGTTGATGTGGTATATTTGGACTTTCAGAAGGCTTTCGACAAGGTCCCACACAAGAGATTAATGTGCAAAGTTAAAGCACATGGGATTGGGGGTAGTGTGCTGACACGGATTGAGAACTGGTTGTCAGACAGGAAGCAAAGAGTAGGAGTAAATGGATACTTTTCAGAATGGCAGGCAGTGACTAGTGCGGTACCGCAAGGTTCTGTGCTGGGGACCCAGCTGTTTACACTGTACATTAATGATTTAGACAAAGGGATTAAATGTAGTATCTCCAAATTTGCGGATGACACTAAGTTGGGTGGCAGTGTGAGCTGCGAGGAGGATGCTATGAGGCTGCAGAGCGACTTGGATAGGTTAGGTGAGTGGGCAAATGCATGGCAGATGAAGTATAATGTGGATAAATGTGAGGTTATCCACTTTGGTGGTAAAAACAGAGAAACAGACTATTATCTGAATGGTGACAGATTAGGAAAAGGGGAGGTGCAACGAGACCTGGGTGTCATGGTTCATCAGTCATTGAAGGTTGGCATGCAGGTACAGCAAATGGCATGGTGGCCTTCATAGCGAGGGGATTTGAGTACAGGGGCAGGGAGGTGTTACTACAGTTGTACATGTCCTTGGTGAGGCCACACCTGGAGTATTGTGTACAGTTTTGGTCTCCTAACTTGAGGAAGGACATTCTTGTTATTGAGGGAGTGCAGCGAAGGTTCACCAGACTGATTCCTGGGATGGCGGAACTGACATATCAAGAAAGACTGGATCAACTGGGCTTGTATTCACTGGAGTTCAGAAGAATGAGAGGGGATCTCATAGAAACGTTTAAAATTCTGACGGGTTTAGACAGGCTAGATGCAGGAAGAATGTTCCCAATGTTGGGGAAGTCCAGAACCAGGGGTCACAGTCTAAGGATAAGGGGTAAGCCATTTAGGAAAGAGATGAGGAGAAACTTCTTCACCCAGAGAGTGGTGAACCTGTGGAATTCTCTACCACAGGAAGTTGTTGAGGCCAATTCACTAAATATATTCAAAAAGGAGTTAGATGTAGTCCTTACTACGAGGGGGATCAAGGGGTATGGCGAGAAAGCCGTAATGGGGTACTGAAGTTGCATGTTCAGCCGTGAACTCATTGAATGGCGGTGTAGGCTCGAAGGGCTGAATGGCCTACTCCTGCACCTATTTTCTATGTTTCTATGTTTCTATGAAACATACTTGATTTTGAAAGGGATTTACAGTGGAGATGCTGAGACGTTGTTTCCCCTGGCATGAATGTCTTGAACTACGGGGAACAGTCTCAGAATAAGGTGTAGGCAATTTAAGACAGACATGAGGAGGAATATCTTCACTCACACGGCTGTGAATGTTTCGAATTCTCTGCGCTAGAGGACTGTGGATGTTGAGTCTCTGAGTATATTCAAGGCTGAGATAAATAGATTTTTAGTGCCGAGGGGAATCAAGGGATGCGGAGATATGGCACGAAAGTGGAGTTCAGGTTGATGATCAGCCATGATCTTATTGACTGGCAGAGCAGGCTCGAGGGGCTGCATGTCCTACTCCTGCTCATATTTCTTACGTTCTTATATTCTTATGTTAGAATTGGTGAACATTCTTCCAGCGACTCTGTATTTCTCCTTTTCTTCTGGTTTATATCCTGTTAGTCCAAAACCATCCAGGTAAATCCCTGTTGAATTTTCCATGTCATGTCGGTGACTTTTTATATAAAGCAGAGATTTAAGGGGCACCAAAATACCTTTTCAGGGCAACTAGCGATGGACAATCAATGGGTCCAGAACATTTACACCACAAGGACTGCAATGGCTTAAGCAAAGTGATCAACAACTTCTCAAGGCAACTAGGGTTGACCAATAAATTCCGGTTTGCACAGCGTCGCCCTCATTCCTGGACAGAAAAGGCAACATGACATTATTTCGAAGCAGAGTCGGGGAATTATCTCTGGTATGATTGTTAATATTAATCCCGCGATCAACATAAAGAAAACAGATTATTTGGTCAATCACTTCTCTCTTAGGTGGTCACGCGAATCAAGGATGACTCGCTTTCACATCAGGCCATGAACTGCATAATGAAGGTTGGAAGATGTCTATGAGTGGATTTTTTTAACGTGTGGTCGCCGTTGCAAATTGACAGGGGCTTGACAGAGCTAGATCTTGGTTCAGTGGCAATGATTAACCAAGATGACTGGAGACCAGCTCTGCTGCGTGAACCTAGTGCATACACATATCACAGTGTGGGCTGGCCTGTGCTGCCCCTGGGCTCTCACCTCTTCTGAGCCCCGTTCACGTTGCTCTTGGGCTCCAATCTCTCTCTGCAGCTCAGCCACGATCTCTCACCACACTTCCACCCAGATCATTCACCGCACATCTGCTGTATCTGGGCTCCGCCGAAGTTCCTGCCCACGCTCCAATCGGCGGCCTAGATTTTGGTGACGTCACCCAGTCGCCCTCCTCGAAGCCGTTGCCCTCCTGGAACGGCTTGTGCTGTATCTTGGTGGCTCCACCTCTTCTACCCCAACCTGCGGCTCGTGTTTCCTCGCAGGTCGGGGTTCCACGCTGGTTCCACGACCGTCGCTCCACTTGTCATTATCACATTAGATTGTTGAGTTTATTGACTAACTACAAGGCTGATTTAGGGATTACAAATTCGAGTCAATATAGAATATTTATTTGAAAATTCTTCTCAGGTATGTCAAGAATCAAATTAATTATTCTACATTGAACTATTTCAGGACAGATTTGAAGAGCTTAAACAATTAAGCGACGTATTGCCGGATTTCGGCAGCAATTGAATTTAAAAACATTAATTGCAGGTTAATACCTCCAGTAAAACACCAGATGGCGCTCACACCAAACAATCCAGACTCTGAGCGTTCATAAAGTGTAACAAAATATTTCTACACCCCTTAACTATTGCCTGAATAAACGTCAGCACCGTTAGAAAATAATAAAACGTGCATCGAAGACCTCTAAAATTGCTCTGATCCCTATCTGCCGAAGAGAAATGCACAACCGAATTCAGAATTTGTTACGTAAAGCAGCCAGAAGGAGATTGGGAAACAAGTCCTGATATCTCATTAAACACTACACGATTCGGTATAAAAAGTACGGGGCATGTGGACTGACACTGAGAAACATTAAATGTTATTTTACACTGTACATGCAGCAAATCCCCGGGAGTTTTTGATCTTTCAATAGCATCATTTTTTGGAGAGTGTACTTGATAAGAATTATATAAATAATTCATACTAATTGAAGCAAAATGGTTCCACCTCCCGTTAATATTTTTACAATTCACAATATTTATAGTCCTTGTCCAACATTCTATCACTGAAGAAACATTATAACATATTTTTAGTTCAAATCTTTGTATTTCACATGCGTCAGATAACACTTCGACTGAGAAATATTGAGACAGAAATCTCTTTGTGGGATCAGTCGGCATTTGACTGGTGCTCTATACTCTACACTCAGTGAGTTATGCGACTCGCCAGGCTTCGATACAGACTATGGTAACGGTGAAAGCGTTCTTACTTCCAAAATTGAAATAAGTGCTAATCAATAGATCATTTTTTAAATGATCTACAGAAAGAGGATTTTAGTATCAAATCAGTTTTATAAAGTTAAACAATTCACACAAATATATTTCCTTAAAAGCATTTGCTGTTGATGGAGATTACTAAATCTACCCAAACACACACTGGAAACAATGAGAAACCGAGTGGTGTCAGCGACCAACAAACTCTGCAACGATATCGAGCAGGTGGAAGGAGATTGAGAAACAATATCCGATATCTCATCAAACACTACATGACTCTGGAAAACAAAGCAGGTGCAAGGAGACTGAGATACAAGACCCAATAACTCATTAAACTTGACATGGCATTGTTTAAAAACATAGATCATGTGGAAGAAGACATTAAAGCGTTAATTATTACATGCAACTATTCATATAAATGGATGAAAAAGAATAAATAGTTTCGGATAAGATGTTCATAATTATTAAGGTCGTCACTGAATGAACAACAATATGCACACAGCAATTCGCCCAGAGATTTTGAAAATTTCAGTAACAAACTTTTAGAGAGTATATTTAACAATAATTATACTGACTATTAATGCAAATTGAAAAAAATTTTGGTTCCAAGTCTCGTTATTACTGAAGTGCACAATATTTTAATTCCTTCTTCTACACTCGAATGCCGAGCAAACTTTCAAAAATATTTTAGTTTATTTCTCTGCATGACTGGTCAGACAACGCCTCTACTGCAAAATATCTGTGAAAGAAATGTGTGTGTGGGTTCAGTCGGCAGTAAGTGTTGCTTTGACTAATGTTCTACACTCAGTAAGTTAACTTACACCTCAAAATCTATTCTAACAGTGACCGTACTCTATTTCTAACAGACACATTTTAAATAATCCGACTGGAATTTCAATCCCAATCTGCTCTGTCTGTACAAGATCCGCTACCGACAAAGTAAAACAAAACTGCCGCAGTGTTTGTGTTCGATTTCCGTTTGAAATAGAAGTTTCACACAAGTCCCATCTGGAATTTAAAATATGTTGTAATCAGATGTAAAATATTCTAAACCTATTTAGTGACAGCGAAAGAAATCGGTAAATTTCCCTATTTGTAGCTAATGGAATTTAAATACAACAAACCTGTGGGCTAAAAGAACCTGCAATTCTACAGGTAACATAACCCAGGACAAAGAGTGTTAAAAAAAAAACAAGCCTGAAGGCCCTGCGTCTCAATGCGAGGCGCATTCATAATAAGGTGAATGAATTAACTGCGCAGACAGCTGTTAACGGATATGATGTAATTACGAAGCATGGCTCTAGGGTGACCAAGGCTGGGAACTCAACATCCAGGGGTATTCAATATTCAGGAAGGATAGACAGAAGGAAAAGGAGGTGGGGTAGCATTGCAAGTTAAACAGGAAATTAATGCAATAGTAAGCAAGGACATGAGCTTGGATGATGTGGAATCTGTATGAGTAGAGCTGCGGAACACCAAAGGGCAGAAAACGCTAGTGGGAGTTGTGTACAGACCACCAAACAGTAGTAGTGAGATTGGGGATGGCATTAAACAAGAAATTAGGGATACGTGCAATAAAGGTACAGCAGTTATCATGGGTAACTTTAAGCTGCATATAGATTGGGCTAAACAAACTGGTAGCAATAAGGTGGAGGAGGATTACCTGGAGTGTATAAGGGATGGTTTTTGTTATGTATTTAACCCCTTGTAACCTGTATGAAACCTGACCACCAGATGGCCCACCTGTTGGAGTCCCAAGAGATCCCCGTGTCCCTTGGGAGCACGGTATATAAGCAGGCCACCCACGAGGTACCTGCACTCTGGAGTCTTAATAAAGGAGCTAAGGTCACACTTGCCCATTGTACACAGTACTCAGTTTCATCCTTTATTATGAGTGTATCAATTGGCGATGAGGTAACGAACAACTGCGCAAAAAAGCAAAGAACAATCGGTATCCTGGAGAAGTTCACAGAAGGGGAAGATTGGGAGGCCTTCGTCGAGAGACTCGATTAATACTTCGTGGCCAAAAAGCTGGAAGCGGACGAGAATGCTACCAATCGAAGGATGATCCTCCTAACTGCCTGTGGGGCAACAACATATGGCATCATGAACAATCTCCTGGCTCCGGCAAAACCAACAGAGAAATCCTATGAAGAATTGTGTACGCTGGTCCGGGAGCACCTAAATCCAAAGGAAAGTGGTTTGATGTCGAGATATCGGTTCTACACGTGGCAACGATTGGAGGGCCAGGAAGTGGCGAGCTATGTCACCAAACTGAAGCGCCTCACAGGATATTGTGAGTTTGAGGGTTTTCTAGAACAAATACTCCGATTTTTTTGTTCTGGGCATTGGACATGAGACATTCCTTCACAAACTGTTGCCTGTACAATCTCCGAATCTAAGTAAAACCATAACGATAGCCCAGGCATTTATGTCCACCAGCGACAACAACAAACAGATTTCGCAGACTAAAGAAGTTTCGGACAGTACTCTGCATAAAGCAACGTCAATTTCAAGCAGAAATGTACATGGCAGAACGTACACGCCGGCTGCTGCTACCCAATCTCAGTTGACCCAGAGTCTGCCATCAATCGTTAATGCAAGGCAGTTAACACCTTGTTGGCGTTGTGGAGGTGATCATTGGCCCCATCAATGACGCTTCAAGCACTATGCGTTCACTTCTAGCGAATGTGCAGGCGAGCTGAAAACCCTGGAAACCCTGCAAACCACCACTTTGCAGAGGAAGATCGATCCACCGTGGATCAGGCTGAATTGGAGACTCATACCGAGGAGGCAGAAGTGTACCAATAATGTTGAAAGTCGAACTGAATGCAATTCCAGTATCTATGGAACTGAACACGGGTGCAAGTCAGTCCATAATGAGTAAAAAGGCCTTCAACAGGCTGTTGGGTAAAAAGGCACACAGGCACATTCACACCAAAATAAAGATTTACACCAAGGAACAAATCCCTGGAATTGGCAGTGCAGAAGTCAAAGTCTCCTATGACGGAGCAGTACACGAACTCCTGCTGTGGATTGTGCCGGGGATAGCCCCACTTTGTTTGGCAGAAGCTGGCTGGGAAAAATCCGCTGGAACTGGGATGACATCCGAGCGCTTTCGTCTGTTGACAACGCCTCACATGCCCAGGTTCTGAGCAAGTTCCCACCATTGTTCAAGCCAGGCATTGAAAGCTTCTCGGGGGTGAAAGTGCAGATCCATTTGGTTCCCGGTACGTGACGCAACCACCACAAGGCACAGCCGGTATTGTACATGATGCGTGAAAAAGTGGAAATTGAGCTGGACAGGCTGCAGCGAGAAGGCATCATTGCGCCGGCAGAATTGAATGACTGGGCGAGTCCAATTGTCCCAGAACTTATTGAGGATGTCACGGTTAGAATTTGTGTGGACTATAAAGTAATGATTAACCGATTTTCGCTGCAGGAGCAGTGCACGCTACCCAAGGATGATGAACTATTTGTGACCCTGGCTGGAGGGAAGACGTTCACCATGTTGGACCTGATCTCGGCATATATGATGCAGGAGCTGGAGGAGACTTCAAAAGGCCTCACCTGCATCAACACACAAAGGTCTGTTCATCTATAACTGGTGCCCATTCGGGATTCGGTCAGCTGCGGATATCTTCCAGCTGAACATGGAGAGCCTGCTAAGGTCGGTTCCTTGCACCGTACTGGATGACATACTGGTTACAGGTCGGGACACCATTGAGCACTTGAAGAATCTGGAAGAGGTTCTTAGTCGGTTGGACCACGTGGGTCTCAAGTTGAAACGCTCGAAGTTTGTTTTCTTGGTGGAGGACGTCGAGTTCTTGGGAAGAATAATTGCGGCAGACGGCATCAGACCCACCGACGCCAAGACGGAGGCCACCAAGAATGTGCCGAGTCCACAATGTAACGGAGCTGCATTCAATCCTGGGACTTCTTAACTATTTTGGTCATTTCCTACCTGGGTTAAGCACTCTGCTAGAACCCCTACAAGTGCTACTGCGCAAGGGAGATGACTGGGTATGGGGGAATTCACAAGAGTCTGCCTTTAAGAAAGCCAGAAATCTGTTGTCTTCAAACAAACTGCTTGTCCTGTATAACCCTTGTAAACGAATAGTGGTAGCTTGCGATGCGTCGTTTTATGGGGTTGGGTGTGTGTTACAACAGGCTAATGAATCGGGGATTTTGCAACCAGTCACTTAGGCATTGGAGTTTATCCGAGGCCGAAAGGGCCTACAGCATGATTGAAAAAGAGGCTCTGACGTGCGATTACGGGGTGAAGGGAATGCACCCGTACTTATTTGGGCTCAAGTTTAAGCTTGAAACTGACCACAAGCCACTCATCGCTTTTCTCAAGAGAAAAGGGATTAATACCAATGCCACAGTCCACATCCAAGGATGGGCGCTCATGCTGTCGGCATACAACTATGTAATCCGCCACAGACCGGGCACAGAGAACTGCGCAGATAATCTCAGTCGGCTGCCGTTGCCCACCACCGGGATGAAAATGGCACAGCCAGTGTACTTGCTCATGGCATGGAGGCATTCGATAACGAGAAGGCCCCTGTTGTGGCCCGCCAGATAAGGACCTGGACCAGCCGGGATCTGTTACTGTCCTTGGTAAACAAAACTCTGTCCTCCATGGGAGCTGGTCCGGTGTCACACAGGTGTGCAGGAGGCAATTAAGTTGTTCCACAGGCGGACTGTTTATTGTGGGGCAATCGCGTGGTCTTGCCCAAGAAAGGCAGAGAAACGTTCATATGTGAACTACAAAGCACCCACCCAGGCATTGTAAAGATGAAAGTCACAGCCAGATCCCTTGTGTGGTGGTCTGCCATCAACTCAGATTTAAAGTCATGTGTGCACCAGTGCAACACTTGCTTTCAGCTGAACAATGCACCCAGAGAGGCACCGCTAAGTTTGTGGCCGTGGTCTCCAAACCGTGGTCGAGGATCCACGTGGACTATGCGGGCCCATTTCTCGGCAAAATGTTTTTGGTTGTCGTGGATGCTTACTCAAAATGGATTGAATGTGCAATAATGTATGTAAGCACCTTTACGGCCACGATTGAAAGCCTATGAGCCATGTTTGCGACACACGGCTTGCTTGTTGGCATGGAGCAGGCTCTCAATTGCACTGCGTACAAAGCCAATGAATGACACATTTATAAAAATATGCTCGTTACCTTTGCATTAAATTTGATGTGCATGCGATTTGTGAAAATGATTCAGAGAATAAAATACATTTCAGTTTTTTTACCTTTCTATGATTTGCAGAAAATTAATTTTTTTAAATGATCTACAGAAACAGGATTTTATTATCAAATCACGATTATAAAGTAAAACAATTCACAGAAATATATTTCCTTAAACGCATAACGTATATGAAATCTTTGCTGGAATGTTTGCCTGTCAGTAAACCAACATTTGTTGTTGATAGAGGATAATAAATATAATCAAATACGTGCTGGAAACAGTGAGAAACTGAATGGAGGAACGGACCGACAGACTGCAAAAAATACCCAGCAGGTGGATGGAATTTGAGAAACAAGTCCCGATATCTCAGTAAATGCTACACGACATTGTATAAAAAGTATGGAAGGCATGAAAGGCGACTGAAAAAGCTTAATTATTCAAGACACTGTTTTAAGAAATGCATAAAATTTAACAGTTAATTTAATATAAAAGTTCACAATTCTTAAGATCACCACTAACTACAACAACAACTCACTGCAAATTCCCCAAAGTTTTAGGACCTTTCAGTAAGCTTATTTTTTGGAGAGTATGCTTAATAATAATGATACTAATAATTAATGCTAATTGAAACAATACTAGCTCCACCCCTAGTTAATCTTTAACTTTATCATAATTATAGTCCTTGTCCAACAATCTAATGCTGAGCAAACTATTTCAAACATTTTAGTTTCATTCTTTTTATCCCACGGGGCCAGACATTGCATCTACTGAGAGATATCCATTACAGAAATGTGTGTGTGGCTTCAGTCAGCAGTATATGCAGCTTTGACTGCTGTTCTACACTCACTAAGTTAGCTCTGATACATTCTATTCTAACAGTAACTGCGCTCTACTTCTAGCAGGCTCGGTTTAAATAATCCGATCAGAATTTCAGCTGCAGTCTGCTCTGGCTGTGCAAGAGTTGCAGGGGACAAAATAAAAAAAACTGCCGTGGGATTTGTGTTCGATTTCTGCTTTCAATCTAACTTTGAAGAGGATGTAACTAGCAGAGTAGACAAGGGAGAACCCGTGGATGTGGTGTATTTGGACTTTCGAAAGGCTTTTGACAAGGTTCCACACAAGAGATTGATGTGCAAAGTCAAAGCGCATGGTATTGGGGATAAGGTACTGACGTGGATAGAGAACTGGTTGGCAGACAGGAAGCAGAGTGTCAGGATAAACAGATCCTTTTCAGAATGGCAGGCAGTGACTAGTGGAGTGCTGCAGGGCTCAGTACTGGGACCTCTTTACAATATATATTAACGATTTGGATGAAGGGATTGAGTGTAATATCTCCAAGTTTGCAGATGACACTAAACTGTGTGGCGGTGTGAGCTGTGAGAGGGATGCTAAGAGGCTGCATGGTGATTTGGACAGGTTAGGTGAGTGGGCAAATGCATGGCAGATGCAGTATAATGTGGAGAAATGTGAGGTTATCCATTTTGGAGGCAAAAACACGAAGGCAGAATATTATCTGAATGGCGGCAGATTAGGAAAAGGGGAGGTGCAACGAGACCTGGTTGTCATGGTTCATCAGTCATTGAGGGTTGGCATGCAGGTACAGCAGGCGGTGAAGAAGGCATATGATATGTTGGCCTTCATTGCTAGGGCATTTGAGTAAAGGAGCAGGGAGGATTTACTGCAGTTGTACAGGACCTTAGTGAGGCCTCACCTGAAATATTGTATTCAGTTTTGCTCTCCTAATCTGAGGAAGGACGTTCTTGCTATTGAGTGAATGCAGCGAAGGTTCACCAGCCTAATTCCAGGGATGGCTGGACTGTCATATGAGGAGAGACTGGATCAACTGGGCCTTTATTCACTGGAGTTTAGAAGGATGAGAGGGGATCTCATTGAAACGTATAAGATTTTGAAGGGACTGGTCAGGTTAGATGCAGGAAGAATGTTCCCGATGTTGAGGAAGTCCAGAACCAGGGGACATAGTCTTAGGATAAGGGGTAGGCCGTTTAGGACTGAGATGAGGAGAAACTTCTTCACTCACAGAATTGCTAACCTGTGGAATGACCTGCTGCAGAGAGTTGTTGATGCCAGTTCATTGGATATATTCAAGAGGGAGTTAGATATGGCCCTTACAGTTAAGGGGATCAAGGGGTATGGAGAGAAAGCAGGAAAGGGGTACTGCGGGAATGATCAGCCATGATCGTATTGAATGGTGGTGCAGGCTCGAAGGGCCAAATGGCCTACTCCTGCACATATTTTCTATGTTTCTATGTTTGACACAAATCTCAACTGCCAATTTAAAATAAGTGTTAATCAGATGTAAAATATTCTAAATGTGTTTGCTGCTACCGACAGAAATGTGGAACTGAAAGCCTATTTGTCGTTGATGGAACTTGAAATCAAGCAACGCAAAATATGTATTAAATTGAACTTCTACTAATTAAATAAAAATTTCAATACTCAGATCATGCCATCCCAAATGAATGACACATTTAAATAAAACATTGCCGTTTTCTGCGAATCGTGTCCATGATCAGATCAGCCATGATCGTATTGAATGACGGAGCATGCTCGAGGGGCCGTATGGCCTACTCCTGTTCCTATTTCTTATGTTCCTATGTTCTTATGTTCTTATGTTATGATTTTGAGCAGCACGCGATTTAAGATAATGAATCAGAGAGAAATATACATTTCATGTTTTTCCCCATTTTATGATTAGCAGAAAATGTTCTTTAACTAATTTACGTAAACAGGATTTTATCAAGTAATCAGTTTTATTAAATAATATAAAATGATTCACAGTAATATATTTAATTAAACACATCAGGTCACTGATAAGTGAAATAAATGTGCCCTGTCAGTAACCCAGCTTTTGTTATTGACAGAGTTGAATGAATAAATAAAACCAAACACACATGTAAACAGAGAGAAACTGACGGAGTCACGGACCTCAGTAAATAATATCGAGCAGGTGGAAGGAGATTGAGAAACCATTCTCAATCTCTTATTAAGTACCACATTACATTGTTTTAAAGGTATGTGGAAGGAGATAAAGAACACTTAATTAGGGCATGACACTGTAATTACAAATGTATGAAACAGAAATCTTAATTTGAAACGGTCGTATATTTGAATTAATTACAAACTGAGCAGCTATAGTCACACAGCAAGTTCCCCAAAGTTTTAAGAACTAACGGTGACCTGTTACTGAAGTCACCCAGCAACTAATAACCCGAGTATATCCCGAAGAGTTACCCAGAAATGAATTAAGGCTGCTGAGGGGAAATTAATAGCGGGAGAAAGAGGTCAAACCAAGTGCATAAAGGGGGAAGCTTCAGCTCAAATGATCAAATTGCCCCTTGGAAGCCTCGGCGTTCGGTACAAGAACAGACGCTCAAAAAAAAGTCACTTCTTCAATTGCTTTGCTGCCATTATTTGCAATGTGCATGAGGAAGATCGATCCACTATGGATCAGGCTGAATTGGAGACTCGTACCGAGGAGGTAGAAGTACAGGGTACACACATTCACTACGAAATGTCCACCAATTATGTTGAAAGTCGAACTGAACGGAATTCCAGTATCTATGGAACTGGACACGGGTGCAAGTCAGTCCATTATGAGTAAGGTTGAAATGCTCGAAGTTTGTTTTTCCGGTGCAGGACGTCAAGTTCTTGGGAAGAAGAATCGAAGCAGACAGCATCAGACCCACCGACGCCAAGACCGAGGACACCAAGAATGCGCCGAGACCACAGAACATAACGGAGCTGCGATCATTCCTGGGACTCCTTAACTATTTTGGAAATTTCCTACCTGGGTCAAGCACACTGCCAGAACCCCTACATGCGCTACTGCGCAAGTGAGACGACTGGGTATGGGGAAATTCACAAGAGGCTGCCTTTAAGAAAGCCAGAAATTTGTTGTCTTCAAACAAACTGCTTGTCATGTCTAACCCTTATAAACGAGTAGTGGTAGCTTGAGATGCGTCGTTGTACGGGGTTGGGTGTGTGTTACAACAGGCTAATGAATCGGGGATTTTGCAACCAGTCGCTTATGCGTCCAGGAGTTTGTCCAAGGCCGAAAGGGCCGACAGCATGATTGAAAAAGAAACTCTGGCGTGCGTCTACGGGGTGAAACAAATGCACCAGTTCTTAGTTGGCCTCAACTTTGAGCTTGAAACTGACCACAAGCCGCACATATCGCTGTTCTCAAGAGAAAAGGGATTAATACCAATGCCTTTGACCGCGTCGAAAGATGGGCGCTCACGCTGTCGGCATACAACTATGTAATCCGCCACAGACCGGGCATAGAGAACTGCCAGATGCTCTCATTCGGTGCCATTGTCCACCATCAGGGTGGAAATGGCACAGCCAGCGGACTTGCTCATGCTCGTGGAGACATTCGAGAGCGAGAAGTCCCCCGTTACAGCCCACCAGATCAGGACGTGGACCAGCCAGGATCTGCTACTGTCCTTGGTAAAAAAAAAAAAATTTCCTCTTTGGGAGCTGGTCTGATTCCCAGCGGAGATACAGGAGGCGATTAAGCTGTTCCACAGGCGGACTATATATTGTGGGGCAATCGTGTTGTCTTGCCCAAGAAAGGCAGAGATACGTTCATATGTGAACTGCACAGTACCCACCCAGGCATTGTAAAGATGAAAGTCATAGCCAGATCCCATGTGTGGTGGCCTGGCATCAGCTCAAATTTAGAGTCATGCTTTCGCCAGTGCAACACTTGCTTTCAGCTGAGCAATGCACCCAGAGAGGCAATGCTAAGTTTGTGGTCATGGCTCTCCAAACTGTGGTCAAGGATTCACGTGGACTATGCGGGCCCATTTCTAGGCACAATGTTTTTGGTTGTCGTGGACGCTTACTCAAAATGGATTGAATGTGCAATAATGTTTGTAAGCACCTCCATGGCCACTATTGAAAGCCTACGAGCCATGTTTGCCTCACATCGTTTGACTGATGTCCTTGTCAGCGACAATGGGCCGTGCTTCACCAGTGCTGAATTCAAGGAATTCATGACCCCCAATGGGATCAGACACATCACATCTGCCCCGTTCAAGCCCGCAGCCAGCGGCCAGGCAGAACGGGCAGTTCAGACCATCAAGTAAAACTTAAAACGAGTGTTGGAGGGCTCCCTGCAGACCCGGGTGTCCCGAGTGCTGCTCAGCTACCACACCAGACCTCACTCACTCACCGGGGTTCCCCAGCCGAGCTGCTCATGAAAAGGCTGCTAAAAACAAGGCTCACTTTTGTCCACCCTGATCTCCATGATCACGTGGAGGGCTAACAGCATCAACAAAGTGTGTACCATGACCGCCCAAACTTGTCGCACGATATTGAAATCAGTGATCCCATGTATGTGTTCAATTATGGACATGGTCCCAAATTGCTCACTGGCACAGTCACAGCCAAAGAGGGGAGTAGGGTGTTTCAGGTCAAATTGGCCAATGGACAAACGTAGAAAAAATATTTGGACCAAATCGAATTGCGGTTCACCAACAGCTACAAACAACCCGAAGAGGACATCATCAAATTTGACCCTCCAATGCACACACAAGTGGCAACTGACATAATGGTTAACTACGAAGCCGAACTCATCATCCCCAGCAGCCTGGCAAGGCCGGCTGCCCAACAGTCCAGTGAAAAACTGAGCAACTTACCCACACTGGCATTTGTACCGAGACGATCGATAAGGGAGCGAAAAGCCCCAGATCGTCTCACCTTGTAAATAAGTGTATTCTTGACTTCACGGGGAGTGATGTTACGTATTTAACCCCTTGTAACCTGTATGACACCTGACCACCAGAGGGCCCACATGTTAGAGTCCCAAGTGATCCCAGCATCCCTTGGGAGCACGGTATATAAGCAGGTCACCCACAAGGTACCTGCACTCTGGAGTCTTACTAAAGGAGCTAAGGTCACAATTGCTCATTGTACACAGTACTCAGTTTCATCCTTTATTATGAGTGTACCAGTTTTCTAGACCAATATGTCGAGGAACCAACTAGAGCTGACCAACCTAGACTGGGTGTTGTGCACTGAAGGAGGATTAATTCGCAATCTTGCTGTGTGAGGCCCCTTGGGGAAGAGTGACCATAATATGTAGTATTCTTCATTAAGATGGAGAGTGACACAGTTAATTCAAAGATTAGGGTCCTGAACTTAAAGGAAGGTAACTTCAATGGTATGAGACGTGAATTGGCTAGGATAGACTTGCGAATGGCAATTAAAGGGTTGATAGTGGATAGGCAATGGCAGACAATTAAAGATCACATGCATGAACTTCAATAATTATACATCCCTGTCTGGTGTAAACATAAAACGGGGAAGGTGGTTCAACCGTGGCTAACAAGGGAAATTAGGTTCAATGTTAAATCGAAGGAAGAGGCATATACATTGGCCAGATGAAGCAGCAAACGTGACGACTGGGAGAAATTTATAATTCAGCAGAGGAGGACAAAGAGTTTAATTATGAGTGGGAATATAGAATATGAAAGTAAGCTTGCACGGAACATAAAAACTGACTGCAAAAGCTTCTATAGGTATGTGAACAGAAAACGATTAGTAAAGATAAATGTAGGTCCCTTGCAGTCAGAATCAGGTGAATTTTTAATGGAGAACAAAGAAATGGCAGACCAATTGAACAAATACTTTGGTTCTGTCTTCACTAAGGAAGACACAAATAACCTTCCAGACATACTGGGAGACCGAGGGTCTAGCGAGAAGGAGCAACTGAAGGAAATCCTTATTAGTCAGGAAATTGTGTTAGGGAAATTAATTGGATTAAAGGCCGATAAGTTGTCAGCACCTGATAGTCTGCATCCCAGAGTACTGAAGGAAATGGCCCTCGAAATAGTGGATGCATTGCTTCTCATTTTCCAACATTATATAGACTCTGGATTAGTTCCTATGGAGTGGAGGGTAGCTAATGTAAACCCACTTTTTAAAAAAAGGAGGGAGAGAGAAAACAGGGATATTAGACTGGTTAGCCTGACATCTGTCATGGGGGAAATGTTGGAATCAAATATTAAAGATGTAGTAGCAGCGCATTTGGAAGGCAGTGACAGGATCGGTCCAAGTCAGCATGGATTTATGAAAGTGAAATCATGCTTGACCAATCTGCTAGAATTTTTTGAGGATGTAACTAGTAGAGTCGACAAGGAAGAACCAGTGGCTTTTGACGAGACTCGTGGTGCTCAGTGCCCTCCCGGATGCACTTTCTCCAATTAAGGCGGTCTTTGGCCAGGGACTGCCAGGTGTCGGTGGGAATGTTGCATTTTATCAAGGAGGCTTTGAGGGTGTCCTTGAAACAGTTCCTTTTCCCACCTGGGTTTTGCTTGCCGGAAAGGAGTTCCCGAGTAGAGCAATTGGTTTGGGCGTCTTGTTTCAGGAAAGCGACAAATGTGGCCCGCCCAACGGTCGAGTGTGGTTAGTGCTGGAGATTTAGGCTCGTTCGAGGATGCTAACGTTGGTGTTTCTATCCTCCCAGTGGATTTGCAGGATCTTGCGGAGAAAGTGTTGGTGGTATTTCTCCAGCAATTTGAGGTGTCTACTGTATATGGTCCATGTCTCTGAGCCATATAGGAGGGCGGGTTTCATTAGAGCCCTGTAGACCATAAGCTTGGTGCCAGACTTGAGGTCCTCTTCTTCGAACACTTTCTTCCTCAGTTGACCGAAGGCTGCAATGGTGCACTGGAGGCATTGTTCGACCTTGTTGTCTATGTCTGCCCTTGGTGTTGTAGGCTGCTGAGGTATGGAAAATGGTCCACCTTGTCCAAGGCCGCAGCATGGATTTTGATGACTGGGGGCAGTGCTTTGTGGCAGGGTCAGGTAAGTCGAGGAACTTTGTTTTATGGATGTGTAGTATAAGGCCCTTGCTTTCATATGCCTCCATGAAGAAGTTGTCAAAGGCTTGGAGTTCAGCCTCTGAAGGTGCGCTGACGCAAGCGTCGTCCGCCTACTGTAGTTCGACTACAGAGGATGGGATGGTCTGGAGGCAACGGAGGTTGAACAGGTTCCTACTGGTTCTGTAGGTTAGTTCCACTCCTGACTTGTTGAGCGTGAGATGGAACATTACAGTGAGGAAGATCGTGCGGAGCTTTGGCGCGATGATGCAGCCCTCCTTGACCCCGGTCCTGATATGGATTGGGTGTGTGGTGAATCCGTTGGTCAGTATCACGGCTTGCATGTCGGCATGGAGCAGGCTCTCAATTGCACTGTATGCAAAGCAAATGAATGACACATTTTTTTAAATATGCCCGTTAGCTTTACATTAAATTTGATGAGCACGTGATTTGTGAAAATGATTCAAAGAATAAAATATATTTCATGTTTTTTTACCTTTCTATGATTTGCAGAAATGTTTTTTTTTAAATGATCTACAGAAACAGCATTTAATATCAAATCAGGTTTATAAAGTAATACAAATCACACAAATATATTTCCTTAAACGCATAACGTATATGAAATCCTTGCTGGAATGTTTGCCTGACAGTAAACCAACATTTGTTGTTGATAGAGGATAATAAATATAACCAAACACGCGTTTGAAACAGTGAGAAACTGAATGGAGAAACCTACCGACAACTGCAAAAAATACCTAGCTGGTGGATGGAAATTGAGAAACAAGTCCCAATATCTCATTAAATGCTACACAACATTGCATAAAAAGTATGGGAGACGTGAAAGGCGACTGAGTAAGCTTAATTATTCGAGACACTGTTTATAAAAAATGCATAAAATATAACAGTTAATTTAATATAAAAGTTCACAATTCTTAAAATCACCACTAACTACAACAACCACTCATAGCAAATTCCCCAAAGTTTTAGGACCTTTCAGTAAGCTTATTTTTTGGAGGGTGTGCTTAATAATAGTGATACCATTAATTAATACTAATTGAAACAATATTAGCTCCACCCCTAATTAATCTTTAACTTTATCATAATTATAGTTCTTGTCCAACAATCTAATGCTGAGCAAACTCTTTCAAATATTTTAGTTTCATTCTTTTTATCCCACGAGGTCCAGACAGTGTATCTACTGAGAAATATCCTTGACAGAAATGTGTGTGTGGCTTCAGTCAGCAGTATATGCAGCTTTGACTGGTGTTCTACACTCACTAAATTAGCTCTGATACATTCTACTCTAACAGTAACTGCGCTCTACTTCTAGCAGGCTCGGTTTAAATAATCTGATCAGAATTTCAGCTGCAGTCTGCTCTGACTGTACAAGAGCTGCAGGGGACAAAATTAAAAAAAACTGCTGTGGGATTTGTGTTCGATTTCTGCTTTCAATCTAAGTTTGACACAAATCTCAACTGCCAATTTAAAATAAGTGTTAATCAGATGTAAAATATTCTAAACGTGTTTGTTGCTACGGACAGAAATGGGGAATTGAAAGCCTATTTGTCGTTGATGGAACTTGAAATCAAGCAACACAAAATATGTGTTAAATTGAACTTCTACTAATTAACTAAACCATTTCAGTATTCAGATCATGCCATCCCAAATAAATGACACATTTGACTAAAACAATGACTTTTTCTGCAAATCGTGTCCATGATCAGATCAGCCATGATCATATTGAATGGCAGAGCAGGCTCGAGAGGCCATAAAGCCTACTCTTGTTCCTATTTCTTCTGTTTCTTTGTTCTTATATTCTTATGTTATGATTTTGAGCAGCACGCGATTTATGATAATGAATCAGAGAGAAATATACATTTCGTGCTTTTCTCCATTTTATGATTAGCAGAAAATGTTCTTTAACTAATTTAGATGAACAGGATTTTATCACCCATTAAGTTTTATACAATAATATAATATGATTCACAGTAATATATTTCATTAAACACATCAGGTCTCTGATAACAGTGAAAAAAAATTGCCCTTTCAGTAACCGAGCTTTTGTTATTGACAGAGTTGAATAAATATAACCAAATACACACTGTAAACAGAGAGAAATTGACGGAGGAACCGACCTAAAACCTCAGTAAAAAATATCGAGCAGGTGGAAGGAGATTGAGAAACCATTCTCAGCATCTCGTTAAATACTACGTTACCTTTTATTAAAGGTATGTGGAAGAAGATAAAGAAAATTTAATTAGGGCATGGCACTGTAATTATAAATGTATGAAACAGAAATCTTAATTTCAAACGGTCGTATATTTGAATTAATTACGAACTGAGCAGCAACAGTCACACAGCAAGTTCCCCAATGTTTTAAGAACTAACGGTGGCCTGTTACTGAAGTCATCCAGCGAATAATAACCCGGGCATATCCCGAAGAGTTATCCAGAAATGAATTAAGGCTGCCCAGGAACAATTAATAGCAGGAGCAAGAGTAGAAACCAAGGGCATAAAGGATGAAGCTTCACCTAAAATGATCAAATTGCCCCTTGGAAGTCCCGATGTTCGGTACAATAACAGACGCTCAAAAAATGCAGTCACTTCTTCAATTGCTTTGCTGCCATTATTTGCAATGTCCATGCTTGTCTTTCTTTTTCTCTGTTTAAACCGAAATTGAACACAAATACCGCGGTAGTTTTGTTTTATTAAGTCCCCTGTGGCTCTTGTACAGTCAGTGCAGACTGGGGTTGAAATTATAATCGAATTATTTCAACGGATCCTGCTAGATGTAGTTCACATTCAACAACAACAACAAAAACTTGTATTTATGTAGCAGCCTCAACTTTGTAAAACGTGCCAAGGTGATTCACAGGAGCGTTATAAGCAAATACATTTGACACCGAGCCACTAAAGAACAAATTATGGTAGATGACCAATAGATTGGTTAAATAGATAGGTTTTATGGAGCGTCTTAAAGGAAGAAAGAGGGGTAGAAAGGCGGAGAGGTTTCTGGAAGGAGTTCCAGAGCTCAGGGCTCAGGCAGCTGAATGCACGGCCACTAATGGTTGAGCAGTTATAATCAGGGATGCTCAAGAGGGCAGAATTTGAGGAGCGCAGACATCTTGGGTGGTTATGATACTGAAAGGGATTCCAGAGATAGGGAGGGGCGAGGCCATGGAGGGATTTGTAAACAAGGATGAGAATTTTGAAATCGAGGTGTTGCTTAACCAGGAGCCAATATAGGTTTGAGAGCACAGGGGCGATGGTTGAGCGGGGCCTGATGTGAGTTTGGACATGGCTGCCGAGTTTTAGATGACCAAAAGTTTCTTTAAGATAGAATGTAGGAGACTATCCATGAGTGCTCTGGAGCAGTCAAGTCTAGAAGTAACAAAGGCATGGATGAGGGTTTCCGCAGCAGACGAGCTGAGGCAGGTGCGGAGGAGGGCAATGTTACTGAGGTGGAAATAGACAGTTTTAGTTATGCTGTGAATGTGTGTCGGGAAGCTCATTTCAGGGTCAAATATGACACCTAGGTTGCGAACAGTCTGGTTCAACCTCAAATAGAAGCTAGAGAGAGTGATGGAGTTGGTAGCTAGGGAACGCTGTTTGTGGTGGGGACCAACGACAAGAGCTTGGGTCTTCGCAATATTTAATTTGGAGAAAAGGTCTGCTCATCCATTACTGAATGTTGGACAAGCAGTCTGACAATTTAGAGACCATGGAGTGATGGAGATAAGTGGTGGAGAGGTAGAGCTAGGTTTCATTAGCATACATGTGAAAACTGTAGCCATATTTGAGGATGATGTCGCCAAGGGGAAGCACATGGTTGAGAAATAGGAGAGCGCAAAGGATAGATCCTTGGGGGAAACCAGAAGTAATAATGCGGAAGTGGGAAGCCAAGACATTGCAGGTGATTTTCTGGCTACGGTTAGATAGAGAAGAATGGAAGCAGGCGAGGGCAGCCCCACCCAGCTGGCCAATGGTTGCGAGGCATTGGAGGAGGATGGAATGGTCAGCCTTGTCAAAGGTTGCGAAAAGGTAGATCAGGGCTTTCATAGTCACACAGGATGTCATTTGTGACCTTGATGAGAGCCGTTTCGATACTGCAGCAGGGGCAGAAACCAGATTGAAAGAATTCAAACATTGAGTTTAGGAAAGATGGGTACGGATTTCGGAGGCGACAATAAGTTCAAGGACTTTGGAGAGGAAAGGGAGGTTGGAGATGGGGCCATAATGAGCAAGTCACGGGTTGTTTTTCTGAGAAGAGGGGCGATGACGTTAGATTTGAGGGAGCAGTACGTGAGGAGAGAGAACCGTTTACAATGGCGGCTGGCATGGGAGCCAGAAAAGGAAGTTGGGGGGTCAGTAGGTTGCAAGGAATAGGTTCAAGGGACCAAGAAGTGAGTCGCATGGACAAGCTGAGCGTGGAGTGATCAAGCGGGAAGATAAGAGAGAAACTGGAGAAATATGCGAGTTGAGGGCGAGGGCAGGGGGGAACCTCAGAGGAATTTGTTTTTCCCCGTGGGCTCAGGGAAGGAAGTGATTCACTATTAGAATAGAGTGTATCAGAGTCTGGAGTGTAAATTAATTGAATGTGCAGAATATGTTTCAAAGCTGCATCTTCTGCCGACTGAACCCACAAACACAGAGAGAAAAGAAACGGAGTCACCGACCGAAAAATCTCAGCACAAAATACCGAGCAGGTGGAAGGATATTGAGAAACATGTCCCAATATCTCGCTAAACTCTACGGGGCATATGGCAGGAGACTGAGAAAGTGTAATTATTACATGACTGTGCATAAAATGTATGAAATATAAAAGCAAATTTGAGATATAAGAGTTTTTACTTTGAATTTAACTTCCAACTGAATGATAACACTCACACAGAAAATGCACCAAAGATTAGGACATTTTAGTAAAATCATTTGGAGAGTGTATTAAAGAACAATTGTACTATTGATTAACGCTAAGTGAAGCAATATTGGTTCCACCACTCGTTAATATTTTAATATACAATATTCATACACTTTATCCAAGATTCTAGTGCTGAACAAACTGCTTTAATTAATATAGTTCACTCTGTCACACGGGGGTCAGACAGTACTTCTAGTGAGAAATATATGTGACAGAAATGTGTGTGGGAGTTCAGTCGGCAGGAGGTGCGGCTTTCACTGGTGTTCTACACTCAGTGAGTTAACTTACACCCCAGACTCCGATACAATCTATTCTAACTGTGACCGAGCTCAGTTCAAATAATCCGATTCGATTTTCAACTCCAGTCTGCTCTGTCTGTACAAAAGCCGCAGGTGTAAGGCGATTGACAAACTCGTCTCTATATCTCAACAAACTCTACTTGACACTATTAAAATCAAGCAAACTGAATTTACTTTCCTCATCACCTCAATATGTTCAGTAGTAATGACCAATAATTATATTCATGAGGTATATATTATTTCAATAATATCCATAGATAAACAGATACTTTTAGTGAGCAATTACTCACAGTTCAGAAGCTGCATTAGAAACAGCGTCAGGAAAGACTGAGGCATCGCCTGGGGCCGTTTACAGCGATGGGTTCTGATCATTCACCGACCGCTGTTCACAGATACCGAGCAGTCCGTCCAGCACCTTCCGACACCATGCACGATGTCGGACTTAATTCAGTGAGAACAGTTTGTACAGAAACAAGTCGTTCCTTTCAAATAACCAACAGATGTTGACAGGTGTGAACCATGAATTACAGTGTGGTAAAATACATCAGTGAGAATGAAGCTGCCCAATGATTGATCCAATGAGCACAGTCTCCACCCACCGCCTCCTGCTGAGAGGCCAATGACCATTGCAAGTCTGAAAAGGAAATGCGTCACCGACCCGGCACCGGATCATAGAATCATAGAATCTTACAGCACAGAAGGAGGCGATTGGGCCCTTTATCCTGTGAAAGAGTTGTTCAGTTTAGTCTGACATTGCCAGCTTTTTCCCCATAATACTGAAAATTAGTCCTCTTCCAATGTTCAAGTGCCTTTTAAAATTTCCCATGGAATCTGATGTCAACACATCCCTGTAGTTCTTTTGCCAAATATAGTAAACCTCTGGTTACCGATCTGCTTGCCAGCAGATATAGTTTCTCCTTGCTTCCTCCATCAAACCTCGTTATAATTTTAAATAGCTCTATTAGATTTCGCCTTAATATTTCCTGCTCGAAGAAGATCAATCCCAGCTACTCCAATATATCCACATAACTGAAGTCCCCCATCCCTGGTAATCCTCATCTCTAACCTCGCGCGGGATTTACATCCATCCTAAAGTGTGGGGCCCAGAATTGTACACAATACTCCAGCGCTATTAAAATGTTGATGTTCTTGTTTTTGTATTCACTGTCCCTATTTACAAAGCTAAGTATCCAATACACTTTATTATCCACCTTCTCAACTTGCCCTATCGCCTTCAAAGATTTGTGAATATGCACCACAGTTCCCTCTTTTCTCGCAGCACCCTCAAAATAGTATCATTTAAATTATACTGTTTCTCCATGTTGTTTCTCCCAAAGTGCATAATTTCACATTTAACCACGTTAAATTACAACTTCCAGGTAACTGCCCATTGTACCAGTATATCTCTGGCATCATGATATCTGCTACTGCCATGCTCACTACTTAATACACTGCCAAGATTTGTATCATCCGCAAACTTCGAAATTGTACTACTTATAAGCGAGTCCAGTTCATTTATACCGAACTAAAAAAGCAATGGTCCTAATATCGACCACTAGAGTTCCGCACTGAATAATTCCAAGCAGTCAGAAAAAAATGCGTTCACCACTACTCATTGCCTATTATCCTTTAGCAATTTTGTACGCAAGTTATTCTCATCCATTTATTATTATGTACTTCTATTTTCCGAATAAATCTGTTGTGAGCTACGTTATGAAATGCCTTTTGAAAGTCTTTATGTACAACATGTATTGCAAACCATCATCAACCCTCACTGTTACTATATTAAATAACTCCATCAAGTTGGTCATATACGATTTATCTTTAACAGTCCATTTGTCCGGCCGGCTGTCCGATTTTAAACCATGCTTCATCAAGTGAAAATTAATGTTGTGCTTGACAATGGTCTCAATAGTTTTCCCAGACACCAGTGAAGTTCGACAGACTGGCCTGCAATTACTAAGCTTGTCCCTTTCCCGTTTTCAGAACAGGGATTGGCAATCGGCCAATCCGCTGACAGCACTGCGCTACCCAAGGATATTGTGGGATTATGCTCAGAATTTCTGCTATTTCTCTCCTAGCTTCCCTCAGCAATCTGGGTTACATCCCATCTGGACTGGTAACCTGTTAACTTTGACTGATACCAACCTATTTAGCACCTCCTTTATATTTTTTTATCCAATGCAATATCTTTACTCTCTCTCTCCTCTACTCCAAAATTGAATTCACCCTCTTCTTTTTTAAAGGCAGATGCAAATGCTCATTAGCAGTTCAGTCATGTCCACTGCCTCGGGAAGAATGTTTCCTTTATTGTTCCTAATCGGCCACACCATTCCTTCAACAATTATTTACTTTTTACAGGTTTATAAAAGATTTTTGGTTTTTATATTGAAAACATTATTTGTAACACATTCTGTATAAATATCGCCATTGCTATTCACGCAATAGCTTTCCCTTGATTCCTCACATGCAATAAAGCTCGAGCTGAATATTAGCGATCGACCCATGAATGCTTCCAGTGGTTCCCCAGGATCTTCGTCTATAAAGATCCCCTTCTCTGATTTAGTCACTTTAAAAGTGTCTCCGAAAGTTCCGCACCCTGGACTATGCAGGGGTAGAGAGCCGATCCACGGACAATTACCCTTTAGTTGGCGACCTGTTTGAGTGGGTCTGATCCTCCATCGCCTCGCCATTCCTTATCTCTGTGGTCGCCACAATCTGTCCACTAAGCTTTCCAGCTTTAAGATGCTCCTTAAAACCTATATACTGTAGACACCTCAAATCGCTGGAGAAATACCGGCAACGATGTCTCCGCAAGGTCCTGCAAATCTCCTAGGAGGATACATACACCAACATTAGAGTCCTCGATCAGGCCAACATCCCCAGCATCGAAGCACTGACCACACTCAACCAGCTCCGCTGGGCGGGCCACGTTGTTCGCATGCCCAACACAAGTCTCCCAAAGCAAGTGCTCTACTCGAACTCCTACATGGCAAGTGAGCCCAAGGTGGGCAGAGGAAACTTATAAAGGACACCCTCAAAGTTTCCTTGATAACATGCAACATCCCCAATGACACCTGGGAATCCCTAGCCAAAGACCGCCCTAAGTGGAGGAAGTGCATCGGGGTGGGCACTGAGCACCTCGAGTCTCATTGCCGAGAGCATGCAGAAACCAAGCGCAGGCAACGGAAACAGTGTGCGGCAAACCAGTCCCATGCACACTTTCGTTCAAGGCCTGTCCCATCTGTGACAGAGACTGTAATTCCCGTACTGGACTGTTCAGTCACCTAAGGACTCACTTTTAGAGTGGAAGCAAATGTTGCTCGATTTTGAGGGACTACGAATGATGATGATGATGATGATAAAGTCTACCTCTCGGACCAAGCTCCTGGTCATCTGTCCTAACATCTCCTTATGAGGCTCGGTGTCACTATTTTCGGACAAAACTCCTTTGAAGCACCTTGGAACGTTTTATTACGTTAAAGGCGGTATATAAATTAAGTTGTTGGTGGTGAAAAAGGAGAAACTAACGAAACTGTAGCTCAGATCCACTTGTGTTTCTCGATGTCACATCTAATACTTTCAGCCTCTACTGTAAAATATCCGGAAAAGAACGACCGGATATATTGTCATAGGGTAAATGAAACTCACTTCCACCAAACTGTTCAATCTCCCCAATATGAAGAAATGCGGTGCAAGAGCCTCCAGCCCCAGTGACCCTTTCGAACAACTATTAAATGTAACGTGATATTTAGGGAAAGGGAACATATTGAGGGAGAATAAAACAAGAATTCTGGCTCCTCATATTTTTCTACAAACTGCAACAGTTAAAGACACAAACAGACTCATATAGAGCCGGACATTGCAACGTCGGAGTCAGTGACACAGAGCCGAATGTGGGAAGGTCGACTGAGAGAACAATGGTTCCAATAAACCAGTGTCAAGAAGCAAATACAGGGCCGGATATGGCTTCCAAACGCTCTGCCTGAGAGACAAACTTTATTCGTCTCTCTTTTGCCGAAAATCCGCCTCATAATTTGGTTGTGGGTCTTACACATGGCGCAGAGGGACCGCTTCCACTGCATGTCTAGGGGTTTAGAACCACGAAGGAGAATGAAATAGGGGGAGTCTTTCCATTGCATGTCTCGGCATTCAGAACTATGAAGCAGTACATGCAGTACACTTGTACGATTCTGCCATTATCCTTACACATTCCTTCATCCCATTCACGCTGCCCATCAGTTTCTTTTTCTAATACAAGTTTTCGTTTCGTTATCCATCTGCAATGTGCCGGGTAATGAGCGTGAAGACAAAGCCCATCAAATGACTTCAACTCTCTTTGTCGTTTCACCTTTCATTGAAATCGGGCTCTACTCGTTATGTGCCTCTATTCTGATCGTATTAATTCCTCGTGCATTTTATCTCTCGGATCTCTCTGCCTGCTGGAGAATCCTTGTCTCTGTCTGTCTATTATTGTATTATGGTCTCTCTCTCTCTCTCTCTCTCTCTCTCTCTTTCGCTCTCTCCCTGCATCATTTGATTCGAATACGTGTTTCTCAACCATTGGCATCCTCTTTCTCTCTCTTATAACCTCTGATTAGGGAACAGGTGTGTCATGTGCTCTAGTTCATTGCTTTCACTCTCCTCTGTTTCTGTCTCGATCTCTCAGCCCCTCTTGCTGTATCAGCTTTGTAACGCTCTCAAAATAGCTCTCTGTATGTCTGTGTCTTCTCCGTAACTCTCCCTCTCCATCCCTTTGATTCTTGTACATGGCTACCTCATGCTGCAGTTCATTGCTTTCATCCCCTTCTTCTCTGTCTGTGTCTCTGTATGTGTTTCTCTCTATGTCTCTACATCTCTCTGCCTCTTTCTGTTTCACTCTCACTCTGTGTTCCCATCACTATAATTAAAGTGCTGATCTCCTACATGCTCTAAACCCATCATTTCACTCCCCTCCAACCTGCTACACAGAAACATGATGTCATTCAGCCCTTCTAGTCTGTTATACAATAACAAGAGGAAGCCATTCAGCGCCTGAAAACTATCGTATAGAACAGGATGTCTTTCAGCAACTCGATACAGAGGAACAGGTGGTGGCTATTATTTAGGAACAAGAGAAGGACATGCAGTCCTTCGAGTCTGTGACCTAGGAAGTGGAGCAGACCAACCAGCCCTTCGGATTGTTGCATATGAACAGGCGGTGGTGCATTCACACCTCCGAACCTATTGTATAGGAACTGGAGTAGTTCTATTCAGCCCTCCATCCCATTATATGGAAACAGGACGAGCCCAATCAGCTGCCTCGAGCCTGTTACAAAGGAGCAATGAGGTCATTCAGACATCGAGCCTGTTGTAGAGGAACAGGAGGCCATTCAGAATCTCGAGACATTTACACAGAAATAGGACGAGGTCATTCAGCTACTCGAGCCTGTTACATATGAACAAGCAGAGACCATTAAGCCTCTGGAGCGAGATTTTTAGGATCAGGAGAGTGTTACATAGAAATAGCAGGATGCCAAGCAGGCGCCTTGAGCCTGTTACATGGGCAACAGGAGTAGGCCATTCAGCTCCTCGAGTCTGTTGCGAAGGAAGGGATGGAGGCTGTTGCATAGGAAAAAGAGATGGTCATTAAGCCTCTTGAATCTGTTGTAAAGAAGGTTGAATAAGCCATTCAGCTCCTCGCTTGTGTTGCACAGTTACATGATTAGGCCATTCAGCACCTAGAGCCTGATTCATAGGTACAGAAGGTGTCCATTCAGCCCCTCGATCCTGTGACATAGGAAGAGGAGCGGACCATTCAGCCCTTCGGCCTGCTGCAGATGAACATGAGGATGCCCTTTCAGCCCCTAGAGCCTGTTGCAGATGAACAGGAGCATGCCTTTGAAATCCTTGAGCATGTTACATAGGAATCGAAACAGGCTTTTCAGCCTCGCAAGGCTGTTCCACAGCAAAAGCGCTTGCCAATTCCGCCCTCTGAGACTATTACAGAGGAAAATGAGATGACCAAACTGCCCGTTGATCCTCTTCCATAGGAACAGAAGGTGTCCATTCAACCACTCGAGCGTGTTACATAAGAACAAGAGGATACCAGTCAAACTCTTAAGCTTGTAGAGCCAGTTGTAAATGATCAGAGGCTGTTACATTTCAACAGGAGGATGCGAGTCAGGCGCGTTGAGTCTGTTACATAGGAAACATGAGGTGCCCTTTCAGCCCCTCGAGTCTGTTATATGGGAATAGAAAGATGCCATTCAGGCCCTTCAGACTGCTACAAAGGAACAGGAGGAGGCCATTCATTCCCTCAAGTTACTTATATATGAAAAGGAGTTGACCCATTCAATCACTCGACTGTATTAAATAGAAACAGTAGGAGGCCATTAAGACTCTCGAGCGTGTTACATAGGAATATAAGGAGGCCCAGCCACCCAATCGAGCCTGTTGCACAGAAATAGTAGGAGGCCCTCGAACCTGTTGGAAAAGAACATGATTATGCCTTTCAATCCTTCGAGTCGGTTACATAGGAAATCGAGGAGACCATTCAGCTCCTTGGGTCTGTTATAGGCACAGGAGTAGTACCATTAAGCTCAATTGAGCATGTTACAACTCTTTTGGACAAACATAATTAAACATTAAATCAAGTGCCCCCTAATCTGGGGAACACTCCAACCACTTATCAATGCCCTTTTTTTGTGTTTTTCTTTGGGGTTTTTTGTTTTTTTGGGGGCACTAAAAGCATAAATATATACAAGTGCCCCCTTTAAAAGGGGAAGTGGACACTAAAACCGGCAATAAAACAAATTAAACTTTAAAGCATATAAAATCAAATTAAAATTTGGTTGCCAGGGGTGATAATGCACTCTTCAGTTCCTCCGGCGCCAACCTCTCACGGAAGGCCGCGAGCGTATGAGCATGTTACATACTAGCTGGATCAGATCTAGCTGATATAAAGGAACAGCTGATATAAAGGAGATAATGCAGCTACTGAGGGAGCGCTCCACTGATAGAGGGTCAGTCCTGAGAGAGTTGTTCCAAGTTTTGGAGATGCCTTTTCTCCGATGTGATATAAACAGTTGCCCCGTCTTCCCTCTCAGGTAGATGTAAAAGTTCCCACGGCCACTATTGGAAGTAGAGCAGGGGAGTTCTCACTGGTGTCTTATGACAAATATTTTTCCCTGGTCATTGGCATATTGCTGGTTGTGGCAGCTTGCTGTGTAAAATTAGCTGTTGCATGTCCTATATTGCCACATGTCTCTGCTTCAAAAAGTGTTTAATTGGGTGCAAAGCGCTTTGAGACATCCTAAGGTCGTGCAAGGCGCAAAAAGGCCAAGTATTTCTTTGCTTTTCTTTCTTAAAGCCTTCTAACTCACTGCAGATCACCTATAATCCCACACACAATCAAATTATTACGCGAAGAATTTATCTCCAAGCAGTTTTGACATCTCCAGAGCTGTCGGGCAAGGGGTGACGCCTCATTAACACCTTTCTCTTTCAGAGCTTGGAAGTTGAAGAATTATCTGGGATCAGAACATCTTACTTCTCCTTCCACTTCTCCAAGGTATCACCTTCAGCTCGGATAGATTAATGGTTAATAGTCTTAGCAGAAGATCATTCTTATTGTTCTATGATTAGGGACCAACTTCAGCAGTGAGCCAGTGTACTACCTCGCACCAAATCTGGTTCACACCTCACCCCTCTGCAATGGTCCATGGTCTGGCAAAAGCTCAAATTAAAAATACACGTCTTTGTGTTCAAATCCCTCTGTAGCCTCGCTTACCTCCCAGCAACCTCCTCCAGCTCTAAAAACTTCCCAGATTGCGTTTATTGCGTTTGCAATAAAAACATTCAGCATTTAAGTTTTTAGTAAATGAATCAAATATTGCAAAAGTATTCAGCTTGGTTGTTGATCCCACAGTTAGGGATTGAAAACAGATAGTTTGTTATTTATTTCTGTATGTTTCTCGGCAGTGGAAAAATAAGAGATATGGAATTGCACTCGACTGAGATCCTGGGAATACTAGCTACAATATTTATTGTCGCTGTCATTATAACTATCACTGGGGTTTGTGTCTGGGAGCGAAGAACAGTTAAAGGAAGCCAAGAGTTTGTTGATAGCTGTAAGAATGTGGGTTGTGAAGGTTTCTTTGATTAGGCATTGCAAGAGTTAAATGGCAACACTATTGCAAGTATTTCTGTACCTGATGTAAAACCACCAAGGCTGGACATCACTTGCTCAAGAAATTAGAATTGATAAAATAAATTGACACGAGTTGCTGTTTCAAGCTCTCGAAAAGGGAAATTCTACCTGATGTTTAAGGGGCTAATCAACTTTTCATCAAAACAAACTGTGTGAAAGCAGTCTAGGTGGTCCTGCCACAGTTTGGGGGAAATAAGCCCGAATGTTGACAATATTTATCAGGCTCACAATACTGATATTTGGCTTCGGGATCATATTGAAGTGATAAAATGGATTCGGGCACAATATCATTTTGAAGACCCGTGCGATGTTACTGGGGCTTCCAATGCCATGCACAATAGAAATATTGGAGGCTTGATAAGTCTCGGACTGTCAATTACAGGGCAATTTCTGAGTTGGCCTCCATTCAAATCAAACAGCTCTTCGGTTCAAGGCAATTGGCAGTGGTTCACAGAATGCCAATAAACTGCAGAGTTCACTGATAAAAATATTTACTTACCAGCGTCTGGACATCATCTAGACATGTACTTTTTTGGATCCGGCATTGAGAATTGTGCAATTGGTACATTTCCAGGCCAATGCAACTGTCCTGATCTGAAGCAAAAAAAAGGAAACCGTATCAATAGGATTTTGTCTGGCCAAACTATGCTGATCTGGCTCCAAAAGTGAAGAAATTAATCCGGTACACGACCGTCTAGTACCACCCACACAATTGGCCAATCAATTGCAAGAATTTGTACAGGGTCAAAGGTCTTCAGGACGCAAATAGTGAGTCAGTGGAATATTGTACTGTCATTAGTGTGCATGGCTTTCTAACATCCTCTGCGCTGGTCAATAATCTTGACACAAGGTGACAGTTGGTGCATTGATTTGCTGTTGTGGGTAAGGAATGATTCCCAAATTGGGAAAAGGCGAAACTGGATCAGAGGCATTGATTGGGTGGGCCAATATTTCACTGCATCCTCTTCAGATTCCAGACAACGAGAAGAAACAAATGTTAGAAGAGAATAAACAGCAGAAATACGTTGATAATGGTGACGTTCATGTTCTGAATGCTTCATTTGCTCAGTCCCACACCTACCGTAGCAATATCCCGCAGTACGAGTATGTTAGATTCTTGCTACAGAAAAAGACCTTTCAACCCAAAAGGTCCATGCCGGCGTTTATGCTCCACACGAGCCTCCTCCCATCGTTCTTCATCTAACTCTATCAACATAAACTTCTATTCCTTTCTCTCTCATGTGCTTTGGAGAGGGCAAAGAAGAGATTTACTGGAATGCTTCCAGGGTTGGGGCATTACAGTTATACAGATAGACTGGAGAGGCTGGGATTGTTCTCCTTACAGCTGAGAACGCTAAGCGGGGATTTGATAGAAGTTTTTAAAAACTTGAACGTTAGATAGAGCAAATAAAGTTAAACTGTTTCCAATGGCTGAAGGGTAGATAATCAGACGGCACATATTTAAGATTATTGGCAAAAGAACCAGAGGCGACTTGAGGAAAAATATTATTTACACAATGCGTATTTAGGATTTGGAATGCACAGGCTGACAGGGTGATAGATAAAGGTTCAATAATGGCCTTCAACATGGAATTGGATAAATACGTGAAGGAGAAATAATTGTAGACATATGGGGAAAAAGCAGGGGAGCGGGACTAACTGGAGTGCTTTTCAAAAAGGCCGATGCAGGCTCGATGGGCCGAATTACCTCCTTCTGTGCTGTGCTGTGCTCTTCTATCATTCTACAAACTCAAATTGCAGCACAAGGTACTGCCAGGAGGCTAAATGACATTGCAAATATACAAGGCAATATTCTGGTCTGCAGTTTGAAAGTAGCTGGTTGAGGCTCTCTTCATTTATGCCATCCATGTATTGTCCAGCGAGGTTTCCAGCTTCTCACAGGGAAGTCATTGTGTACAGACACAATTTCTCGATTTTAAATCTCCTCATCTCCCCCGAATCGCCCAGCAAGAATGGCACGTGAGAGGGGTTGAAATCAGGCAGTCAACTTACCGGCCTGAGGTCGCTATTTCCCGCCTGGCGACATCTTACCTTCACCAACTTTGAAGTCGGCCAGGGTTCCCGCTCCAGCCAAAGCGAGGTCCTCATTTAAACGTCATACTATCAAATAGCTGCATGCAAACCTTGGCCGAATCGTGCAACATAGGATCTGCAGTGTACAAACAGGCCATTGGGCCCAACTGGTCTGTGCCGGTATTGATGCTGCCCACGAGTCTTCTTGTGAGCGTTGGGTTGGCCGCAACTGACAGCTGGTCGAGTCAGAGACCATCAGCGCCCGGGATCAGGGGTCAAAGATCAGCCGCTGCAATGACAAGTAAATTACCCAGAAAATAAATGTTACCAAGTACAAAGACTGATAATTACGTCTGGATTTGTTCTCAACCACATGCAATGAGCGATGAGCGTTGTTTGCTGTCCGCAGTGAGCAGTGAAACCTTGCAACACTTCATGAGGGACTAACATTTAGTATGACTGAAGATGGACTATCTTCCGTTACTTGTGCCGAATATAACACATGTTAAAATTTTTTAGCCCTGGCTTCCCAACGAGGCACACAGACGAAAATTAACACTGTAAATATTTGCCTTTCAAACAAGTCGTCTGTGACCTGCGACAAACGCCTTTCAGTCCGGCAAGAATAGCCAGCCTGTGTACACTTGAGATAACACATATCCACCAGCAAGTTAAAAGCTTATTTATGACTGATGCAGCCTGAAAAGTACACCCTGCAATACTCTCGTAAGAAGTCCTATCCCATTTGTATCAAATTCCTGGACCAGTTACTGGAGGCTCTGATTAGAGTACAGCACACGGGTAACCAGCCCCATTAAAACAGCAGAGAAATAAATTTGTATCACTTCATTTCCTTCAGGCCTTTGATCTGAATGGTTACCCCTGAATCGACATTGCTCATTACTCCCAAGTTCATTACTCCCAAGAGCACTCATAGGTCGGACGGCCCTATAATTGGCCCAGAATATGCTGGGCAAGTAACGGTGAGTTTAATGGCTCTCACCATCCAGCAACTCATGGCGCGGTGGAGAGGCCTCGTGAATTGCGAATTACCAGGAGTGGCTGGATGATTTGTGATGCTCCGTCGTCAGCAGTCTGGACCTCCTGTGCAGGCTAGTCACCGGATTTTGAATGGAAAAGCCGCGCATGTGCGTAAATTTGAATAGGCCACAGACTGTATAAAAGGGGCCGAGAACCCAAAACATATGAGAGAATATTGATCATCAGCATTGCAAAACCGACAGCTAATCCTCAAGCTCTTGAGTTTGAACCAAATGCTGCATTTGCGCATTAGTTTCAGGTTAAACTCATGACAGAAATTTAGGGCTCGCACATAGCACCGTAAGGGTCATTTTGGAATCATACAATGGTGACAGCAGAGAACGAAGCTATTCAGTGTGTCAAACCCGTGTCGGCTCTCTGAAAAAGCAGTTCATCTCATCCCACTCCCCGGCACTTCCCCCATAGCACTGCAATGTACTTCCTTCAAGTGCATATCCAATTCCTTTTTCAAAGCTATCATTGATTCTGCTCCACCAAACTTTCAGGCAGTGCATTCCAGATCAAAACTATTCGCTGCATAAAAAAATACTCATGTCGCCATTGGACTTTCTGCCAATCAAGTTAAATCTGTATCCTCTTGTTGTCGACCCTTCCGCCAATGGGAATGGTTTATCGGTATCTACTCTTTCTAGACCCATAATGATTTTCAAACCGCTCTATCAAATCTCCTGTCAACATTCTCTGCTCTAAGGAGAACAAACCCGGCTTCTCTGTACTATCCACGTTACTGAAGACCCTCGTTCCTGGAACAGTTCTCGTAAATCTTGTCTGCGCCCTCTCAAAGGCCTTCACATCATTCCTAAATTGTTGCCCAGAATTGGACAAAATGCTGCAGTTAAGGGCGATCATAACTTCCTCGTTTTTTTCAGCATAATCATATGCAGTCCTTCGAAATTGAGGAAGACTTGCTTCCACTCTAAAAGTGAGTCCTCAGGTGACTGTACAATCGAATATGGGAATTACAGCCTTTGTCACAGGTGGGACAGAGAGTGGTTGAAGGAAAGGGAGAGGTGGTAGACTGGTTTTCCGCAAGCTCCTTCTGCTGTTTGCGTTTGGTTTCTGCTTGCTCTCAGCGACAAGACACGAGGTGCTCAGCAACCTCCTGGATGCTCTTCCTCCAATTAGGGCGGTCCTGGGCCAGAGATTTCCAGGTGCTGGTGCTGATGTTGCACTTTATCAAGGAGGTTTTGAGGATGCCCTTGAAACGTTTCCACTGCCATTTGCCGTGTAGGAGTTCCAAGTAGAGCACTTTCTTTGGGAGTCTCGTGTAGGGCATGCAGATAATGTGGCCCGCCCAATGGAGCTGGACGAGTGTGGTCAGTGCTTCAGTGCTGGGGATGTTGGCTTGAATGAGAACGCTGATGTTGGTGCGTCTATCCTCCCAGTGGATTTGCAGGAACATGCGAAGGCAACGCTGGTGTTGCTTCTAGAGTGCATTGAGATGTCTACTTTATATGGTCTACATCTCTGAGCCATTGAGGAGGGCGGGTATCGCTACTGCTCTCTAGACCATAAGCTTGGTGCCAGATTTGTTATCCTAGTCTTCACACACTCTCTTCCTCAGGCGAACAAAGGCTGTGTTGGCACACTGGAGGCGGTATTTGACCTCATCATTGATGTCTGCACTTGCTGATCGGAGGCTCCCGAAGTGTGGAAAATGTTGCACATTGTCCAATGCCGCACTGTGGATTTTGATGACCGGGGGCAGCGCCATGAGGCTGCGTCACATTGCTGAAGGACCTGTGTCTTACGGATGTTTAGTGTAAGGTCCAAGCTTTCATAACCTTCGGTGAAGATGTTGATGATGCTTTGGAGTTCAGCCTCTGAATGTGCGCAGACGCGAGCTTCATCTGAGTACCATACTTCGATGAGAGAGGATGGGACGAACTTGGATATAGTGTGGAGTCGACGAAGTTTGAAAAGGTTCCCAATTGATCCATAGTTTAGCTCCACTCCAGCGGGGCGTTTGTTGAGAGCGAGATGGAGCATTGCAGCAAGGAAGATCGAGAACAGCATTGGTGCGATGAGGTAGCCCTGCTTGATCCCGGTCCAGACGTGGATTGGAACTGTGATGGATCCGTTGGTCAGGATCACGGTTTGCATGTCATTGTGGAGCAGGCGGAGGATGGTGATAACTGGTTGCAGGAAGCCAAAATGGAGGAGGACATTCCATAGTCCCTCACGGTTGACAGAGTCAAAGGCCTTTGTGAGGTCAAAGAAGGACATGTGCAAGGGTTGGTTCTGTTCCCGGCATTTTTCTTGTTGTTGCCGCATGGTGAAGATCATGTCCGTTGTATGCCTTAGTGGATGGAATCAGCATTGTGAATCTGGATGGAGCTCTTCAGCCACAGGGAGAAGATGGTTGAATAAGATTCTAGCGATGATTTTACAAATGGCCAACAGCAAGGAGATTCCTCTGTACTTGCTGCAGTTGGACTTGTCCCCCTTTATTGAAGATGGTCACGATTACGGTATCTCTGAAATCTCCTGGCTTGCTCTCCTCCTTCCAGATAAGAGAGATGAGGTTATGCATTCATGTTAATAGTGCTTCTGCGTCATACTTTAGTGCCTCAGTGGGGATTCCATCTGCTTCTGATGCCTTCTTGTTCTTGAGCTGATGGATGGCCTATTCTACTTCATGCAGATCTGGGGTTTGCTGAGATGGTGGCAGGAAACATGCTGCGGGATGGAGTCGAGGACAATCGTGTCAAAGACACAGTCTCAATTAAGGAGATCTTCGATGTGATCCTGCCATCAGATCAAAACCATTCGCTGCATTAAAATAAAAACTCATGTCACCTTTGGACTTTCTGCCAATCAACTAAAATCTGTGTCCTTTAGATCTCGACCCTTCCACCAATGTGAACGGTTTATTGCTATCTACTCTCTCTAGATCCATCGTAATTTTGAACCCCTCTAACAAGTCTCCTGTCAACATGCTCTGCTCCTGGGAGAACAACGCCAGCTTCTCTGTATTTTCCACGTTACTAAAGCCTCACATCCCTGGAACAATTCTCGTAAATCTTTTCTGCGCCCTCCCTAAGGCCTCCACATCCTTCCTAAATTAGTGCCCAGAATGGGATACAATGCTGCAGTTGAGGGCAAACCAGTGTTTCAAAATGATTCATCATAACTTCCTCATTTTTATTCTATTTATGAAGCCCATATTCCCGTATGCTTTATAATCTGTTTCTCAACCTACCTGCTAACTTCAACGATTTGTGCGCATATTTCCCAGGTCATTCTGTTCATGCAACCGCTTTAGAATTTTACTCTTTAATTGAAATCGCCTACCCTCATTCTTCCTAAGAAAATGTATCATTTTGCACTTTTCTGCCTTAAATTCCATCTGCCACACATCCGCCTATTTCACAAGCTATCTATGTCTGGACCACAGATAAAGGGAAAATAAATGTTTTAAAACGATTAAAGCAGGAGACTGAAATAAGGACCACGTGTGTAAAATATTAGAGCTGAAGGTCAGGCTAGGGTGTATAGCCCAAATAAATGATCTTTACACAAACGCACATAAGGAATGTATTGAAAAAAACTGCAGGCATGAATTAAAATTGGAGGGTATGACATTGTAGCCATTACTGAGACGTGGCTGCAAGACGATCAGGATTGAGAACTAAATATACCACATTATAAGCTCTACAGGCAAAAGGGGTGGTGTAGTCTTATTGATTAAGGCTGAAATCACTTCAATGACAAGAAAGGATATAAAGAGGGGGAAGCAGATTATGGACACTTCATGGTTGAATTAAGAAACATAAAATGATTTAAGAATATAGTGTGAGCTGAGTGTATGCCCCCTTGTAGCAGCTGTAAAGTGCTAGATTTTATAAATTGATTGTAGCAAATGCAGAGTGGTGTGAATGGGGAATTTTAACTGACATATAACTTTGAATAAGCATGTCAGAAAGGTAGTAAATTTCTTGACTGTGTTGGGGAAAGCTTTCTGCAGCAATATGGCATGGAAGCATCAGAAGGGCACGTCATATTAGAATAAGTAATGAGCAATGAGCCAGATTTAGTCAACAGCCTATTGTGCGTGAACATTTATACAATAGTGAGCATAATATGATCTAGTTCAACATAACTTTTGAAAGAAATAAATGCAAAACAGCTGCTAAGATTCTAGTATTTTGTTAACGCTGACATCAACGAGATGAGGCAGAGACTATCCATAATAAACTGGGCAAATCTGTTCATGGGTAAAACGACAGAAGATCAGTCGGTGATGGTTCAAAAATAATTTAACATGATACAGAACCAGTTTATAGCCCTGACGGGCAAGAGCTCTACTTACCAAAAAAACAGCCATGGACGACAAAGAGGTATGGTGCAGCATAAAACTGAAAGAAAAAGCGTTCAAAGCTAAAACATGACCTGGAGAATGGTAAAGACACAAAAAAGGGTCACAAAACAGATACAAAGAGCTACAAAAAGGGAATGTGAAAAGAAACTTGCAAAGGATATCAAAATTAATATGAAGAATGTTTACAATTACATTGGGAAAAAGAGGGTAGTCAGGAGCAATGTTGGCCTCTTAATAACTGAAATTGGTAATATTGTCAATGCCAATAAGTAAATGGCGGACATGCTGAAAAATCACTTTGATTCAGTATTTTCAGGCGAGGAAAAGGAATACATGGCACGAAACCCAAGAAAACTGATGATGAACCAGGAACAGGTTCTCAATAAAATTAATGTCAGAAAAATAACAGCAATGAAGAAAATAAAGGCACTAAAGAATGACAAGTCCCCAGTCCCAGATGGTTCCAATCCCAGAATTATAAAGGAAGAAGGTGAGCACATTGCACATGTCTGAACTATAATATTCCAATGTTCTCTCGATTTAGGAAAGGTTCCTTTAGAATTAGAAAATTGCACACATCACGCTACTATTTCGGAATGGCGTGTGAGGAAAATCTGGGAAATTTAGATCAGTTAACATAACATCTGTTATCGGGAAATTGCTGGATTCCATAATTAAGAAAAGGGCGCCCGAACAATTTTCAGTTGATCGGAGAGAGAAAGCATGGATCTGTCAAAGGTAGATCATTCCTGACAAAACTAATTTAATTTTGTCAAAGAGGTGATTAAAAATACTGGACAGGGGAATGTCTATGGATGTTATTTATATGGACTTCCAGAAGGCATTTGATTAAGTCCCACATAAAATACAGTTGTCTCAGGTAGAAGCCATGGAATTGAAGGCAAATTATGGACCTGGTTAGAAAAGTGGCTGAGCGGCAGGAGACCGAGAGTACGGATAAGGGATAGATACTCAAATTGGCAGATCGTGATTGTGGTGTCTATTTCACATTTACATAACTCAAATCAAACTGCTTTGGAAATTTCACGATAGAAATTGCAACTCCAAAGGTTAAATCGTACACTGAAACTTTATATTTTGTTAAGCAAATTTTTTGCTCAGTTTTCCCCACATCAGCTTAACTTAAATTGCAATTAAAAATTTTTTTTTAAAACATCTGAGTGCACAATAAATTGAAATGGACACAATCAATACATTCACACATTCTTTAAACGTCCAGATCAATGCAAGACTACAAAAGGTTAAACGTTCTTGTTAATTTACTATTAGCTTGGTCTCCTTCCTGTGAGAAATATATTAAAGCAAGTTCAAAACCAGACTCTAATTAGAACCCTTGTTACCAAGATCCCGGATTATGTCATAACCATGGAAACTGAAAATGATTGCACTAAGCCTGTGCTGGCCATAGACTTTACCAGGTTCCTGACTACATCGCAGGGAGGGTATGGGAGGTACATGATTGGATAGATCTTCCTGCAGTTCCAGTTATTGTCCTATGTCCTAGTGGGTCTGGGTCATTCTCAGTTAGAAGTGTCAGGTAAGGCACCGATCCCGACTGGTTCAAATGCGTATTCGAGTAGCAGGAACGAAGAAAGGACCACGCCTTCTGACCAAAGGACAGTTAGGACAGTTACACTCAGACTCACCTATTCACTAATCTTCTCACACTGAAACACACCCATTATTTATCAGACTCAGTCTACTTCTCTCTCTGTAACACACTCATTGATTTGCATACTCACTCTCCTTCTCTCACTTCCCCTACTCACACCCACACACTCTCAATTACGTTGTTCGCTGACGCTGTCACAGTGTCAGGAGACTAGAAGAGAAGGGTCGTGTGAGACTGAGGAATGTGAAAGAATGAGAGAAAGAGGATGAGAAAGGGAGCATCAAGTGGGAAAGGAGAGGGTGAATGAGAGAGCGAGAAAGTAGAAAGGAAAGAGACAGGCAGGAGAGCATGAAATTCTAATTCCAAGACCAGGGCTGGAAATAAAACAGATCAAGAGGCACTTTGCGGGCTAGCTTCACAATGACTTGTTTGGTTTGCTAGCAGTAGCTGTGTTAGTAACGAGAATGTGTCTCTGCATGTTACTATACTGAACGTAAGCAGAAAACTTGGTGCTTGGTCGGACTCTGGCCTCTGATACGTGACTGCTGTTCCCTCTCGGTAGAAACAGCGGTGGGGGTTGGGGAGAAGGAGGATATTTACTCGGCTTATCATCCATTTTCACCTGCGACTCCTGCCAGTTTTACTGCACCAGTAACTTCTATCATTATCCTATGTGCCCACTCTTCATGTATGAGGTCAGTAATTTTGAGCAATGCCAGCCAAACAGGTTGATGGTGTTGGGGACACGGTAGCCGCCTCACAGACGTGACCTCAGGTTGGTTTGGACGGGGTGGGGGGGGGGGTGGATTTATCCCGTCTGTCTTAATAAAATTGTAAACACAGTCAGAAAATTTCACTTGGTCCTGTGTCTTACTAACCTCGGAATCACAGCAGGGTGATTCGCCCTGGTCCCTGTGTCTTATAAACACTGTAAACACAGCAGGACCCCAGGGACTTTTGCACATAAATCTATGCTGAAACTCCAGTGCAAAGCTGAGTAAGTGCTGCACTATCGGAGGTGCTGTCTTTCAGATGAGACTTTAAACCGAGTCACTGTTTGCCCACAAAGGGACTTAAAAGATCCCATGCCAATATTTTGAAAACGAGCAGGGGAGTTATCCCCGGTCTCCTGGTCAGTATTTATCCTTCAATCACATAACAACCAAAGTTTATCTGGTCATTATCTCATTGCTGTTTGTGGGAGCTTGCTTGTGCACAAATTGGCTGCTGCGTTTCCCACATTACAACAGTGACTACACTCCAAAAGTACGTCATCGGCTGCAAAGTGCTTTGAAACATCAGGTGGTCGCTTAAGGCGCTGTATCAATGTCTTTCTTTTCAGGAAGATTCCCCGTTGTAAGAGGTGTGGGAATTATCCTTCCCCCGTTCTACCTGTAGGACATGCGGAAATGGTACCTCCCTCCGTCCGACAGTTTACCGAGTTCATACCCGTAGAATAAAGAACGCAAATGCCAAAGTATGTGGGAAATAAGCTTATTTTACAGAAAAACAGCACGCAACTACAAGTAAGTTCACACAGAACTGTAGTATATGTTACTTCACTGTTTATACTTTAGCATACATTAATATTCACGTACTTCTATTTAAAATCAACAATAAAGTATAAATAAGCTCGCACATAAGTGTAAGATACAATACTTCCCTGATTCTATCTCAGCATACAATAATATAGCTTTACTTTAAAATCAAGTGCTGATAAGCAAACACTCCATACGCATGAACATCAGTGAGTACTGTTTATACACAAAAACCTGGTATCTTTCCATTTTGTATATGTACAACGAGATAAACATTTTTTTTTCGTTCCTTCATATCAAAAGTCAGTTATTTATCGGTTTGGCCATATACTAAAAATCTGCATTCTTTTTTCCATGATGGCTCACTGGTTTGTTTTTGCTCACGGTCTGTGCGAAAGGCAACTTGCAGAGTTCAGCAGTTTCGAATTAACAGTTCTCATAAACAGCTAGTCTCTTGGCCTCGCGAAGCATGCTGGGTCACAAAATGTGATCACATTTTAAGTTTGGCCAAGTTATAGCAGAGTTACTGCCTGTGTCTTAAATACATTATAAATAAGCAGGAAGATCCTCCCACTCCCTATGTGATATGAATATCGTTAGCACGGTCGGAAGATTTCCACGGAAGTGCAAAACTGCATCATTGCAGCACCACCACTGACAGAAGGGTATAATTACAGACAGACATGTTGACATTGGAAGTTTCCAAAATAAATGAGGACACAAGAATTTACCTAACGTTTTGGAGAAAGGGATTATGCACAAATGTGACATTTTCAATATGGATCTATCTGTAATTAACAGTCTGAGCTTTTTAATAAATTGTGTTAATAGATTTAACATTGTATATAACTCACATGCATCTTGCAATCTTTGACAGCATAAAAATGTGCAATAATCAAAAAAGCCAATCATATCTGATATCAATGTTGAGTGGCGCACCATTTTTATTCATTATAATTTGGCCAGGCTGCACGAGAAAAAGGCAGTGCCTCAGTTGAGAGGTGGCCACACAGCAGGGCTCGGCATGCCAGGTACAAAGGGCATGTTTATTTTTGGCATGCAACAACTTTATTGCCCGCAAGTTATATGCCCTGTTGAATGACACTCTATGCCGTTATGAATAAGCTGAGATCAAAGTTACAACAACAAGAAATTGCATTTATATAGCTAGAAAGTAAAACGACTCAAAGCACTTCACAGGAGCGTTAATCAGACAACATCACTCCGAGCCACATAATTAGATATTAGGACGGGTAACTAAAAGCTTGGTCAGAGAGGTCAGTTTAAAACTGTGTCTTAAAGGAGGAGAAAGCATGGTGGAGAGGTTTATGGACGGAATTTGAGACCTCAGAGCCTCGGATGTTGAAGATACAGCTGCAACTGGCGGATCAAAGGAATTTGGGGCATTCAGGACTGCAGCAAATCAAGGAGAGTTGTCAAAGCATGGCTTTGGATCCAGGTCAGAGAGTGTGGTCGAAAAACTTGCCGTCATTCACGAGGTGGAGGGATGGTGTGTCGGAGGATTCTGGTGTTACGTGGAATGTTTAGCTCGGTGAACATAAGAACATGACAACATAAGAAATAGGAGCAGGAGTAGACCATTGGACCCATAGAGCCTGCTCTGCCATTTAATAAGAGCATGGCTGATCTGATCATGGACTCAGTTCCACTTCACTGCCGGCTCCCCATAACCATTTATTCCCTTATCGCTCAAAAGTCTGTCTATCTCCGCCTTAAATGACCCACAGCTCTCCAAGGACTTACAAACTTCTGAGAGAAGAAATTCCTCCACATCTCAGTTTTAAATGGGCGGCCCGTTATTCTGAGACTATGTCCCTTAGTCTTAGGTTCACTTATGACTGTAAATATCCTCACTTTGTCGAGTATTATCTTATCTTTTTCGATAAGATCACCTCTCATTCTTCTGAACTCTAATGAGTATAGGCCCAACCTACTCAACCTATCTTCATAAGGCAAGCCCTTCGGAATCAACCAAGTGAACCATCTCTGAACAGCCACCAATGCAAGTATATTCTTCCTTAAACACGGAGACCAAAACTGTATGCAGTACTCCAGGTGTGGCCTTACCAATACCCTGTACAGTTGTAGCAGGACTTCACTGCTTTTCTACTCCATCCCCCGTGGTAGATTGGTCATGAAGGTTAAAACCCATGGGATACAGGGCAAAGTAACAAATTGGATCCAAAATTGGCTTGGAGGTAGGAAGCAAAGGGTAATGGTTGATGGATAGAAACATAGAAACATCGCAAATAGGTGCAGCAGTAGGCCAATCGGCCCTTCGAGCCTGCACCGCCATTCAATAAGATCATGGCTGATTATTCCCTCAGTATCCCTTTCCTGCTTTCTCTCCATACCCCTTGATCACCTTAGCAGTAAGGGCCATATCTAACTCCCTCTTGAATATATCCAATGAACTGGCATCAACAACTCTCTGCGGCAGGGAATTCCACAGGTTAACAACTCTCTGAGTGAAGAAGTTTCTCCTCATCTCAGTCCTAAATGGCCTACCCCTTATCCTAAGACTATGTCCCCTGGTTCTGGACTTCTCCAACATCGGGAACATTCTTCCCGCATCTAACCCATCCAGTCCCGTCAGAATCTTATACGTTTCTATGAGATCCCCTCTCATCCTTCTAAACTCCAGTGAATAAAGGCCCAGTTGATCCAGTCTCTCCTCATATGACAGGCCAGCCATCCCTGGAATTAGTCTGGTGAACCTTCGCTGCACTCCCTCAATAGCAAGAACGTCCTTCCTCTGATTAGGAGACCAAAACTGAACTCAATGTTTCAGGTAAGCCCTCATTAAGGCCCTGTACAACTGCTCCTATACTCAAATCCCCTCGCTATGAAGGCCAACATACCATTTGCCTTCTTCACCACCTGCTGTACCTGCATGCCAACCTTCAATGACTGATGAACCATGACACCCAGGTCTCGTTGCACTTCCCCTTTTCCTAATCTTCCACCGTTCAGATAATATTTTGCCCACTCACCTAACCTGTCCAATTCACCCTGCAGCCTCGTAGCGTCCTCCTCACAGCTCACACCGCCGCCAAGTTTAGTATCATCTGCAAACGTGGAGATATTACACTCAATTCCTTCATCCAAATCGTTAATGTATATTGTAAAGAGCTGAGGTCCCAGCACTGAGCCCTGCAGCACTCCACTCGTCACTGCCTGCCATTTTGAAAGGGACCCGTTTATCCCGACTCTCTGCTTCCTGTCTGCCAACCAGTTATAGTATAGTGACTGGAAGGCTATTTCCAGTGGGGTTCCGCAGGGCTCAGTACTGGGTCCCTTGCTTTTGTGGTTTATATCAATGATTTAGATTTGAATATAGGGAGTATGATTAAGAAGTTTGCTGAAAACACTAAAATTGGCTGACAATGAAGAGGAATATCATGGGATGCAGGAGAATATCAATCTACTGGTCAGGTGGGCAGAGCACTGGCAGATGGAATTTAATTTCAGAGACGTGTGAGGTGATGCACTTTGGGAGAGCGAATAAGGAAAGGGTATACACATTAGGCAGTAGGCCACTTAATAGTATAGATGAACAAAGGGACCTTGGAGTGCTCATCCACAGATCCCTCAAGGTAGCAGGCCAGGTGGAGAAAGCTGTTAAGAAGGCATAGGGAATGCTTGCCTTCATTGGCCGAGGCATAGAATATAAGAGCAGGGAGGTAATGCTTAAATTCGGTAATACTTTGGTTAGGCCACAGCTGGAGTACTGTGTACAGTTCTGGTTGCTGTATTATAGGAATGACATGATTGCATTGGAGAGGGTGGGGAGGAGATTTATTGGATGTTGCCTGGAAAGGAGAATCTTAGTTATGAGGACAGATTGGATAGTCTGTGTTTGTTCTCATTACAACAGAGGCGGTTGAAAGTAGACCTCATTAAGGTGTACAAAATATTGAGGGGCCTGGACATAGTGGATAGTAAGGGCCTATTTCCATTGGTCGATGGGCCTATACCGAGAGGGTATAGTTTTAACGTGGTTGTTGGAAGGTTTGGAGGAGATTTGAGAGGGCGGGGGGCTTCTTTATGCAGAGGATTGTGGGGATCTGGAATTCGTTGCCTGGAAGAGTGGTGGATGCAGAAAACCTCACCACTTTTAAGAGATGGTTGGATGGGCACTTGAAGTGCAGTAACCTGCAGGGTTACGGACCTAGTGTTGGTAATTGGAATGATCTTTTGTTTGATGGCCTAGATATAATGGTAAGTGCTGCAGGGAATAGAATTCGGCCAGGGTGATCTCCTGGACTAGTGTCGATCACCTGGATGGGTCGGAGAGGAATTTTCCCAAATTCTTTCTCCCTAAATTGGCCTGGGTTTTTGTCTGATTTTTGCCTCTCCCAGAAGATCATATGGCTCCTGTTGAGGTGGAGTGTAGAATACTTCAGTATATGGGGTGTCGCAGTTGTGTGAGGCAGACTGGTTGGACTGGGTGCACTTTTCCTTTCCGTCATTGTTCATCGGTTTATATGTAAACTTTAGGGTCGTGTGGCTCTTTGTCGGTCGGTGCAGACACGATGGGCCGAAATGGCCTTCTTCTGCGCTGTAAAAATTTCTATATTTCTAAAATTCCATTTGCCTTCCTGATTACTGCTGTCCCTGCATATTAACTTTTTGTGTTTCGTGTACAAGGACACCCAGGTCCCTCTGTACTGCAGCACGTTGCAATGTTTCTGCACTTAAATTATAAATTGCTTTGATATTATTTCTGCCAATGTGGATAACCTCACATTTTAGCACATTATGCACCATCTGCCAAATTTTGCTCACTCACCTCTCTGTCCATATCACGTTGCGGATTGTTTGTGTCCTCCTCACAATTTGCTTTCCTACCCATCTTTGTATCATTAGCAAACCTGATTACATTACAATCGCTCCCTTCAGCCAAGTCATTAATATTGATTGTAAGTATTTGAGGCCCCAGCACCAATTGCTGCGGAACCCCACTAGTTACTGTTTCTCAACCGGAAAATGACCCATTTATCCCGATGCTCTGCTTTCTGTTAGTTAGCTAATCATCTATCCATGCTAATATATTACATCCAACCCAGTGAACTTTTATCTTGTGCAATAACATTTTATGTTGCACCTTATTGAATGCCTTATGGAAATCCAAAAACAGCACCTCCACTGGTTCCCCGTTAAGCACCTTTCTCGTTACATCCTCAAAGAACTCCAGCAAATTTGTCAAATATGTTTGCCCTTTCATAAGGCTATGCTGACTCTGCTTGATTGAGTTATGATTTTCCACATGTACTGCTACTGCTTCCTTTATAATGGACTCCAGGATTTTCCCAACGACAGATGTTAGGCTAACTGATCTATCGTTTCCTGCTTTCTGTCTCCCTCACACTTTAAATAGGGGGCGTCACATTTGCGGTTTTCCAATCCGCTTGGCCAGCCAAGAATCCAGGGAATTTTGGTAGATTACAACCATTGAATCCACTATCGCTGCAGCCACTTCTTTTAAGACCCCAGGTTGTAAGCCATCAGGTCCAGGAGACATTCCGCCTTTAGTCCCATTATTTTACCAAGTACTACTTCTTTAGTGATAGTGATTATCTTAATTTCCTCCCTCCCTATATCCCCTTGATTATACACTATTGGGATGTTTTTAGTGTCTTCTTCCGTGATGACCGATACAAAATATTTGTTCAATGTCTCTGCCAGTTCCCCGTTCTCCATTATTAATTACCCAGTCTCATCCTTTAGGCGAACAACATTTACTTTAGTCACTCTTTTTCTTTTTATGTACCTGTAGAAACGCATATCATCTGCTTTTATATTTCGTGCTAGTTTACTTTCATAATATAACATCCCTTTCTTTATTATTTTTTTAGTCGTTCTTTGCTGGCTTTTAAAAGTTTCCAAATGCTCTAGCCTCCCATTAGATTTGGCCACATTGTAGGTCCTTGTATTCAATTTGATATCGTCCTTTGTTACTTTAGTTAACCACGGATAGTTATTCCTGCTCTTAAAGTCTTCCCTTCTCATTGGGATAAATTTAGGTTGCGACTTCTGAAATATCTCCTGAAATGTCTGCCACTGCTCATCAACTGTCCTCTACTTTATTATATTTTCCAAGTTCACTTCAGCCAACTCTTCCTTCATACCTTTGTCGTCTCCTTTGTTTAAGCTTAGGACACTGGTTTGAGGTCTAACTTTCTCACCCTTTAACTGAATTTCAAATTCAACGATTTTATCGTCACTCATTCCGAGAGGATCCTTTATTGGAGATCATTTATTAATCCTGTGTTATTACACATTGCCAGATCTAAGATAGCCTGCTGCCTGCTTGGTTCTGCAATGTACTGCTCAAGAAAACTATCCCAGATACACTTTATGATCTCTTCCTCAAGGCTACCCTGGCCAATTTGCTTGGTCCAATCAATAGGAAGGTTAAAATCGCCCATGATCATTGCCGTTCCTTTATTACAAGCCTCCATTATATCTTGATTTATACTTCATCCAACAATGTAGCTACTGTTAGGGGACCTATATACTATGCCCACCAGTGACTTTTTTCCCTTATTCCCAAAACTGATTCAACATCTTGATCCTCTGAGCCAATATTGTTTCTCACTAACCCACTGATGGTATCCTTTATTAAGAGTGCTACCTCACCTCCTTTTCCGTCTTGTGTGTCCTTCTGAATTGTCAAATTATGGCCTACTATTACGGCCCTATAGTTTATGCACTTCTCAGATATTTGCCAACAAATTTGCTCTTCTATTTCCCTCTGACTGTTTGAGGGTCTATAGTGCACTCCCAGCCGTGTCATCGCCCCTTTTTGGTTCTTGAATTCAACCAAAATGGCTTCATTTGATGATACTTCTCGCATTTCATCCCTCCTCACAGCTGTAATTATTTCTTTTATCAATAATGCGACCCCTTCCTTTTTTACCCCCTCACTATCCCATCAGAAAACATGTAACCCGAGTGTTGAGCTGCCATTCCTGCCCTTCTATCAGCCATGTCTCAGTGATAGCTATAATGTCATACCAGCAAGTATCTATCTGTACTCCCAGCTCATCTGCCTTATTCCACATATTCATTGCATTTAAGTAGATGCCATTTAGCACTGCCAAACCCCCTTGTCAGTTAATTTTTAGCCTTTGTTTCCTCTATCTTCCAAACTCACTTTGTACTTTTCTGCTTTCCAATTTCAGCTTTGCTTCTCTCCTCCTGAATGCATTCGCAGGTTCCCACCCCCCTGCCAAGCTAGTTTAATACCTCCCCAAAAGCACTAGCAAACCCCGCGCAAGCATGTTACTCCCAGCTCTGTTGAAATGCAACCCGTCCTGTACAGGGCACAATTCCCCAGAAACGGTGCCCATACACTCAGGAATCTAAAGCCCTCTCTCCTGTATGTATCCCTCCCTATGTGTCCTGTTGTAGGAAGGCAAAGGCACCTGCTGGATATATAAATATATATGTATGTATGTATGTTTAAAATTTTAGCTGAATATAAAATGGCTGCCAGGGGGCTCAGCAAAGCATGATGGGGGCTCGGTTAGCCAGGTTAACTAAAGCTGCTGACTGAACACTGAACCTGCAGCGCCTGGTCTCAGGAATGTCTTGAATCAACAGCTTGAGACAAGATAGTATATAGAACACTGCGGTACCTAGTACGGAATGTCCTTAAGTCAGTGACCCCCAAATAGGGTGCCTCGCAACCATAGAGATAAGGAGCTAGGCACCGGCAGAACCCATGAGCAACGAAGTTAAGGGGGCTTGGAGAGCATCTCACGGATAAGGATCAGCCCCCAACTGTCACAAACTGATCATGCAGCCCCCTGATGTACCAGGGTTAATTCTATTGGCCCATTTAAACCTATATGTAATCTATAATCATTATGATTGGATTGTGTCCAGGTGAAGTGGGCTGAGTAACTGTAATGAACTATTGTAAAACATATAAATATCGATGAATTTCATTGTTCGGTGGAGTGAAGTGCCTGGAGTTGGACCAGAGGCTCTCTCCCCGCCGGTGTAATAAAGGTCGTTTTGGCGTTGGAACCGATCCAGAGTGTCAAGTGATTCTTCCAGGAAAACATTCGCGCTAACAGTGACGTCACGAACAGGATTTCCCGGAGTCGCTGGATGCCCTTGGAAAAACCCGGGTGAGTATAAAAAATGTTTAATTATAAACGGTGTGGGAGGTGGAAGCCGGTTGATCGACATGAGGAGACGGTTTAATATCTCTCACGCCTAGCCTGTACCTGAATTTAGAGGATTTTTGTCCCACGTGACGGCCAAGAACTAAGTAGGCGTAGGGAACACACTTAGACTGTGGGATCGTGATACCGAGCGACATCTCCCGGACCTAGTAGTGTGATTTGAAACTATACCCCGGAGACCAGGCGGTGCACATCATCCAACGGAAACCTAACCTGTGAACAGGGTCGGACCAACAGACATAACGGTGGTAGGTAGTCGTTAAGGAGGCATGGGGCACTGCGGGAATTGCTTAAACGCATTTTAAGAATTGTATAAGTTTGTGTAACAGAGGAACTTGTGACCTGACAGTAGCCAGGACACGGTCTACTACAAGTTACGCTGGGTAGAAAGCAGACCTCTGAGAGTAGATTCCTAACGGTTCTAGTCCTACCCAGGAATGGCCAATAAAGCAAATAACCTCGAGTGGGGACCAGAAGGGTCCCTTACCCGCCACCTGGCGGAAAAACAAAAGAAACTAATTGAGAAGATGATTAAGTCAGGATGGGACCCCCAGGACCCGCCAGCAAATCAGCGGGAATGGTGGGAGATGGAAAAGAAAGAAAAAGATGAAAAGGCTGTGGTCTTGATACTGTGGGCCCATGTAAAATTAACAGAGGAAGTAAATCAATATCTAAGAAATTTAAAAAAACCTGATAGTGATTATCTTAAGTGAAGCATGGATCCAAGAATAGAGCCAGCTAAACAATAAACTTTGTTGAATGAAAAGAGACTTTTGTAAAAGTCTGTCTAGGAATAAGATAAAGAACAACGTACGGAAACTGTAATGCCTTTAAAAAAAAGAAGCCTGTGTTGGTGTGTCGAGGCTGCAGGCTGGGGAAGTACACCCCCATTTTTCCTTTGTGTAAAACCTTGACGCGAAAGCTTCTAGTTCAGTAAAGAGATTTTTACACATGCTGCGCCAGAAGCTAAAGCTTAAAAAAATTTAATTTATGAGATACTGTATCACAAAATTGAAGTTACAGAACAAAAGATTAAAGTTTTTGATCAGCTTCTAAAACAGAAGTTAGGCCAAAAAAAAACAGTATTACCATATTTGGCATTTTGTAATTCAACAATAAATATAAATTCTACAAAAGGGGAGCAGAAATTAGGATGGGAACAGTGAAGAATTAATTTTGCTGTGAGGTTTCAAGTACCACTGGTTAAGAAAAGGCACAACAAAATGCGATGCATTTAAAACAAAAAGTTAAATCTGAGCTCTTTAAAAAAAAAAGAAATAAAACTAAAAGGTTTGAAAAAAGACGTAACGTACTAAATAGGTGCTGAAAAAAGAAAATGTTTGCGATGGAAAAAGACATAACTTACTAAATACTAGTTGATGTTTGCTGTGAAAAAGATATTGGTTTAATTTGGAAAAGGAAAAAAAAATTGGAAGAGGTAAAAGACACTCTACATTGATAATGATTTTAAATTACGAGAAAGTTTCACTGCAGTTTGAAAAGATTTCCAGAATAGACGGTGTTTATCAAGAAAAGTCCCAAACAGTCTAAACAAGCAGGAGGGTTTTGAAAATAACGAGGAGAAAAGATCTAAGCTATGCGAACTCAGCAGAAAGAGAAATAAATCACAAGATTTGCCCAGTGAACGGAACCGTTAAAAAAAAAACGAAATGTTGGAACGTATACAGCTTGTGTGAAAATTGGATTCAGTTTCTCATTTAAAAAAAAATCTTTGGCAAGTACTTGAATTAGAAGTTTAGAAAATTTGGAATTTAATCTAAAATGCTGTCTTTCCCGATGAGAAGATTTTTATTATGATCACTTTACGAATGATTTCTGCTGTTTTAACGGATTCCTAATTTCTAAGCAAGTTTTGAAGGCACAAAGATTTGGATGATTATGCGAAGTCACGTAATGACATCAGGCCTTCTTACAAACCTGTAAAGGAGTTAACCCTTTCCATTGACAGCTGTTTTACACTGGACCTTACTGATTTGAATTTCTTACTAAAATAAAGAAGACTCACCTGACAGACAGAGGAAATGGTGGGATAGTCAGAATAAAAATAAAACAGAACTAGCTGGTCAAGAATTAAAAGTTAAGATAAACAGGCTGGAAGAGATTTTTAAAAGCAGGACCAGATGGATAGTGCAGTGTGCAGCCATAGCACCATCACCTATGTCAATCGAGCCAATGTAATCCACAGAGGGTAGGTGTAGTCCACAAACCCAACCTAACAGTAAAGCAGACTGGGATGTTTGAAGGAATAGTGGTGACATTGGTGTTGATTGGAGTTTGGATAATATTTAGATGGGTCATCGTGCAGGCTCGAGCACAGCAGGCTCAAATACAAACCGACGGCAGCCCAGACAGGGACATGAAGTGATAGAGATGGTACGGCTACAAAGAATATGGTTAACCTAATCCTTACCTCCGATTCCACAGAGTGACCGCGACACAAGTAGACTGGAACCTAACGCCTGGTGACGACCAGGCTGTCTGTTTAAAATTGCAGATAAAACTCACCGAGATTGGACCGCGACGACTGATTCAACTCATAATATTGGGAACCTTAAGACCCACGCAAACACTGGATGATACCAACGGATTGCAGCGCACTCAGGAAATAAACAACTACATGAACTATGGAGTCTTGTTTAATTTAACGGATGGAATGTGCATCCCAGCAGCCAAGGACTGGAGCAAGGACAGGACTTAATTTAATGCATGGCTGCAAGTGAACCTGAATAAGGACAAACAAAGTATGCGTGCAATGGTCCACGGGTACAAGGAGCCGTTGCATTGGGCGAAGGGAGGCAAGGGGGCTCGATAAATGTATTTGGGATAATTTGTGCGCCCCCTGCCCAACCACAACCGTTAGTCACCCACAAAAAGGGGGTGGGGCTGTGTGGATAATACGAGGAGGTAGAGGCTGCCGCAATATCGTTGTATGTATGCTTCTCACCCCCTCCAACACCGCGCCCCATAAGAACCACCACATAGCCTGAGGAATTGCCATGCCCAATAACTACTAAGGGACCAGAAAATGGGATTGTACTGTTCAACGAGGGTGAACTATTATATGATAATGTCAAACATGAAATTGTGCCTGACCTGATCAATGTCTCAGGCATACGAATGCCGGAATTTGTACAGAGCAGGCAAGAAATAAGTATAAAGTGTTGAGTAAAGTAGTAATGCAGCAGGCTGCCGATGCCATGGGTGCCAGTAGATTCCGAGGACAGGAGCCAGTTCATAGAACTAAGAGAGGAAGAGTTAATGATGTCGCTACTGGCTTTAATACCGGAACCTCCGTGGTAAACTCACTGGACATACAGGGGCTAAATGAAAGGGTGGAACAGCTCAGAGGGCTGATGAAGGGACTATTAGAACGGGTAGAGTGGAATCAGGAAGATCAGGCTGAACTCGGGAATGAGGGTGCCGAAATCCAATTGGACGGCATCACAGTCCTGGAACCATTGACAGAGAGAAAGAGGATACAGGAAAATCTAGACAGGGGCAACTCTGTCACGCTTACTGCCTATGGATGGTGAGACAGATACGACACAACCTTGACCAGATCCAAAGGGGGGAGGTACCCGATTGGATAGACAGCTCGCATGTAGCTCAGTTGGCCAGCCAGAAGGGGACGCTGGACAACTGTACTCTGAAGGGACTGACCAGAGTGTACCCAGCGATCCCCGATTGCCAAATGGGTAAGAATACTGGGATAGGGATAGTTCTGATGATCCCTATAGCCACCCCAGATTCGGGACCATTTCCACTGTACCAGCTGGAGAAAATCGGGGTAATACGGGAAAACGCCTCTTTCCATTACTATATGAGCACAACATCCGCAATCCACCAAAATGATACACTCACCGGGATTTCCCTATCAGGATGCAAGCAAATGGGGGAGATTACAGTGTGTCCTCACCCGGTGGGCCGAGGGGAATTAGACGAGTGTGGGTTTAACCGAACCGACGGGTGTGTACTAGAAATAGTGCCCGCACATGCTCACTTCGCTAGGGCAGGCTACGGAGGGAAGGGAAAGTACTGCGTCTCTACCACAGAACGTTCATACCAGTACAATGACCTATATTGCCTGATCCCACAGCCAAACTTTTGTTTTACCTCACTACGACCTGTTACGATTGGGCAAGCCCACATCACCCAGGTTAAACGTCGACATACCGAAACCATTAACGTAACCGACCAACTCCATGATCACTTACAGGAGTATGACGAACCAGACCAGGTCCCCATCCCACATATCGCCGAGGTGTTAAGGGAACTGAGGCTCAGAGTGGGCCAATCCGTAAAGCTCTACCACCAATTGCAAACTAAAATCAAATTACTGGAAGAGGATATGACATAGTGTTAGGACACCCGAGTTGGTAGAGGAAGGTTTGGGACTGGGGAATGAATGTGAACATCCACCCCTGGATTCGAATAATATCACACGTACTGGTTGGGGTACAACTGGTCCGAGCGGTAACATGGGGCGTCATGGCTTGTCAATTGTGTAAGCAACACACACGACGAAGAAGAAACCGAGCTAAGTCCCGGGAGATTAGAAGGGCCTGTCTAACAGAAGGGTAGGAGGATTTGACCTTTTTTAAATTTGATATAAGCAACCGGAACTCCCGAAACCGCGTGACTGGCCAGCAAGCTGGGGTAGGGAATACCGGGCGGTGCTCGAATACCCATTAAAAAGGAGTGGGTAGGCACACGTTGAAAGAACAAAGTGTCGGTTAAAGGGAACTCCGAGTAGTCCCTTACCGAAAGGGGGGATTGTTGTCGGAAGGCAAAGGCACCTGCTGGATATATAAATATATATGTTTGTATGTATGTTTAAAATGTTAGCCAAATATAAAATGGCTGCCAGGGGGCTCAGCAAAGCATGATGGGGGCTCGGTTAGCCAAGTTAGCTAAAGTTGCTGACTGAGCACTGAACCTGCAGTGCCTGGTCTCAGGAATTTCTTGGATCAACAGCTTGAGACAAGATAGTATATAGAACACTGTGGTACCTAGTACGGAAAGTCCTCAAGTCAGTGACCCCCATATAGGGTGCCTAGCAATCACAGAGATAAGGAGCTAGGCACCGACAGAACCCATGAGCAACGAAGTTAAGGGGGCTTGGAGAGCATCTCACGGATAGGGACCAGCCACCAACTGTCACAAACTGATCATGCAGGCCCCTGATGTACCAGGGTTATTTCTATTGCCCATTTAAACCTATATGTAATCTATAATCATTATGATTGGATTGTGTCCAGCCGAAGTGGGCTGAGTAACTGTAATGAACTATTGAGAAACATATAAATATCGATGAATTTCTTTGTTCGGTGGAGTGGAGTGCCTGGAGTTGGACCAGAGGCTCTCTCCCCGCCGGCATAATAAAGGCTGTTTTGGCGTTGGAACCGACCCAGAGTGTCGAGTGATTCTTCCAGGAATACATTCGCGCTAACATGTCCCTACCTCCCGTTCTGTGTCTGTAAGTAACGACCCTCTCTGTGACTCCCCCATGTGGCCTCGATTTACAGAACCACTCCGTCAATCACCTGTGGAGTCTCTGTGAGTGAAGTCGCCCTGTGTAACTTCTCCTGTGCAGACCAAATCTGTGACTACCCCTGTCGAGTCTCTCGGTACAGACCCACTCTGTGACTCCCCTGTCGACTCTCTGTTAGTACAGACAGATTCAGTGACTGGTACAATGGAAATTCTGTCAGTTCAGATTGACTCTGTGACTCCACCTATGGAGTCTCTAATTACAGACCCACTCTGTGCCTCTCCACGTGTAGTCTCTGTAACTACAGAATGACTCTGTGACTCCCGCTTTGAGTATCTGTCAGTAGAGTCACACTCGTTAACTCTGTTGTTTATTAAGGGCAGGTCCATTCTGTGCCTCCCCCTGCGGAGTCTCCTAAGTACAGACCCACTCTGTGACAGCTCTTGTGGAGTCTGTACGTACAGTGCCACTCTGAGTCCCCATGTGGAGCCTCCATCAGTTCACACCGGTCTGTGACTCCCAATGTTTGTACTTTCTAAGCACAGATACACTCTGTAAATCCCTATGTGTAGTCACTGCAATTGTGGATCCACTCTGACTCCCCTGTGCAGTCTAAGTAAGTACTTTCCAACTCTGACTCGTCTCTGTAAACTCTGTAAGTAAGATCCCACTCTGTGACTCGCTTGTTTAGACGCTGAAATTTCAGACCCACATTTTGACTCACTCTGATGAATCACTGTCAGTACAGAACCCCTTTGCGATCCCACCTGTGGAACCTCGGTAATTACAGACCCGCTCTGTGACCCCCCATGGAGTATTTGTAAGTACAGAACGATTCTGTGACTCAATCGTTGGAGTCTCTGTAACTACAGACCCACTCGGTGACTCTCACTTTGGGTACTTTCTAAGTACAGACACACTTTGTAACTTCCCTTGTGTAGTCTCTGTATTTGTGGTTCCTCTCTTTGACTCCCCCTGCGGAGTGCAGACCCTTTATGTAACTCCTCCTGTCGAGTCTCTGCAAGTTTAGACCCACTCTGTGACTCACTCTGAAACCACTGTCAGTACAGAGGCCCTTTGCGAATCCACCTGTGGAGACACTGTATGTAAAGACCCACTCTGTGTCTCCCCCTGTGGAATCTCTGTATGCACATACCCAATCTGTGTCTCCGCTAGGTGTCTCTCTCAATACAAACCTTTTGTTTGACTCCATCTTTGCATTCGCCATGAGTACAGACCCACATTGTGTCACCCCTGTGGAGTCTGTAATTGCAGGCCCGCTTTGTGACTCTCTCAATGGCGTCTCTGCAGTGCAGACCGAGTCTGTCAGTCGAACAATTGAAACTCTGTAAATACAGACCCACTCTGGACTTTCTGTAAGTACAGACTCACTCTGTGAGACCACATGTGGAGCCTCTTTCAGTACAGACTCACTCTGTGATTCACACTTTGGAGTCTCCTAAGTAGACACCCACTCTCGTCGTGCCCTGTGAAATTATTGTATGTACACACCCATTCTATACATCCACTCGTGGAGTCTCTGTAATTACAGGCCCACTCTGTGACTCCCCATTTCCTGTGTATGTAAGTGTGGATCTACTCTGTGAGCCGTTGATTATACTCTAAGTACAGACACTCTCTGTTACGACACCTGTGGTGTCAGTAAGCACAGGGACTCTCTACGACTTCCCTGTTGAGTCACTGTAAGTACACACCCATTCTGTGACTCCCCCTGTGAAGTCACTGAGTAACGATCCACTCTGTCACCCCCTCTGTTGAGTCTCTCTAATGACATACCCACTCTGTGACTTCCCCTGTGGAGTATGTGTAAGTATAATCCCACTATGTGACTCCCCCTGTGGAGTATCATTAAGTATACCCCTATTCTGTGACTCCCCCTGTGGAGTATCTGTAAGTATAACCCCAATCTGTAATCCCCAACCCCAACCTGTGGAGTATCTGTAAGTATAACCCCACTCTGTGACTCCCCCTGTGGAGTATCTGTATGTATAGTCCCACTTTGTAACACCCCCTGTGGAGTCTCTAAGTTTAGGCCCACTCTGGGATGCACACTGTGCACTCTAAATGTACAGACCCACTCCGTGAAACCCCCTGTCGAGTCTCTACATAGATTCCGACCCTGAGAGTCCCCCTGTGGCGTCTATATAAGTATAATCACACATAGTGTCTCCCTTGTGGAGTCTCCGAAAGTGCAGAGCCCGTCTGAGACTCACCATAGGGCGTATATATGTAGAGAGCCGCTTTGTGTCTCCCCCTGTGAAGATTCAATCAGACCCACTCTGTGACTCTGCCAGTGGAATCCCTGTCAACACAGACTCATTCTGTGACTCCTATTGAGGAGTCTGTATGTACAGACCCAATCTCTGACCGCCACCCGCCCCCTCCCCCCCAACACCCTCTCACATAGGAGCAGGACATTCAGCACCTCGAGCCTGTTACTTAAACACGAGTGGAGACCATTGAGTCCCCAGAGTCTGTTACATGCGAACAAGAGGAGGCCAGACTCTTAACGAGGAACAGGAGGAGACCATTCAGGCCCTTGAGCCTGCTATATAGGAAAAGGAGGAGGACATTCAGCTCCAAGGGCCAGTTGCATAGGAACAGGAGTAGACCATTTTTCACCCAGAGCGTGGTGACATACGAAAATTAACCAGCCATTCAGCCACTCGATGTAGTTACATTGGAACAAGAGGAGGTAATTCATCTCTGCAAGACTGTTACAGATGAAGAGGAGTAGACCATTCAGCCCCTTCAGGCCTTTAGTATAGGAACAGGAGCAGGCCATTCACATAAACGAACCTGTAAGTAGGAATAGAAGGTTGTAAGTAGGAATAGAAGGAGGCCATCCAGCCTATCGAAGCTGATAGAAATGATGGGGAGGAGACCATTTAGGTTTTCGATCCTGATACATAAGAACAAGAGGAGGCCCATTCAGCACCCTAACCTATTAACTAGGAACATGAGGATACCATTCAGCCCATCTAGCCTGTTATATAGGAAAAGGAGGAGGCCATTTAATCCCTCGAGCCTGTTTTCATAAGAACATGATTAGGCGATTCAACCCTTCGAGCTCGGTGCAGAGAAACAAGCAGAGGTCATTCAGCCCTTCCAACCTGTTACCTAAGAACACGAGCAGGCTATTAAGCCTCTAGATTCAGGTGTATTTGAAAAGGAGTAGTTCCACTCAGTCCCGCGAGTCTGTTACACAGGAACAGGAGGCACCACATTCAGTCCCTCGAGTCTGTTAGTTCGGAACAGAAGTAATCTATTCAGCACTCGTGCCTGTTACATAGGAGCAGGAGGAGACCATCTATCCCCTTGAATCTGCTACAAAGGGCCGAAGGGAAAGCAGTCAGACCCCCGAACGTGTTGCATAGGAAAACGAGGAGGATATTCAGCCCTTTGGAACAATTGCATAGGAAATGCAGGAGATCCATTCAGCCCTTCAAACCTCTTGCATAGGAACAGGAGGAGGGCACTCAGCTCCCTTGAGCCTGTTACATAGGTACAGAAGGAAAACCATTCAGTTCATCGAGCCTTTTGCATACTCAGTCGAGGAAGCCATTCAGCCCCTCGAGCCTGTAATGTAGGAACAGGAGGCATTTGTTCAGCCCCTCGAGCCTGTTACATGGGAACAGGAGGAGTCAAGTCAGCACCTCTCACCAGTTGCATAGGAACAGGACAAGGACATTTAACCCCTCGAGACTGTTAAAAAGGAACAAGAGGAGGCCATTCAGACTCTCAAACCTGCTACATAGAAAAAGAAAGATACCATTCAGCCCCTAGAGGTAACTGTAAAGTTGCATAGTTGTTAGATGCAGGAAGAATGTTCCCGATGTTGGGAACGTCCAGAACCAGAGGACACAGTCTAAGTATAATGGATAAGCCATTTAGGACTGAGATAAGGAGAAACTTCTTCACTCAGAGAGTTGTTAACCTGTGGAATTCCCTACTGCAGAGAGTTGTTGATGCTAGTTCATTGGATATATTGAAGAGGGAGCTAGATATGGCCATTATGGCTAAAGGGATCAAGGGGAATTGAGCGAAAGCAGGAAAGGGGTACTGAGGGAATGATCAGCCATGATCTTATTGAATGGTGGTCAGGGTCAAAGGGGCGAATGGCCTTCTCCTGCACCTATTTTCTATGTTTCTATGTCTCTATATTTCGAAGGTAGACGGCCATCCCCCACCCCCCGCCCCCGACCTCGAGCCTGTGTAAATTAGGATCCCAGGTCACACACAGATTACCCAAAGAGACTTCGGAGGCAGTTGAGAGAAGGTTCAGGAAGTTGATTCCGCAGATGAGGGGGTTGACTTATTGATGAGGAGACAAGGTTGAGTAGGTTGGGCCTCTAATCATTGGAATTCAGAAGAATGAGAGGTGATCTTATCGAAACGTATAAGATTATGAGGGGGCTTGACAAGGTGGATGCAGGAGGATGTTTCCACTGATAGGGGAAACAACAACTAGAGGGCATGACCTTCGACTATGGGGCCACCGATTTAAAACCGAGATGAGGAGGAATGTTGTCTCTCAGAGGGTTGTAAATCTGTGGAATTCGCTGTCACTAAAACAGGTTTAGCTAACCCCTTTGATCTGAACATTTGTTTAGTCATAAAATATACTAACTTGATATTGCGCAGATGTAAATTGAAACTCCCCAAATATAATTTCACTCACAGTTCCGCTGCTGGATACTGCACTCTGCGATTGTTACATTTATACCTAAATATCCCCATCTGCCTGTGGATACTGCACCATGCAATGGTAACATTTACACACTAATGTCTCCCTCTTCTTTTGAATAGTGCACAGTACAATGGTTTCCTTTTGTACAATAATTTCTCCATAGATTGTGGATTCTGTATAGTTAATATTTGCATTTATAAAGCAATGTTGAATATTGCACAGTGCAATTATTATATTTATACAGTAATGTCTCACTCCGCTGGTAAATACGGGTTTATACATCGGCTGCTCATTATTGCACAGTGCAATGGCTACATTTATTCAGTAGTGTACTCATCCTCTCCTAAATAGTGGACAGTGCATTGGTTATTTTTATATAATTTGGCCTCCTTCCGCTGGTAGATCATACTCCATAAAGGTCACCAATGGCTCCAACTGTTTTTTACCATCTAGATCCTGTAATTTATCCAGTACTTTAAAATTGTTACAAAACAGGAAATGTAAAGAGCGCCAATAGAGAGAGGCAGAAACCATCAAGTGGTCCACCGACCATAACCTGACAGGGTTTTCATAAATAGACTCCCTACATACAAACTGAATGGGTTCATATAAAATGACCTCAGCCATTAACCGACCCTCTCTATAAAATGGCCCACGATTCATTAATTAAACAATTTGCCACAACTGACACATCACACATAACAACACAAACTGATTTGGCATGTGATTGGTTTTCTTCTCTTCTATGTGTCCTGTATGCATATCTTTTTCAGGGAACAGCCCAAATTCCGAATGTCTCGCCACTCCCACATGTAGGAAGCTGTCAAACCTTCCGGGTATTTGCTCTTCATTTATCATGTTTCTGCTTCCTGTGTGAGGTACGGCTGCATAATGTTTATATTACTGGAATACTAATCCAGAGACCTGGACTACTTATCTGGAAACATGAGTCCTAACATGCCAGCTGGGGAACTCAAATCTAATTAAATAAATCTAGAATAAAAAGCCATGATCAGTCATGGTGATGATGAAACTATGTAAAATGCAATCTAGTTCGTTAATATCCTTGAGGGAAGGAAACTTCTCCGGGTCACACGCCATCCTGACCTGGAAATATATGACCAATGCTTCATCGTCGCTGGGTCAAAACCATAGAACACCACAACAGCACTGCAGGTGTATCTCCACCACACGGTTCAAGAAGTCGGCTCACCACCTTCTTCTCAGGGGTAATTAGTGATCGGCAGTAAATGGCCGTGACAGGGATACCCATATCTCAGGAACGAATAATAAATAAACTTCTGCATAATTGGACCATTCAGAAGAAGGCCTGCCAAGCCAGGAGCACCAATCTGCACTGTCATCCACTCAGAATTCAGCACGCACCAGCTAAGAGATTAGCACCCCATGTGGGAATGATCGTGAGTTAGAGGAATCTGCCCAGGGTAACGTTCTCTCCACAGTGAGCAGGGGCTGGCAGTGCTGGAAACTGCAGCAGAGGCAGAGGTGGCCGGAGGGTGAGCCCGAATCCAAACATCGCTGAAGACGTTGGGGAGAAAAACATTCAATACTCCAACGGATAATGGACGCATTGTACAACCTGCCAAGAAGCTGCAACTTCAAGGCTGAGGCTATGGAAGAGCCCAACACAAGCATGTGGGGCGTTCTGGTGCAACAAATTTGTTTTGTGTGCAGTGCGTGGTGTCCTCTCCGGAAGCTGCAGTGAGGTCTGCAATGTAAGAGCCCTGGCCACCATCAAGGGCAGATTGGACCAAAGGCCAAGGTGCTGCCATTAGGGATCTGTCATATATGGTGTCCTCCAGCCTCAAAAAGTGGAACAGCAGCATTGACAGCCTTGGGGATCCAATGGAGAAGAGTTTTGATTGGGTTACTGACGTGCTGCCGTACAACTCTCCTGCAGTTCAGTGGAAGAGCAGATGATGCGAAGCCCCATGGCAGAGAGACTGGCACTATGGCTGCTCCATACATTGCCCTCTCTGGATGAGGGAAGTGATTCGTCACCCTTGACAGACTTTTAGCCAATGTCCACATAGGGACCACCAAGTAAGTTTGGTAGCCCGGATGCATCTGTCTGTCGCCATTCCCTCCCTCGGTCGCACTACTCGAGGGCACCAGTCGCAATATCCCCAGAGCTGTTATTGCTACAACAGCAGTATTCCCCCAGCCATGCTGAAATCACTGGGGCAGCATTAGAATTAGAAAATACAGCCTTCAGCGAGAATTAGGAACATAAGAAATAGGAGCAGGAGTAGGCCATACGGCCCCTCAAGCCTGCTCCGTCATTCAATCCGATCATGGCTGATCCGATCATGACCTCAGGTCCACCTCCCTGACCGCTCCCCATAACCCCTTATTCCCTTTTCGGTTAAGAAACTGTCTAGTTGATCTTAAATTTATTCAAAGTCCCAGCTTCCACAGCTCTCTAAGGAAATGAGTTCCACCGATCCACAACCCTCTGAGAGAAGAAATGCCTCCTCATCTCAGTTTTAAATGGGCGGCCCATTATTCTAAGATTTTGCCCTCTAGTTCCAGTCTCCCCTATCAGTGTAAACATCCTCTCTGCATTCACCTTGTCATGCCCCCTCATAATCTTATACGTTTTGATAAGATCACCTCTCGTTCGTCTGAATTCCAATGAGTAGAGGCCCAACCTACTCAACCTTTCCTCATTAGTCAACCCTCTCATCCCCGGAATCAACCTGGTGAACCTTCCCTGAACTGCTCCACAGCAGCTTAGCAAGACCAGCTGCACAGCAGCCAAGCAGGGGCCCAACTGACGACTCACCAATACCAGCATCTGCACCAAGACGATCAACCAGGGCAAGAACGGCTCCAGATCGACTCACCTTGTAAATAGTTATACTGTTGACTTTGGAGGGGAATGTTGTTATATATATAAATTTGTAAATACCCTGTTCAGCCACCAGAAGGCTCGTCTGCTGGAGTGCCAAGGAATTCCATAATCCCTTGGGAACACAGTTATTTAAGGAAGCCTCACAGGTTGGAGCGGCAATCTGGACACCTGCAATTAAAGACGAAGGCACACTTTACTTCGAGCTGACAGTATCCAGTCAGACGCTTTCTTCATACTTAACAATATGCCCTTGTGTTTAATTGGATACCATCCTTTACTTCTTTAGTTAACCATGGATGGCTTTTTTTCTCTTACACTTTCCTCCTCACTGGAATATATTTTTCTTGAGAGTTCTGAAATATCTCCTTAAATGTACACCACTGTTCTTCAACCGTCCTACACTTTAATCTATTTTCTCAGTCCACTTTAGCCAACTCTGCCCTCATACATTCATGGTCTCCTTTATTTAAGTTCAGTACGCTGGTTAGAAATCGAACCTTCTCATCCTCAGTGACTTTGAAATTCAATCATGCTATAGAAACATAGAAACATAGAAAATAGGTGCAGGAGCAGGCCATTCATCCCTTCTAGACTGCACCTCCATTCAATGAGTTCATGGCTGAACATGAAACTTCAGTACCCCCTTCCTGCTTTCACGCCATACCCCTTGATCCCCCGAGTAGTAAGGACTTCATCTAACTCCCTTTTGAATATATTTAGTGAATTGGCCTCAACTACTTTCTGTGGTAGAGAATTCCACAGGTTCACCACTCTCTGGGTGAAGAAGTTTCTCCTTATCTCGGTCCTAAATGGCTTACCCCTTATCCTTAGGCTGTGACCCCTGGTTCTGGACTTCTCCAACATTGGGAACATTCTTCCTGCATCCAACCTGTCCAAACCCGTCAGAATTTTAAACGTTTCTATGAGGTCCCCTCTCACTCTTCTGAACTCCAGTGAATACAAGCCCAGTTGATCCAGTCTTTCTTGATAGGTCAGTCCCACCATCCCGGGAATCAGTCTGGTGAATCTTCGCTGCACTCCCTCAATAGCAAGAATGTACTTCCTCAAGATAGGAGACCAAAACTGTACACAATACTCCAGGTGTGGCCTCACCAAGGCCCTGTACAACTGTAGCAACACCTCCCTGCCCCTGTACTCAAATCCCCTCGCTATGAAGGCCAACATGCCATTTGCTTTCTTAACCGCCTGCTGCACCTGCATGCCAACCGTCAATGACTGATGTACCATGACACCCAGGTCTCGTTGCACCTTCCCTTTTCCTAATCTGTCACCATTCAGATAATAGTCTGTCTCTCTGTTTTTACCACCAAAGTGGATAACCTCACATTTATCCACATTATACTTCATCTGCCACGCATTTGCCCACTCACCTAACCTATCCAAGTCACTCTGCAGCCTCATAGCATCCTCCTCGCAGCTCACACTGCCACCCAACTTAGTGTCATCCGCAAATTTGGAGATACTACATTTAATCCCCTCGTCTAAATCATTAATGTACAATGTAAACAGCTGGGGCCCCAGTACAGAACCCTGCGGTACCCCACTAGTCACTGCCTGCCATTCCGAAAAGTACCCATTTACTCCTACTCTTTGCTTCCTGTCTGACAACCAGTTCTCAATCCACGTCAGCACACTACCCCAAATCCCATGTGCTTTAACTTTGCACATTAATCTCCTGTGTGGGACCTTGTCGAAAGCCTTCTGAAAGTCCAAATATACCACATCAACTGGTACTCCTTTGTCCACTTTATTGGAAACATCCTCAAAAAATTCCAGAAGATTTGTCAAGCATGATCTCCCTTTCACAAATCCATGCTGACTTGGACCTATCATGTCACCATTTTCCAAATGCGCTGCTATGACATCCTTAATAATTGATTCCATCATTTTACCCACTACTGAGGTCAGGCTGACCGGTCTATAATTCCCTGCTTTCTCTCTCCCTCCTTTTTTAAAAAGTGGGGTTACATTGGCTACCCTCCACTCGATAGGAACTGATCCAGAGTCAATGGAATGTTGGAAACTGACTGTCAATGCATCCGCTATTTCCAAGGCCACCTCCTTAAGTACTCTGGGATGCAGTCCATCAGGCCCTGGGGATTTATCGGCCTTCAATCCCATCAATTTCCCCAACACAATTTCCCGACTAATAAAGATTTCCCTCAGTTCCTCCTCCTTAATAGACCCTCTGACCACTTTTATATCCGGAAGGTTGTTTGTGTCCTCCTTAGTGAATACTGAACCAAAGTACTTGTTCAATTGGTCTGCCATTTCTTTGTTCCCCGTTATGACTTCCCCTGATTCTGACTGCAGGGGACCTACGTTTGTCTTTACTAACCTTTTTCTCTTTACATACCTATAGAAACTTTTGCAATCCGCCTTAATGTTCCCTGCAAGCTTCTTCTCGTACTCCATTTTCCCTGCCCTAATCAAACCCTTTGTCCTCCTCTGCTGAGTTCTAAATTTCTCCCAGTCCCCAGGTTCGCTGCTATTTCTGGCCAATTTGTATGCCATTTCCTTGGCTTTAATACTATCCCTGATTTCCCTAGATAGCCACGGTTGAGCCACCTTCCCTTTTTTATTTTTACGCCAGACAGGAATGTACAATTGTTGTAATTCATCCATGCGGTCTCTAAATGTCTGCCATTGCCCATCCACAGTCAACCCCTTAAGTATCATTAGCCAATCTATCTTAGCCAATTCATGCCTCATACCTTCAAAGTTACCCTTCTTTAAGTTCTGGACCATGGTCTCTGAATTAACTGTTTCATTCTCCATCCTAATGCAGAATTCCACCATATTATGGTCACTCTTCCCCAAGGGGCCTTGCACAATGAGATTGCTAATTAATCCTCTCTCATTACACAACACCCAGTCTAAGATGGCCTCCCCCCTAGTTGGTTCCTCGACATATAATCACTCATTCCAAGGGGATCCTTTACTAGGAGATTGTTTATTAATCCTGTCACATTACATAGGACCAGATCTAAGACAGCTTGCCCCCTGGTTGGTTCCATTACATACTGAACAAGGAAACCATCCCTTATGCACTCGATGAACTCTTCCTCAAGGTTACCCTGACCAATTTGATTTTTCTAATCAATATGGACGGTAAAATCACCCATGATTAATGCTGTTCCCTTTTTACATGCCCCCACTATTTCCTGGTTTATGCTCCAACCAACAGAGTTGCTACTGTTTGGGGGGTCTATAGACTATGCCCACGAATGACTTTTTCCCCTAATTATTCCTTATCTCCACCCAAACTGTATCAACATCCTGATCATTTGAGCCAATATCGTTTCTCACTATTGCAGTGATTCCATCCTTTATCAATAGGGCTACCACAGCTCCTTTTTCTTTCTATCTGTCCTTCCGGATTGTCAAATACGCCTGAATATTTAATTCCCAGTCCTTGGATAGCAACTGGCTGAATATTAATTTAAATGCCATTTGAGTGGGGTCACAGTTGAACAGAATCGTTGGTAAGTCACTTGTTCTGGACGTCTCATGCTACACGCTGTCACTACTCAGTGTGGGCTCTAAGTCTGGCTTCAGCATGTGACCCAGGACAGTGTCAGACACCACGTGACTACATGTCAAGATGGACAAAACAAAAGCAAAATACTGCAATAAAAGCAGAGCATTCTGTGAACATACAGCAGGTCATTCAGCGCATGTGAAGACAGTCTACGCTTCAGTTCGGTGATTTTGTCTGAACTGGAGATGTGCAGTTTTTATAGAAACTAAAGTGCTTTGTTGGGGGCATCAGGCTGGAGGTGGCAGAAATCGCAGAATTCCGATGAAGGTGAAGCTGATTTTGTGGCAGTTGAAGACAAGGAAGACCCTATCATGGTTTTCGTGGACGGAAATGATGAGGGCGAAAGTGCAGGAAATGAGGCGTTCACAGTTAAAGGCCCTGTCACTCACGATGGAAGGAACTCATCGGCTGAGCGAAAAGGAAGGCAATTCAGAAATACACGTGTGGAAGCTGGTAATGTCGGAACAGATGTGACAGACACAATTCAACTGGTAGAATGGAATAAAGTCCTAAAATAAGAATTATTTGCATTAAAAAGCACCTTTCATGACCTCAGGACATTAAACAAATGAATTACTTTTTAAAGTGTAGTTACTATTGTCGGAAACACAGCAGCCAAGTTGCACTCAGCCAGCTCCCACAAACAGCAATGTGATAATGACCAGATAATCTTTTTTATTAATGTTGAGTGAGGGATAAATATTGACCATAACATCAGAGATAACTCCTCTGCCCTTCAGCCAAATAGTGTCACATGTCAATTTACACCCACGTGAGAGAGAAAACGTTAGTTTAATGTCCTGGTGAGGGATAAATGTGCAGAGGGACATCACTTCATGCCGAGGGATGGAATGCCCATGAGAGATGAATGAATGCAGGGACTGGACATCCTGGTGAGAGATAGAGGTGTAAAGTAAGTGGATATTCTGCAGATTGATGCACGAGTAGAGGGACTGGACATCCTGGTGAGAGAGTGAGACGCAGTGGGCTGAATGTCCTGCTGATGGATCGAGGTGTAGGGGCTGAATGTCCTGCTGATGGATGGAGGTTTAGAGACTGAATGTCCTGCTGATGGATGGAGGTGTAGAGACTGAATGTCCTGGTGGGGGTGGAGATGTAGATGGACAGAACGTCCATGTCACAAGGAGGCAGTTATGGCCAGTGAACTAGAAATTGTTAAAAATGGTGAATGGCGACGGAAGAGATTAGACAAGAGGAGCAACAAAAAAAATGAGATTGGAAGAACTCAATTCCGTGGGGCAGCAACAGGTCGGTATGATGGGGCTACCGGAGTGGCCCTGCTTTTGACTGTTTGGAAGAGATAGAAGAGGCTGCGCACAGTTGGTGATTGTGAGGTTGAAAGCAATGGGGCGAAGAGATGCAGAGGAGACGAGATCAGAGATTGTCTGGGAAATCATGGTGAGGTCATGGTCTATTAGAGTTTGGAGGAGATATCAACTAGTTCGTGTTTAGGCTTCACAAAGTAGAGTTCTTTTCACCAAACAACAACTGGGTTGCCAGAGTTGGATTTGAGATAACGGAGTGCTGAAAATTGACTTAAAGACATAGCTCAGAGTGAGTGAGGGAATGATACATTTAATCAGTCCCGCCCTCCATCCTTTAACAAACCTTAACCCTTTGATTTCTCCATGTTCCTCCCCCTTTCCACTCTGTATATGTTTAAAAACACGGTTATTCTCCACCACTTTACATTACTGAAGTAAAGTCATTGACATGGAGCGTCAGCTGTTTTTCGTACCAAAGATGCGGCCTGACCTGCTGAGTGTTTCCAACATTTTCTGTTTCTATTTATAACAGTTGTCGCCCTCTGCTGGTGGGTACCGGCCATTGCAGCAGTAAACAGATGATATAAGGATCACCACCAGTTGGAGAACTGCACGGTGCAATCGGTCTCCTGATTGAATAATTATTCCTCTCTGCTGCTGAATAACTGGAATATTTAACTTTTAGAACTAAAGTCCAAAAAGAGTGGCCTGTAAATTCTGATCAGATTCTCGTGGTCTCCAACCATACTCCGGAATCTCCAGGGATAGGTACAATAAAACTCGGATCTCGGAATTGTTGTATGTTTAGTTACTGAATATAAAGAAGACGTTAGTATCGACAAGGGCACAAATACCAACTAAAATATTTAATAAATGCATCTTTTATTTTTTAACATGTTTTTAACGTTGTACACTTGCATTGTCAGACTGCAGCAGTTTTTATAGATCGAGTATACGGCGGTAGACGGAGCAGTCCCAGAGTACTTAAGGAGGTGGCCTTGGAAATAATGGATGCATTGACAGTCATTTTCCAACATTCCATTGACTCTGGATCAGTTCCTATGGAGTGGAGGGTAGCCAATGTAACCCCACTTTTTAAAAAAGGAGAGAAAACAGGGAATTATAGACCGGTCAGCCTGACATCGGTAGTGGGTAAAATGATGGAATCAATTATTAAGGATGTCATAGCAGTGCATTTGGAAAGAGGGGATATGGTAGGTCCAAGTCAGCATGGATTTGTGAAAGGGAAATCATGCTTGACAAATCTTCTGGAATTTTTTGAGGATGTTTCCAGTAGAGTGGACAAGGGAGAACCAGTTGATGTGGTATATTTGGACTTTCAGAAGGCTTTCGACAAGGTCCCACACAAGAGATTAATGTGCAAAGTTAAAGCACATGGAATTGGGGGTAGTGTGCTGACATGGATTGAGAACTGGTTGTCAGGCAGGAAGCAAAGAGTAGGAATAAATGGGGACTTTTCAAAATGGCAGGCAATGACTAGTGGGGTACTGCAAGGTTCTGTGCTGGGGCCCCAGCTGTTTAATGTACAGCGTAATGATTTAGACGAGGGGATTAAATGTAGTATCTCCAAATTTGCAGATGACACTAAGTTGGGTGGCAGTGTGAGCTGCGAGGATGATACGAGGCTGCAGAGCGACTTGGATAGGTTAGGTGAGTGGGCATTTGCATGGCAGATGAAGTATAATGTGGATAAATGTGAGGTTATCCACTTTGGTGGTAAAAACAGAGAGACAGACTATTATCTGAATGGTGACAGATTAGGAAAAGGGGAGGTGCAGAGACCTGGGTGTCATGGTACATCAGTCATTGAAGGTTGGCATGCAGGTACAGCAGGCGGTTAAGAAAGCAAATGGCATGTTGGCCTTCATAGCGAGGGGATTTGAGTACAGGGGCAGGGAGGTGTTGCTACAGTTGTACAGGGCCTTGGTGAGGCCACACCTGGAGTATTGTGTACAGTTTTGGTCTCCTAACCTGAGGAAGGACATTCTTGCTATTGAGGGAGTGCAGCGAAGGTTCACCAGACTGATTCCCGGGATGGCAGGACTGACCTATCAAGACTGGATCAACTGGGCTTGTATTCACTGGAGTTCAGAAGAATGAGAGGGGACCTCATAGAAACGTTTAAAATTCTGACGGGGTTAGACAGGTTAGATGCAGGAAGAATGTTCCCAATGTTGGGGAAGTCCAGAACCAGGGGACACAGTCTAAGGATAAGGGGGAAGCCATTTAGGACCGAGATGAGGAGGAATTTCTTCACCCAGAGAGTGGTGAACCTGTGGAATTCTCTACCACAGAAAGTTGTTAAGGCCAATTCACTAAATATATTCAAAAAGGAGTTAGATGAAGTCCTTACTACTAGGGGAATCAAGGGGTATGGTGAGAAAGCAGGAATGGGGTACTGAAGTTGCATGTTCAGCCATGAACTCATTGAATGGCGGTGCAGGCTAGAAGGGCCGAATGGCCTACTCCTGCACCTATTTTCTATGTTTCTATGTTTCTTCAGGGAGAAAAAACAGAAAGACCATTCATTTGACCCCCTGCAGCTTCTAAACATGATTTAATGGAACAATAACAAGTAAAGAGATTACAAAATGAAGTTCCCATGAGCACTTCATTAATAAACACAGGCTCTTAATCTCTGTTACAGATTTGGTTAATCCATGCAGAGCAGTGTTTTACAGTATTAATACAGAAAGAGCAATAATCCAAAATACATTCTCTTTTACCGTTTTTAATTAAACAGAACACAGACAAAATATGAAGAAACACGAAACCTATTGACTTCATAACAAAATAACATGGCGATGAAGTAAAGGGATGTTTATGCCGTGATGAGAAGCACATTCAGCATGTTCACACTTCTGGAAACGTTAATGGACTTTCTCTCAGCTTTAAAACAGAATGTTTCCCGTCAGGCTGTGGCACGCCTCGGGACATCTCATCTTGGAATTTAAATTCATTTTTCCTGAAATTACAAAAAAAACGCATTGAAAGAGAAACAGAGACCGAGATAAAGAGGGTTAAAGCAATTCCCACCAACACACAATGCAAATAAATGTCATTTTTTCACTCCGCATTTTATGCTTTCTGCTATTTCACTGCAACTCGCCTTTCAGTTAAATAATAAATGAACAGCATGTTCTTGCTGATACTTTCAGTGTCCTTAACTGTAGGAAATACATCCGCCATTATCAGAGAATAGGATTAAATACAGCCAGTCTAAAGGGGTATTTTATTGCAACAGTAAATACACAGCATGTTCTCTGATGCTGCCAGTATCACTGAAGGTTGAGCACACTGCCCATTAACAGCCAGCGGAGCCCGCCCGGGATTGGACACTCTCCAGCACTGCTCTTACTGGCTTGCCGTAGATGCTGTAAGATTTTGAGGCTCACAGTCACTGGCCTTCGGTGGCGGAATGTCCGGGGTTGCGAACGTGTTACAAGGAAGGTCATCATTGTTACCAGGTGTGGAAGGGACCGGTAAACCGGGATCAGCGTGGGTCTGAGAGCTGAATACTGTGGGGAGACAGATAATGTATTAAGGATGGCATTAAAACCGGGATCAGTGCGGATCATTTATATGTGTGGCAACAGCTAGATTTGTTGATCTGTGAATGGAAAATCATTGTTTCCTGCCCACACCCCAGGCTGTGTTTTACCGCTGGGTGACAGCAGGCGAGGTGCATCGAATATGGGAGAATCGGGCGGTTGAGATTGAGCACTGAGAGGATTCCCGGTTGGAGTGTTAACAAGGGAGATATTACACACTGAGCAGCATCAGCATCTCTTCTCTAGAACAGGTACAGCTTTGTTTATTGTCATTTTCTGTAATCACAACATTCACTGTCCATTGCAATGGCATTCAAACAGCGCCAGTCCATCCCTACACAGAGGGCTGGTGACTGCGGGACTGACAGAGATTCTACTCACCGAGAGTGGAGAGATCACCGCCGGCACTTCCGAATGTGACATCATCAGGATCGCGGTCCAGCAGCAAGTGACCGCCCTGAGTATCAGTGACTCCACTCTCAGCATCGTCATAATCGCCCGGAACCGGTCCTGGGAGCAAAGAGAGATTTCCACTGAAACCAAATGCTAGCACTGTGTATCCGGAATGATATTATAAATCAATCTACGCAGGCCTTGCAGGGTGGGAGAGTGCACCAATTGTGGACTTCCGGTGAAGTGGCGTTAGCTGACGGGGAAAGATTGGACCATGTCGTGTCGAGATAGTTTACCCTCCGTCTTAAAGTCACACATATCACACTGAATCACTCACCCAACCTGCCCGCACATTTCACACAGAGCCGTTTGGGGAAACAGTTTGAACGGAATGTTTCGTTCATCATACTACTGGTTCCAATCCACATGATTTTGTTTCAAGTCCAAAGTATTGCCAGAACATTTCAAACTAAATCCTCTCCACTACTACGGGCCCTTGGCAGTGTCACTTTTCGGCGAATAAGCTCCGATATCTTTAGGTGTTGGTTTTTAATTATAGGTAGTGTGATGTCCAAAAAAGAGATTGTAGGAAGTAAAATTTTACCCACCATGAATACTGGAGGAGTTCCTTTGAGGATTTTCTGATCCCGGATCAGCGTCACCCCAAATGTCACTGGTGTAATAATCAATATGATTGAGGGAGACGTTAGAACCAGATACTATCAAACACAAAAATAGATTGTTATTGGACAGATTGATTGGGACATCGGAACAGTCAATATAATAGCATCATTGTCCCTGTGACAACATCCTGGAATTTGGTAACTGACACCATTGTGGGAGATGGTTCACCACAAGGCCTGAAGTGGTTCAGGGGGAAGACCCACCACCGCTGTATCAAGGCAACTCGGATGGTCCATAAATGTCAGCCCTCCCAGTGAGCGGACACAATAATGCACAGTACAGCCCGTTCGTACAGCTAATATCTCAGGTATTGGAGCAGAACAAATAGCATATAAAATAGTCTGTTTATACAGAGTGTGTGAGCGGCGATTCCTGATCCAATTTGACCCCCTTCCCGCCAACTTTCATTTCCGGAGACTCTAAAACCGCCCGCGGTGACTTCAGAATCCGGCTCTCGCCCCCAACTTCTCCTCCCCCTCTCTCTCCCGAGACCCCTGCCCAATGATGAAGCAGCTGTCACCTCCCAAAGGCAGCGACTAAGTTTGAAATTGGTTAATTGGAGTAAAATGAAATGTGAAGAACAGAAAGTCCAAGGTCAGTAAACACAATAAATATTATAAAGGTTAAGCGACAGTGAAGGGGTGAAGATGGATCCAGTCGGTTTGTAACTTCAGCGACTCTGCTGGCGATTTAAAACCGGCCGGAAAACCCGTTCTTTGAGCAATCCCGACCAGTGGGAATTGTCCCAAGCCCATTGCGGGACAGACTGTAGACGCGGACACAGAGACACTGTCACTGTGATAGGACTCCTTCACCTGGGGACAGTGAGCGGGCTGCTGAGCCTGTCCACTCAGTACATTGACAATTAAAAGCGATCATTAAGGAGGGGACATTTGTCCCGTGAAGATTCGGTATCAGACAGAAAATACAGACCTGAACCCTGGGACTGGGCGGAATCGTCGCCGGGTGGAATATTCTCAATCTCTTCGTAAATTGCTTGGTACAATCCAGCAGGTGACTCCCTGCCGCCAGTGACAGCACCTGTTGCAGGGAGGATGGGAGATTAACATTGTGTCGCACTACACGCGCGTTTCACATGAATTCATCTGCGAATAAATCCAAACCACAGAGATGGTGATAGTCAAGGGACAAAATCAGTGAACGTAAATGTGAAGGAGTTGTGGTTTGTGTGTGTTTCCGTGTATGTGTCTCTGTATAGACACACGTTCAGCACCAGCAGGCTGCGTCCAATTGTATTGACCTCGGGAAGACGAAGTGAGCGAGTTTGAGGATAAATCGAGCCGATCGCTCGGTTAAGGGGCCACACGGGGAATTCTGCTGTAGAGGTAGGGTGAAGTTGACTGATCTCTGTGGACAGCGTCAGTTTGGATCCGTCAGTGAGGAGTTCATGGTACTTTGTTAAGTCCCGTCAGTGTGACAAGTGACGTGCTGTGTACACAGGCAGGAGTGTGTTGGTGGGTGAGATGAGTGCGATAGTTGTGTTGGATTGTACAATAATCACTAGCGAATGCAGAACGTCCTATAAAGCTCTTAACATGACCGATAGAACCCAGTCAGAGTTCGGGATTGGCCATCCGGACCCAGAAAATAAAGGGGTGGACCGGATACCCAATGGATGCAGGAAGAGTTACAGACAAATAATAACTGAACGCACAGCCCAAACTGTTCAATTAAACTTTCTGTTCCATTGTTGCAGTTAGTAAATTCTTCTGGAATCTCATGTACCGGCTGGTGAACTGGGACAGTGAATGTGGACACTTTAAATAACTATCCATTTTAAATTTCCAATGTTATTATTCCGGCAACACATGCAATGGAATAAATCACCAAAAGAGGATTTTGATTTATTTCTAACAAGACCATGTGACACCCCATTGAAAACTGTAATGAACTGGAGACTCGCCAGGATATGAAGCGACCTGAGATGAAATGTTCGTTCAGGGATAAGATTTGAGCCTCACCTCTTCTTGCTGACTTTCTCTGTCTTACCGCCATCAGTGCGATCAGCTCACCGATTAGAAGGATTGCAAGGGTTATGCAGACGGCAACAGGGATGGAGGTGGTTTTACCTCCCTGTTCTAATCACAACATTAGATTATAGTTTTAAAAATGTTTGTCAATTTGAATCCGCACACATTTTTTAGAAAAATTAACAAAGCGATGAAAATGTGAATAATACCAATGCTACTAATACGAATGCTAACCTTAATACCAGTAATAGTACCCTGATAATGCTAAGTACCTGCAGATGTGGATGGAAAATCAGCAGAAGCCAAATCGAGCTCTGTGGAATACATTGTAGAAATATTTCATGAACTACAAATATTAGGATTTTATATTAAAATGGTTAACGTTTTCTTAATTTCTAAAATCAATGAGCCACGTTCACAGAACGAGGAAACCTCCTGCGACCCTTACCGGAACAGATCACACTGGCATCTTCCTTATGATCACAGTCATGTTGACCTGGCTGTGAGGAATGACAGTCGGACAGAAATGATTCACTTCCGGTGCACTTCACCTCATCCAACGAGATAACTCCGTCACCCTGGGCAAACGTGACCCCTCCTGCGGCCAATAGAGCGGGGCCGCAACCCAGCTGTCTGCAGACAACATTGGCATCGGCCATATCCCAGGAGTCATCACACACCGTGCCCCAGCTCTTATTGGACAATATCTCCACTCTCCCGGAGCACTTGGTGTTGCCTCCAACCAGGCGCAAGGGTTGTCCCGAGTCTATCAAAGGGAATCATTGATTGTTATGTATTTTGTACAAGCCAGGAACACAAGTCAGATAGTTAGTATAATGAATGGAGGGAAGCACCTGGTGAATGTCCATGTTTAGAACCAGATTCTGGAACGCAGACCCTTGAACTGTGGGATACGTCTGGCACTCGGGCTTCTGCTGAGAAAAGAAACATGCTGACTGCATTAGTCCTCAATGTTTGGAATGACACCCGCACACTGACAGGTTCGTTGAGTTACCTGAACACACAACACCGGCATCCTCCCCGTGATGACAGTTGTGTTCACCCCACGGGTCTGACTGACACTGCCAAAGGGTCAATTCGTGTGAATTACATTCCATCTTATCGAGCCAAATGGGTCCGGATCCCATTCCAAATGACCAAGTGTCATACTGAATAGATAGGAGGGGGCCGCACTGTAACTGTTTACAGATCACCTCTGCATCATGTCGATCCAGTTTATCGGAGCACACAGTTCCCCAGGTCCCATTGTAGAACACTTCCACTCTGCCCTCACAGCGATGCTTTCCTTTCACCAGCCGCATCTCTTTGTGCTCTGTCAACGAAACAAGAAATATCCAATTTGTTCTATTGATAACTCGTTGCGTGTTCATATTGCACAACACATGTTGCACTGGTTGTGTTCACTGGTCGTCGGTAATTATTTCAGAAATTTAATACAAAAACATCTACAACCCGAACAAATAATGAAGAATAGTCAACACGGATTTCAAAGGGGAAGGGCGTGCTTGACCAACCTTACTGAATTCTTTGAAGATGTTACAGAGAGAGTAGGCAAGTGTAATTCAGTAGATATCATATGAGTGGATTTTCAAATGTCCTTCGATTAGGTACCACATAGTAGAATCATGATTAAGGCCAGAGCATGTGTAGTCAGAGCACAAGTAACAGAATGGATAGCCAGCTGGCTACTAAACAGAACACGGAATCGTGGTTAAAGGTAGTTAATCAGACTGGCAGAGGGTAATAATTATGTTCCACAATGATCGGCGCTGGGACCACTGCTACACATCATTTATATCAACAACTTGGGCTTGGAAATCGTAAGCACAACTTCAAGATTTACGAGTGACAGCAAAATGGGCGACAGTGGTCGTGGGTATAGTTACTGAGGAAGACTGCGACAAAATACAAGACATTAATAAATGGGCAGATTTGGCGTGTAATTGGCAAATTAATTTTAATATAGATAAGTATGAGCTGATGCATTTTGGTCGGAGGAATAATACCCCTTGGAAAATAGGAGTCTAAATGGTTACAGGAGCTAACGAATACAGATTCACCAATAATCAAAACTAATGGAGACAAAAGCTAAGGACCGTAAATGAAATAGGGAATTCAGGAGAATGTTCTTCTCCCAGAAAATGGTTAGAATATGGAACTTGGACCACGTGAAATAGTTGAGGCGATAGCACAGATGCCTTTTATGTGAAGCTAGATAAGTACATGAAGGGGAGAGGAATAGAACGATATGTAGATTGGGTTAGATAAAGCGCGCTTGGAGGATGTTGGTGTGCAGCATAAACACCAGACTGACCAGTTGGGCCGAATGGCTTGTTTCTGTACTCCAAGTTGTATGTTATGCTATGTATTATTTCCCGTGTGATGCCTCGCGAATAACACTGCATCTTCTGCATTGTTATACGCGAGACATCACACGGGAGACTGAAAGCGTCCTTACCTGAGGACATCAACCTCACATCTTCTTTACGATCACAGTCGTGATTACCCCACCCAGTTGACGGACATTCCCAAAAAAACGATTCGTTACCCGAACAGTTCAGTTCATCCAACCAAACTGGGCCTGAGCCTGGTCCACAAGAAGCAGGAAGTGTCACGTTCAATACATTTCCGCAACTCAGCTGTCTGCAAACCACGTCAGCGTCGGCCCGGTCCCAGGAATCGTCACAAACTGAGCCCCAGATCCCATTGTAATAAACCTCCACTCGCCCAGCACATGGGCTTCCACCGTCAGACAGCCTTAACTGCACGTGTTCTGTTGGGCAATAATACAGGAGGATTATATTTCCAATACACATTAACCACTTCACTCAATACAATCCATTGCACCTTCTCCAGCTAAAGAAAGCTGTGTTTTAATGCGCCTGTGACAAGTGAATGAAACTATATAACATTATAACTGCCTACACTTAAATATTATTTAGTTTGTCTGGCATTTACACCCATCTCCTATTTCCTTTAACTTCAGTCTCATGTTTATTTCACCAGATACCTCCGTGTCTTACTAGTTTACAGTCTTATCCACAACCCTACTTAATACTTCACCTGCCTCCTGAAGAACACAACGTACACAAGTCCAACATCGGTTTTCCAATACACAGTATCTAAGTGTAGAAAGATGTTCTGGGCTGTACTGATGTACGTTCCAACAGGCTGTATAACTTAGAAAAACCTCAGAACATCTGCCTATAATTAGATATTGCATAATGGAATTTACAAAATTTCAATCTCAGAAAATCTACTTGCATTAATATGCTGTATAATGAAACTTACACCAACACATCTGTCGACATTTATACACGGTTAATATAACTTATGCCAATACAACTCCAGCACATCTGTCTAGACTTGTATGCTGCACAATGCAATTGACTTGTAATCTCGTTGCGTCTTTGACCGCAGAACTGAGCTCCCTATCCCGTATGATCTCCATCACAAAGCCCGCCTATTTCCACCTCCGTTTCATCACCCACCTCCGTCCCTGCCTCAGAACCATATATTCCAATGTTTTCTGGCCGGCCTCTCGTCCTGCACCTCCATAAACTTGAGCTCACCCAAATCTCTGTTGTCTGACCCGCACCAAGTCGCACTCTCCAGCCGTCCCGTGCTCGCTGACCTACATTGTTTTCCCGTTCGCCAATGCCTCCAGTTTTAAATTATCATCCTCATGTTCAAATATCCTAAAGGTCTCGCCTCGCCCTCTCAATATAACCGCCGCAAAAACTAATCATTTCTCGACCTCTGCTTTGTCTCCCTATCTTGCACCCTTGTGTATCACACACTTCCTCCGCTCGCAATTAGCGACCGTGCCTTTAGCCGTCTCGGCCGCAGTATCGGAAATCTCTCCATAAACATCTCCGCCTCTCATAGAAACATAGAACATAGGTGCAGGAGCAGGCAATCATGGCTGTTCATGCAAATTCAGTACCTCACTCCTGCTTTCTCTCCATAACCCTGATCTCTTCAGCCGTAAGGGCCACATCGAACTCCCCTTTGAATATACCCAACGACCTGGCCTCAACAACTTTTTGTGGTAGAGAATCAATAAGGACGCCGTCTTGCAATCTACCCATCTGACCAAGCTTTTAGTCATCCATTCTAGTATATCCTTGTTTGGCTCTGTGTTAGTTTTCTGCATGAATAAGCTCCTGCAAAACACCATGTTTGCATTTGTTGGAGGCGCGATATCAATGCAAGTTCTCATTGTTGTTCAGTTCTGCCATGTCCACTCACTCTGCATTCGACCCGAGTTATGTAACTGGCTGGAGAGACACGAGGAACAAGTGATCTTTTTTACCACTGTACTCAGCAGATTAGGAATTCCCCTTTATGGTTCTGTAACATTGAACAATTTGGTCACCTGAGCACAGGACACCTACGCCGAAGCGGTCAGTGAGAAACGGATTCAATGTGAATGAGCTGCAGTTCTGGAGCTGTGTCTCGTTTCCTTCACACTGGACATCATTCACCCACACGGGCCCCTCACTCTCTCCGTACTTTGAAGAATTATAAGCGGCTATCGCAGAGCCGCAGCCCACTGTCTGCAGACCACGTTGGCATCATTTATGTCCCAGAGCTTGTCCCGCACTCTCCCCCAGCGGCCGTTGTAGTAAATCTCCACTCGCCCGTCACAGCGGCTTCCCCCATTGGTCAGTCTCGGCGGCCAACCTTCATCTAAAATAAGACACACATTGAGAACAATGCGTAAACTGAAGCGAATATCCCATAATTTACAAACTCTGACGCTGACAGTTTTATTATGAATGATATTGGTTGCATTGCTGTAATAATTACCAGGAAAGCTTGTAGGCAGATCCTGTAACCCATTACCTTTTCTCAGTGAATACATTTGGGAGAGATACCCTGCAGTCTCCGGTGGCTAAGGCGGGTAAATTTAACCTGGGCGGGGGCGGGCGGGGGAGGCAGTGAGCGGCTCAGGTCGGCTGTTGATGTGCTGTGATCTATGACAGGAGATGGTCTTTAAATGGCTGCGGTTCATCTTATCCAATATGGAGAGAAACAAACAAAAGTTTCAATTGGCAGAGCATTTCAATGCGCTTCCCACGACGTCCCAAAGCACGTAATAGCCACGGGAGAGAATTTGTGATGAAAACATCACTGAAATGACGGACTAGTTGCCGGTACTGGTTGCGTGAAACGTTTTATGCAGGGCGCCGGGAGAACTGTAAAATCCATGAAATAATCCGTGATGTACATCATGATATATTTCCATCTCTATTCAATATATTGCGCTCAATGTAATGGATATTAAAACTCATCTCACAGGCAACACATTAACACAGAGCTTTCAATGAAAACACAACTGATCTCTGCGGAGAATTGTACGTTGATTGATATATAAACCCGGTCAGATTTATAACGGACACACAATCAAAATACTGCGGATGTTGGAATCAAATAAAAACAGGCAGCGTCTGTGGAGAGAAAAACAGTTAACATTTCAGGTCGATGACCCTTCGTCAGAACTGGCGAATGTTCGAAAATAACACATTGTTAAGAAGCACTGAAAAGGGGGAGGGGAAAACAAACAAAAGGGAAGGTCTGTGATAGGGTGGAAGGCAGGAGAATTAGAGAGACAAAAGGGATGACGGGCCAAATTGAAATGGTAATGACAGGAGTTAGATAAAGGTTAGTCTAGAGAGGGTGTGATTGGTGGAATAATGACCAGCTGCCAATGGAGATAAAGAATGAAAAACATACGATGGGGGGGGGCGGGGGGAAGTGAATCGATCCAAAGATGGGCAGAGGTTCTGCTCTGAAATTGTTGAATGCGATGTTGTGTCCAGAAGGCTGTCAAGTGCCTAAACTAATGATGAAGTGCTGTTCCTTGAGCTCACATTGAGCTTCATTGGAACAGCGCAGGAGTCCAAGGATGGAGATATCAGAGTGGGCGTGGATTGGAGAATTAAAGTGACAGGCGGCCGGAAGCTCAGGAACACACTTATGGCCTGAACAGAGGAGTTCTGCAAAGCGGTCATCCAATCTGCGCTTGGTCTCCCCAATGTACAGGAGACCACACCGTGAGCAGCGAATACAGAAAACTAAATTGAAAGAAGTACAAGTAAATCGCTGCTTCACCTGGACAGAGTATTTGAAGCCCTGGTTCATGGAAAGGGAGGAGGTAAAAAGGCAGGTGTTCGATCTTCTGTGCTTGCACAGGAAGGTGCCATGGGAAGGGAAGGGGGAGCTGGGGGTGACTGCGGAATGGACCAAGGTGTCGCAGAGGGAGCGGTTTCTTTGGAATGCTGAGAGTGGAGGGGAAGATGTGATTGGTGGTGGGATCACGCTGGACGTGGTGGCAATGGCGGAGAATGATCCATTGAATGTGTAGGCTATTGGGATGAAAGTTCAGGCCAAGGGGAGCCCTGTTCTGGTTCTGAGAGTGAGGGGCAGAGCTGAGAGCAGAGATGTGGGAAATAGAACGGACACGGTCGAGGACCATGTTAACCATGGGGAGGAGAATCCTGGGTTGAGGAAAAAGGAAGACATGTCAGAGAGACTAGTGTGAAAGATGGCGTCCTCAGAGCAGATGCAATGGAGACGGAGAAAGTTGGAGAATGAACATGTCAGAGGCACTAATATGAAAGGATTTATAACGATTTCAATGCATAGTGTTACACGGTATTATATAGTATTTACAGCCCAGAAGCAGCCCATTCGGTCCAATAGGTCCACGCTACATCAAATCCTTTCAGCACATCCTTCGATGCCAGACCTTTTCATACACTTAGCAAGTTTCCTCTTAAATACTTTTATGCTATTTTCCCCAAAGTATTCCATGTGGTAGCAATTTCCACATGCTCACTACTCTGAGTAAAGATGTTTCTCCTGAATTCCTTGTTGGCTTTATTAGTGACATTAATGGCCCCTAGTTTTGGACTCCCAAACATGTAGAAACATCTTCTCTAAATGTAGCATATGGAGACACTTCATAATTTTACACTGTTGATTCATATTTTAACTGCTAACATTTATAGTGGTTTCATACAATTGTAGCATTTCCATTGTGTGGCAGTCGCTCCGTTTTGCTGTTTGAATGTATCTGCCAGCAGCTCTCGGTGCAGATTCTGGATAAGCTGTGGATTCACCCAGACAGAGATAAACACAGGAACGCGGGACATTCATTGATGACACATGTGCCATTGAAATGCTTTCATTCATTACTAATTAACTTGAGAAAATTCGACCGACAAACATAGACTCTCAGTTTCAATGGAAACATGTACAGTTGGAATATTGCATTTCAGTAGATCGAGAGAACTCACCCGAGCAGATGACACTGGCGTCATTTCCATGTGAGCAGCTAAACTGATCCCAGGATGAAAGTGGACAATCCCACAAGCGGGACTCGTTCCCCCGGCACCTGTAGTTCTCCTTCCACACTGGGCCGGTTCCCTCCCCAAAGTGAGCTGCTCCCAGGGTTGCGGCTGCTGCCTCGCACTGAAGGTGCTCGCAGACATCACACACCGTCCCCCACTGCGCTCCATATTGAAGTTCGACCCGACCGGAGCATCGCGAGCCCCCAGATACCAATCTGAGATCTCTGTGACCTAAATAGCATTAACAACAATTAATAATAATAATTATTATTATATTAATAAATACTAATATCATAATGATCATGGTTACCATGGCAATGCTTGAAGCTGAATTCTTGTGACAGCTCAATAAAAAGAACTATGAATACTACCACCATTAATGCTTCTACGAAATCTTCTGTTGCTATTACTACCACAGCTGCTAACACAACTACTGCTAGTACTAGTATTATACTATTACTGCTGCTATTACTACTGCTATGACTACCATTACTACTGATAATACTATTCTTACCACCACACCTATTAGCACTAATATTACTGATGCAGCTACTACTACTATAACTAGCTGGAATATAGGTACAGGAGTAGACCACACAGCACTGTGAGCCAGTTCTTCCATTTAATTAAATCATGGCTCATCTGAAACTCAATTTTCCAAACTTTGCCCCATAATCCTTGACACCATTACCTAAAACAAATCTATGAATCTCAGTCTTGAAAATTACAACTGTATTTTGGTGGAGTGAATTCCATATTTCTGATTTTACTTCTGACTGGCCTAGTTCCAACATTAACCTTCTTGCATTATGTTCTGGATTGCCACAACAGGGAAAATATTTTCTCTGTGTCGATTCCTCGAAACTTTTATAATTTTAACCATCGCAATTACACCACCCCTCAACTATCTAAACTCAAGGGCATCTGAACCAAATGTATGGGACTTATCTTCATAATTTAACACTTTTACTCCTAGTATCACCCTGACGAATCTGCGCTGCACTCTCTCCAAGGCCAATATACCCGTCCTGATGTGTGGTGAACTTGGCTTAAAACAATACTCCAGATGGGGTCTGACCAAGGGTCTGTACAATGAAGCTTCACTTCCTCACATTTGCATTCCAGTCTGTTTGATATGAACTCTGACATTTCATTAGCCCTTTTCATTAATTTTTGCACCTTTGCACAAACATTTAGTTATTAGTCTGCCTGGGCAACCAACTTCCTTTGCTCCTCCACAGATTCTCGGCTCTCACCAGTAAGACAACATTCGGACTGCTTTTTCTTCGATGGCCTGACGTTTGCCCACATTTACCTCCACCTGCCACGGACTCGCCCACTCACGTGATCGGTTAGTGCCATGTTGTATCGTTTGAATCCCATCTACACAAGTTACTTTGCCTCCTAACTTAGTGTCATCTGCAAACTTGGTCCTAAACTCTCAATTCCTTCATCCGAGTCATTATTAAATATGGAGAAAAGGAAAGACCCCAGTACAGGTCCAATGAACAACAACATTTGCCACATCCCGCTAATCAGAGATTTTCCCATTATCCGTACTCCCTGTGTACTACCTCCCAAACAATTCCCAACCCATGTTCCATGATCACCTTCAATCCCGTGCACTTTTTTTTGCTAATAATCTTTTTGCAGAACCATATCTAATGTCTTCTGGAAGACTATAGGGACAACATCCAAGGACATCTTTCTTTTTTGGGACCACGTCAAAAAACCAAGTACCTGGAATCACTGAATAATACAGTACAGAAGGAGAACAGTCAGCCACCGTACCTGTGCCAGCTCTTTGAAAGTGATATTTGATTAGTACCACACTCCTGCACTTTCACAGCCCAGCATATTTTTCCTCATCAAATACTTCTGAAATTCCCATTTGAAAGACATTATTGGCTCTGCTTCCACCAGCCTTTCCAATCCTGCATTCCAGATCAAAACTGCTCCCTGTATAATTTTTTTTTCCTGATGTTGCGTCTGGGTCTAAATCTGTTTCCTCTAGTTGCTAAACTTTCTGCAACTAGAAACTATTTTTATTTATTTACTCTATAAAGAACTTCAGAATTTCGAACAACTTATCAAATCATCCCTTAATCTTTCCTTCTCGAAGGAGAACAATTGCAGTTCATCTATTCTCTCCATGTAACTGATTTTTTAAATTCATGGTACCATTCAAATCAATCTCTTCGGCTCCCTCTCCAAGGCCTCAAAATACTACCATCTGCAGCCTAAACAGAGTTTTATGCAGAATTAGTATAACTTCCTTTCTTTTGTACTTTAGGCCTCCACCTATAAAGCCAAGGATCCCCTCTGCATTTTTTATTTAATACTCAGCTTTACCTGCCAATATAAAATACATAACCCCCCAGATCCCTATGCTCCTGCACGCACCGTTAACATTGTACCATTTAGTATAAATTGCCTTTGCTCCTTCTTCCTACTAAAATGAATCACTTCACACTGTTCTGCGATAAATGTCATCTGCCAAGTGTCTGCCAATTTCACCAGCCTGCCTATGTCCCCCTGATGTCTATTACTATACCCCGTAAAATTCTTAATGCATTTCCAAGTTTCGTGTCAGTTGAAAGTTTGAAATTATATGCTGCATAAACAAGTGCATGTGATTAATATATATCAAACGGAGTAGTAGAATAAACACCAACCCCTGCGGGATACAACTGCGCTCCTCCCTCCAGTCTGAAAAACATAAGTTCACCACGACTCTCTGCGTTTTTGTCCCTTTGCCATCTGCGTATCCACGCAGCCACTGCCACTGTAATCCCATGGCATTAATTTTCTAGCACGTCGATTTGTGGTAATTTATCAAACGCATTTTAAAAGTCCATGTACACAACATGAACCAAACTACCATCATCAATCCTCTCAGGTAATTCATCAAAGAGTAAAATAACAGGAGGTCGAGTCCTATAAAAAGGCCAGCAGCAGTCGGAGGAGACAGCTGGTGCAGGGAGAAAAAGTTTCGAAAAAAAATCAAAATCGAAGTGTGATGTCACAGCCAAGCGGGTAAGTGATTGGCTGGTGGACTGGTGAGTACTTTTCTTTTCTTTTTCTTTTCAGTAGGAAACCTTTGGCATTGACATAAGTATGATCTGCCAGTAAATGCATGTGATCTTTATTATCTAAGGAGAGCCAGTTAATTAAATCGGCTGTTTGCGGAGTAGCGGCTGGGTGTGTTGTGCTAATGTTTAGAGTTTAGTTCTACTTGATAGTTGCGAGTGTAACTAGAGGGATGGCTGGGCAGCTCAGTCCCGTGGATTGCAAATCCTGTGGCATGTGGGAAGTCCCGGGTGCTTCGCACAGCCGGAGCGACCACGTGTGCAGGAGATGTCTCCGGCTGCACCAACTCGAGCTCCGTGTTTTGGAGCTTGGCGGCAACTGCGGTGCATCCGCGAGAGAGAGAGCAACGTGGATAGCACATCACATTTCTAGACGCGGTCACTCCACAGCTTAAGAGTGTGCAGGCAGAGGGAGCGGGTGACCGCCGGACAGAAGAGCAGGACAAAGCAGGAAGTGCAGGAGTCCCCTGAGTCCATCTCACTCTCAAACTGGCATTCTGTTCTAAGTACCGGTGGGGGTGATGATGGCTCTGGGGATTGCAGCCAGAGTCAAATCCATGGCACCACGGGTGGCTCAGCTGCACAGGGGGGGGCGGGAGTGGTAGGGGATTCAATTATCAGGGGAGCACACAGGTGTTTTTGCTACCACAGACGAAACTCCAAGATGGTATGTTGCCTCCCTGGTGCCAGGGTCAATGATGTCACCAAGCAGCTACAGGGAATTCTAGGGGAAGAGCCAGAGGTCGTGGTCCACATCGGTATCAATTAAATAGGTAGAAAGAAGTATGAGGTCCTGCAGGCAGAGTTCAGGGAGCTAGGAGAGAGATTAAAATGCAGGACCTCAAAAAGGTAGTAATCTCCGGATTTCTCCCACTGCCACGAGTGAGTACAGAAATAGGAGGATAGAGCAGATGAATACGTGGCTGGAGAGATGGTGCAGGCGGGAGGGCTTTAGTTTCCTGAGGCATTGGGACCGTTTCTTGGGGGAGGTTGGACCAGTACCAGTACCAGCCAGACGGGTTGCACCTCAACACAGCAGGGACCAATATCCTCACGGGGGTCGGCGGGGGTGGGGTTTGCTAGTACTGTTGGGGAGGGTTTAAACTAGCTTGGCAGGGGGATGGGTACCTGAAAATCGATTCAGTAGGGAGGGGAGTAAAGCGGAAATTAGCAAGCAAAAATAAAGAAAGTGAGTTTGAAGGAGAGAGGAAACAAACAGGAAAAAAAAAACTGAAAGACACTTTATCTAAAAGCACGTAGCATTTGTAACAAAATAGATGAGTTGACGGCTCAAATTGAGACAAACGGGTATGATCTGATACCCATTGCAGAGATGTGGATGCAAGGTGACCAGGACTGTTAAATACATATTCAGGGTTATTTCACAATACGGAAATACAGACAGAAAGGAAAAGGAAGTGGGGGTAGATCTATTGATAAAGGATGGAATTACTGCAATAGTAAGAAAGGATATTGGCTCAAATGATAAGGGTGTTGAAACAGTTTGGGTGGAGATAAGGAACAATATGGGGAAAAGAATTACTGGTGGGTGTAGTCTATAGGCCCCCTAACAATAGCAGCTCTGTTGGTCAGAGCACAAACCAAGAAATAGTGGGGGCTTGTAAAAAGGGAACAGCAATAATCATGGGTGATTTTAACCTCCATATTGATTGGACAATCAATTTCATTAGGGTAGCCTTGAGGAGGAGTTCATAGATTGCTTAAGGGACGGGTTCCTTGAACAGTATGTAACGGAACCAACCAGGGGGCAGGCTATCTTAGATCTAGTCCTGTGTAATGAGACAGGATTAATAAACAATCTCCGAGTAAAGGATCCTCTAGGAATGAGAGATCATAGTATGATTGAATTTCAAATTCAGATGGAGGGCGAGAAAGTTGGATCTCTAACCAACTTAAATAAAGGAGACTATGAAGGTATGAGTGCAGAGTTGGGTAAAATGGACTGGGAAAATAGATTAAAGTGTAGGACGGTTCATGAACAGCAGTGTACATTTAAGGAGATATTTCACAACTCTCAAGAAAAATATATTCGAGTGAGGAGGAAAGGGTGTAAGATAAAAGATAGTCATCCATGGCCAACCAAAGAAATAAAGGACAGTATCCAATTCAAAACAAGGGCTACAAAGTGGTCAAAACTACTGGGAGGACAGGAGACTTGGAAGCTTTTAAAAGCCAGCAAAGAACGACTAAAAAAATGATTAAGAAAGGGAAGATAGACGATGAAAGTAACCTAGCACAAAATATAAAAACAGATAGCAAGAGTTTGTATAGGTATATAAAAAGGAAAATAGTGGCTAAATTAAATGTTGGCCCCTTTGAGGACGAGACTGGGGAACTAGTAATGGGGAACATGGAGATGGCAGAAACTCTGAACAAATAATTTGTATCAGTCTTTATGGTAGAGCACAGCAACAACTAACAATATTCCAACAGTGGATAGTCAAGGGGCTACGGCAGGGCGAGGGCGGGAGGAGGAACTTAACACAATCACAATCACTTGGGAGGTGGTACTCAGTATGATGGGATTAAAGGCAGATAAATCCCATGGATTCGATAGCTTGCATTCTCGGGTCCTTAAGAGAATTAGCGGCAGGGATTGTGGATGCATTATTTGTAATTTACCAAAATTCCCTGGATTCTGGGGAGGTCTCAGCAGATTGGAAGACTGCCCCTATTTAAAAAAGAAGGCAGACAAAAAGCAGACAACTATAGACCAGTTAGCCTAACATCTATGGTTGCAAAAATGTAGGAGTCCATCATTAAAGAAGCAATAGCAGGACATTTGGATAAGCAAAATTCGTTCAGGCAAAGTCAGCATGGATTTATGAAGGGGAAGTCATGTTTAACAAATTTGCTGGAGTTCTTTGAGAATGTAACGAACAGGGTGGATAAAGGGGAACCAGTGGATGTGTTGTATTTGGACTTGCAGAAAGCATTTGACAAGGTGCCACATAAAAGGTTACTGCACAAGATTAAAGTTCAGGGGGTTGGGGGTAATATATTAGCATGGATAGAGGATTGGCTAACAAACAGAAATCAGAGAGTCGGGATAAATGGATCAACTGGGCCTGTATGCACTGGAGTTTAGAAGAATGAGAGGGGATCTCATAGAAACATATAAAACACTGACGGGACTGGTTAGATGCGGGAAGAATGTTCCCGATGTTGGGGAAGTCCAGAACCAAGGGACACACTCTAAGGATAAGGGGTAAGCCATTTAGGACCGAGATGAAGAGAAACTTCTTCACTCCGAGAGTTGTTAACCTATGGAGTTCGCTAATGCAGGGTTGTTGATGCCAGTTCGTTGGATATATTCAAGAGGGAGTTAGATGCGTCCCCTCCGGCTAACAGGATCAAGGGGTATGGAGAGAAAGCAGGAAAGTGGTACTGAGGTGATGACCAGCCATGATCTTATTGCATGGTCGTGCAGGCTCGAAGGGCTGAATGGCCTACTCCTGCGCTTATTTTCTATGTTTGTGTTTCATTCTCTGGTTGGCAACCAGTACCTAGTGGGGTGCCGCAGGGATCAGTGCTGGGACCCCAACCATTTACAATCTAAATTAACGACTTGGAAGAAGGGACTGAGTGTAACATAGCCAAGTTTGCTGATGATACAAAGATGGGAGGAAAAGCAATGCGTGAGGACACAAAAAATTTGCAAAAGGACATAGACAGGCTAATTGAGTAGGCGATAATTTGGCAGATGGAGTTTCATGTTGGAAAGTGTGAGGTCATGCACGTTGCCAGAAAAAAATCAGAGCAAGTTATTATTTAAATGGTGAAAGTTGGCCAAGTGCCGCAGTACAGCGGGACCTGGGGTACTTGTGCATTAAACACAAAAGGATAGTATGCAGGTACTGCAAATGATCAGGAAGGCCAATGGTATCTTGGCCTTTATTGCAAAGGGGATGGAGTGTGGAGTATCAAAGCAGGGAAGTCTTGCTACAGCTATACTAGGTATTGGTGAGGCCACATCTGGAACACTGCGTGCAGTTTTGGTTTCCATATTTACGAAAGGATATACTTGCTTTGAAGGCAGTTCAGAGAAGGTTCACTCGGTTGATTCCGGTGATGAGGACGTTGACTTGAGGAAATGTTGAGTAATTTGGGCCTCTACTCTTTGGCGATCAGAAGAATGAGGTGATCTTACCGAAATATATAAGATTATGAGGGGGCTTGACAAGGTGGATGTAGAGAGGATGTATCCACTGATGGGGAAAGACTCGAGCTCGAGGGCATGATCTTAGAATAAGGGGCCGCCCATGTAAAAACAGAGATGAGGAGGAATTTCTTCTTTCAGAGGGTTGTAAATCTGTGGAATTTGCTGCCTCGGAGAGCTGTGGAATCTGCGGCATTGAATAAATTTAAGATAGAAATAGACAGTTTCTTGACTGATAAGGGGATAAGGCGTTATGGGCAGCGGGCGGTGAAGTGGAGCTGAGTCCATGATCAGCTCAGCCACGATCTTATTGAATGGTGGAGCAGTCTCGAGGGGCCGTATGGCCTACTCCTGTCCCCATTTCTTATGTTTTTATGTAACAAGTTCATATAGGCTTTCATTGATTGACCGATATTATTTCAAATGTAAATGCATTTTGTTGCAGATTATTGGGTTCATAGAAACAGAAACATAGAAAATAGGTGCAGGAGTAGGCCATTCGGCCCTTCTAGCCTGCACCGCCATTCAATGAGTTCATGGCTGAACATGCAACTTCAGTACCCCATTCCTGCTTTCTCACCATACCCCTTGATCCCCCTAGTAGTAAGGACTTCATCTAACTCCGTTTTGAATATATTTAGTGAATTGGCCTCAACAACTTTCTGTGATAGAGAATTCCACAGGTTCACCACTCTCTGGGTGAAGAAATTTCTCCTCATCTCGGTCCTAAATGGCTTACCCCTTATCCTTAGACTGTGTCCCCTGGTTCTGGACTTCCCCAACATTGGGAACATTCTTCCTGCATCTAACCTGTCTAACCCCATCAGAATTTTAAACGTTTCTATGAGGTCCCCTCTCATTCTTCTGAACTCCAGTGAATACAAGCCCAGTTGATCCAGTCTTTCTTGATAGGTCAGTCCCGCCATCCCGGGAGTCAGTCTGGTGAACCTTCGCTGCACTCCCTCAATAGCAAGAATGTCCTTCCTCAGGTTAGGGGACAAACTGTACACAATACTCCAGGTGTGGCCTCATCAAGGCCCTGTACAACTGTAGCAACACCTCCCTGCCCCTGTACTCAAATCCCCTCGCTATGAAGGCCAACATACCATTTGCTTTCTTAACCGCCTGCTGTATCTGCATGCCAACCTTCAATGACTGATGTACCATGACACCCAGGTCTCTTTGCACCTCCCCTTTTCCTAATCTGTCACCATTCAAATAGTCTGTCTCTCTGTTTTTACCACCAAAGTGGATAACCTCACATTTATCCACATTATACTTCATCTGCCATGCATTTGCCCACTCACCTAACCTATCCAAGTCGCTCTGCAGCCTCATAGCATCCTCCTCGCAGCTCACACTGCCACCCAACTTCGTGTCATCCGCAAATTTGGAGATACTACATTTAATCCCCTCGTCTAAATCATTAATGTACAGTGTACCCCACTAGTCACTGCCTGCCATTCTGAAAAGTCCCCATTTACTCCTACTCTTTGCTTCCTGTCTGACAACCAGTTCTCAATCCATGTCAGCACACTACCCCCAATCCCATGTGCTTTAACTTTGCACATTAATCTTTTGTGTGGGACCTTGTCAAAAGCCTTCTGAAAGTCCAAATATACCACATCAACTGGTTCTCCCTTGTCCACTCTACTGGAAACATCCTCAAAAAATTCCAGAAGATTTGTCAAGCATGATTTCCCTTTCACAAATCCATGCTGACTTGGACCTATCATATCACCTCTTTCCAAATGCACTGCTATGACATCCTTAATAATTGATTCCATCATTTTACCCACTGCCGATGTCAGACCGACCGGTCTATAATTCCCTGTTATCACTCTCCCTCCTTTTTTAAAAAGTGGGGTTACATTGGCTACCCTCCACTCCATAGGAACTGATCCCGAGTCAATGGAATGTTGGAAAATGACTGTCAATGCATCCACTATTTCCAAGGCCACCTCCTTAAGTACTCTGGGATGCAGTCCATCAGGCCCTGGGGATTTATCGGCCTTCAATCCCATCAATTTCCCCAACACAATTTCCCGACCAATAAGGATTTCCCTCAGTTCCTCCTCCTTACTAGACCCTCCGACCCCTTTTCTATCCGGGACGTTGTTTGTGTCCTCCTTAGGTGAATACCGAACCAAAGTACTTGTTCAATTGGTCCGCCATTTCTTTGTTCCCCGTTATGACTTCCCCTGATTCTGACTGCAGGGGACCTACGTTTGTCTTTACTAACCTTTTTCTCTTTACATATCTAGAGAAACTTTTGCAATCCATCTTAATGTTCCCTGCAAGCTTCTTCTCGTACTCCATTTTCCCTGCCCTAATCAAACCCTTTGTCCTCCTCTGCTGAGTTCTAAATTTCTCCCAGTCCCCGGGTTCACTGCTATTTCTGGCCAATTTGTATGCCACTTCCTTGGCTTTAATACTGTCCCCGATTTCCCTTGATAGCCATAGTTGAGCCACCTTCCCTTTTTTATTTTTACGCCAGACAGGAATGTACAATTGTCGTAGTTCATCCATGCGGTCTCTAAATGTCTGCCATTGCCCATCCACAGTCAACCCCTTCAGTATCATTCGCCAATCTATCCTAGCCAATTCACGCCTCATACCTTCAAAGTTACCCTTCTTTAAGTTCTGGACCATGGTCTCTGAATTAACTGTTTCATTCTCCATCCTAATGCAGAATTCCACCATATTATGGTCACTCTTCCCCAAGGGGCCTCGCACAATGAGATTGCTAATTAATCCTCTCTCATTACACAACACCCAGTCTAAGATGGCCTTCCCCCTAGTTGGTTCCTCGACATATTGGTCTAAAAAACCATCCCTTATGCACTCCAGGAAATCCTCCTCCACCGTATTGCTTCCAGTTTGGTTAGCCCAGTCTATGTGCATATTAAAGTCACCCATTATAACTGCTGCACCTTTATTGCACGCACCCCTAATTTCATGTTTGATGCCCTCCCCAACATCACTACTACTGTTTGGAAGTCTGTACACAACTCCCACTAACGTTCGAAATTGCTCCTCTTGGCGACGTCCGTTTGCACGTCTGCAGGAGGCTAATGAGGTGTGGAATACTTTGCCAGTGTGGGGTTACCGGCTCCCGCAAAATTGCCCAATAGATTGCCCCACGGACTATTGTGCACCAGGTGATAGTCATCCCAGTAAGTGGCATGCACCAACACTTGTCCAACCCACGGCGGATATGCCCCACACTCCACGATGCTGGTGCAAGTGAGTGTCAGTGCCAGCCTCGTGGGTCATGAAGGGTGCCGACATCCACTCATGGGCGGACGTTAAAGGGGAGGTCACGAATGCCATGGTCCACCAGCTTGGCGGTTTTGCCGATTCATCGGTCCGCTCGAATTCATGTCCCCTTGTGTGGTCCAGGCTGCTATTGTGCAGCGCGGTACTCAGTTTTTATTTCGCAGCCCAGGTACCACGATGCCCTTCTGGCCCAGTGGAAACAATCAGACGTCGTGCAGAGTGACAATGTCCCCTTGGTGCGGGGGGTGGGGGGGGGCGTTAAAACTCAGTCTTCCCTTTTGTGGAGAAAATAGCCCCAACATGTTCAATATTTCCTGATAGTTAGAACCTCTCAGTTCTGATATTATTCTATTTCATCTTTTTCGCACATTCTCTCATGCGTCTATCATTTTATAATAAGGAGACCAGACCTGTTCAACGTACTCCAAGTGTGGTCTAACCAAAGGTCTATACAATTTTGACATATCTTCTCTGTTTTCAGTTAGAGCCCTCCAGACATGAACCGCCGTGCTTTGTTTGCTCTTTAAAGGCGTTATTATCCTGCGTCGCCACTTTTATAGATTAGTGTATCTTTATGTCCAGATCCCACTGTTAATTATCAGTTGGACACTTATTTTCTAAGGGGTATGTGGTCGTCTTATTCTTCCTACCAAAATGTACTACCTCACACTTATCTATTTTGAATTACATGTGTCAATTACTCACACATTATAGAAGTTCATTAATGTATTGCTGTATTTAGTCACAGTCCTTTTCCATATGAACTACAACTCATAATTTTGTGTAATCCGCAAATTTTGATATTGTAATTTTATTTACCTAGTTCAAATCATTTATGTAAAAGATGAACAAAACTGGTCTCAGCACCAATTCATCTGGAAAACCTCTTCCACCATTTGTCTATAAACCCGACCCTCTGTTTTCTTATTTATAACCAGCTTACTGTTCATATATAATTAAACATCAATCAATTTAGCCGTATTGTTTTCCGTTGCACAGGGTTATACATTGAATGTTAAATAGAACAAAATAATCAAACACTGCAGGTTATTCCTGCTCCATTACTGGAATGTGAGGTAGACATTAAACATTAATAAATAATCAAACTCTGAGCGGTTTAATACTCCTTTCATGGGATACAAGAGTAACAATTATTTAATATATGATTTTAGAGCTCTTGTAGCGGAATTTGAGATGGGTTAAATATATTAATACAGTCAAACGTTGCTGCCTTTCTACTGCTCCTTTTAATGGAAGTGAGATGGTTTTAAAATAACAAAATGATCAAATCTTGCTGGTTTCCTGCTTTTTCTAATGGTGCAGATGTTTTTCCTGATCCGTTGCCAGAATGGGGGCTGTTTATTAAGTACAGATAACGGTACAGTGATTATGTGTAACGGCTCAAATGTTTTCACTCTATCTTTGTTGCAGTTAAATTGAATGTTTAATTTACTATCTTGAAATGCTCGGCATTGATCACTGTCCCTGTCACAGAAATCAGGTTCTGGGCCAGGCAACCTTGTAATATCTCTGAGCTTTAGTCGGTGAGTAGTGTTCACTGGTTCAGACGTTGTATAATTAGAAAAGAACAGAGACTCCTGAAACAATTAGACTGTTGTAGAAAATATATGAATGAAAGGAGAGCACATTTAATTAAAGATAAACTGAAGTCTGCTTCTGGAGTAAATGGAATGAACGGAGGTCATTGTTGTAGTGTAGAAAACCATGAAGTTTAATATACAATGGAATCAAGTAATTCCCCAAGTGCAAAAATATCAATCAACCTGGCCAAGATCAGTATTGTCCAATTATATTACAGGAATTGGTTACTCAGTATCGTTAACAACGCCACTTACATGTATTATTCTCACGTTCATTTCGAACATTATAACTTTAATTAGAGCGTGAGGTGAGAACACAATTATCCGCTGGAGCAGTAACTGCCCACTCAACAGTAGGTGCATGAAAACCCAGAACCAAATAATCAAATGTGCAGGTTTGTCACCCAGTCAATAGCTGGCGCAGTGAAATCTGCGTCGATGGAAGAAACAGTGAAAACCCACTCAACAAGAGATACCATGAGAGCCCAGACAAGAGGACATATAATGAAAGGCCAGTCAATAGGAGATACTATTAGAGCCTATTGAACAAGAGTTACTATAATAGTCCAGCCAACAGTAGCTTTACTGAAAGGCACTGAGACCACCCAGCGCAAGGTGCAAGATGCAAAAATAGCAAGCGCTGAGAGAGACGGCTCAGCAGTAGGGGGAGCAAATGCTCTGAAACTGCGCTATTCTTTGCATCGGTCAAGCCATTTTACTTTGCAGGTGGGAGTGATTGAACATGTCGTTTCTCAATCACGTTTTGCTAACCTATCAGCACGCAGTGTCCAGTCAAAGTAACAGGATTGAAAATTAGCAACAAACTACTGATTGGACAAACCAGCCAATTTCACTCAAAAGTGAAGAAATGTAATACTAAACCCTTTTTGACACCCTCCCCTTCATCAAGCAGAACATGTGAATGTTTCTAATCTGTCACTATCTATCTAGATGTGACCACACTGTAATCCATATGTTCACATAAAGAATAATTTGTACCTGAACAGATGACTCCAACATCCCGCTGGTGTCCGCAGCCTGCTGGACCAATTACAGGCCCTGACCCTTCTCCAAAGTATCAAGCGGCGCCGCTGCACCTGAGCCACAGCCCAGCTCGTTACAAACAGCTTTCGCGTTCGCTAAGTCCCAGGATCGATCGCCGCAAACTGTCCTCCAGATTCCATTCCCATAAATCTCCAGTCTCCCCGCACAGGGACTGCTTCCATTCACCAGTCTGGGCTTAGTGCTTCCTGGGAATAATATTAAATAAACAGTGAGCATTGTAAGGCGATTTATATTAAAATGTGGTCAGAGATCCAGTTATCTCATCAATAATCTGATTGCCCTGTTGAATTACAGTCAGGTGAGAGGCATCGTAAACACTGGGATCATATTGTTTAAATGTGTTAGAGGAAGTATTGATGTTATCAAATAAGGCTTTTGACAAGGTCCCACACAAGAAATTAGTGTGCAAAATTAAAGCACATGGTATTGGGGTAATGTATTGACGTGGATAGAGAACTGATTGGCAGATAGGAAGCAGAGAATCGGGATAAACAGGTCTTTTTCAGAACGGCAGGCAGTGACTAGTGGGGTGCCACAGGGTTCAGTGCTTGGACCCCAGCTCTTTACAATATACATCAATGATTTAGATTAAGGAATTGAGTGTAATATCTCCTAGTTTGCAGATGACACTAAGCTGATTGGCGGTGTGAGCTGTGAGGAGGATGCTAAGAGGCTGCAGGATGATTTGCACAGGTTAGGTGAGTGTGCAAATGCATGGCAGATACAGTATAATGTGGATAAATGTGAGGCTGTCCATTTTGGGGGCAAAAACAAAGTCAGAATATTATCTGAATGGCGACAGATTAGGAAAAGGGGAGGTGCAACGAGACCTGGGTGCCATGGTGCATCAGTCATTGAAAGTTAACATACAGGTACAGCAGGCAGTGAAGGAGGCAAATGGCATGTTGGCCTTCATAGCTAGGGGATTTGAGTATTGGAGCAGGGAGGTTTTACTGCAGTTCTACAGGGCCTTGGTGAGGCCTCACCTGGAATATTGTGTTCAGTTTTAGTCTCCTAATCTGAGAAAGGACATTCTTGCTATTGAGGGAGTGCAGTGAAGGTTCACCAGACTGATTCCTGGGATGGCAGGACTGACATATGTGGAGAGATTGAATCGACTGGGCCTGTATTCACTGGAGTTTAGAAGAATTAGAGGGGATCTCATAGAAACATAAAATTCTGATGGGATTGGACAAGTTAGAGGCAGGAAGAATGTTCCTGATACTTGGGAAGTCCAGAACCATGGGTCACAGTCTAAGGATAAGGGTAAGCCATTTAGGACCGAGATGAGGAGAAACTTCTTCACTCAGAGTTGTTAACCTGTGGAATTCTCGATCGCAGAAAGTTGTTGAGGCCAATTCGTTAGATATATTCAAGAGGGAGTTAGATATGGCCCTTGTGGCTAAAGGGATCAAGGGGTATGGAGAGAAAGCAGGAAAGGGATACTGAGGTGAATAATCAGCCATGATCTTATTGAATGGTGGTGCAGGCTCGAAGGGCCGAATGGCCTACTTCTGTACGTATTTTCTATGTTTCTGACTTATCGCTGTGTATCTTATGAATGTTCTTTTAGATAGCGCCTTTTATTGTGGTTTTCATTTGAACGTTTAAAATGTAACCAGGAACTTGCAACATAATCTGCATGGAGATGGTCAAATGTGAATTAATTTAAATCAAAATGCTTATGTCACAAACGAGCGGATGTATCTAATTATTTTGGGAAGGTTAGGCGTTTAAGTCACTCACACAGACGGATCGTTAAGAATATGAGCTTCAACTGAATCGTGAGACATGATGTAATCAGATACGGCAAATGCAAGGGAGAGCTGCAAATGCACCAGGTTTCTCTGGTCCTGTACATACATACATTTATTTATTCTTACTGGTCGGGAGAATTGTTCCAAAGTAGTACATCGGTGAATTGAACCTCCATCAACAAGACTCAATCCGGTCTTTTTTGTGAAACATCCATTTTGTGCGCAGCAAGTTCCCACAACCAGAAAATGAAGTAAATAGCTCATTGGTAAATCTCAGATCTGACATCAAGCGATGAGCGCAGGCGCAGAGCCGGGCTCACGGCGCATGCCCGGTAGCTGTCGGGTTGAGAATGTGACATTTCCAGCGGTTCCGCTCATTCACTGCGGCTTTGGACAAATCTCAATGGGAACTTGTTCTGTCTGCATTGTAAATGTGCCGCGTGTCAGGTGATTACTGCTCTCGGTGGGGGGGGATGTGTATTACATATAATAATATAGTGATATTACCACAAGACAAACAGTGATCCTAATAATAATATAACATTAATAATAAGCGGACAATGCAGGAATTATAAACTCTCACTTTCCGGGGACAGACCGTCGCAGGTAATTTTATATCCGCTTTTTTCCGGAAACCACCAAACGCGACGGGAGATGTTTACCTGAGCAGATGACGCCGGCATCATTGGAGTGTGACCAGCGATAGTGACCCCATGGGATATCTGACTCACACTCCCGCAGAGCGGCCTCGGTCCCGCCGCACTGAACAAATGACGTCACAATGGGTCCGGCCCCTTCCCCAAAGTGAGCCCCGCCCGGTGCTGACAGCGCGGTTCCGCAGCCCAGCTCCCGACACACAACAGCGGCGTCCCACTGTCCCCTGTAGTGAATCTCCAGTCTCCCAGCGCACGGGTCGCCGCCATTCACCAGTCTCAGCTTCACGGGCTCTGTAAAATATCAGAAATATCATCAAGCGGTTGCAGTGTATTAAACCCGCAGTCTCCCAGCGCGCGGACCGCCCCCATTCACCGGGCAAATAGGACCATGTGAGGAATCAGTGGGAACATCAGACTGTGCCCAGACCCCGAATAAAACCCGGAGTAACCACTAAACATGGCAAAATGGAGAGGAACATACCAATTAACGGTGTAAACGAGCAGGGAACCCGCACACCGCTGGAAGTTCCCAGCACCAGAGCGGCTCCCACTGGGACGGGGTGGGAGATTGGCGCTGAATTTTTTGCAGCCGCCACACCGCGGGAGATGGGCGTGGCTGCAATGGTCAGCTGCCCATCATGCTCAGTACCGATTGGCCGAAAAAAACGCGAGCCCAGAGCAGGTCAGGATTGGAAGACATTGCTCCCACCCCCGGAGCCAATAGAGAAAGAGGCGGGGCCTGGTGGTCATGTGATCTCTACGCGAGCACCGATTGGTGAGGTGGAAAGTGAGCCGCCCTTTGGGACAGCAGTGTCAGTGGAGCGGGACCTTCACTCGCTGCCCTGCAGGGACCCCGTTTTATTATCATTCTGCATAACCGCAGCAGCCGCCTCTCAGCTGCAATTAAAGATCTTTAGTAACGGACCGCGGGAGGCTCCTTTCTCTTCTGAGGTTAATCGGTGATGAAAAAGGCCCTGAGATTGTCCAGCCTTAATATTCAATGGGATGGATTAGAGCAGAGAGATACCAGATAATGTGAATATAAAGGCGATTACCTGACCGGTTAGCTTGACTGTTCCAAGATCTGCCTGAAATGAGACATTGAGAATCAGAGTTCGCTGGGACAAGAAATTAATGAAACTGTCGGAAAGAAAAGTCACAAATACAATGAACTGTGTGGTCCCAGAACACTATCACCACAAGGACTGCAGAGGTTTAAATATAACAACCATCTTTTCAGAGCAATTAGGGTGGGGAATAAACTTCGACCTGATCATAAGAAGATAAGAAATAGGAGCAGGAGTAGGCCATACGGCCCCTTGATCCTGCTCCGCCATTTAACATGATCATGGCTGATGGGATCATGGACCCAGGTCCACTTCCCTGCCCGCTCCCCATAACCCCTTATTTCCTTATCGTTTAAGACTGTCTATTTATGTCCTAAATTTATTCAATGTGCCAGCTTCCACAGTTCTCTGAGGCAGAGAATTCCACAGATTCACAACTCTCTGAGAGAAGAACTTTCTCCTTATCTCAGTTTTAAACGGGTGGCCCCTTATTCTAATATTATGCCCTCTAGTTTCAGTGTCCTCTATCAGGGAAACATCCACTCTTCACCTTGTCAAGCCCCCTCATAATCTTAAATGTTTTGCTAAGATCACCTCTCATTCTTCTGAATTCATAAGAACATAAGAATTAGGAACATGAGTAGGCCATCCAGCCCCTCGAGCCCGCTCCGCCATTCAACAAGATCATGGCTGATCTGGCCATGGACTCAGCTCCACTTACCCGCCCGCTCCCCATAACCCTTAATTCCCTTATTGGTTAAAACTCTATCTGTGATTTGAATACATTCAATGAGCTAGCCTTAACTGCTTCCAATGCGTAGAGGCCCAACCTACTCAATCTTTCCTCATAAGTCTACCCCCTCATCTCTGGAATCAACCTTGTGAAGCTTCTCTGAACTGCCTGCAAAGCAAGTATATCCTTTCATAAATATGGAAACCAAAACTGCATGCAGTATTCCAGGTGTGGCCTCACCAATACTGATGACACTGTACAACTGTAGCAAGACTTCCTTGCTTTTATACTCCATCCCCTTTGCAATAAAGGCCAAGATTCCATTGGCCTTCCTGGTCACTTGCTGTACCTGCATACTAACCTATTGCGTTTCATGCACAAGTACCCACAGGTCCCGCTGTACTGCAGCACTTTGAAATTTTTCTCCATTTAAATAATAAATTGCTCTTTTATTTTGTTCGGCCAAAGTGCATGATCTCACACTTTCCAACATTATACTCCATCTGCCAAATTTTTGCCCACTCATTTAGCCTGTCTATGTCCTTTTGCAGATTTTTATGTCCTCCTCACACATTGCTTTTCCTTCCATCTTTGTACCATCAGCAAACTTGGTTCTACCAAGCCATTAATATAGATAGTAGATAGTTGGGGTCCCAGCACTGATCCCTGCGGCACACCACTGGTTACTGATTGCCAATCCGAGAATGAACCATTTATCCCAACTCTTTGTTTTCTGTTCATTAGCCAATCCTTCATCCATGTTAATATATTACCCCCAACCCCGTGAACTTTTATCTTGTGCAGTAACCTTTTATGTGACACCTTGTCAAATGCCTCCTGGAAGTCCAAATACACCACATCCACTGGTTTCCCGACATCCTCAAAGAATTCCAGCCAATTTGTCAAACATGACTTCCGCTTCTTAAATCTATGCTGACACTGCCTGACCGAATTTTGCTTTTCCAAATGTCCTGCTACTGCTTCTTTAATAATGGACTCCAACAATTTCCCAACCACAGATCGCATCATCTATCCCTGACCCCAGAATAATTAGCAATCAATCTACAAGCGCGACTCGCATGGTCCTCCATTCGTCAAGTTTTTCTCATATTATCAGGGATAACTGCTCAGATTTGTCCTTTTTCAGTCGGTAATCTTTTCCCATTTATTTACACGATTCCTCATAGCTGAGAATCCCTCCAGTACTCACAAGACAAGAACTAAAATGTGAGAATTTAGTGATATTCTGTGCCGCGAATTTAACTTCCTGAATTGGATGCAAAGCCAGGAACTTTCCAGTTCGTTGAATTTGACGACAGGGCTGATTTTGGGATTTAAAAATACAGTCAATACAGAGTGCTTATATGGACATTCTTATCATTACAGATTATTAGGTGTGGCAAGAATCAAAATATTATTTTACATGAATATTTCAGGTCGGATTTGAACAGCTTTCACATTTAAATGAGTTCCTGTTCGATTTAGGAAGCAAATAATTTTTAAACACATTAATTATAGGTTAATACCTCCAGTAAAACACCAGAGGGAACCCACATCAAACAATCCAGACTGAGCTTTAAACGCGATACCAGTAATTTCAACACAATATCTCCATATCGCTTAACGGTTGCCTGAATAATCGTTACCTCGGTAAGAAATACCAAATACACACCGAATATTTACAAGAGCAGAATAAATGTCTCTGATCGCTATCTGCCGAAGATAAATATACAATTCAGGATTTGTTACACAAAGCGACCACAGCATGGAGCGTGCGGAAGGAGATTGGGAAACAAGTCCCGATATCTCATTAAACAATACATCGCACTACATAAAATTATGGAGCATGTAGAAAGAGACTGAGAAGCATGAATTATTATTTGGCACGGTACATATGAATATATGAATCAGAATGCTTAATTTAATATTAAAAAGTCATTGTTTTGACGATCGTCGGGAGCTGAACAAAATACTCCTACAGCAAATCCGCGAGAGATTTAGGATGTTTCAAGAGTATCACTTTTTGGAGAGTGTACTTGATAAGAGTGATATTAATAAGTGAAGCAATATAAGTTCAAACTCTAGCTAATATTTAAATTTACAATATTTTTAATCCTTTGGAACACTCTAAAGCTGAACAAACTATTTAAAATATTTTAATTCCATTCTTTGTCTCATATGGGGGTCAGACAGCACTTCTACTGAGAACTACTGGGAATGAAATCGGGCTGTGCGATCACTCGGCAGTATGTGTAGTTTTGACTAGTGTTCTACACCCAGTGAGCGAAATTAACCTCCGTGCTCCGAGACTTTCTATTCTAACCGTGACCGCGCTCTACTTCCAACAGGCTCGGTTTAAAACCCCGATTGGAATATCAGCTCCTGTCTGTCTCGTTTGTACGACAGCCGCAGGGAGCAAAATAAAACAAACTGGCGCAGCAGTTGTGTTCGATTTAGGTTTTAAATCTAAATGCGACACAAATCTCCTTTGAAAATCTAAGTCTTAATCAGATGTCGTTCCCTATTTGAAGTTGATTGCATTTAAAATCAGACAAAGAATCCAAAATATAAACGAAATGACATTTTTACAAATTAAATAAACAATTTGAATATTGACTTCATACGATCCCAATGAATGACAAATTTGAATAAAATATACCCGTTTTCTGTAAATTGATTGTGATCAGCGCGCGGTTTGTGAAAATGAAATGTTTTCACTCCGTTCTACACTTTGCATAAAATGTTCTTTAAATTAACTATAAAAACAGCATTTTAGTATCCAGTTAGTTTTATAACATAAATAACTGTGAAATATATCTCATTAAACGAATAATGTATTTGATGAATGTGTGAGAACCAGGATTTTAATTGATTTAGATTGATAACGATAACCAAACACAAACTGGAAACATTGAGAAACTGAATGGAGTCATCGACCCTGACAAACTCAGCCAAAAATCTATCGAGCATTTGAAAGAAGTTAGAGAAACAAATCCCCATACTACATGAATAATATAAAACATGGAGAATGTGGAAGGAGATTTTGAAACGGTCATCATTACATAAGAAAAATAAGAAATAGGAGCAGGAGTAGGCCATTTTGCCCTCGAGCCTGTTCCGCCATTCAATAAGATCAGGGCTGATCTGATCATGGACTCAGTTCCACTTCCATGTCCGATGCCCATAACCCTTTACTCCCTTATCGCTGTCAAATCTGTCCAGCTCCGTCTTAAGTATATTCAATTACCCAAACTCCACAGCTCTCTGGGGCAGGGAATTCCATAGACTCACAACACTCTGGGAGAAGAAATTTCTCCTTATCTCAGTTTTAAATGGGTGGCCCTTTATTCTATGTCGCCGAGTTTTATTTTCCCATATGAGTGGAAATATCCTCTCTGCATTCAGCTTGTCAAGCCCCCTCATTATCTTATAGGATTAAAAAAGATCACCTCTCATTCTTCTGAACTCCAATATGTATAGGCCCAACCTACTCAACCTATTCTCATAAGTCAACTCACTCATCTCTGGAATCAACCTAGCGAACCTTCTCTGAACAGCCTGCATTGCCAGTGTATCCTTCCTCAAATGCGGAGGCAAAAACTGTACGCAGTGCTCCAGGTGTGACCTCACCAATACCCTGTACAGGTGTAGCAGGACTTCTCTGCATTTATACTCTATCCCCCTTGCAATACAGGCCAACATTCAATTTGCCTTCCTGATTAGTGCTGTATCTGCACACTAACTTTTTCTGTTCCATGCACAAGGACCCCCAGGTCTTTCTATACTGCCGCGTTTTGCAATTCTTCTCCATTTAAATTATAATTTGCTTTTCTATGATTTCTGCCAAAGTGGATAACCTCACATTTTCCCACATTATACTCCATCTGCCAAATTGTTGCCCACTACCTAGCCTGTCTATATCCCTTTGCATATTGTGTGTGTCCTCCTAACAATTTGCTTTCCCGCCTATCTTTGTATCATTAGCAAACTTGGCTACATTATACTCGGTCTCTTCATCGAAGTCATTAATATAAATTGTAAATAGTGGAGGACCCAGCACCGATCCCTGCGGCAGCCCACTGGTCACTATTTGCCAACCGCAAAATTACCCATTTATCCCGACTCTCTGTTTTCTGTTAGTTAACCAATCCTCTATCCATGCTAATATCTTACCCCCAACTCCGTGATCTTTTATCTTGTGCAGTAACCTCTAAATGATATTGCTCATTTAATGTATGAAAATAATTTCAGTTAAAAATTAATAATTTTGAAGAACTTCATTTACTAAACAACAATACGCACAACGCAAATCCCCCAGAGACTTGTAATTATCAATAATTATAGTAATAATTAATTCAGTTGAAACAATATGGGTTTCACCTTTAATTAATCTGTATCTGAATGTTTTTAGAGTATTTCTCCAACAGTCTAAACTTGAACCAACTATATAGATATTTTACTTCATTTCTCTGTATCACACTTCGGTCAGCGAGCACAAGACCTGAGAAATATCGGTCACAGTAATATGTGTGCGGGATCAGTCGGCAGTGGGTGCAGCTTTGTCTGGTGTTCTGCACTCAGTGAGTCCATTTCAGTTTGACGCAATTCTCAACTGGGAATGTTAAGTAAGTGTTAATAAGATGTAAAATAATACAAACACGTTCACTGTCGATGACAGAAATTGAGAAATAATTTCCTATTTGTAATTGATGGAATATAAAGTGAAACAAATTACCCAAATTATGTATTAAAAGAGAATTCTGTAAATGGCAAAATTTATTTGAGTATTCACTTCATAAATCCCAATGGATGAGAAATTTGAATAACATATACCATTTTCCTGTAAATTGATATTGAAAAGCGCACGATTGATGAAAATGATTCAGGGAGCACTGTACCGTTCATGCTTTTTTCTCAGTTCTACGATTTGCAGAAAATGGCCATGAAATTAGCTACATAAATTGGATTTTAGTATCCAATCAATTTTGTTAAATACAAGACGATTATTCTCGTAAATATATTTCCCTCAATACATAAAGTAATCATGCTGGAATATTTCCAAGTACGTGAACCAGTTTTGTTATTGACAGAAATTAATAAATATAAAGAAACACACAACGGAAACTACGCAGAGTCATCTAACGACATTTTCAGCAAAAGATATCGACCAAATGGAAGGAGCTGGAGAAACATGCTCCGTAATCTCATTAACCATACATGACATTGTATAAAATGTATGGAATGTGGAAGGTGATTGCGAAAACGTAATTCTTACAATAAACTGTACTTATATCTGCATGAAATAAGAATTAGGAGTGGGAGTAGTCCATATGGCCCCACGAGCCTGCTCCGTCATTGAATACGATCATGGGTGATTTTCGATCTCAACTCCACTTTCCCGCCCCATCCCCATAGCCCTTGATTCCTCTAGAGTCCAAAAATCTATCGATTTCAGCCTTGAGTACATTCAAGGACTTAACATCCACAATCTGTTGTGTAGAGAATTTCAAGGATTCACAACCCCCTGAGTGAAGAAATTCCTCCTAATCTAAGTTCTAAATGTCCGACCCTTTATCCAACATAAGAACATAGAATTTGGAGCAGGTGTAGGCCATGTGGCAGCTCAAACCTACTCCATCACTCAATAAGACCATGGCTGATCTGATCTTGTCCTCAGCTCCACTTCCATAATTCCCTTATCGTTCAAAAATCTATCTAACTCCATCTTAAAATAATAGAAATATTAATTTAATATTAAAATTCATTATTTTGAAGATCATCACTCAACAATACTCATACAACAGATTCCCCAAAATTTAGTAAATTTGAGTCACATAATTTTTGAGCGTGTACTTCAAAATAATAATAATTATTGCTAATTGAAACAATATTGGGTCCACCTTTGGTCAATGTTTTATTATAAAATATTTGTAGACATTGTCCAGCACTCCAATGCTGAACAAACTATTTATTTTAGTTCTATTCTCTGTCTCACACAAGGGCCAGAAATCAATTCTAATGAGAAATATCTGTGACAGAAATGTCGGTGTGGGTTCAGTCGGCAGTAGGTGCGGATTTGACGGGTGTTCTACACTCAGTGTTTTAACTTACACCCAGGCTCCGACACACTATAAGAAGTTCATGAATTTAAAATAAAACAAACCAAAATATGGATTAAAAGCAACTCGTACGCATTATATTACCCAGTTCAATATTCAGTTAGTATGATTGCCTTTCAGTTTCTATGTTTAAACCGAACTCGGACACAAATACCGCGGCAGGTATGATTTTTTTTGCCCCTGCGCTTTGTGTACAGACAATTGAATAAAATAAGCCCGTTTGCTGTAAATTGATTGTGATCAGCACGCCGTTTGTGAAAATGTGTCGAGGATTAATATACATCTCCTGTTTTTTCTGTTCTATGAATTGCAGAAAATGTTCTTTAAATTATACACAAAACAGGATTTTTGCAAAATAAAATCAGTTTTGTAAAATAAAATGATTAAACAAATGATGTATCTGATAACAGTGCGGGAACGTGCGCATGTCAGTAAACCAGCATTAGTTATTGATCGAGATTAATAAATAGAACCAAACACACTCTGTAAACAGTGAGCAACTGAACGGAGTCATGGGCCGAAAACCTCAGCAAAAAATATCGAGTAGGTGGAAGGAGACGGAGAAAGCAGGTGGAAGGAGACGGAGAAATACGTCCCGGTATCTTATGACATTGTATAACATGTCTGAACGTGTGGAAAGAGTTAAAGAAACAAGTCCCAATGCCTCATTAAATTCTACCTGACTCCATATCAATATATGGGGCATGTCTCAGGAGACCGAGAAAACTTCATTATTATATGGCACGGTGTATATACCTGTGACAGGGACTGTGGCTCTCGTATTGAACTGTTCAGCAACCTAAGGACTTATTTTAAAAGTGGAAGCAAGTCTTCCTCGATTCCGAAGGACTGCCTATGATGATAATGATGATGTATATAAATGTGTCAATTAGAAAACTTAATTTGATATAAAGTGGTCATAATTTTGAAGTTAATCACTAACTAAAAAACAACACTCACATAGCAAGTTCCAAAAGGTTTAGGAACTAAGAGTGGCCTGTAACTGAAGTTGCTCAGGGACACACAGGTATAGAGAAGCTGTCTCACTAACAACCCGAGTAAGCAGGAAGAGTCACCCAGAAACTTAGATGAATTAAGGCTGCCCGGGGACAATGAATAGCGGGAGAAGGAGGACGCACCAAGGGTATAAAGGAGAAAGCTTCATTTAAAAATGCTAGTCTTGTCCTTCATTTTCTATGTTTATCCCGAACTCGGACACAAATACCGCGGCAGTTTTGATTTATTTTGTCCCCTGCGCTTCTTGTACAGACATAGCAGACTGGGGTTAAAATTTGAATCCAATTATTTTAACAGATCCGAGTAAAATTAAAGCGCGTTCACTGTTAGAACAGAGTGTATCACAGTCTGGGGTGTAAGCTAACTCACTGAGTCTAGAACACCAGCTGCACCTGCCGCCGACTGAATCCACACACACAGAAAGAAATGGAAAACAGTCACCGACCGAAAAACGCAGCAAGTGGAAGGAGAGTGAGAAATAAGTCCCGATATCAGATGGCATTATGTAAAAAGTATGGGCATGTGGGAGGAGATTGAGCAAGCTTAACAATTGCATGCCTCAATAAAGGTATGAAATAAAAAACTTAATTTGATATCAAATGGTCATAATTTTGAAGATATTCACTAACCACTAATTAAACAACAACACAGAAACAGCAAATTGGCCAAAGTTTTCGGACATTTTATTAACATCATTATATGGAGAGTGTATTTAATAATAATTATGCAAATGATGAATGCTAATTGAAACAATATTGATTCCACCAGTGGTGAATATTTTATTATGCAATATTGATTAACCTTTCCAACATTCTAATGCTCAATGAACGATATAAAGTAGTTCAGTGCTCAATGAACGATATAAAGTAGTTCAGTTCACTTTATCACACGCGGGTTAGACAGCATTTCTACTGAGAAATACCTGTGACAGAAATGTGTGTGTGGATTCAATAAACAGTCGGTGCAGCATTGACTGGTGTTCTATACTGACTGGGTTAACTTACACCCCAGACTCCGATACACTCTATTCTAAAAGCGACGGCGCTCTATTTCCAGCATTCTCGGTTAAATAATCCGGTTAGCATTTCATCTCAAGCCAGCTCTGTCTGTACAAGAGAAGCAGGGGACACAATGAAACAAAACTGTCTCGGTATTTGTGTTCGATTTTGGTTTTAAATGTAAGATTGATACAATTCTCAACTTCAAAGATGTAAAAGTGTTTGAATGCTTTCACTGACTCCAACAAAAATGGCGAATTAATTGCCTATTTGAATTTTATGAAACTTAAAATGAACCAAACAACCCGTAATATATATTACATTAAACTTCTACAAATTAAATACACAATTTCAATATTAACTTCATACGATCCCAGTGAATGACAAATTTGAATAAAATATACCAGTTTTCTATAAATTGACCGCACGCTCCGATACTCTTTATTCTATCAGTGAACGCGTTCGACTTCTAACTGACTCATTAAAAAAAATCCCCTAAGATTTTCAGTCTGCTCTGTCTATACAAGAGCCTCAGGTGGAAGGCGATGGAGGAGCCAGTCCCGAAACCTCATAAAAATCTACATGACACTGTTAAACCAAACAGCTTTTACTTTCCACACCTCAATGTGTTCACAGTAAATTCCAATAATTGTATAAACGAGGTACATGTTTTAATAATAATAAGCGTATCTATAAATAACCGAATACTTTCAATGATCAATAACTCACAGTTCAGAAGCTGCAGTAGAAACAGGGTCAGTAAGGACCGCAGCATCGTCCCGGGAGCCGGTTACAGGATGGGACCTGAACATGAACCGAACGCTGTTCCCAGGTACCGAGCTCTCCCGCCAGCAAATTCTGACACCCAGACTGAACTGGGAGTTAATTCTTTGACACAAATTTGCACAGAAACCAGTGTTTCCTTCCAAACAACCAATAGATTTTGAAAGATATGAACCGTGAATTGCAGTTTGGTAAAATACACCAATGAGAAGGACCTTGCACATTAATATATGCAACGAGCCCAGGTTCCATCCAACGCCTTCACTTTAGAGGCCAATGACCTGTAAGAGTCTGAAATGGAAATGAGTCACCGACATTGCATCTGGATCTTAGAATCAGAGAATATTACTGCACAGACTTAGGCCTATCGGTCCAATATGCTGCGTCGGTTCTTTGAATTAGCTGTCCCACATTCCTAAAAAATATTTTACGGATACCCTTTATGTTACATGCTAATCTTTTCTCATACTTCCTCTGTGCCTTTCTTATATTGTTTTCACAAATACCCTCGGCACTCTTTCAATTTGGCCTGGTTTTCGATTGTATTCTTCACCTCACATTTGTCATGAACCTCTGTTTTCTGTTGTATTTTAATCTGCGCTTCCTTCGTCATACAAGGAGCTCAAGCTTTGGACATCCCATCTTTCCTCGTTATGGGTATATGCTTAGTTTGTACACGAACGATCTCTGCTTTGAAGGCCTGCCGTTGTCATTTTCCGTCCAATCTTTTTTAAGTCCACTTGTGCTAGATAGCTTCCAAATTACTGGGATTGGCTCGTTTCATCACTGATGTTTCTTTTTCCCTTTTAAAATCAAATTAAACCAAGTTATATTATTATCACTATTACCCAGATTTCTCCGGCTGAAACATGCGCAATTGCCATATTTCACTCGATCGGGTTAGATCCTGCACTGTTACATTCCTCGTTCTGCTAGAAACCTATCGATTAGGAAAGTTCTGCTTTCGGAATTCTTCACCCTCCTTGCCCTTTAGTAAGTTTTTCCCAGTCTATATTAGGGTAATTGAAATCCCCCATCATCACTGCTCTATTATTTTTAAATTTCACTGACTTTTGCCTCCAGATTTGCTCCTCAATCTTCTACTCACAATTTGGGATCTATAATTAAACATCCAGTAATGTAACAGCACCTTTTATGTTCCTTAACTCGTATCAAATAGATTCGGTCTTTCAACCATCTAGTACATCGTCCCTCTGTAGAACTTTAATATTATCCTTGATCAATATTGCACATCCATCCTTTCCTTTCCCCTTCCCTATCCCTCATTGATACATGTTAGCCAGGAATGATTAGTTCCTATTTTTGCCAATGTTTAAGCCAGATCTCCGTTATTGCCATTTTATACCATAACCCCATGTGGCAACTTGCGCCTGCGAGTCAGCTTTGCATTTTTACTACCTTTACCTCTGCTCTTACTACACGATTCTTTGTTCTGTTGCTGTTTGTTACTCCTAGTTTTCTATGCACATTGTTTCTCTTCTGTAGGGGAGGACGAAAACCCCTCATTTTACCCAGAAGGAAAAGAGCTGTGGGATCTGTCTGTGCTGCAGCAGGCCAGTGTCCTGGAAGGAACAGGGAACCCAGAACCAGATGTGGATTGAAACCGAGAGGGTGTGGCCTTGGCAGGGCAGTGATTGGACGGGGGAGGACACCAGATGCCCAAAGGTGGGACAGAGTCAGCCTAAAGCAAGGGACTCCAGGCCAATGGGAGTGCCCTTGCTTGAAAACTCGGGACTGACTCATCACCAATACCGGGCTATGGTCACCCCCACGTTTACACTATGGAGGGATATTATGCAGGCCTTAAGAAAACTAGGGAACCCAAAACAAATTGAGGGCCTACACAATGGCTACAGGAGGCCCACACCCTTCCAACCCAATTAACACCTTCTCAACCCTTGATTCGGTTAACATCAGGGATGGCCAGTGGAAAACCCCCCGCGAAATCCAACACAGCTGCATTTTTCAAAAATCATAAGCCCACCAATGGGAAGGATTTATTTCAGCATGAAAATCTGACTGGATAACTGGATATAAGAAGAGGTTTCTGCCCCGACAAGTTGTTCCGTTCTCGTGTTCCAGCAAGCAGTCAGCCTTTCGACACAGAAGGAAGACCACTGACACCAAAGCCAGAAGAAGCAAACCACCATCCCGAGACGGCATCAGTTCAGCCTCCTTTCGCTACTGGAGACTGAACCTTTTCGTTTTACACAAGGATCTTCCTCTGAGAGCTGGTCTCAAGTAGATCCACAGCAACAACAAGACACAACAACAACCAAGTTTCTAAGAAAAATCACAACGGAAAAAGTACCTTCAAGATCCTGAAGATAGCAAAAGGAGAACACCAAAACCACGTTTTGACCTGGAAAGACTGTAAACGCTGTGGTGAGTATAAGCTCCGGTGACCAGAACTCCCAACTCAGTTAGGTCAGGAAGGTGGGAGGTTGGGCATTGCATTGCTGTAAAAATATTCGTTGTGTCCATTTAGTGGGATTTAGGGGGATTGTTTTGTTGGTATATTGATGTTTGTTGAGATACACCTTGTCAAATAAAGTAGAAGCTTCAAGTTCCTCTCGGGATCACCTCGTCCCAGTTCTATTACAACTCCTGATCGTGAGTCTTGTGTCAGAACAGTGTAAGGGAAGCCAGGAGCATCTCGGAAACGCTCAACTATGTGCCACAGGCTAGGGAAAAAAGCGGTTAGGAGTGTTCTCTACCACAGAAAGTAGTTGAGGCCAATTCACTAAATATATTCAAAAGGGAGTTAGATGAAGTCCTTACTACTCGGGGGATCAAGGGGTATGGCGAGAAAGCAGGAAGGGGGTACTGAAGTTTCATGTTCAGCCATGAACTCATTGAATGGCAGTGCAGGCTAGAAGGGCTGAATGGCCTACTCCTGCACCTATTTTCTATGTTTCTATGTTTCTATGTTTGACACTCACAGGTGCCTCGCAGGCTAGGCATAAGCTTTGGGGGCGCACGAGTCTCAAAACCCCCTTCATAAGCTGTGGACACAGTCTCTCCAGGAGTGCTCTTGCAGTACTCAGGGTATCTCACAGGCCAGGCATAAGCTGTGAGGGCAGAAGCCCAGAGAGAGACACCCAAGGCACAACACTCCCCAAAACCCCTTACAGAACATGGTGACCACGGCAGGACACAAGCAAACAAAAGATGTTAATATAACAGATGAGGTGATAAGAGAGGAAACTAAAATGGAGGAGAGAATTTCCTCCTACATTTTTGGCAAGGTAAAACTCACCAAACCTTGGGTGCAAGCCCTCACACGGGCAGAGCGCCCAGTGGATGCTGCTGCTCAGTGGACAGCAGGGAAGGACCACAACCGCAGGGTGGAAAAGGCCATCTGGCTTATCTGCCTCACCCGCCAAGTCCAAAAGCTCGACCAGCGGGTGAAGGACTTGGAACAGAGTCTTCAGACATCAGAGGAGCTCTCTGCTATCCGGCTGCAGTTGGGGACAACCTGCTGGCCGAATTAGCTGAGGAGCAGCAAAGGAAGAGGCAGTTGGAGGAGACCTTCCGAAATAGCCGGGACTATCTTTAGTGTCAGGTCACTGAGGCCAAGGGTAGTGAGGGGTCCCTCCGGGAACGGAACTCTCGGTATGCCAGAAAATTAGGGAACTAGAGAATAAATTAAAAGATGTGCAGGCAGCTTATAAGGTGGCCAGTAGCAGTGAGTTTAAATGGGCAGATCACGGTCCCCGCCAGAAGAGGATTAAAACTCTCACCCACGCTCTATCCCAGGCAAAGGGGATGGTCGCCCTAATAGGACCTTGAGGGTCCTACAGTGGACAACGGAGAGTATTGTGGGGGGTAGAGGAGAATCCAAAGGCAAGGGATGCCCGACGACCTCCTGAGGCACCAGTGGTTTGTCTGGTGGGGTACCAGGAGGAGCGGGGCGCGCAGGTAGTAGCATACCCAGGGCTGGTCAAGTTGTCCCATTCGGCAGCAGGGATTGGGGCGGGATCAGGCGACCAGGCACTGTCTGCTGCATCGGGTATGGTGGAACAGCCGGAGGTGGAGGGACCAGCGCAGAAAGATCCTGAACCGGGGCAGATGTGCCCGGTCAGGCAGCGCAAGTATGGTCCTCCACAGGCAGATGGCCAAGGTCGATGAGGGCTGGAGAGCGACTTTATTATTCCCCATGCAGTTCAATCACTCAGGGCCATAGTGGCCCATTTGGCCAAACTCACTCGCACCGGGCACCCGTCTATCCACTTCATGGTGGTGATGCAGGGAGGGGAAATTAATGGGTGCGACGAGGAAGAGATAGTCAAGCTGCTGCTCTTCTCGCTGGACAGCAAATTGTACGAGGCCCTCCTGGCAGAATGCCGGAGGGGGCAGCGCATATTTTCTGAGGTCCAGAGGGCCGTCCTTGACGCTATGGGCTTCGATGACAGTAGTCCTTTCGAACGGGTCGAAAGGACAAGGCAGCTTGCAGGGGAAGCCCCGCAGGCATTTGCGGACAGGCTGTGGGTGGTATACCACACAGCCTGTGGGGAGCTCCTCGACCGGGCGAATCTTTCCGCGGTGCAGACCGGCTGCTGGCTGAGGATGCTGGTGGCGAACTGCTTGCCCCGGCTCAAGGCCAGGGCAGAACTGTAGTTCGATTCCCGGGATCCCAACCTCACCGAGGAAGCAGTGGTCAGGCAACTGGCACTGATCCAACGGAATGGAGGAGGGGTGGAGGAGAAAATCTCCAAAGGTCGGGTAAATGAAGTAAAACCCAACTCGATTCCCAAAAGGAAATGGCACCAGGAGGGTGGCCGCTCGTTTGATAAGGAGGGAGTGTGCTATGGGCACGGGAAAGCTGGGCATTTTAAAAGGGATTGCAGGAGCCCAGCAAAGAGATATGCGGGGGGTGGGGGGGGAACTCCATCAGGAGCCGCCCAGAGTGGGGGAAGTGGAGGGAGCTCCTCACCATCCCTTGACGAGATAGTCACTGCAGTGAGGACAGCGCTAGAGGGGACGGTGAAGGTAGCTACTGCAACAGGCAGGGAAGCACCAGCAACCCTGCCAGTACAGAGGCCGTGACTAGCCCAGACACAGCCTGCATACCTGTGCCCACTAGAATACGACCCGAGGGTGTACTGGGTACCTACCTTCTGGATACCAGTGCTTCCAGCATCATAGTCCATTCGGAGGCCCCTGCAACCTCACCTCTATCAAACGGGGTGCCGTATCAACTAGTTGGGTTCACAGGAAATGAGAAGGCTGGGTTTTTTCTCAGTCCCGCTCACAGTTTGTTTAGGAGCACTCCAAACACAATGGAAGTTCGTCGTGATGGGAAAAGGGATCTTGGGGACCGATTTCATCATCGCTCACCAGATCCTAGTAGACTTGAGGAATCACTGTCTATGGAGCACAGTGGACACGGGAGCAGAGGGAGAAGTCATGGTTATTGATAAGAAACAGCGAAAAGGGACTCTGTGCACCATGAAGCCAAAAGGGGATTACGACCTGGAGGTTCTGGTCGGTAACACCCCGGCCTATGAGTAAGCAAATCTTGCAGCATTTGCCACCCATAAACACGATTGTGGGAGAGTCACAGGAGTGGAGGTTAGAATAGATGGGGATCGCATGTCCCACCCGCAAAAGCAGTATGGCTTTCCCCGAGAGCCTTTACTTTAACTTTAAAACCCCGTTCCTTTCGTAAGACCAGCAGCTCGGCCGGCAGTGGACCGTGTTCCTCACTGCTGTCTGTGAATAGCAGCAGGTCGTCCACATACTGGACCAGCTGGTGTGGTTGGCTGAAGCCTTTTAAGCAGTTCGCCATGCATTGGTGAAAATTGCTGGAACTGTTATGAAAACCCTGTGGGAGGCAGCTCCATGTATACTGCTGTTCCCGGTAGGTGAAGGCAAACTTGTACTGGTCTTCCCTCCGTACAGGGATAGACCAGAACCCGTTGGATATGTCCAACACTGTGAACGTGGTTGCAGATGCAGGGATTTGAAGCAGACTTGGAGACAGCTTTAAGCTCGCTTGTTGAGCAGGGTGTTTTGAGACCCAGAGCCAACCATGTCAATTCCCCGCTTTGGCCAGTTACGAAACCGAACAATTCTTGGAGGGCTACTGTGGATTACAGGGTGCTCAATAAAAACATTCCAGCTTGTGCTCCCATGGTAGTGGCGGTTGCGCATCTGATAGGGAAAATCCCTGCATCCGCAACCACGTTCACAGTGTTGGACATATCCAACGGGTTCTGGTTTTAAAGTTAACCCCAAGAAAGCCCAGAAAGGTCTAGGGAAAGTAAAATTCCTGGGCCTGATGATCGGGGCAGGAGAAATGGCCAGTGAGGAGGCTAGAAGAAAGGCAGTGCAGGAACTCCCTGCCCCTACAAATATGTCGGGGGTAAGGTCTTTCCTGGGAATCACTGGCTACTGTAGGGACTTCATAGAAGACTATGCAGCCACTACCGCCCCTCTGCTCAGACTCCTACAAAAGGGAATTGAGTGGGAGTGGGATGAGGACTGTGAGGCAGCATTTGTCCGTCTGAAGAGAGACCTGCAGGTAGCACCGGCCCGAGGGGCAATTGATGGGGCAGACGAATTCTTCCTGGAGGTGGCAGGCAGTGGTGACAGCTTAAGTGCAGTGCTGCTCCAGGAGCGAAACGACCAACTGAGACTGGTGGTGTACTCCTCCAGGGTCCTCACGGAAGTAGAAAATGGATACTCCAATTGTGAGAGGCACTTGCTTGCCACTCACTGGGCAGTAAAGAGAGCTCAGATCTTTACTGGAGTATCCCCCATTGCACTCCTCACCCATCATACCCTGACGCAGAAGCTGTTGGACGGGAGGATTAAGGACCGGACAATGAGCACTGCTAGGATCACTCGCTGGACCCTCCTCCTCTCCCAAATGGCATTAAAAGTCAAGGGCCTCTGCGAGCCCAGGCTCGCAGCAAATCTAATCTATCCAAGGCAGCCGCATAGATGCTCTGTGGAGGGGGTATGGGACATCAACTTTGGATTTCGGGCAGAGATACACCCCACAGGCCGTGAGATCTACGTTGATGGTTCTAGTTCAGTGTCCACGGGTACAAGACCACGGGCTGTGGAGTTTGGGATCCCAAGGCAGGGATTGCCTTGGCTCTTAAACTCCCATGCACCCTGAGTGCCCAGCAGGCGGAACTCTCGGCGGTGATGTATGTGGTCATACACCCCGAGGAATTCCCAACCCCAAACACGATTTGCTCGTACAGCATGTTCACTTGCAATTCATGTACAGAATATCTGGCGATTTGGTCACGCCGGGGGTACACCTCTGCGGATGGGAAGCCCCTTGTGTCCAAACCCCTGCTAGAAAAGATCGTAGCTGCAGTGGGAGAAACCGGGAATGTGTATATCCATAAGGTGAAGGCCCACTCCAAAACTGAGCCATGGGGGGAAGGTAACCAGCAGGCAGACCTGCTGGCAAAGGAAGGTGCTCGTGCAGGTCGCCCATGGGACCCGTAGGAGGCAGGCAGCAGCAGCAAGAAGCAAGCAGGAACACAAGGGAATTAGGGGTGGCAGTGGGCCTGGATCTTAAAGTAGTCCAGATGCAGGATCCGGTCCTGAAGGCTGCCTTGGCTGCTATCAGAAAAGGGGAAAAGGCTGACGGCCCGGACATTGCTACAGATATTGCTGTGCGGGAAGGCATGTTGTTTAAAGGGGACAAATGGGTAGTGCCGCCACAACACCGGAGGGAATTCCTTTAGCTGGCCCATGAGGGTCCAGGTGCGGGACACCCCGGGCCGGAGTCTACCTGTCAACAGGTAGAAAACGCAGGGTGGTAGCCAGGCCTCCGGGAAGATGTCTGCGACTTCTGTGCGTGCTGTCTGGTTTGCGCTGCAAACAACCCGGACCCCCAGAAAAGGAAGGTATCCATGGGACACGTCAGGCAGGTAGAGGGACCATGGCAGTCGATCCAGATCGACTACATCGGACCACTACCGGCCGCCCATGGAGGTTATAAATACTGCCTCGTCCTGGTGGATGTGTTTTGTAAGTGGGTGGAAACCTTCCCTTGCCGAACAGCTACCGCAATGGGAACTGCAAAAATCCTGGTGAGGGAGGTGCTCTCTCGGTGGGGTCTACCTCAAATTGTGGAGTCCGACCGGGGAAGCCACTTCACCGGCCAGGTGATGCAGGCCACCCTAAATATGCTGGGTATAAGAGCCAAATGGCATGTCGCTTACAACCCTCAGTCCTCAGGCCCCGTAGAACGCCTGAACTGGACCATAAAGGAAAGGCTGTGCAAAGAGATGGGAGACTCACCTAAAAAGTGGGTGGCGGTCTTACCGTTGGTCCTCATGGGAATCTGGGCCAGTCAGTCAAAGAGCACAAGGTACTCACCCCATGAGCTAATGACTGGCCGGATTATGAGAACCCCAGTGCATGTGTTGGCGCCGATCCTCACCGAAGGACAGCTTCGAGAGGTGAACTGGAACCGCTTCGTCAGGAATCAGTGATGCTGGTATCACTAAGGATCTGCATCGGGCACCGAAAGGACACCGAGGACTCCCTGGTTTTCGGATGCTCCGGGGGCAGAGCACTGACAGTGACCACAGGAGAAGGGACTCTGCGGCGGATGGCTGGGTCACCTAATCCCACGAGGGGAGATGGCCTGGGTGGTTGGGCTCGAACTCCACCAAGTACTCCAACAACGAGGGCTTCACCTACGGAAAGGTATCCATCCCATGCCTGGAGATCACTGTGGCCACTTCCAGAGTGAGAGTGACAGAAGGCAGGAAGGTGTGCCTAACTTGCCAAGGGGACACACCTCTGGGACGGTGGTGGTGGCTCAGAAAGCTCAAGAGGGACGTGGGAGACCGACACTCAACTGGGAACGTCTGGATAATGATACCTACCGAACCATCAGTGGGTCATCTGTCGGGGTCACGGTGTGCTGGGAGAAATGGTAGGCATAGGACCAAGGGATTTATTTGTGTATGTGGGGATCCACTCGCGTGTGTTCAGCGGGGGTCTCCATTGCTTTCTATAGTTGGTGGCTGGATGTCGGGGATGGGGTGGAATGGGATCACAGCGGGGAGGCGTGTGTGTCCCCCAATCCCCGAGTACCAGTAAACGCCACCGAACGAGTAGTTCAAGAAAGGAAGCCCCCACCCACGGCCAAGCTCACCGTCCCACACGGGTGCCCGACAACAACCAGGGGGCCGGGCAATGGTTTTGTGTTGGTCCCCACCGAGAAACTACTTTATCAGGGGATACACTACACGGTGGTATCAGTGGTGCTAAATCTGACAGAAATCTTCCTACCTACGTGGTGTCCCCAGGAAACCAAGCTGTTGTACCAGGCTCTGCTGCGGGAGATGTTCCGGAAGTTCTACAAACTTGACTTCGGGGATGTCAGAGTGGCAGACCTGTATTAACAGTGGGATAGGGCCGAACCGGGCAAGCAGAGGCGAGGGATTTTAAATGATATTTTCACGGGGTTTAACACCGGGCGTCCGCCATAGACAGTTTGGATAACGTACAGCTGGCCCTCCAGATGAATGGGTTGAAGATCCAGCTGCGCAAAATCCTGGGGGACGAGAATACCGTAGTGGGATCCGCGCTCCAGAAGAGGTGGAAATGATGGTTCACTTAAAGGAGATTATTTCTCAATTGGAGGCACAGGCCAGGGCTATAAACGCTATGATTCGGGAGGATAGAAATGTCTCTGGTCAAGCCGCCCAAATTGAGGTGTGCATGCTCTATGGGGCCTGGTTGCTGGGAAAGGGACGGAGTAACCTCGAGGATCTGAGACAGGCACAGGTGACCTCCTGGATCAGCAACCATCACTTAGCAGCACTGCACCCGTATGATAATGTTTTGCGTCCTTGCCAACTTCGTGTAGCGTCGGAAGCCTACCCAGTACCGGTGGACTGTGGAAAGTTAAATCATACCATCATGGGTGTGGTGGTCAGGATGCCTGTGATGGGGGCGTCCCCACGACCAGCACCCCTGTACCGAATGGAAAATGTGGGAGTCATTTGTGGAGGGCTGCATGTTCGATTCCAAGAGGTCCCACCTTATGTCACAATGTGGGAGCAGACTGTGACAGGTACAGACTTCTTGGGTTGTCGGAGCAGGGGAGCACAGGTAATCCTGTGCCCCCAGCACTTGAACGCTTTTGCAAGGCCACAGTGTGGGTTCAGCCCTGCTGGGGCAGAGCCTATCAACTGCACAATGGAGGTAATGGCCCCTAACCACATGCCTCCACAGTTTCCATATGTTGGGAAATTGAAGGTTGGCATGCAGGTGCAGCAGGCGGTTAAGAAAGCAAATGGCATGTTGGCCTTCAGAGCAAGGGGATTTGAGTACAGGGGCAGGGAGGTGTTGCTACAGTTGTACAGGGCATTGGTGAGGCCACACCTGGAGTATTGTGTACAGTTTTGGTCTCCTAACCTGAGGAAGGACATTCTTGCTATTGAGAGAGTGCAGCGAAGGTTCACCAGACTGATTCCCGGGATGGTGGGACTGACCTATCAAGAAAGACTGGATCAACTGGGCTTGTATTCACTGGAGTTCAGAAGAATGAGAGGGGACCTCATAGAAACGTTTAAAATTCTGACGGGGTTAGACAGGTTAGATGCAGGAAGAATGTTCCCAATGTTGGGTAAGTCCAGAACCAGAGGTCACAGTCTAAGGATAAGGGGTAAGCCATTTAGGACCGAGATGCGGAGGAACTTCTTCACCCAGAGAGTGGTGAACCTGTGGAATTCTCTACCACAGAAAGTTGTTGAGGCCAATTCACTAAATATATTCAAAAAGGAGTTAGATGAGGTCCTTACTACTCGGGGGATCAAGGGGTATAGCAAGGAAGCAGGAATGGGGTACTGAAGTTGAATGTTCAACCATGAACTCATTGAATGGTGGTGCAGGCTAGAAGGGCCGAATGGCCTACTCCTGCACCTATTTTCTATGTTTCTATGTTTCTATGTAGGCGGTGGGACATATTGTGTCACCACAAGTGCCCAACAGTATGAACATGGACCGGGAAGGTAGTGTCCAATAACGTACAGTAGCGTTTGCTTTTTAAACCCAGGGCAGAGGTTCAAGTGGCACACACCAGAATTACACCCATCCCAGAACCTTCTACGATTCACCTCACGGTACAAAACAACCTCAGCCACCTACAACAATATGTCGCCAATTTTGGCTATCCCATTGCCCCGCTACCTGAGAAACTTACAGCCCTCCTCCAGGCAGTGGATTTGTCTCAAAAACATTTTTACACCATGGAGCAGAAAACTGAAATTCTAGCAGGGGAGATTGCCCAGATTAAACCCCCAGCATGGTGGGATTTGGGGATATGGGCAGACATGCCTGCATGGATCCGGGTGGGATCGCACGCTTTGGTGATCGGCCAACTCCTGATTGTAGCATATCTGCTAGCTAAAGCTGTAAGCTCAGGAGAAAAAGGAAAATAAATCAGTTCCTAAGGCTACTACACAGAGAGGAGAGCCATTGCTAAACACTCAAGGCATGTAAACAAAGCTTGACCGCAACACTCAGGCTGTTTGTTATTCCAAGAAATTACCGTGTTTTCATAGATGGCCCCTGGGGAGTTTACAGGGCAGGTTTGTTTGTTTTGCAGTTATGACTGAAATGACAATGTCTGGGGCAGCCAGAATGAGACTAAATGGACAAATACTGCTGTAATCTTAGGCACATGTATATATTGCTGTTGTAAATATTGTAACCTGTTTGATTCTGTATTCTGCACTGTGTGAAACAGGTAAATGGACTGGGACAAGTTTAGAGATAAACTGGGAAAGGTTGAGCAATTTGGGAGACCAGGGGTTTTCTCACCACCCTGAACTTTGACACACTCGAGTGGTGTCTGACTGTGTCAGATGGGGGATTATGAAGGGGAGGAAGAAAACCCCTCATTTTATCTAGAAGGAAAAGAGCTGTGGGATCTGTCTGTGCTGCAGCAGGCCAGTGTCCTGGAAGGAACAGTGAACCCAGAACCAGATGTGGATTGAAACCGAGAGGGTGTGGCCTTGGCAGGGCAGTGATTGGACGGGGGAGGACATTTGAGGGCCAATGGTGGGACAGAAACAGCCCAAAACAAGGGACCCCAAGCCAATGGGAGTGCCCTTGCTCAAAAACTCGGGACTGACTCATCACCTATTGTCTCCCCCACGTTTACACTGTGGAGGGATATTATGCAGGCCTTAAGAAAACTAGGGAACCCAAAACAAACCAAGGGCCTACACAATGGCTACAGGAGGCCCACACCCTGCCAACCCAATTAACACCTACTCAACCCTTGATTAGGTTAACAGCAGGGATGGCCAGTGGAAAAACCCCCGCGAAATCCAACACAGCTGCATTTTTCAAAAATCACAAGCCCACCAATGGGAAGGATTTATTTCAGCATGAAAGTCTGGCTGGATAACTGGATATAAAAAGGGGTTTCTGCCCCGACAAGTTGTTCCGTTCTCGTGTTCCAGCAAGCAGTCAGCCTTTCGACACAGAAGGAAGACCAGTGTCCGAAGACTCCGAAGACAGAAGAAGCAAACCACCATCCCGAGACGGCATCAGTTCAGCCTCCTTTCGCTACTGGAGACTGAACGTTTTCTTTTTTACACAAGGATCTTCCCCTGAGAACTAGACTCAGGTAGATCCACAGCAACAACAAGACGCAACAACAACCAAGTTTCTAAGAAAAATCACAACGGAAAAAGTAACTTCGATCCTGAAGATAGCAAAAAGAGAACCCCGAAACCACGTTTTGACCTGGAAAGACTGTAAAGGCTGTGGTGAGTATAATCTCTGGTGCCCAGAACTCCCAACTCAGTTCGGTCAGGAAGGTGGGAGATTGGGCATTGCACTGCTGTTAAACTTGTGTAAAAATTTTCGTTGTGTCCATTTCGTGGGATTTAGGGGAATTGTTTTGTTGCTATATTGCTGTTTATTGAGATACACCTTTTCAAATAAATTAGAAGCTTCAAGTTCCTCTTGGAAGCACCTCATCTCAGTTCTGTTGTATTACATCTCCTGATCGTGAGTCTTGTGTCAAAACAGTGTAAGGGAAGCCAGGAGCGCCTCGGAAATGCTCAACTGTGTGCCACAGGCTAGGGAAGAAAGCGGTTAGGAGTGTTTGACACTCACAGGTGCCTCACAGGCTAGTCATAAGCTTTGGGGATGCACGAGTCTCAAAACCCCCTTCATAAGCTGTGGACACAGTCTCTCCAGGAGTGCTCCTGCAGCACTCAGGGTACCTCACAGGCCAGTCATAAACTGTAAGGACAGAAGCCCAGAGAGAGACAACCAAGGCACAACACTCCCCAGAACTCCTTACACTTCTCTTCTGGTTCGTCCTGGTGCCCCTCCCCCTGCCAACTTAGTTTGAACCCTCCCGCACAGCAGTTGTAAACCTGCCCGTGAGTACATTGGACCCATTCCTGTTCCGGTGCAACCTGTCCAGCTTGTTCAGGTGCCTCCAGTCCCATAACTGGTGCCAATGTCCCAGGAATCTGAAGCCCTCCATCCTGAATCAATACTCCAGCCACGCATTCATCTGCACTATCTTGCTCTTTCAGTACTGTCATTAACATACATACTCTATTTTCCTTACTGTGGAGAGTTTAGATGCAGTTTGATAGAACCAAACTATCCAGCACCACCAGATATGAAATTGAAAATACATGGCCCAATTCCAGGGGTTCAACAGAGGTGTTCTCATCCTGCATCCGTACCGGGGTCAAACAGGGCTGCATTGTTGCCTCAACCCTCTTCACAATCTTCTTTGCTGCCATGCTCCACCTCACAGTCAACAAGCTCCCCGCTGCAGTGCAACTAAACTACAGCACCAGTGGCAACCTGTTCAACCTTCGCTGTTTCCAGGCCAGGTCCAAGACCACCACAATCTCTGTCGTCGAGCTACAGTAGTTGGACGATGCCCGCATCTGTACACATACAGAGGCTGAACTCCAGGACATAGTCGACGTATTTAGTGAGGCGTACGAAAGCATAGGCCTTGCGCTAAACATCCGTAAGACAAAGTTCCTCCACCAGCCTGTCCTCGCCGCACAGCACTGCCCCCCAGTCATCAAGATCCATGGCACGGCCCTGGACAACGTGGACCATTTCCTATACCTCGGGAGTCTCTTATCAACAAGAGCAGACATTGACGACAAGATTCAACACTGCCTCCAGTATGCCAGTGCAGCCTTCGGCCGCCTGAGGAAAAGAGTTTTTGAAGATCAGGCCCTCAAAACTGCCACCAAGCTCATGGTCTACAGGGCAGTAGTAATACTTGCCCTCCTGTATGGCTCAGAGACATGGGCCATGCACAGTAGATATCTCAAGTCGTTGAAGAAATACCACGAATGATGCCTCCGCAAGATCCTACAAATCCCCTTCGAGGACAGATGCACCAACATTAGCATGCTCGACCAGGCCAACATCCCCAGTATTGAAGCAATGACCACAATTAATCAGCTCCGCGGGGCAGACCACATCATTCACATGACAGACACAAAACTCCCAAAGCAAGCGCTCTACTCTGAACTCCTTCATGGCAAACACGCCAAAGGTGGGCAGAAGAAACGTTACAGGGACACCCTCAAAGCCTCCCTGAAAAAATGCAACATCCCCACTGACAGCTGGGAGTCCCTGGCCAAATATCGCCCTTAATGGAAGAAGTGCATCTGGGAGGGCACTGAGCACCTCGGCTCTCATCGCTGAGAGCATGCAGAAATCAAATGCAGGCAGCGGTAAGAGCATGCGACAAACTTGTCCCGCCCACCCTTTTCTTCAATGACTGTCTGTCCCACCTGTGACAGGGACTGTGGCTCTCGTATTGGACTGTTCAGTCACCTATGGACTCATTTTAAGAGTGGAAGCAAGTCTTCTTCGATTCGGAGGCACTGCCTATGATGATGACGATGATGATCACACCTTGGGATTGAATTCATCTCCCCGTTTGTCTGCTGTTACCCTGAGTCCTGCCACCGTGAAAGGGATTCGCTTTTTTGCCCGAAATCAGCCTCATAACTTGGTCGTTAATCCTGTACATAGAGCAGACGGACTGCTACTGCTGCATGTCTGGGAGTTCAGAACCATGATGGTGAATGGAACATGGGGAGTCCTTCTACTGCAGGTCTACGAGTTCAGAGCAATGAAGTAAAACATGCAGCGCACCTGTTAGATTCTCCCATTATTCTGCAATACTCTCTCATCCCATTCGCCCTGTCCATCACAGTTTATCTTTCTCATAAACTTTTTTGTGCGAAGAGGAAACCATGTTATGACTTTCCCAGTCTTTCTACCTCCTTGACCGTTCGCTGAAAGGCCCTCGATCCTGATCTTATTAACGCCTCCAGCACTTTTACCTCTCTTATCACCCTGTCTGCTCGATGCTGTCTGTCTCAGTCTTCCTATTATTGTCCCGTAATCTCTCTCTCTGTCTCCATTCCTTTTAGTGGGATACTGGTTTGTCAACCACACCAGGTTATTTCTCTCTCTGTCTCTCTCTCTATCTCACTCTATCTTTCTCTCTCTCACTCACTCACTGTCCATTCCTCTGATTAGCGAACAGATTTCTCACATGGTCTAGTTCATTGATTGCACTCTCCTTTCGGTTTCTCTCTCTATCTATCTCGATGTCTCTGCCGCTCTCTCTGTCTCTCAAAATCTCTCTCTTGCCCTCTGTTCTTTCCTTTCAACCTTCTCTTCAGCCGTTTTATTCTTGTCCAGAGTTACCTCGTACTGTATTTCATTGCTTTTAAATGTAGTTCACAACAGTGAATTATGTGGAGCCGCTCATCGTTAGTGTTTATGAAAAATACTTGTGTATAGTAACTAATCTTGGAATTGTTCCAATAGAGTTTCGTCATTAGGTTTAATTATTTTCTGTGCCTAATGAGGCCTCACTGGTTATTTGGACCGAACCATCTGAAATCCAACTTGCCATATAAGACAGTCTGAATCCACTACCACCGGTCATGAATGTAGTTCGATCAGTTTTGCTGTATCAATAAATAGAATATTATTTATATAGGATTATATAGGAGATACTGTATTTCACAGATACAGGCCATTGGCCCAACCAGTCCAAATCGGCGCTAAAGCTCCACTCGAGCCACCTCCCAACTTTCCTTATCTAATTCCATCAGCATAACACTCTATTCCCTTCTGCCTCATCTAGTTATCTAGCCTCCCCTTGAATGCATCTGTACTATTCGCGTCAGTCATACAGAATTTCACATTCTCATGACTCTCTGGGTAATCATGTTTCTTATGAATTCCCTATTTGATTTCTTGGTAACTATCTTGTGCTGATGGCTTCTGGCTTCTTCTTCCCCAAAAGTTCTAGCATTTTGTCTGCGTCTAATCTATCAAAACATTTCATAATTTTAAAGACCTCTATTAGGTCACGGCTTAGTCTTCTCTTTTTAAGAGAAAAAAGACCCAGCCTATCCATCATTTCCTGATAGATATGACCACGCATTTCTGGTATCATCCTTGAAAACCTTCTCTGCACCCTCTCCAGTGCCTCGATGTCCTTTTTGATAATATGGCGACCAAGTGGTGCATCAAGGGAAGTGGGAGTGAATTCCACTGTGAGTCTTATGTTTCTTGGAGATGTCGAATAACAACTACTGTTGTAGGTTCAGTTGTTCAGTCGAATATTGATTGGAAATTGGTGTGTTTTTGTTGAGGAGTGAAATTCTATAGTGAGCTGGTGTGTATAAGTAAATGTATCAGGATTTACCGTATTCCAGTGCAATGAAAGTCAACCATAATCTGTACAAGGTGGACAATCTGCCCGTCACATTAACACCCAGAGGGTGAAATCTCACCTGAAATGTACTGGACAGCCAATATACGGGTAGGAGCTGTCCTGGAAAAGACAAATATCTCGCCAGAAATGTAACAGGCGTTGTAAGGCAAAGGGCAATTCTTCTCCAGCTAGAAGAGGGGTTCAGAAAGGAGAGGGCACCGGCCCGCTGGCAACAGCGCAAAAAGAACCCCGTTCAATGGTTTAATATATTCGCTTAACATCATTCTTTCACACCTGGATATAAATATCATACGCAATGTGGACGATTGAATAATCTCAGAGAGAGTTCTTCATTTATATCTGAACAATTTAATAATTTACAGTTTAAACCTACTGTGTTTCCCATTTTAAACCTTTCTGCATCCTGATCACAATCAGTGCATTACATGAGAGAGCATGTGGTTCAGTATTTACTGTCAGTGACAGACTGCAAGGTCTTTAACCAAATGTTAAACAAGCAGTTAACCACACAGGCAAGAACTGAGCTGACCCATTCATACATGTTGTACAGTGGCCATTATATCATGTTAGAAAGTGACAATGATAACCAACTGAAATATCCGCTTAACCTTTTTCTTTTTTTTCTCAATGACCTACAGGGCCCGTTTAAAAAGATCTGAGAGATATATTTGAGCGTGTATTAATAATGTTTTGTTTGGATTAGGATTTGTGTGTCTGATTATTATAGAATTCGGTGGATTCTCCACAATCCCAAATCAGTTTCTTTCGTGAAAAACCCAAGGAATATGGCGAATTTCACATGAAAGTTCTAGAGATACTCAGTAATCAATTTGCTTTTCAGAGAAAGCAACCACTCTCATATGGGATCTTCAATCAGCTGTTGGAATTGAGATGACCTTCAGTCTGAATGTGATGTGAAGCTCAGATTGTTTACTTTTGGTGTTAGAACAGCGAGTGCCTGTTCTAAGGGTATTTAATTATTATTTTTAGATTGTGAGGGATAGTTCAGTTCTGTAATACAGCTCATGTCCCTTGCTCTCTTTACGTCTTTCTGCATCGATCCAATAATGTGTCAACGATAATTTAAAACACATCTCTTCACTCAATACTTTGATCAGTTACACTGATTATAAATGTGTTGTCAACAGAGGCTCAATCCACAAATCGTGTCACCTTTTAGAGAGCGGGTGTCAAGTGAGTGGTATTTGTAGTTTTCTTTCGAGGCTTTTCTGATCAGCGTGCTGTAATACACCTGCAATGATATTTCATCTTTCATTCAAGTGGCAGAACGATGCTGAATTTCAACAGGTAGTTAAATATTGCAACTATGATGAATTTAAAAACAATAGCGAGCAACAAGGGACAGTGGAGTGAGGTTTGATCAGAAGTAATATAATGACAGTAGCAAGAAAGGATATAACTAACAGAGAGTTACAAACAGAATCGAATGGATTGAGATAAAATATTACAAAGATACACTATTAATGGTATACAACAGCGCAACATATACTGGCATGGAAGTAGTTAGAAATATGCAGGCAAATATGTTAAATGAGTAGCAAACACAATATCATAATCATTGGAGATTTCAACTGCCCCCAAATAAACATGATAGAGAGAAAGAGCCGCAACAACAGGAGGGGCGGGGAAGCACTGCGAGATGGAGTAATGGGAACTGAACCGGAGTAAACAGGGTTTTCAGACGGGATCGAGAGGGGATAAAAAGGATAGGATCGCTGTATTGATTAAAGAAACAATTACAGCTGCGAGGAGGAATGATATGTTCGAAGCATCACCAATGAGGCCATATGGGTTGAACTGAAGAAGAAAAAAGGGACAATCACATTGCTGGGAGTTTACTATAGACCCCCGAACAGTCAGAGGGAGACAGAAGAGCAAATATGTAGGCACATTTTCGAGAAGTGCAAAACTATAAAGCAGTAATAAGAGGGGTTTTCAACTACCCTAATATTAACTGGGATAGAATTAGTGTGAAAAGAATAGAGCGTGTAGAATTCTTAAAATTAATTCAAGAGAACATTTTTAGTCAGTACTAGCAAGCCCAACGAGGGAGGTGGTGGTTCTGGACTTAGCTTTAAGGAATGAAGCTGGGGTGGTGGAAGGGGCATCAGTGGGAGATCATTTTTGTGCTAGTGATAATTGAGTTAGATTTAGGATAGTTATGGAAAAGGATAAAGATAGTCAAGGAATAAAGGTTTTCAATTTGGTGAAAGCCAATTTTACCAAGCTGAGATGTGAGTTAGCCAAAGTGGACTGGAAACAGCTAATTGAATCAGTGTCAGAGCAGTGGGAGGCATTAAAGCATGAGACTGAGGGTTCAGAGCAAGTATTTTCCCTCAAAGAGAAAGGATGGAACTAAGGGGCTGAGCCTCCTGGATGTCAAGGGGATACGGGGTAGGCTAATGACAAATACCGATGGCTCAACAGTGCAGAAAGCCGAGAGGAGTATAGCAAGTGCAGTGGTGAAATAAAAAAGGAAAAGAGATAACGTGACAAAAATTTAGCAAGTAAAGTCAAGGAAAACACAAGGATGGTTTATAAATACAAGAGGATAACAAAAGACAGTTTTTGGCCAATTGGAGACCATAAAGGTAACCTGTCTGTGGAGGCACATGACATGGGTATGGTTCTTAATGAAAACTTTGTGCCTGTTTTGACACAAAAGATGCAGACACTGCAATCAAGGAGGAGGAGTGCGCTCTTCTGTCTCCCTCTGACATTAGATGAAATAACCATAGTGAGAGAGGAAATTTAAGGGAGTTAGCAGGTCTGAAATTTGATAAATCTTCAGGCCCAGATGAAACGTATCCCTGGTTGTTAAGAGAAGCAAAAGATGAAATAGCAGAAGCTCGTACCATCATTTTCCAATCCCCTCTGGCTGCAGGTGTGTTGCCGGAGGACTGCTAACATTGTACCTATGTATAAAAGGGGAGAAAGGAATAGAGTGAGCAATTCGAGGTCAGTCAGCCTAACCTCGGTGGTAGCAAAATTATTGGAGAAAATTCAGAGGGAGGGACAGGATAAAGGCACGGATTAATCAAGGACAGTCAGCATGGATATGTTAAGGGAAGGTCGTGTCTGACTAACTTAATTACATTTTTTGAGGAGGTAACATGGAGGGCCGATGAGAGTAGTGCATACGATCTAGTGTATATGGATTTAGCAAGGCTTTTGATAAGATCCCACATGGAAGACTGGTCATGAAAGTAAACCCTGGGTTCCAAGGCAAAGTGGCAAGTTGGATCCAAAATTGTCTCAGAGGCAGGAAGCAAAGCTCAATGGTTGATGGGTGTTTTTGGGACTGCAAGTCTGTTTTCAGTGGGGTTCTGTACGGCTCAGTACCAGGTCCCTTGTTTTTTGTGTTATCTGTCAATGATTTAGACTTGAATGTAGGGGGCATGATTAAAAAGTTTGCAGATGATACAAAAATTGGCTGTGCGGTTGTTAATGAAGAAGAACTGGAGAATTTTAACAATGAAGAAAGATTGGATAGGCTAGGTTTGTTTTCTTTGGAATAGAGGCAGCTGAATGGAGCCCTAATTGAGGCATATAAAATTATGAGGGGCCGAGATAGAGTGGATAGGAAGGACCTATTTCCCTTAGCAGAGCCCTCCTGTATGGCTCAGAGACGTGGACCATATAGAGTAGACACCTCAAATCGCTGGAGAAATACCACCAACGATGTCTCCGCAAAATCCTGCAAATCCCCTGGGAGGACTGATGCAGCAACGTTAGCATCCTTCATCAGGCCATCATCCACAGCATTGAAGCACTGACCACACTCGACCAGCTGCACTAGGCGGGCCACATTGTTCGCATGCCTAACACAAGATTCCTAAAGCAAGCGCTCTACTCGGAATTCCTACACAGCAAGCGACACCTAGGTGGGCAGAGGGAACGTTTCAAGGACACCCTCAAAGCCTCCTTGATAAAATGCAACATCCCCACTGACACCTGGAGTATCTGCACACCCAAGGTGGAGGAAGTGCATCTGGGAGGGTGCTCAGCACCTCGAGTCTTGTCGGCGAGAGCATGCAGAAACGAAGCGCAGGCAGCAGAAAGAGCGTTCTGCAAACCTGTCCCACCCACCCTTTACTCCAACCCCTGCCTGTCCCACCTGTGACAGAAACTGTAATTCCTGTATTGGAATGTTCAGTCACCTAAGAACATATTTTTAGAGTGGAAGCAAGTTTTTCTCAATTTCGAGGGACTGTCTATGATGATGATGATATCAAACAGGGGGGATAGATTTAAAGTCATTGGTAGGAGGTTTAAAGGGAATATGATTGGAAACTTTTTCACACAGAGAGTGGGGGGTCTGGAACTCATGGCCTGACAGGGTGATCGAGGCAGAAACCCTCATCACATTTAAAAAGTACTTAGATGTGCACTTAAAGTGCTGTAACCTATTGTGCTATGGACGGAGAGCTGGAAAATGGGATTAGGTTGGATAGCTCTTTGTCGGCCGATGCAATGGACCAAAATGGTCTCCTTCCGTGCTTTAAATTTCTAAGATTCTGTGACAAGAAAATTAAATGTAAGAGAAGATCAACGGGCTCGTGATAGAAGATGCATTAAGATAATATTTGAGAGAGAAGTAGATTGCAGAAGGACTAAAAAAAAATGTGAAAAGCCAATTATGACGGAGCTGGGATGTATCTCAGGAAGGTAAGCTTATTATTAACAAATTGTTAACAAACAAAGAAATAAAACAACAGTGGGCAATATTCAAAGGAGAAATCAATAGCGTTCAGGAGAAATACATTCCAGGATAAAATAAGAATAATCCAACAAAGAATGAGATGCAAACATAAAATGCTGGAAAAAAATAATTAATGCTTCAGGCCGATGCCGTTTCATCAAAACTGGAAAATGTTGCAGATTTAACAGGGTTTAAACAAGTACAGAGTTGGAGAAAGAAGTGGAGGGGATGGAAGAACAAAAGGGAAGGTCTGTGATAGGATGGAAGGCAGGAGTGATTAAATGAAGAGCAGAATGATTACCAGCACCTGCTTTCCAGAAAAATGGGAGCTGCAATTACGATATAAATTTGTTGAATTCGATGTTGAAGCCAGAAGCTTATAAAGTGCCTAATTGAAAGATGAATTACTGTTCCATGAGCTTCCATTGTGCTTCATTGGAAGAATGTAGGAGGCTGAAGACAGAGAGGGCAGTATGGGAGTAAGATGGATAATTAAAATGGCAAGCTTGCGGACAGAATGGAGCTGCTCATCAAAACAATCACCCAATTTGTGCTTGGTCTCCTGAACGTATATCAGCCTGAATCGCGAGCATCTAATTCACTATATTAAACAAAGAGAATGCAAGTAAATCACTGGTTCACCTGGAAGGAATTTTTGGGGACATGGACGGTGGGAAGAGAGGAGATGAATGGCGAGGTGTTGCATCTCCTGCGGTTGCATGGGAAGGATCCATTTTCCACTAAATCTATTAACACAAGTTGGTATGGTCATCAATAGTCCAAACAATGTACTGGGTTCAGTTTTAGAGGAAGAGAGTAAAAAAGTATGGAGGTTATGTTGAATATACATTATACATTAATGATTTAGACGAAGGAATTGAATGTAACATCTCCAAGTTTACAGATGACACTAAGCTGGGTGACAGTGTGAGTGTGAGGATGCTAAGAGGCTGCAAGGTGACTTGAACAGGTTAAGTGAGTGGGCAAATGCATGGCAGATGCATTATAATGTAGACAAATGTGAGGTTATCCACTTTAGTGGCAAAGACCTGGGTTTCATGGTGCATTAGTCATTGAAAGTTGGCATGCAGGTACAGCAGGTGGTGAAGAAAGCTAATGGCATGTTGTCCTTCATAGCGAGACGATTTGAGTATAGGAGCAGGGAGGTCTTACTGCAGTTGTACAGGGCCTTGAATATAGTGTACAGTTTTGGTCTCCTAATCTGAGGAAGGACATTCTTGATATTGAGGGAGTGCAGCGAAGGCTCACCAGACAGATTCAAGGAATTTTGAAGAATGAGAGGGGATCTTATAGAAACATATAAAATTCTGCCGGGATTGGACAGGTTAGATGCAGGAAGAATGTTCCTGATGTTGGGAAGTCCAGAACCAGGGGTCACAGTCTAAGGATAAGTGGTAAGCCATTTAGGACCAAGATGAGGAGAAACTTCTTCACGCAGAGAATGGTGAACCTATGGAATTCTCTACCACAGAAAGTTGTTGAGGCCAGTTAGTTAGATATATTCAAAAGGGAGTTAGATGTGACCCTTATGGCTAAAGGGATCAAGGGGTATGGAGAGAAAGCAAGAATGGGGTACTGAAGTTGCATGATCAGCCATGATCATATTGAATGGTGGTGCAGGCTCAAAGGGCCGAATGACCTACTCCTGCACCTATTTTCTATGTTTCTATGAATTTAGATAGAAGCCTGGTTAGAACACACTTGGAGAAATGTGTGCGGTTATGGCCTCCATACAACAAAAATTTCACTGAAGGACTAGAGAAAGCGCAGAAAATATGTACAAGGTTGTGAGACAAATTGAGTGGATACAACTATCAGAAAGGTTGGGCAGCCTGGGGCTGGGACTAAGATGAGGAATGACAGAGGTCTTCAAAATTGCGAATGAGTCCGATTGAGTGAATGTGGAGAAAAAGTTTTTGCTTGTGGGTAAGTCAAGAACAAGAAGGATTAATAAAATAGTAAAATAGCCACTAACAGATAAATTAGTTAGGAGTGTTGTTTTTACATCGACAGTGAGAACATAAGAACATAAGAAATAGGAGCAGGAGTAGGCCATTCGGCCCCTCAAGCCTGCTCCATCATTTAATACGATCATGGCTGATCCGATCATGGTCTCAGCTCCACTTCCCTGCCCGCACCCTTATTCCCTTATTGGTTCATGGAAATGTCCTCTCTGCATTCACCTTGTTGAAACCACTCATTATCTTATACATTTCAATAACATCCCCTCTCAGTCCTCTGAACTCCAATGTGTATAGACCCAACCTATCTTCATAAGTCAACCCCCTCATCTCTGGAATCAACCTAGTGAACAGCCTCCAATGCAAATACATCCTTCCTTAAATACGGAGATCAAAACTGTATGAGATACTCCAGGTGTAACCTCACCAATACCCTGTACTTTTGCAGCAGGACTTCTCTGCTTTTATACTCAATCCCCCTTGCAATAAAGGCCAACATTCCATTTTCCTTCCTGATTGCATGCTGTACCTGCCTACTATCTTTTTGTGTTTCATGCACAAGGCCCCCCATATCCCTCTCTACTGCAGCACTTTGCAATTTTTCTCCATTTAAATTATAGCTGGCTTTTCTATTTTTTCTGCCAAAGTGGATAACCTCACATTTTCCCACATTATACTCCATCTGCCAAATTTTTGCCCACTCACTTAGCCTGTCTATATCCCTTGGCAGATTATTTGTGTCATCCTCATAATTTGCTTCCCCACCCATCTTCATATCATCAGCAAACTTGGCTACATTACACTAGGTTACTTCATCCAAGTCATTAATATAGATTGGAAATAGTTGAGGACCCAGCACCGATCCCTGCGGCATCGCACAAGTCACTGTTTGGCAATCACATAATGAACCATTTGTCCCGACTCTCTGTTTTCTGTTAGTTAGCCAATCCTCTATCCATGCTAATATATTACCCCCAACCCCGTGAGCTTTTATCTTCGACAGTAACCTCATCCCACCATGCCTCATATCCTTCTCCCTTGTTTACTTATCAAGTTTTCCCTTGAATGCATCAATGTTAACTGCTTGAAACACCCCATTTCTACATGCTTACCAGCAGGGTAACGAGCAGAGTGAATAAGGGGGAACCAGTGGATGTGGTGTATTTGGATTTCCAGAAGGCATTCGATAAAGTGCCACATAAGAGGTTACGCACAAGAAAGAAGTTCACGGGATTGGGGGTAATATATTAGCATGGATAGAGGATTGGCTAACTAAAAGAAAACAGACAGTCGGCATAAGTGATTCATTCTCGGGTTGGCAATCAGTAACTAGTGGGATGCCGCAGGGATCAGTGCTCGGACCCCAACTATTTACAATCTATATTAATGACTTGGAGGAAGGGACCGAGTGTAACGTAGCCAAGTTTGTTGACAATACAAAGATGGGAGGAAAAGCAATGTGTGAGGAGGGCACAAAAAATATGCAAAAGGACATAGATAGGCTAAGTAAGTGGGCAAAAATTTGGCAGATGGAGTATAATGTTAGAAATTGTGAGGTCATGCACTTTGGCAGAAAAAAATCAGAGAGCAAGTTATTATTTAAATGGACAAAAATTGCAAAGTGCTGCAGTACAGCAGGACCTGGGGGTATTTGTGCATGAAACACAAAAGGTTAGTGTGCAGGTACAGCAAGTAATCAGGAAGGCCAATGGAATCTTGGCCTTTATTGCAAAAGGGATGAAGTATAACAGCAGGGAAGTCTTGATACAGTTATATAGGGTATTGGTGAGGCCACACCTGGAATACTGCGTGCAATTTTGGTTTCCATATTTACAAAAGGATATACTTGCTTTGGAGGCAGTTGAGAGAAGGTTCACTGGGGTGATTCCGGAGATGAGGGGGTCGATTCTGAGGAAATGTTGAGTAGGATGGGCCTCTACTCATTGGAACTCAGAAGATTGAGAGATGATCTTATCGAAACGTATAAGATTATGAGGGAGCTTGACAAGGTGGATGCAGAGAGGATGTTTCCACTGATAGAGGAGACTAGAAATAGAGGGCATAATCTTAGAATAATGGGCTGCCCAGTTAAAATTGAGATGAGGAGAAATTTCTTCTCTCAGAGGGTTGTGAATCTGTGGAATATGCTACCTCAGAGAGTTGTGGAAGCTGGGACATTGAATAAATTTAAGACAGAAATAGACAGTTCCTTAAATGATAAGGGAATAAGGGGAGTGGGCAGGGAAGTGGACCTGAGTCCATGACCGGATCAACTATGATCATATTAAATGGCGGAGCAAGCCCGAGGGGCCCTCTGGCCTACTCCTGCTCCTATTTCTTCTGTTCTTGTTATAGGCATGCTGCGCAGCAGTTCTAGGGTTGCAAAGAGGAGTTATGAGCCAAGTGCTCAGTGCATAACCGTTGTCACCGAGGAACCAGCTGCAATCTTGATTTGGACCAGTGAAGAAGTCTGGCACACCGGAAATTGGGCATCCACTTGCAAAATGTTATGGTTGTGGTTGCAAACCAGTTGAAAATTGAGGGAGTGGAAGCCCTTGCAGTTTTGGAAATGCTCAGCAGTGTGTTGGGATGCCCTCAGACCTACATGGGTGCCAGCAATGACCCGCAATGGTAGGAATCCAACTGTTTGTCCCTGTAGGGAAGGAGATGTAATCGGCCCTCCTCCAATAGAGCCCATTTGTGACCTCCCATATCGATGTATCGGCCACAAACTGTGAGATGGAAATGTCCACAGTGGCAGCTTGGAAAGACCGAGTGGCATAAATGTTGAGGGTGAATGTAACCTTGAATGTCATGCTCAGGGTTGTCCTCACCCAAATTTGTGGCTCCAAGGCTGCCTGAAGGATTTTGCTGAGCTCTGTCACTACGTCCTTGTGGAAGCGTAGTTTGCGCAGGCACTGATGGTTATTCAGGTCCCTGTATGAGAATTGGTGGTGGAAGATGCTTTGTCGATATGGCCTTCCGCCCCCACATCTGTGCAGCTGCCTTACTCTCTGTTGTGCCTCATTGGCTTCTCGCTGCTGGTCGGTTGGCTCTTCCACCTCTGCACAAGGATCACGGTTCTGAATGAGTGTCCATTCATGTTCCCTGATAATTTCCTCTTGGTACATCTTGTTCCATATAATTTATTGTTTATTTGGCTACTACGCATTTTCTAATATATATTGTGTTTCATACACTTTTTGATTATATTTTAACAGTTTTGAATTGGAGCTGTTTACAATATACATAGATGACCTGGAAGAGGGGACAGAGTGTAGTGTAACAAAATTTGGAGATGACACAACGATTAGTGGGAAAGCGGGTTGTGTAGAGGACACAGAAAGGCTGCATAGAGATTTAGATATGTTAAGCGAATGGGCTAAGGTTTGGCAGATGGAATACAATGTCGGAAAGTGTGAGGTCATCCACCTTGGGAAAGAAAACAGTAAAAGGGAATATTATTTGAATGGGGAGAAATTACAACATGCTGCGGTGCAGCGGGACCTGGGGGTCCTTGTGCATGAAACTCTTTTGGAGTAAACAAAAACATTAAACCGTGGCCCCCCGATCTGGGGGACGCACCAAACATTTACAACGCCCATTTTTTTTGTGGGCACTAAAATAATATTATTTTCCTAAGTGCCCCCTATAAATGGGGAGGGGGACACTAAAAAACACCGGCAATTAAAACAAATTAAACTTTAAAACATAAAATCAAATTAAAATTTGGTTGCCGGGCGTGACGATGCACTCCAGTCCCTCCGGCGCCCACCTCTCGCGGAAGGCCGCGAGCGTACTGGTGGACACCGCGTGCTCCATCTCCAAGGACACCCTGGCGCGGATGTACGCGCGGAAGAGAGGCAGGCAGTCAGGTTGAACGACCCCCTCGACCGCCCGCTGCCTGAACCGGCTGATGGCACCCTTGGCCGTGCCCAGGAGCAGTCCTACGAGGAGGCCCTCGGACCTACCCGCTCCCCTCCGCACAGGGTGCCCAAAGATCAGGAGTGTGGGACTGAAGTGCAGCCAGAATTTCAGGAGCAGCCCCTTTAAAACATAAAAACATGGAACATGGACTCTTCCAGACCGCAGAAATTGCAGGCGGCCTGGGAGCCCGTGAACCGGCTTAAAAATTTATTGCACGGCACTGCTCCGTGCACCACCCTCCAGGCCAAGTCCCCGATAAATACTGGGAGGACTCCCGCGTAGAGTGCCCTCCATCGGGGACCCCTGCCTCCTCCGGACGGCAAGATGGTACGCCATGGCGTGTCCGGACGGCAGGCAAGGATGGCAAAGTTGAGAGTGTGCAGGAGCAGCCCGTACAGGAAACCCCTCCGCGCAGAACTGAAAGGCACGGAGGGGATTTCCTCGAGGCGGCTCAAGTTGTGAGGCGCCGGCTCCCGAGGGAGGTTCCGGGGTTTGGCGCCGATGAGGAATTCCGTCCGGATGGGGGTCAGTTCGGACGGGATCACCCCACGTGCTTGAGTCTCCTCGATGCACCTAACAGAGTCGGGGCCCAGAGCTGTTTTTAGCAACTCAATGGCATCGGCCGCGCGGCGGACGTTGGCAGAATTTAGGCGCCGCGCCAGCGTGTCTGGCGCCATCCAGTCCGCTCCTCCGCCATCGAGCAGGTCCCTGACCCTGGTCACCTCACCAGCCACAGCCCTCTCGTCCGACCGCCACCTGAAATCTCGGTCGTGGAGGTATGGATTCCCGAGCAGCGGCTCCTGCAGGACAGCCGCCACTCCAGCCGGTGGAGAGCTGCGCTTGGTGGAGACTTTGTTCCAGACCCTGATGAGTTCCTTGTAAAAGACAGGCAGCTCCCGGAGGGCGGTCCTGACGCCCCCCTCACTCACAAACAGGAGCTGCGTGTCGTAATTGAGGCCGTGCTGCTGGCGGAAGAAATACGTCGCCAGAGCACGCCACCTGGGAGGGGGTTCGACGTAAAGGTATCTCTGCAGAGTCTGAAGATGGAAAGTCACGAGCTGGGTGCTGACGCACACCAACGACTGACCGCCCTCCCCAAGCGGGAGTCTCAAGACCGCCGCAGAGACCCAGTGCTTCCTGTTGTTCCAGAAGAAGTCCACCAGCTTCTTCTGTATCTTGGCGACAAACGCAGGGGGAGGGGTCAAAGTGACCAGCTGGTACCACAACATTGCGGCCACCAGCTGGTTTATGACTAGCGCTCGACCCCTGTAGGACAGCACTCGAAGCAGTCCTGTCCAGCGCCCTAGGCGAGCGGTGACCTTGGCCTCCAGCTCCTGCCAGTTCGCCGGCCAGGCTCCCTCGTCGGGGCTAAGGTAGACTCCCAGATAGAGGAGATGGGTCGTGCTCCAGGCAAAAGGCCTGAGCTCCTCCGGCAGGGAGTCTACCCGCCACTGACCCACCAGGAGTCCGGAACATTTTTCCCAGTTGATTCTGGCGGAGGATGCGGCCGAGTAAATCTCCTGGCACTCACGCATCCTCCGCAAGTCAGCGGGATCCTCTACCGCGAGGAGCACGTCATTGGCGTAAGCCGAGAGGACGACCTCCACGCCCGGCCCTTGCAGAGCCAGTCCCGTCAACCTCGTCCGCAGGAGGCGCAGGAAAGGCTCCACGCAGACGGCGTATAACTGGCCGGACATGGGGCAACCCTGGCGCACCCCTCTCCCAAAGCGAAGGGGCGCCATCAAGGACCCGTTAACCTTAATCAGACACTCCGCGGCGGCGTACAAAAGTTGGATCCGGGCGACGAAATGCGTCCCGAACCCGAAAGCGCGCAGAGTTCCGAGCAGATAGTCGTGATCCACCCTGTCGAACGCCTTCTCTTGGTCGAGGGATAGGAAGGCGACCGATAGATCAGCCTACTGGGAATAATGGATGAGGTCCCGGACCAGATGGATGTTATCGTGGATTGTCCGGCCCGGGACCGTGTAGGACTGGTCGGGGTGGATCATGTGGTCCAGCACGGTGCCAAGGCGAGCAGAAATCACCCTGGTGAAGATTTTGTAGTCCGTGCTGAGGAGGGAGACCGGGCGCCAGTTCTTAAGGAGTCGGAGATCACCCTTCTAAGGCAGCAGGACAATGACTGCCCTGCGCCAAGAGAGGGGCATCTCCCCGGTCGCCAGACTTGCCCCCAGGACCCGCGCGTAGTCGCCCCCCAGGACGTCCCAGAACGCCCTGTGGAACTCCACGGTCAGCCCGTCCAGCCCCGGGGATTTTCCCCTCGAGAGCCGGTCGAGAGCACCGGTCAGCTCCGCCAGGCTTAGCGGAGCTTCCAGATTTTCGGCGCCCTCCGGGCTGACCTTCGGCAGGTCCTCCCACAAAACTCTACGCACTTCCTCGCTGGACGGCTCCGGAGAGAACAGGGCCCCGTAATATTCACGGGCCCTGTTGTTGACGCCCTCTGGATCCGAGACAAGAGAGCCGTCGTCGGCCAGCAGAGTCAAGAGCTGCTTACGGACACTCTGTCTTTTTTCCAGCGAGTAGAAGAAGGGGGAGCTGCGGTCCAGATCCCGCAGGAACCGGATCCGCGACCTCACGAACGCACCTCGGGACCCGACGAGCTGCAGGTCCTTCAGCGTGGCCTTCTTCACTTCGTACACCGTCCGCAGGACCGGGTCCCCGACGACTTGACCGAGACGGGACTCCAGGTCGAGCACCTCTTTTTCTAGGCGCCCGACCCTGGCCGCCCGCCTCTTGGTCGACCCCCTCGCGTACTCTTGACAGAAGACGCGGACGTGAGCCTTGCCCACGTCCCACCATAGCCTCAAGGAGGGGAAGCCCCCCTGCTTTCTTCTCCAGTCGGCCCAGAAACGACGGAACGAGTCCTGGAACCGCACGTCCTCCAGCAGCCGGTTGTTAAAGTGCCAGTACGCGGACCCCGTCCTCGCGCGGAGCGAAGCGAGCTCCGCCCACACCAGGTGGTGATCCGAACATGGCACCGGCCGCATGGAGGCCGCCGGGACGCTGGAAGCGTGCACCCGAGACACGTAAAGGCGGTCGACTCTGGACCATCCTACTCCAGGCCTCACCCAAGTAAAGGCGCTGGATTCGGGATGGAGATTTCGCCAGACGTCCACCAAGTCGAAGGACCCGACCAGGTCCCTCAACTTCCCCATCGCCGTCATGCTCTGCGGGGCACCGGAGCGGTCCCTCGCCTCGAGGGTGCAGTTAAAATCCCCCCCGGGGACAATGCAGTCACCGACATCGACGGAGCCAAGAAGAGCGGACACCTCTTCGAAGAAGCGCGTCTGCTGCGGGCCGGGCTGAGGGGCGTACACGTTCACGAGATGGAGCGGCACGTCCCCCAGGCGAACCGTTACGTGCAGCAAGCGGCCTGGCATGGGCTCCTCGACCCCCAAGATCTCCGGCTGAAAATGCGGGGCCAGCAAGATGGCCACCCCACTAGAAGTGACGGTGAGGTGGCTCATGCGGACCTCTCCTTGCCATTCCAGGAGCCACGTGGCTTCGTCTCCCGGAATGGTGTGGGTTTCTTGCAGGAAGCACACCGCATATTTCCCCTCCCGCAGGAGTGAAAAATTGTTAAATCTACGGCGTGCCTCTCTGCCGCCGTTGATGTTGAGGCTGGCTATGGTTACCTTCATGACAAAAGCATAGTGCAACCTCTACCTAACCTATTGTCGAGGGGGGAGTGAAGTCGTTTGCTGACCTCCACTCCTTCAGCAGCCCAGCGAGGAACTTTTTGAGCCGGTGCAGCTCAAGGCCTTGCGCCTTTGATAAGGGCCCGCCCGCGGCCATGGTTTTAGCGGCGATGCGGATGGAAGCGATGAGCAGCCCCGGCTCGGACCACCTTTCCCGGGCCAGATGGGTTTGGTTGCAGCGACCCTGGTTCTGGACCAAAAAGTCCCGGAGTTCCTCTACGGGAATGAGGGGGGACTCAGCAGCGGGCACGAGGAGGTGCACCACCTCACTGGCGATGGACTCGAGATCTTCACCCGCATCCTCCACGGAGTCCCCGTCCTCCTCCGGGAGGTCGCCGCCAGCAGCCGGCCTGTCGACCGCACGAGGTACGGCAAACGGCCCGGCCGCTCCATCTGGCCCTGGCTCCGCCCCGATCCCACCCCCAGGATCGTCGGCAGAGGAGTCCCCACTGGGCTCTTTTAAAATTGGTGCTGGGTCGGGAAGCGACAGCGGAAGGGGTTCCTCCTCCGCCCCAGGAACCGGGAAACATGGAGCGACCTGGTCAAAGAAATGTTCCAGGTCCACCAAGTACCCCAGCTCCAAAGTAGGGGGCGAGGGTTGTTGTTCTTCCCTTTCCCCGCCCCCACCCCCCGGCCCAGCGAGTACAGATTCATTAAAATTGTTAATACTGTGTATTTCTGCTGGGTCGAGCAAGTCCCGGGGGAAGTTGGATATTGGCTGGGCGGGCTCAGGTTCGGCCTTTTCGGCCCCGCCCGCCTCAGTCCCCGGGACGCTCGACCCGGCAGCAACGCATTCCTCCGCTGGCCCCACGCCCCCCACGACAGGCAGATCTTTCACGCCATCCCCGGGCGGCAGCGGCTGGGCAGCCTCGACTGCCTCACCCTCCCCGGGGACAGATTCCTCGCGCCTGTGGCGCGGTTTGGGGGCGCCGGTGGGGGACGCGGGACACGCGGCGGGCACCAACTCCTCCGCGGAGGGATGTTGTTCCCCCTCCGCCTCATTGGAGTGGCGCCTCCTTTCGTTCCTGGGGATGCGCGGAGGCAGGGAGACCTCCATGTCTGCCGAGGCCAGCCGCTCCGCTCCCCCCTTTTTCTTATCTTGCCCGCGCCCGAACCGCTCTGTGATACTAGTCAAGGGCTCAGGCACGGGCTCGGGGCACCCCGCGCTCGCCGGTGACGGTGTTGGGCCGAGCGCGGTAAACAAGTTGTTTGGCGCACCGAGGGGACCCGCCTCTAGATGTTTCGCCTTCTTCTGCGCCTTCTTTCCTGTCGGACGCTCTCCCTCCCCCCCGCCGGAGGCCGTGAAAACAAAGGCCTCCAACGATGCCCGCGCACCTACGGCTCCCGGCACGCGGACGTAACTAGGGGGAGGGGTGGCGGCGGCGCCAGCCTTGGCCGCCTTTGGTGGTTTGGCGGCCTTGGAGGCGGGGCAGTTCTTACGAACGTGCCCCACCTCCCTACAGGCATGGCACCACACGCCATCCGACATCCAGAAGACGCGGTAGGCAGTCGCCTCGTGCACCACATTAAAATAGCCCTCCGTCGTCTCCTCCCGCGCCAGCCGGACAAAGAGCTGGCGGCGGAAGGAGAACACATGGCGCAGGCTGTTCTCCCTGAGGCCGAGCGGTATGGGGTTGATCCCCGACCTTACCTCCCCCAGTTGGTGTAGGTGAGGGAGGAGGAGCTCAGCGGGAACAAAGGGTGGGACATTCGATAGAATGACCCTCTGCGCGGTGGCCTCGAGAGGGTCCACCGGCAGGAACGTCCCGCCCACCGTGAGCCCCTTTTCAATGGCCAGGGACACCGCTCGCTCTGACCCCAGGAAGAACACGGCCTTCCCAGACATCTTGGAGGCTGCGACAATGGCCATGGGCCGACTACCCCAGCCATCGCCCGCACGCACTCCTCAATGCTCATTGTGGGGTGAGTGTAGCTCTTGACCCCGTTTTTCTTTGCAATGAGTCTGAAAGGTGGCAGGGCAGCAGGTGGTGCAGGAGGTGCCGTGGATGTGGACGCCACCTGCGCATATGTCCTAGCTGGCCCTGCCACCGGCGTAGATGGGGTCGCCATCACGGGGTCCCTTTAAGGGCCACACCCACCCCAAAGTCACAGGCCTTAATGGTCTTAAGTGGCCTCGTTTGAATGTATGAACAGAGGGAGCTCTGAAAGAGGCTCACCTCTCCCCTTGTTGGCAATTGGGGAGGGGCCTTGCTCCTTCTGCTCAGTTGTTTTAATTGTTTTTTATTAAAAAATTAGGAGGAAGGGCTCCCAGAGAGAGAGGGGAGAGACAGAGAGAGAGAGAGAGAGGGAGGGGGTGTGGGAAAGAGGGAGGCTGCGAGGGCAGGTCTCCGCTCACAGCAATGGGTGGGTGCACTCCCCAGATGGCAAACAAAACACAGTCTTTGGGGTGGTCTTCGGGTGGGGGGAGAAGATGTCTTCACCTGGGGCAGCTGGAACCACACAGGCACACACTCCCAACGATGTTAACCAGGGTAATCAATAGTTATCAGCCTGGTAGCTCCAGCTATCCCAGGCTAGGCAATGGGGGAGGGGTGCTTCAGTGGTGTGTGGGGCCTAGTTGTAAGCAAGACCCCCACACACACACACACCCCGCAATGTTCCGGCCCTCGAAAGGTCTTCCTTTCTCCCCCCACCAATAAAACAATGTCTTTCGGGGAATGCACCAACACCCACCTGCAGAATATTGCAGAATCTCCCTCCTTCCACACAGGTTGTTGCTCTTTCCACTCTCTCCAACTCTCTGTAGCAGTAATAAAGTTGGTAATTTTTCTGCGTTCCACCTCTCCCTCCGGATGTTGATTGGGTAGCAAGCCAGCCCTTTTTCCTCCTATTCCTGGGCTGTTCTCAGGGCTCACTCCAGGCTTTCGAGACAGGAGCTAAAGCAGGGAGTTCCTTCTCTCTCAGCAGCACAGCTCCAATTGAATAGGCCACGCCTCCACTGCTCCACCATTGGCCCTTGTGCATGAAACTCTTTTAGGAGTAAACAAAAAACATTAAACCGTGCCCCCCGATCTGGGGGAAACACCAACATTTACAAGGCCCTTTTTTTATTTTTTGGGGGGTTTGTTTTGGGCACAGAATCAAATTTTTTTCCAAGTGCCCTCTATAAAAGGGGAGGAGACACTAAAAGCACCGGCAATTAAAACAAATTAACTTGAAAACATAAAATCAAATTAAAATTTGGTTGCTGGGCGTGATGATGCACTCCAGTCCCTCCGGTGCCCATCTGTCGCGGAAGGCCGCGAGCGTACCGGTGGACACCGCGTGTTCCATCTCCAAGGACACCCTGGACCGGATGTATGCGCGGAAGAGAGGCAGGCAGTCTGGCTGAACGACCCTCTCGACCGCCCGCTGCCTGGACCGGCTGATGGTCCCCTTGGCCGTGCCCAGGAGCAGTCCTACGAGGAGGCCCTCGGACCTACCCGCTCGCCTCCGCACAGGGTGTTGGCCCTTGTGCATGAATCCCAAAAAGTTAGTTTGCAGGTGCAGCAAGTAATCAGGAAGGCGAATGAAATGTTGGCCTTCATTGCGAGAGGGATGGAATACAAAAGCAGGGAGGTCCTGCTGCAACTGTATAGGGTATTAGTGAGGCCACACCTGGAGTACTGCGTGCAGTTTTGGTCACCTTATTTAAGGAAGGATATACTAGCTTTGGAGGGGGTACAGAGATGATTCACTGGGCTGATTCCGGAGATGAGGGGGTTACCTTATGATGATAGATTGAGTAGACTGGGTCTTTACTCGTTGGAGTTCAGAAGGATGAGGGGTGATCTTATAGAAACATTTAAAATAATGAAAGGGATAGACAAGATAGAGGCAGAGAGCTTGTTTCCACTGGTCGGGAGACTAAAACTAGGGGGCACAGCCTCAAAATACAGGGAAGCCAAGTTAAAACCGAGTTGAGAAGGAATTTCTTCTCCCGGAGGGTTGTGAATCTGTGGAATTCTCTGCCCAAGGAAGCAGTTGAGGCTAGCTCATTGAATGTATTCAAGTCACAGATAGACAGATTTTTAACCAATAAGGGAGTGGGCGGGTAAATGGAGCTGAGTCCACGGCCAGATCAGCCATGATCTTGTTGAATGGCGGAACAGGCTCGAGGGGCTAGATGGCCTACTCCTGTTCCTAATTCTTATGTTCTTATGTTCTTATGAGCTGGCCCAGCTCTGTGTATTATCACTGACTGCAGTGATTCTACATTCACCCACTGTCCAGGGATCACCATTGTTTCTTTCACAGCTTTGCTGCACTTATCCACTGTAAAACAAGGCAGTGTGTCTGAGCCATGCCGCTCAGACCTGCTTCACAGTCACATGGGCTTTGCAACTTTCTCGGGCAACTTGCTAAAGGTTTGAGGAAATGTGTTGCGGTTCAATGTAAAACCGTCAGAGAGGCGCAGAGACCACAGACACATTTACTGTTAATCAGAAGTTATACATTTTCACAATCGATGAACTGTACCAGGGAGAGAAGTGCTGTGTTCCCAGTAAACAAAAAGGAAAGTGTTTTATAGAAGCTGACCACTTGGAATCAAGGATGACTTAACAGAACCCCAGAGTGTGAAAAGCCTCTTGCAGTCCGCAGTGCCTCAGAACAGTCGCTGTGTGTTTTACTGTTCTGTTGTACTGACAGGAAGCACCTGGCATTGTGGTGAGTTCTGTGCTCGCGTTTTGTTGACTGCTCACCTGAAATATTGACATCCTGCTGCTGAAGATTTCATCTCGGATTTGAACTTAGGCTGCATATCATTCAGCGGGTCAATGCATCGGGGGAAAGCATATCTGGATAAAGTCATTCATTCACTGGAAATGCATGACTCTAAGTGTGTGCAAATGAACGTATCCCCGAAAAATATCAATAGGTCAGGATATATAGATTGTTTCTGAGTCCAACTAAATTAGGAATTTCAAGAGCAACAGGAGCAGCGATTCTCCCTGTGCTTTTGAAGAGAAACAGAAGAATTCAGGAGAAGATCAGGCATATTTGTGTATTTCTCTATATATAGGTCAATGGAACATTAACACTGTAAAATATCTAATACAATCATGGAGAATGCAGCCTGTGTCAATGTAAATAGTTAACTTGCTGTGATCCAAACAGGGAGAGTGCAACTGTATTAATGGAAATGGTTAACTTGCTGTGATCCAATCAGCAGTTATGCAGCCTGCATCTATATGAACGGATAACTCGCTGCAGGACAACCAGGAGAATTGCAACCTGCATCAATGTAAATGGTTCACTCACGGTGATCTAATACAAAGTGGGGATCCGAAGGTCATCTGTAATCTGTCCATTGTATCTCAATAAATGTAAATGTGGCAAAACAAAAGCAAAAAATTGCAGATGCTGGATTAACATAAGAAATAGGAGCAGGAGTAGGCTATTCGACCCCTCGAGCATGCTCTGCCATTTAATACGATCATAGCTGATCCGATCATGGACTCAGGTCCACTTCCCTGCCCATTCCCCATAACCCCTTATCGGGTAGAAAACTGTCTATCTCTGATTAAATTTATTCAATGACCCAGCTTCCACAGCTTTCTGAGGCAGCGAATTCTGTAAATTTACAACCCTCAGATCAGTTTTAAATGGGCGGCCCCTGATTCTAAGATTATGCCCCCGACTTCTAATCTCCCCTATCGGTGGAAACATCCTCTCTGCATCCACCTTGTCAAGCCCCCTCATAATCTTATAATTTCGATAAGATCACCTCACAATCTTCTGAATTCCAATGAGTACTCAACCATTCCTCATAAGTCAAACCCCTCACCTCCGGCATCAACCTAGTGAACCTTCTCTGAACTGCCTCCAAAACAAGTACTGGCAACTCTCGATTATCCGGGGCCCTCGGGGATCGGGCTATTCCGGGTAAATGATTTTGCCGCTCGGGCGAGTGCACGTACTTGCCGAGAATGTTTGGGTCCCAAATTTATACTTTACTGCTAGATTAACTTGCTGGAGTCAATGACCCCTCCCTCAAATCAATGTTGAAACTAGTTAGAACACCAATTTGATGAGCCTTATCCCCAATCCTTCAGCAGTCATCGGTCAACGGAGAAAGAGCACAGACAAGCCGGGTGGTGCCAGCATGCAGGGTCCCCAGATCCTGCCTAGAAACCCGAGCTCATTCCCTGCTAGTGCCACGATCAGGCCCAGCGGCGTGGCTGAAAGGTGAAATGGCCAGTCTAAAGGCTTCAACTGCTGGAGATCGAATGAGACTCGGCTTTACTTACCCCCGAGGCCGGGCGGCACCCTCAGTGACAGACAGGTGCAGAAAGTGGTCAGCGCAGGACTGTGTGGGATGGGTTTAATGGTCGTGTGCAGCTGTACACGGGACAGAATCACAGTTTTTAAAAGTGCCATTGCAGCGGGTTCTCCGTTAGATCCGTGTACGGATAATCGAGAGTTGCCTGTATCATAATAATCGTGATTACATCTGTCGGTTATGTGTTGCATCAGTCTCTATGACAGTACCTAGCAATGATATCAGGCAATGATCTCATGCCATGTCGTCCTGTTACCTTTTACAGATGAAGTTATCAACGATGAGGTCTGAGCAGAAGAGAACAGGTGGAGACATCACTGAGATGGAGGAGCGGGTGCTCGCACTCATGGGGAAGCACACCCAGATGGCCACGCAAGCATCTGCAGACCCTGAAGTGAAGCGACGTGAGTAAAGATGATATCATTGCGTGATTTAGTCAATAGCTGTCATATCCAAACAATAATATACGATAGATGATTTCTAAAATTGTCCTAAAAATAATGCTGACCTAATGAAAATCATTGCAATGAAGAATGTGTTGATGATCATGAAATGTGATGTCTGTGATGATTTTGATAGCGGTGGTGCTTTTGTCGTGCATATGCTGTGTGTCGTGCTGTATTCACCTTGTGATCATTCTCTAATAACCTCATTTGTGTTTCGCAGCTCAGCCAGCAGCGCAGACCCAGGCAAGACCACAGAGGCCAGAAGATGAGGGCACGGGGCCGGACTCGCCGGACGATCCTACATCTGGTGCTGAGGAGGTCCGATTCTTGCCCGTCAATCCGCTGGGTCTGTTCTCTACGGATGAGAGTGCGACCTTCAAGGAACCTGCATCACCAGGTTCCAGAAGATGTTCCACCCCAAGGCCACCTAGTGCTCCTCCGGCCATTCCTGCCTCCACTCTGGAGGTACCGGGCTCAAGCACCTCGCCGCAGTCCACCCCATTTGTCCGCAGGACGCCGCCGACCCCGCGGAGGTTTCGTGGATGCGGCAGGTCTGGTCCACGAGCGCCACATCAGAGCGGAGAGATGGTACAGTTGTCCAGGAGGACTGTAGACATTGGTGACCAAATCTTCGACGCATTGGGGGGCATATCCCGACAGCTGGCCATCATGACTGTGTATGTTCCGCGGATGGTGGAGCCCTGGAGGCAATAGCCAGGAACATGTTCAGCATCCATCCCCTCGTCCTACTCTTGGTGGAGCATCAGTACCTTCTGGAAATTCTTGTTCCCACCTGATAGCAAGTTGTGTAGCATGGAGCACACGACCACAAATTTAGCTATTTGCTCTGGATTGTATTTTAGCTCCCCTCTTGAGTGCTCCAGGCATCTAAATCGCTGCTTAAGAACAGTTATTGTTTTCTGGACCACATTGCTTGTGTCTCTGTGGCTGTGGTTGTATCGCTTCTCGGCCTCGGTGTGGGTGTCACACGGGTGGAGTGGCGGGGGGGGGGGTGGCGGCGGGGGTCATCAGCCAGGTGGCTAGGCCATATCGTATTGTCACCAAGCATCCAGCATTGTCCTTATGGCTGACTATTAAACATGTCAGGATCAGCGCTCTCACACAGGATGTGAGCCTTATCGAAGCTGCTCGGACATTTGGCATTCACTGCCATTATTATCTGGTTGTGGTCGGCAACTAATTGGACCTTAAGGGAGTGAAATCCTTTTCTGTTACGAAAAAGCTCTGGGACCTGAGAAAGTGCCTGCATGGCGATTTGAGTGCACTGTATTGCTCCCTGGTGAATTTAGCAATGCGGTAGAATGCTCCAACCTTGTCAGTCTGAGGCTCCGTGGTCATGGGGAAGCTGATAAAGTCCATCCTATGTACGTACAGGGCCTCCGTGACCTGTCTAATGCAGTGATGTGTGGCATGGTGAGCCAGAGGGGAAGTCTCGACCACGGAGGCCAAAAAGGAACCAGACCCATAAAAAGACAGTGCCGCAGTGACCTTGACCTCGACCGACAGTGATGTCCTGATGGCAGGCTGCATATCTGGGCTGATGAGGTCGCATATTTCAGTGATCACCACCTTGTGGAAGCGCAGTCTCAGAAGGCAGATGTGCTCAGACACGTCGAGATAAGTGTGGAGTGTGTGTGGCCTGGACCTCCTCCTCATTCTGTCACGTCTTAGATTAATGATGTGCATGAGAAATTGTGCCATTTGCACTCTGCAGCATCTGCGTATTAATCAATGCAGGCTGAGAAAGGCCCCACTCCAATGAAAGTATAATAGCGATTGATCAGTAGCAATAATTTCCACACTAAAAGACACCTTCAGTAAAACTCAGTCATCCAGAGTCTGAAAAGATGTCTGTTGAGATGGTCACTTCACCTGAGAAGAACTCCAGAGTCAATCCAAACTCCCCTGAAGTTCAAGCAGCCTAATCAATGAAGCGACCTGTGATTTGAAAAAATGGCGCCCACAGCGCTGTGATTCGTTCAGAACAGTTCCACTTTTTCAGAGCGGTGTTTTGGGCGAGCGATATTGTAGGCGAGATGGTGAAAGTGACGCTGGGTGATCTCCTCGGCGTTAGTTTCGGCAAATGTGATTTTTACAACAAAAAAGGTGGGCGGTCGGTATTATTGAATCTCGGCAATGATCCCGTGCGGAAACTAACGCTGGACAATATTATGGGCGTTGGTTTCACCCATTCTGATGATTCCACCCAAACAAAGTGCTGTAAAATGTACATGACAAAAAATGGGCGTCAGTTTCCATTTTGTTGCTAAAGGAGGAACTGAAGGATATCCTTATTAGGCGGGAAATTGTGTTAGGGAAATTGATGGGATTGAAGGCCAATAAATCCCTGGGGCCTGATAGTCTGCATCCAAGAGTACATAAGGAAGCTATAGTGTTAAAACCAAGGAAGAGGCATATAAATTGGCTATAAAAAGCAACAAACCTGAGGACTGGGAGAAATTTAGAATTCAACAGAGGAGGACTAAGGGTTTAATTCAGAGAGTGAAAATGGAGTACGAGAGGAAGCTTGTCAGGAACATAAAAACTGACTGCAAAAGCTTCTATAAATTTGTGAAGAGAAAAACATTAGTGAAGACAAACGTAGGTCCCTTGCAGTGGGATTCAGGTGAATTTATAATGGGGAACAAAAAAATGGCAGACCAATTGAACAAATACTTCAGTTCTGTCTTCACGAGGGAAGACACAAATAACCTTCCGAATGTCTTAGGGGACAATGGATCTAGTGACAAGGAGGAACTGAAGGATATCCTTATTAGGCGGGAAATTGTGTTCGGGAAATTGATGGGATTGAAGGCCGGGAAATCCCCGGGCCCTGATAGTCTGCATCCCAGAATACTTAAGGAAGTGGCCGTAGAAATAGTGGATGCATTGGTGATCATTTTCCAACAGTCTATCGACTCTGGATCCGTTCCTATGGACTGGAGGGTAGCTAATGTCACACCACTTTTTAAAAAATGAGGGAGAGAGAAAATGTGTAATTATAGACCGCTTAGCCTGACATCAGTAGTGGGGAAAATGTTGGAATCAATCATTAAGGATGAAATAGCAGCGCATTTGGAAAGCAGTGACAGGATCGGTCCAAGTCAGGATGGAATTATGAAAAGGAAATCATGCTTGATGAATCTTCTGGAATTTTTTGGGGATGTAACTTGGAGTGGACAAGGGAGAACAGTGGATGTGGTGTATTTGGACTTTCAAAAGGCTTTTGACAAGGTCCCGCACAAGAGATTGGTGTGCAAAATCAAAGCACATGGTATTGGGGGTAATGTACTGACGTGGATAGAGAAGTGGTTGGCAGTCAGGAAGCAGAGAGTCGGGATGAAAGGGTCCTTTTCAGAATGGCAGGCAGCGACTAGTGGAGTGCCACAGGGCTCAGTGCTGGGAACCCAGCTCTTTACAATATACACTAACGATTTAGATGAAGGAATTGAGTGTAATATCTCCAAGTTTGCAGATGACACTAAACTGGGTGGCGGTGTGAGCTGTGAGGAGGATGCCAAGAGGCTGCAGGGTGACTTGGACAGGTTAGGTGAGTGGGAAAATGCATGGCAGATGCAGTATAATGTGGATAAATGTGACGTTATCCATTTTGGGGGCAAAAACACAAAGGCAGATTATCTGAATAGCGGCAGATTAGGAAAAGGGGAGGTGCAATGAGACCTGGGTGTCATGGTTCATCAGTCATTGAAAGTTGGCATGCAGGTACAGCAGGCGGTGAAGGCAGCAAATGGTATGTTGGCATTCATTGCTAGGAGATTTGAGTATAGGAGCAGGGAGGTCTTACTGCAGTTGTACAGGGCCTTAGTGAGGCCTCACCTGGAATATTGTGTTCAGTTTTGGTCTCCTAATCTGAGGAAGGATGTTCTTGCTATTGAGGGAGTGCAGCGAAGGTTCACCAGACTGATTCCAGGGATGGCTGGACTGTCATATGAGGAGAGACTGGATCAACTGGGCCTTTATTCACTGGAGTTTAGAAGGATGAGAGGGGATCTCATAGAAACATATAAGATTCTGACGGGACTGGACAGGTTAGATGCGGGAAAATTGTTCCCGATGTTGGGGAAGTCCAGAACCAGGGGACATAGTCTTAGGATAAGGAGTAGGCCATTTAGGACTGAGATGACGAGAAACTTCTTCACTCAGAGAGTTGTTAACCTGTGGAATTCCCTGCCGCAGAGAGTTGTTGATGCCAGCTCATTGGATATATTCAAGAGGGAGTTAGATATGGCCCTTACGGCTAGGGGGATCAAGGGGTATGGAGAGAAAGCAGGAAAGGGGTACTGAGAGTGATCAGCCATGATCTTATTGAATGGCGGTGCAGGCTCGATGGGCCAAATGGCCTACTCCTGCACCTATTTTCTATGTTTCTCAATGGGTGATATCTCGGCGTTATACCTCATTTCAGTGGTAAATGGACGTTAAGTGGTCGTTAGACAAGCAAAAATAATGGAAAATTGAGCCCATTCTTACATAACCTAAACTTGAGTTCCTTGTTCTTTCCAAGCTGTTAAATTAAAATATTCTCTCAAATAGGCATACTATCCAGCCCCGTAATTATGTTATCGACCTCTATCAGGTCACCTCTAAGTCTATGCTGCTTCAAACCAAATAGCCCAAAGCTCTTGAGATTATCTGAGTAGCTGAGGTTCTTTAAGCTTGGAATCGTTCTCATAGCTCTCCTATGGACATTTTCCAAGGCCACTTCATGACCCACCATATTGGTGGGGAGTCCAGAACTGGGCACAGTGCTCTAGATGCGGACTGGCCAGCTACCTGCAAAATATCAAAATGCTATCCTTTGAATAATACTCAAGTGTTATATCCTGCCTGCTTTATCTACAGTTTTTCTGCATTGATCATGAACGTTCAGTGACCGGTGCACATTAACAGCTGTATATCTTTCTCTTTCAAATTCTTTCAATACTATTTCCTGAAAACGATGTGCGTTGTCTGCGTTGGCCCTACCAATATGCAAGTCACTACATTTAACTAAATTAAACATTATTTGCTATTTTATAGTACAATCACCTAGCACATTTAAATCTTGTTTCATTTGATTGAACTCAGCAATTGCACAGATTTTGGTGTCGTCTGCAAATGTAGTGACCAGACTCCCGACACCACTGCCCAGTTCATTAATATGGACAGTGGCGGGCCGAGGACTGATCATCAATAGAATACGAGAGGTACTTGATTTCTGATTATCAGGGACGTGCAGCAACTCAGGAGCTGGAACGTAAGTCCCAATTCCTGTGGCAACCCAGGTGGAAATTAGGTTCCAAAAGTAAAATACTGAAGATGCTGGAAATCTGAAATAAAAACATAACGTGTTGGAAACAATCACCAGGGCAGGTCAAATATGTGGAGAGAGGACCCGAGTTAACGTTTCAGGTAGATGCCCTTTCATCAGACTGCTGTGCCAAGTCATACATTGGTGACCATATCGAATCCGCCATCAACACAATGACATTTCCTGTTAGTGCGACAAGTAAACCGATGGATTTCCTTCGGCTCTCCATCTCTGGTCACTGGGACTCTCCCCACTGCTGAGGCCCCTGAGTCTCCTGCGAGCTCTGGTGGCCACTAAATGTGTCTGACCGTTAAAGCATTGATCAGAATCAGAAATAATCAAAACCGTTTGGTACATGCCAAAGAAATTTGACTGCTGCCTACACTGTGAAACTGTTACATATCGAAACCAGGGATTATTATAAAACGTGCATTCATTTGTATACAGAACAGTCCCAACAATGTTCTTCACACAGCACAGTCACTGCTCCTAGAACGACAGCCACCATTTGTTCGGAGCAATATTTCCTTTTCAGCTTTTGGAAATAAATAATAACAACAACTTTTATTTATATAGCGCGTTTAATGTAGTAAAATGTCCCAAAGCGCTTCACAACAGTGTAACAGACAAACAGATAAATGTAACACAAGCCACAGAAGAAATTAAGGCAGATGATCAACAGTTTGTTTAAAGAGGTAGGTTTTAACGAGCATCCTGAAGGAGGAAAGAGAGGTAGAGAGTTGGAGAGGTTTAGGGAGGGATTTCCAGAGCTTAGGTCCCAGGCAGCTGAAGGCACGGCCACCGATGGTTGAGCAATTATAATGAGGAATGTTCAAGAGGCCAGAATTTGAGGAGCGCAGACATCTTGTTGGATTGTGAGGCTGAAAAAGATAAAGATAGGGACATTGGTAACATTGATTTTACAGAAAGTTCAACATCATATGAAAATCTCACTGGCTTTTCAGACACTGGGAGCCACCTTGTGGTAAAAGTCAGCAGGAACAGCCCCAGGTACAGTCCAGTGAAAGATTACTTTTAACATGCAGCACCGAAACAGGCTATTCGGCCCAACATGTGCGGTGTTTATGATCCACACAAGCCTCCTCCCACTCTTCTCCATCTAACCCCATTAGAATATGCTTCTTTTCTTTTCTCCCTCATGTGTTTAGCTGGCTTCCCCTTAAATGCTTAAACAGGATATTCGCCTCAACTCCAGGCCAGCATTTATTGCCCATTGCCTGCTGGAACCGCTGCAGTCAGTGTGGTGAAGGAACTCCGACACTGAATTTGTCGCAGTGGTTTGGTACAACTGAGTGGCATGCTCGGCCATTTCAGAGGGCAGTTATGAGTCAACCACATTGCTGTGGCTCTGGAGTCACATACAGGCCAGTCCCAGTAAGGGCAGCAGATTTCCCTCCCTAAAGGTAAGTGAATCAGATGGGTTTTTGTGGCAATCGGTAGTTTCATGGTCACCATTACCTATACGAGTTTTTTGTTTCAGATTAATTTAATTAATTGAATTTAAATTCCCCAGCTGCCATGGTGCGATTTGAACACATGTCTCCAGATCATTAGTCCAGGCCTCGGGATTACAAATCCAATAACAGAAACACTGTGCTGCCGTTCCCGACAATTGTGGTAACGAGTTTCACATTTCTTACCAACTTTTGGGTAAAGGTGAATTTCCATTTGGATTTATCACTGAATGTGCAATCTTCCCTGATGGATATAACCTCTCAGTTCTGGTATCATCGATAGGAAACATAACGACGAGAAATAAAGTTCTCGGTAAATTCTAAACGCATTTTATAGTTTCCAAAGATTCAACATGAATTCTTTCTGAAATAATACTGGTGACATCGATAATTATATCGAAATACCAGTTTGGACGAATAAGACATGTTGAAAAAAATACAGAGATCATTGCAGCAGGCTTTTCTAATGGAGAGGCAGTAGCAGATAACGTATTCTGTGGTGGAGGCAGTGTGCTAAGGAATCATAGCATTTGATATGACAGAAGGAGGTCATTGAGTGCATCGGACCTATGCCAGCTCTCTGAAAGAGCTATTTACATTTCCCCATGCTCCTGCCCATTCTTCATAGAATGATACAGAGGAGGCTATTCAGCCCATCATGCATATGGCAGATCTTTAAAGAGTGCTATTCCAATTACTTACAATCCTCTGCTCTTCCCCCACAGCCATGCAAATGTTTCCTCGTTCAACTATTTATCTACTCTCATTGTAAAAGCTGCCGTGGATTCTGCATCCACCATTGATTCTGGCCGGGTGTTCTGAGCTCTGATGCTCCTCTGCATGGAAAAATGTAAGCTGTTTCAGGTTTACATTACAAACAGCTCCATAAGCGATGTTTGTCAACATAGAAACATAGAAAATAGGTGCAGGAGTAGGCCATCCGGCCCTTCGAGCCTGCACTACCATTCAATAAGATCATGGCTGATCATTCCTTCAGTACTCTGTTCCTGCTTTCTCTCCATCCCCCTTGATCCCTTTAGCCGCAAGGGCCATATCTAACTCCCTCTTGAATAGATCCAATGAACTGGCATCAACAACTCTCTGCGGTAGGGAATTCCATAGGTTAACAACTCTCTGAGTGAAGAAGTTTCTCCTCATCTCAGTCCTAAATGGCTTAACCCTTATCCTAAGAATATGTCCCCTGGTTCTGGACTTCCCCAACATCGGGAACATTCTTCCTACATCGAACCTATCCAGTCCTGTCAGAATTTTATATGTTTCTATGCGATCCCCTCTCATCCTTCTAAACGCCAGTGAATACAGGCCCAGTAGATTCAGTCTCTCCTCATATGTTAGTCCTGCCATCCCAGGAATCAGTCTGGTGAACCTTCGCTGCACTCCCTCAATAGCAAGAACGTCCTTCCTCAGATTAGGAGACCAAAACTGGACACAATATTCCAAGTGTTCACCAAACTATCCTTAAAAGCAAATAGTTATCAATTTTGTGCTGCTTCAACAATCTCTGCAAAGCCTGTAATGTTCTGATCCATCCCCTTAACCATTGATGGCTCAATGGTAGCATTCTCCTCCCACCTTTAAGTCGAAAGGTTGTGGGTTCAACTCGCAATCCAGAGACCTCAGCACGGAATCTCGGCTGATACTCCCAGTGCAGAACTGAGGGAGTACTGCATGTCAGAGGTGCTGTCTTTTGCATGAAACATTTAACTGAGACCTGTCTGCTCTTTCAGGGGGTTGTAAAATATCCATTGGCATGATTTTGAAGAGGAGCAGAGAAGTTATCCCCAGTGCCCTGACCAATATTTATCCCACACCAACAACAGTAAATCACATTATCTGCTCCTTTATCTGCTCAATCAATGTGGGAGTTTTTCGGGCACAAATGGACGGTCCTGTTTTCTACACTACAACAGTGACTATACTTCAGAAGTGTTTCACTGGCTGTAAAGAGCTTTTGTACATTCTCACGCCATGAAAGGCGCTATATAAATTGTAATATATATAGCCCCACCCAGTGGACCACTGTGGCATTGCAGCCATTGCTGTTTACAACAATAAAGAGGGAACAAGTCACGTGATTGGCTTCCTGAAGTTATAAGCCATTTTACAGCCTGTGTGTTTGTGAGGTCGGACCCAAAACATAACAATGACAATGAGGAAACAATAATCGGGTAACCTAGCTGAAATTTTTGTTGGTGTCTGATTCAGCCAACCGACAGAGACTTTGAAAACTTTTACTGTTTTGATTAACAGCTAAAAATTAAAGGTAAATTACAAGCACACTTGGCTGAACTGCCAGAGTCCAGATGGCCGTGCCTATGGGAACAATAGGGTGCTTGGGGGAGATTAAACGTGACCATGAAAGTTTCATAAGAACATAAGAAACAGGAGCAGGAGAAGTCCATATGGCTCCTCGAGCCTGCTCCGCCATTTAATACGATCATGGCTGAGCCGATCATGGACTCAGGTCCACTTCCCTGCCCGCTCTCCATAACCCCTTATTGCCCTAATGTTCAAGAAACTGTCTATTTCTGTCTTAAATTTATTCAATGTCCCAGTTTCCACAGCTCTCTGAAGCAACTAATTTCACTCATCCACAACCCTCAAAAGAAATTTCTCCTCATTTCAGTTTTAAATGGGCGGTCCCTTATTCTAAGATTATGCCCTCTAGTTCTAGTCTCCCCTATCAGTGGAAACATCCTCTCTGCATCCACCTTGTCAAGCCCCTCACAATCTTCTACGTTTCCATAAGATCACCTCTCATTCTTCTGAATTCCAATGAGTAGAGGCCCAATCTACTCAACCTCTCATAGAAACATAGAAACATAGAAAATAGGTGCAGGAGTAGGCCATTCGGCCCTTCGAGCCTGCACCGCCATTCAATGAGTTCATGGCTGAACATACAACCTCAGTACCCCATTCCTGCTTTCTCACCATACCCCTTGATCCCCCTAGTAGTAAGGACTATATCTAACTATTTTGGAATATATTTAGTGAATTGGCCTCAACAACTTTCTGAGGCGGAGAATTCCACAGGTTCACCACTCTCTGGGTGAAGAAGTTTCTCCTCATCTCAGTCCTAAATGGCTTACCCCTTATCCTTAGACTGTAACCCCTGGTTCTAGACTTCCCCAACATTGGGAACATTCTTCCTGCATCTAACCTGTCTAAACCCATCAGAATTTTAAACATTTCTATGAGATCCCCTCTCATTCTTCTGAACTCCAGTGAATACAAGCCCAGTTGATCCAGTCTTTCTTGATATGTCAGTCCTGCCATCCCGGGAATCAGTCTGGTGAACCTTCACTGCACTCCCTCAATAGCAAGAATGTCCTTCCTCAAGTTAGGAGACCAAAACTGTACACAATACTCCAGGTGTGGCCTCACCAAGGCCCTGTACAACTGTAGCAATACCTCCCTACCCCTGTACTCAAATCCCCTCGCTATGAAGGCCAACATGCCATTTGCTTTCTTAACCGCCTGCTGTACCTGCATGCCAACCTTCAATGACTGATGTATCATGGCACCCAGGTCTCATTGCACCTCCCCTTTTCCTAATCTGTCACCATTCAGACAATAGTCTGTCTCTCTGTTTTTACCACCAAAGTGGATAACCTCACATTTATCCACATTATACTTCATCTGCCATGCATTTGCCCACTCACCTAACTTATCCAAGTCACTCTGCAGCCTCATAGCATCCTCCTCGCAGCTCACACTGCCACCCAACTTAGTGTCATCCGCAAATTTGGAGATACTACATTTAATCCCCTCGTCCAAATCATTAATGTAAACAGCTGGGGCCCCAGCACAGAACCTTGCGGTACCCTACTAGTCACTGCCTGCCATTCTGAAAAGTACCCATTTACTCCTACTCTTTGCTTCCTGTCTGACAACCAGTTCTCAATCCATGTCAGCACACTACCCCCAGTCCCATGTGCTTTAACTTTGCACATTAATCTCTTGTGTGGGACCTTGTCAAAAGCCTTCTGAAAGTCCAAATATACTACATCAACTGGTTCTCCCTTGTCCACTCTGCTGGAAACATCCTCAAAAAATTCCAGAAGATTTGTCAAGCATGATTTCCCTTTCACAAATCCATGCTGACTTGGACCTATCATGTCACCTCTTTCCAAATGCGCTGCTATGACATCCTTAATAATTGATTCCATCATTTTACCCATTACTGATGTCAGGCTGACCGGTCTATAATTCCCTGTTTTCTCTCTCCCTCCTTTTTTTTAAAGTGGGGTTACATTGGCTACCCTCCACTCAATAGGAACTGATCCAGAGTCGATGGAATGTTGGAAAATGACTGTCAATGCATCCGCTATTTCCAAGGCCACCTCCTTAAGTACTCTGGGATGCAGTCCATCAGGCCCTGGGGATTTATCGGCCTTCAATCCCATCAATTTCCCCAACACAATTTCCTGACTAATAAGAATTTCCCTCAGTTCCTCCTTCTTACTGGGCCCTCTGACCCCTTTTCTGTCCGGAACGTTGTTTGTGTCCTCCTTAGTGAATACCGAACCAAAGTACTTGTGCAATTGGTCTGCCATTTCTTTGTTCCTCATAAGTCAACCCCCTCATCTCTGGAATCAACCTCGTGAATCTTCTCTGAACTCCCTCCAAAGCAAGTATATCCTTTTATAAATATGGAAACCAAAACTGCACACAGTATTCCAGGTGTGGCCTCACCAATGCCCTGTACAACTGTAGCAAGACTTTCCAGCCTTTATACTCCATCCCCTTTGCAATAAAGGCCAAAATTCCATTGGCCTTCCTGATCACTTGCTGTATCTGCATACTAAACTTTTGCACAAGTACCCCCAGATCCCACTGTATTGCTACACTTTGCAAACTTTCTCCAGTTAAATAACAACTTGCTTTTTGATTTTTTCTGCCAATGTGCATGACCTCACACTTTACAACATTATACTCCATCTGCCAAATTTTTGCCCACTCACTTAGCCTGTCTATGTCCTTTTTTGCAGATTTTGTGTGTCCTCCTCACACATTGCTTTTCCTCCCATCTTTGTATCATTGGCAAACTTGGCAACGTTACACTCGGTCCCTTTCTCAAAGTCGTTAATATAGATTGTAAATAGTTGGGTCCCAGCACTGATCCCTGCGGCACCCCACTGGTTATTAATTGCCAACTTGAGAATGAACCATTTATCCCTACTCTCTGTTTTCAAATCGTTATCCAATCCTTCATCCATGCTAATATATCACCACCTACCTCGTCATCTTTTATCTTGTGCAGTAACCTTTTATGTGTCACCTTGTCAAATGCTTTCAGGAAGTCCAAATACACAACCTCCACTGGTTCCCCTTTATCCACCCTGTTCGTTACATCCTCAAAGAATTCTAGCAAATTTGTCAACATGATTTGCATTTCATAAATCCATGCTGACACTGCCTGACTGAATTTTGCTTTTCCAAATGTCCTGCTACTGCTTCTTCAATAATGAACTCCAACATCTTCCCAACCACAGATGTTAGGCTAACTGGTCTATAGTTTCCTGTTTTGTGTCTGCCTCCTTTTTTAAATAGGGCTGTTACATTTTCAGTTTTCCAATCTGCTGAGACTTCCCCAGAATCCAGGGAATTTTGGTAAATTACAACCAATGCATCCACTATCCCTGTCGCTACTTCTCTTAAGACCCTAGGCTGCAAGCCATCGGGTCCAGGGGATTTATCCGCCTTTAGTCCCATTATCTTTCTAAGTACCACCTCCTTAGTGATTGTGATTGTGTTAAGTTCCTCCCCCCACCCCCCGCATATCCCCTTGGCTATCCACTGCTGGAATGTTATTAGTGTTCTCTACCGTAAAGACTTATACAAAATATTTGTTCAGAGTTTCTGCCATCTCCATGTTCCCCATTACTAATTCCCCGGTCTCGTCCTCCAAGGGACCAATATTTACCCTAGCCTCTCGTTTCCTTTTTATATACCTATAGAACTCTGGTTATCTGTTTTTATATGTTGTGCTAGTTTACTTGTCAGCCGACCTAGTGGCCGAAAAGAGGTATGCAACGCCTCCTTCAGTGCTTCACTCCAAACTCTGCGCCCAGCTGATGAATTTTGCGCCAAGTCTATAGGTAACAAAGCCATGGACGAGGGCTTCAGCAGCAGATGAGCTGAGGCAAGTGTGGAGATGGGCAATGTTATGGAGGTGGAAATAGACGTTCTTAGTTATGCTGTGGATTTGTGGTCAAAATCTAATTTCAGGGTCAAATATGACACCGAGTTTGCAAACAGTGTGGTTCAGCCTCAGGCAGAAGTTGGGAAGAGGGATCGAGTCAGTGGCTAGGGAATGGAGTTTGTGGCGGGGACCGAAAACAATGGCTTCAGACTTCTCTATATTTAATTGGAGAAAATTTCTGCTCATCCAGAACTGGAGGTCGGACAAGCAGTCTGACAATTTAGAGACTGTGGAAAGTCCATATAAATAACATCCATAGACATTTCCTTACGTAGCACATTAGTTAGCTCTGAAAACATTCAACTCGGTTCGTTAGACATGATTTACCCTTTACAAATCCAAGCTGGCTCTTTCTGATCAGTTCGTATTTGTCCAAGTGCTCAATCACTCTGTCCCCAATAACAGATTCTAGTCACTTCCTCACCACACACGTTAGAATAATAGGCCTACAATCGCCAAGTTTTTCACTCTCATCCTTCTCAAATAATGAAGCGACATTTCCAGTCCAAGGGGACAGGAGCGTAGAAAATGAGGGATGGAAGGAGGGAAGGAGTTAAGGAGAGAGAAGTGGAAGGAAGGGTGCAAAAACTTACAGATAACAGAATGTCGGGATAAATGGGTCATTTTCCACTTGGTAAACTCTAACTAGTGGGGTGCCGCAGGGATTGGTGCTGGGGCCTCAACTATTTACAATCTATATTAATGATTTGGATGAAGGGACCGAGTGTAATGTAACTAAATTTACTGATGATACAAAGATGGGTGAGAAAGCACGTTGTGAGGAGGACACAAAGAATCTGCAAAGGGATATAGAGAGGCTAAATGAGTGGGTAAACATTTGGCAGCTGGAGTATAATGTGGGGAAATGTGAGTTAATCCACTTTGGCAGGAAAAATAAAAAAGCCAATAATTATTTAAATGGAGAGAGATTACAAAATGCTGCAGTACAGAGACCTGAGGTCCTTGCACATGAAACACAAAAAGTTAGTGCTGAGGAAGGAAAATGGAATGTTGGCCTTTATTGCAAGGGGGATAGAGTCCAAAAGCAATGAAGTCCTGCTACAACTGTACAGGGTATTGGTGAGAACACACCTAGAGTACTGCGTACATTTTCGGTCTCGTTATTTAAGGAGGGATATACTTGCATTGGAGGCAGTTCAGAGAAGGTTCACTAGATTGAGTGCTGTGATAAAGGGGTTGACTTATGACAAAAGGTTGAGTAGGTTGGGCCTGTACTCATTAGAGTTTAGAAGAATGAGAGGCGATCTTATTGAAACATATGATACTGTAGGCAGAGGGACAGGGCTGGACAAGGTACATGCAGAGAGGATGTTTTCACTCGTGGAGGAATCTAGAACTAGGGTGTATAGTTTATGAACAAGATTTCGCCCATTTAGAACTGAGTTGAGGAGGAATTTCTTCTCTCAGAGGGTGGCAAATCTGGAATTCTCCCCCCCACCCCCCAGAGAGCTGTACAGGCTGGGTCATTGAATATATTTAAGGTGGAGATAGACAGATTTTTGAACGATAATGGAGTCAAGGGTTAAGGGGAACGGTCAGGGAAGTGGACCCGAGCCCAAGATCAAATCAGCCATGATCTTATGAAATGGCGGAGCAGGCTCGAGGGGACAAATGATCTGCTCTTGCTCCTATTTCTTACGATTTTAACTTTTTATCAAGCAAGTTAGGAAAGAGGGAGAGAGGGAAGGATGCAAGGTGGGTCGGAGACAATGAAATATTATACGAAGGAAGATAGGAATGAGAGAAGGGACGGAGAGAAGAAGAGGGTTAGTAATGCAGACGTAGCCTCGGTTTAAGGTCTCATCCAAAATATGGCACCTCCAACAGTGCAGTGCTCCCACAGTACTGCACTGGGAGTGTGGACCTGGATTTCGGGCTGCTGGACTTTCCACGTCCCTTGTACCAAAAAGATGTCCTGCACGATAGACTTGAGTCCCAAGCCCACATCTCAATAGCATGTAGAAATCTTTAGAAGGCATCAATCATTGGAATCTTTCTTAATAAAGTCACAACACCAACAAAGGACTACGTTGGTGCTGGAATTGAATTACATTCATTGCATTACTTACCCGAGGCCCATCCAACTGCTCGCTTGGGGAGTAATTGCTGACACGCGGTGCTTGGACTGAACAGCTTCTTTCTGTGCTGCTCACTCTGTATTCAATTAGAAATTGTTGATGTATCATTGCGAGTCAAATCAGGAAGTGGGCAACTAATGAGAAAACATCACTTATTTGAAATGAAGGATCATAGTCTTGTGTTGTAAGAAAACTTGGAAGAAAGCATGACGATTTTCCAATTTACCGCTGGGCAGCCGTTGACAAGGAGTATCGATTCAATGCTCACTCCAGAGGGCGAAGGGCTTCTTCAGCAGGAGCAGATGCTGCCCAGAACCCACGGGAGATGTGAGAGACTGCGGAATGTGAAAGGGGAAGGAGAGACTGAGGATAAGAGGGAGAGCATAAGAGGAGAAAGGAGGGGGTGAATGAGACATGGAAAGGGGAAGGGAATGAAAGAGTCAGGCAGGAGAGTGTGCAATCCAAATTCCAAGACCACGCTGGGAATAAAACACATCAAAAGCATTTTGTGGACTAGCTTCACAATGTCTTGCCAGGTTCTCTTTATCTGCATGTTACTGTAACAAACATTTATAAGCATATCATTTAATTCTGGCTCTCAACCTTTGAAAAGTTGGCCCCTCCTGACCCACTTTATGCACAAAGGATTTGGGGTGGGCCTGGACCCCACGAAGAAAAGAAAAAAAGAAAGACTTGCATTCTATAGTGCCTTTCCTGACCTCAGGACGTCCCAATGAACTTTATAATCCAGGCTGATACTCCCAGTGCCAGTACTGGGGGAGCATTGCACTGTCAGAGGTGCAGTCCTTCAGATAAGGCATTAAACCAAAGTTTTCTCTGCCCTCTCAGGTGGATGTAAAAGAACCAACGGCCACTATTTGGAAGAGGAGCAGGAGAGTTGTCCATGGTGTCCTGGGGCCGATATTTTTCCGGCAACCAACATCACTAAAAAATAAATGAACTGATCATTTATTTCATTGCCGTTTGTGGGAGCTTGCTGTGAGGCAATTGGCTGCCGCCTTTTGCTAGTTTACAACAGTGAGTACACTTCCAAATATTTAATTGGCTCTAAAGCATTTTGGGACATTCTGAACTCATGAAAGGCATTGTATAAATCATAGAGTAATAGAAATTTATGGCACAGAAGAGGCCATTTGACCCATCGTGTCTGCACCAGAAAATAAATGCAAGTTATTTCTTTAAGGAGTGAAGATTGAAGTAAGGATTTTCAAAAAAAAAGTTAAACCTTTACTCTTACTTTCTCACACACTTAAAGATTAAGAATCCAGCCAGTTCAACACTCAAAATGATTCCAGTAGCAATGAATCCTACTTTCCACACTTTGGAGTCTCTGCCTGTAAAACAGCCGTTAATTACTGCAGTGCAGTTTTAGAATGGTGCTCTGATGTACTTATACTTATTCTGAAATTGAGAAGTAATAGCTTTGTGTGTTATATCTATATATTTAATATCTATGTATTTAAGATATCCTAATGTAAACCACATTCCTAGTCACCCTCCGAGGTCACTTTCTGATTGTTTGTCTCACTGAGGAATCCATGAACAGCAATAATCATGGGCGATTTTAACCTTCACATTGATTGGACAAAGCAAATTGGCCAGGGTAGCCTTGAAAAAGAGTTCATAGAGTGTATCCGAGATAGTTTCCTTACAAGGGAGCAGGCTATCTTAGATGTGGTACTGTGTAACGAGACAGGATTAATAAACAATCTCCTAATAAAGGATCCTCGAGGAATGAGTGACCATACCATGATTGAATTTCAAATTCAGTTGGAGGTTGAGAAAGATAGATCTCTAATCTGTGTCCTAAGCTTAAATAAAGGAGACTACAAAGGTATGAAGGCAGAGTTGGGAAAAGTGGATTGGAAAAATAGATTACAGAGTGGGACGGTTGATGAGCAGAGGCCGACAGTTAAGGAGATATTTCATAACTCACAACAAAGATATATCCCAATGAGAAGGAAAGGCTGTCAGAGAAGGGATAACCATCCGTGGCTAACTGAGGATATAAGGGATGGTATCAAATTGAAAACAAGGCATACAATGTGGCCAAGACGAGTGGGAGGCCAGGCGATTGATGACTTTTAAAAGTTTCCCAAAGAATTAATAAAAAAATAATAAAGAGGGGGAAGATAGATTATGAAAGTAAGCTAGCACGAAATATAAAAACAGATAATAAGAGTTTCTACAGGTACCTAAAAAGGAAAAGAGTAGCTAAAGTAAATGTTGGTACCCGAGAGGATAAGACTGGAGAATTAATAATGGAGAACAGGGAAATGGCAGAGACTTTGAACAAATATTTTCTTTCGGTCTTCACAAAATATTCCAATAGGTGATAATCAAGGGGTGATAGGGAGGGAGGAACTTAATACAATCACTATCACAAAAGAAGTAGTACTCGGTAAAATAATGGGACTAAGGGTGGACAAGGCCCCTGGACCTGATGGCTTACATTCTCGGGTCTTAAAAGAAGTGGCTGTAGAGATAGGGGATGCATTGTTTGTGATCTACCAAAATTCCCTGGATTCTGGGGAGGTCCCAGCGGATTGGAAAACTGCAAATGTAACACCCCTATTTAAAAAAGGAGGCAGACAGAAAGCAAGAAACTATAGACTGGTTAGCCTAACATCTGCCATTGGGAAAATGCTGGAGTCCATTATTATGGAAGCAGTAGCAGGACATTTGGAAAAGCATAATTCAATCAAGCAGAGTCAGCATGGTTTTATGAAAAGGAAATCATGTTTGACAAATTTGCTGGAGTTCTTCCAGGATGTAACGAGTAGGGTAGATAAGGGGGAACCATTGGACGTAGTGTATTTGAATTTCCAGAAGGCATTTGAAAAGGTGCCACATAAAAGGTTACTGCACAAGATAAAAGTTCACGGGTTTGAGGGTAATTTATTAGCATGGATTGAGGATTGGCTAATTAACAGAAAACAGAGAGTCGGGATAAACGGGTCATTTTCCGGTTGGCAAGCAGTAACTAGTGGGGTGCCACAGGGATCGTGCTAGGGCCTCAACTATTTACAATCTATATTAATGACTTGGATGAAGGGACCGAGTGTAATGTAGCCAAATTTACTGATGATACAAAGATGGGTGGGAGGACACAAAAAATCTGCAAAGGGGTTTGGACAGGGGAAGTTAGTGGTCAAAAATTTGGCAGATGCAGTATAATGCAGGAAATTAGGAGGTTATCCACTTTAGCAGAAAAAATAGAAAAGCAGATTATAATTTAAATGGAGAAAAATTGCAACGTGCTGCAGTACAGAGGGACCTGTGGGTCCTTGTGCATGAAACACAAAAAGTTAGAATGCAGGTGTAGAGTTCTCAACTCTCGAACATATTCACACGAGGCATATACTGCAGACAAGGTCACTCATGACCGACACCTTTATTCCCCGGACCAAGGAGACTGAGCCTGTGTGGAACCTCCCTTTAAGTACCTGGCTGACCAGGTAAGGAGTGTCTCCCACAAGTTCACCCCTGTGGTCAAGGTGTGTATTTCACAGTTGCATGCAGTGTACAGTGTTGTTACATATTGGTTACAGTTATGTGAAGGTTACAAACATGACATCACCTCCACCCCAATGTCTTTGGGTCAAAGACTGAGTCTTTCAGGCGGTCGATGCTCTCTCGTGGAGCGCTGCAGTTGTAGCTCTGGTGGTTGAGCCGTGGCATGAGTCTCTGTGGCCTGAGTTGGTTCCAGCCTGTCCGGGCTGACCACAGGGACTGTGCATGCTGTTGACTGTTCTTGTTGCTCGTTCACTGGCAGTGGTGTGGTTGACATTCCATGGTCTATTTCAGGTTCCTGTGTCCATGCTGAACCTTTTCTTTACCTGATCCAGATGTTTACAGCATATCTGCCCATTGTTTAGTCTGACCACTATGACCCTATTTCCCTCTTTACCAATTACGGTGCCTTCAAGCCACTTGGGTCCTAGTGCATGGTTAAGCACAAATACCGGGTCATCCATTTCTATACATCTCCCCCTTAAGTTTCGATCATGGCACTTGGTTTGGGACTGCCGCTTGCCCTCAACAATGTCTGCCAGGCTTGGGTGAATGAGGGACAGCCGCGTTTTGAGCGTGCGTTTCATGAGTAGTTCCGCTGGCGGGACTCCCGTGAGCTGGTGCGGGCGATACCTATAGGCCAGCAGGAGGCGCGATAGGCGGTACTGAAGAGAGGGTCCCTGGATACGGAGCATGTCATGTTTTATGACTAGGACTGCACGTTCTTCCTGGCCATTGGAAGCCGGCTTGAATGGTGCCGTCCGGACGTGTTTAATGCCATTACCCGACATAAACACCTCGAATTCATGGCTGGTGAAACACGGGCCATTATCGCTCACCAGAATGTTCGTCAAGCCATGGGTCGCGAAAACCGTGCGCAGAACTCTCCACGATGATGGATGTCGTGCACGAGTTTAATATGATGCACTCGATCCATTTCGAGTATGCATCGATGACAATCAAGAACATTTTTCCCATGAACGGCCCTGCATAGTCCACATGGATGCGTGACCTTGGCCTGGTGGGCCAGGGTCACGGGCTGAGCGGGGCCTCCCTGGGGGCATTGCCCAGCTGGACACACGTCGTGCACCTGCGAACCCAGTGTTCCAGGTCTGAGTCAATCCCCGGCCACCATACATGTGACCGGGCAATGGCCTTCATTAGCACAATGCCAGGGTGCTCACTGTGGAGTTCACTGATGAATGCTTCCCTTACTTTCTGGGGCATGACCACCCGGCTGCCCCATAGTAGGCAGTCGGCTTGGATAGAGAGCTCATCCATCCGTCTCTGAAACGGTCTGACCTCCTCGGGGCTCTCCCCATGTGCATGCGCCCAATCCACAGTCGGACACATTTCTTTATCATGGATAGGAGGGGGTCCCTGTTGGTCCAGAGTTTGATCTGGTGGGCTGTGATGGGGGAGCCTGCGGTGTCAAAAATCTCAACGGCCATGACCATCTCAGCGCTTTGCCTCCGCTGCCTCCTCGGTGGGGGCCAGTGGAAGCCTGCTGAGCACGTCAACGCAATTTTCAGTGCCTGGCCAGTGCCGTATGGTGTAGTCATACGCAGCCAGTGTGAGAGCCCATCGCTGTATGCGAGCTGACAAATTGGCATTGACAGCATTGCTGTCGGACAACAGGGATGTTAACGGCTTGTGATCCATTTCTAACTCGAACGGTCTGTCGAAAAGATACTGGTGCATCTTTTTCACACCATAAACGCAAGCGAGTGCTTCCTTTTTGACCATGCCATGCTCACGCTCTGCCTGGGAGAGCGACCTGGAGGCATAAGCCATCGGTTGTAGTCGGCTGTCGTCATTTCCCTGCTGCAACGCACACCCAACCCTGTATGATGATGCATCGCATTTTAAAACTAATTTTTTTACAGGGGTCATACAAAGTCAACAGTTTGTTAGAACAAAGCAGGTTCCGTGCTCTGTTGAAAGCCGGTTCCTGACAGTCCCCCTAGAACCAGTCACAACCCTTACGCAGGAGCACATGTACCAGCTCCAACAATGTGCTTAAGTTCAGCAGGAAGTTCCCGAAATAGTTCAAAAGGCACAGGAAGGTTCGCAACTCCGAAGTGGAAATGACTCCATGATCAGATCAGCCATGATCCTATTAAATGGCGGAGCAGGCTCGAGGGGCCGAATGGCCTACTCTTGCTCCTATTTCTTGTGTTCTTGTGCTTTCTCTGATCATGATCGGCATTCTGTCGCTCAGATTCCGATCAGCAGCAAAGACGAACTGAGCATATGCAGACTCTGGAGTAACTGGATTAATTGGGGTGGCAATAGCAACTCTTGGGTGTGTACATGGGTGAGTGTGTGTACATAATTGTGAGAGTGCCAAGTGTGAGTGTGTGCAAGTGTGTATGTGAGTGTGTATTTGTATGCAAGGATTCGTTTCCATGTGTGTGTCTGCGTGTGTGAATCTGTGTGTCTGTGTCTCTGTTATATGCATATGTGTGTCTCTGTACGTGTGTGCTTCTGTGTGTGTGTATGACTGTCTTTGTGAGTGTGTTTCTGTGTTTTCCGATGTGTCTGTGAGTGTATGTGTGCCTGTGGATATGTAACAGCTGGTGACTCCTCAAACACCACAGAACTGTCACTTGCTCTGACTAACAAAGTTATGGCCAAAGTCTCCCGTATATATTAATTTGTAGTTGGAGAGGTATGAAAGTATCTGTACACTCACGGTCCAGTGATGGTTATGGCCCTCTCCACCACTCCACGTTCATTCTCTGCCACACACTGATGGTACATCCTGGGTCGCTGGAGACTGTGAGGAATCTCCAACCACAGCTCGTTGTTCTAATTTCTCCTGTTCATTGTGACACCGAGAGGTCGGCACCTTAGGTTAGAAGCTGGGAAGCTCTCCCCAGAGCAGAATATCACTGCACAATTCCCTTGTTATACTGATCGATGAATTTTTAATCGTTGCAAGAGAAGTAATGGAGAGATTGCGTTGTGCGTCTAAAAACAAATAAAGATCAGTTAACTGACACTGGCTGTGAAGCAATTTGAGAGATGATGAGAAGGTGAAAGGTGATCATCACAAAGCATGTAATACAGGTCAACACATTAGTGCAGTACTGTCAGAGCGGCAGTACTGAGGGAGCACTGCATTGTAGGAGGGGCAGTACTGAAGGAGCACTGCAATATTGGAGGGGCAGTACTGAAGGAGCACTGCATTGTAGGAGGGGCAATACAGAGGGAGCACTGCATTATTGGAGTGGCAGTACTGCGGGAGTGTAGCACTGTAGGAGGGGAAGTACTGAGGGAGCGCTGTAATATCGGAGGGGCAGTACTAGGGGAACACCGCATGAGAGGTTAAACCGAGGCCCATCTGACCTCTCAGGTACATGTTACAGATCCCATGACACTATTCAAAGAAGAGTTCTGTCCGGTGTCCTGGCAAATATTTTTCAGTAAAAAGACAACATGATCTGGTCACAACCACATTGCTGTATGTGGGATGTCGCTGTGCACAAAGTAGACTATAACAGGTAATGTAGAATAAAGGATGTCATACTTACATTGCACAGTTCGTGCGACGGTCGGCTCCAATGAAAGAGATGGATAACTGACTCTGCAGGTGAGAGTTTGCTCATAGTGTTTGAGTGATGGGATCAGGTTCAGAACAGAAATATATGTCAGATTGACGCCATGATGACTTACACTGTTTGAGACTGACCTGGGTATGTCAGCGGCAGTGATCCAGATTAAGACAAATGTAGGGGAGGATGAAAACCCCCTCATTTTACCCAGAAAGAAAAGGGCTGTGGGATCTGTCTGTGCTGCAACATGAAAGTAAAACCGAGACAGTTTGACCTTGGCAGAGCAGTGATTGGACGGGGGAGGACACCGGAGGGCCAATGGTGGGACAGAGTCAGCCCGAAGCATGGGGCTTTCAAGCCAAGGGGAGAGCACTTGCTCGAAAACTATGGGACTGACTCATTGCCATTATCGGGCTATTGTCTTCCCCATGTTTACACTATGGAAGGAAATTATGCAGACCTTCAGAAAACTAGGGAACCCAAAACAAACCAAGGGCCTACACAATGGCTACAGGAGGCCAACACAATCAACACCCACTCAAACCTTGAGTAGTTTAATATCAGTGGAAAAAACCCGCAATAATCTGAAACTGCTGCATTTTTCAAAATCACAAAGCCCACCAGTGGGAATGATCGATTTCAGCAGGAGAGGCAGAATGGATAATCTGGCTATAAAAAGGGATTGTGTGTGGTTCCCTGCTCTCGTGATCCAACAACCAGCAAGCCTCTCGACACTGAAGGAAAACCAGTGTCCGAAGACACTGAAGATAGAAGAAACAAACCACCAGACTGCAGAAGGCACAGTAGTGAGTATAACCTCTGGTCCCCGGAACTCCCAACTCAGTTAGGCCAGGAAAGGTGGGAGGTTGAGCATTGTACTGCTAAACTTATTTAAAGATTTTCGTTGTGTCCATTTAGTGGGATTTAGGGGGATTGTTTTGTTGGTGTATTGCTGTTTGTTGAGATACACCTTGTCAAATAAATTGGAAGCCTAAGTTCCTCTTGGAATCACCTTGTCTCAGTTCTATTGTATTACATCTCCTGATCGTGGGTCTTATGTCAGAACAGTGTAAGGGAAGCTAGGAGCGCCTCGAAAACGCTCAACTGTGTGTCACAGGCGAGGGAAGAAGGGGTTAGGAGTGTTTGACACTCACAGGTGTCTCACAGGCGAGGCATAAGCTGTGGGGACGCACGAGTCTCAAAACCCCCTTCATAAGCTGTGGACACAGTCTCTCCAGGGGTGCTCTTGCAGCACTCAGGGTACCTCACAGGCCAGGCATAATCTGTGAGGGCAGAAGCCCAGAGAGAGACACCCAAGGCACAACAACACTCCCCGAGAATCCCTTACAGAGCATGGTGACCGTGGCAGGACATAAGCAAAGAGGAGATGTTAATATTACAGATGATGTGATAAGAGAGGAAACTAAAATGGAGGAGATAATTTCCTCATACATTTTTGGCAAGGTGAAACTCACCAAACCTTGGGTGCAAGCCCTCACATGGGCAGAGCGCCCAGTGGATGCTGCTGCTCAGTGGACAGCAGGGAAGGACCACAACCGCAGGGTGGAAAAGGCCATCTGGCTTATCTGCCTCACCTGCCATGTCCGAAAGCTCGACCAGCGGGTGAAGGACTTGGAACAGAGTCTTCAGAAATCAGAGGAGCTCTCTGCTATCCGGGCTGCAGTTGGGGACAACCTGCTGGCCGAATTAGCTGAGGAGCAGCAAGGGAACCGGCAGTTGGAGGAGACCTTCCGAAATAGCCGGGACTAACTTCAGTGTCAGGTCACTGAGGCCAAGGGTTGTGAGGGGTCCCTCCAGGAACACAACTCGCGGTACTCCCAGAAAATTTGGGAACTACAGAATAAATTAAAAGACGTACAGGCAGCCGATAAAGTGGCCAGTAGCAGTGAGTTTGCAGATCACAGTCCCTGCCAGGAGAGGATTAAAACTCTCACCCACGCTCTGTCCCAGGCAAAGGGGATGGTTGCCCTGATAGGATCGGGAGGGTCCACAGGGGACAAAGTAGAGTATTGGGAGTTAGAGGAGAATCCAAAGGCAAGAGACGCCTGACCACCTCCTGAGGCACCGGTGGTTTGTTCGGTGGGGGACCAGGAGGATCGGGGCACGAAGATAGTAGCATACCCAGGGTTGGGGGCAGGACCAATCTGTCCCGCTCGGCAGCAGGGATGTGAGGCTCCCGCCGAGGGTCAGTTAAGGGCTGGATCAGGTGACCAGGCACTGTCTGCTGCACCGGGTATGGGGGGACAGCCGGAGGTAGAGGGACCAGCGCAGAAAGATGTGCCCGGCCAGGCAGCGCAAGTACGGTCCTCCACAGGGAGGTGGCCAAGATCAGGGAGCGCTGGAGAGCGACTTTATTATTCCCCATGGAGTTCAATCACTCAGGGCCATGGTGGCCCATCTGGCCAAACTCACTCGCAGCGGGGACCCGTCTATCAACTTCATGGAGGTGATGCAGGCAGGGGAAATTAATGGGTGAGACGAGGAAGAGACAGCCAAGCTGCTGCTCTTCTCTCTGGACAGCAAATTGTACCAGGCCCTACCCGCAGAATGCCGGAGGGGGCAGCGGACATTTACTGAGGTCCAGATGGCCGTCCTTGAAGCTATGGGCTTCGATGATGGCAGTTCTTTCGAACGGGTCGAAAGGACAAGGCAGCTCTCGCAGGGGAACCCCCGCAGGCGTTTGCAGACAGGCTGTGGGTGGTATACCACGCAGTCTGTGGGGAGCTCCTCGACCGGGCGAATCTTTCCGCAGTACAGACTGGCCGCTGGCTGAGGATGCTGGTGGCAAACTGCTTGCCCCGGCTCGAGGCCAGGGCAGAAATGTGGTTCGATTCCCGGGACCCCAACCTCACTGAGTAAGCAGTGGTCAGGCAACCGGCACTGGTCCAACGGAATGGAGGAGGGGAGGAGGAGAAAACCTCCAAAGGTCGGGTAAATGAAGTAAAACCCAACTTGATTCCCAGAATTGGAACGATTGGCTACGAATTTCAAAAAAAAAAATCCTTCCACCAAACACAATGCCTAAAAGATGCACCAATTGAGATATATTCTATACTGAATTACAAGGAACAATGAATTAGGATCCGTCAGAACTCACAGCATTATCACTATCATGAATCATTAATTAGCCCAACCTTCCTGTTTGCTCATCATCCCATCTGACTGGCTAACCTTGGCGGAATTTTGGATCCTCGTTGTTTAAGGAATCACTTTGAATCCTCATTGTCTGAACGATACAAAACCAATATTGTTGTAGGTTGATTCCAATACAGCATTATAGACTGACTGGATTCTGTGTGGAGGGCAGTGGGCAGGTCGGAAGCCTCCTCGTAGGACTGCCCCTGGGCCTGGCCAAGGTGGCCATTAACCGGTCCAGGCTGCGGGCAGTCAAGGGGGTCGTTCAGCCCGACTGCCTGCCTCTCTTGCGCGGTCACATTCGAGCCAGAGTGCCCCTGGAGATGGAACACGCGGTGTCCTCTGTTACGCTCGTGGCCTTCCGCGAGAGGTGGGCGCCGGAGGGACTGGAGTGCATCATCAACCCCAGCAACCAAATTTTAATTTGATTAAGTTTAAGGTCAAAAGTAAATTTGTTTTTTTGTCGTGTTTCGTGCCCTTTTAATAAGGCGGCATTTGATTTACTGATCAACTAAGATAGTTGAAGACTGACTGGTCTCCAGCTCAGCACGGGCCCTGCTCCAGCAGGCACTTTGATCCACAGTCGCAAAGCGCCTCCAGCCTGAGCTCTGAATGTGTCGGAGGTGCAGACGTGTTGGGCTCATGACTTTCACAGACGGTCTCACTGTGTGTTTGTTAAACTGAACTGGACCACACAATAAACATTGATGTCAAACACCTCTTGCTCCCTGTCCTTCTGCAATATTCATGGTTTCAGCTGGAAAGGAAACAAATTGCTGATAAGGACAAAAGCAAAATACTGCGGATGCTGGAAATCTGAAATAAAACAGAAAATGCTGGAAATACTCAGCAGGTCAGGCAGCATCTGTGGAGAGAGAAACAGAGTTAATGATTCAGTTCGATGACCTTTCGCCACAACGTGATAAAGTTAGATATAGACCAGGTTTGAAGTGAATGCAGGGGCAGGGAAAGGGTGGAGGGGAGGAAAGAACACAAGTGAATGTCTGTGATAGGGTGCAAGACAGGACAGATTAAATGACAAAAGGTATGACTGTACAAAGCAAAAGAAGAATGTAATGAGACAAGTAAAGAAACACCTTCCAGCCTATCGCAGCCCTTCCCTTTTGTTCTTTCCTCCTCTCCCACCTTTCCCTGACCCTGCACTTGCTTAAGACCTGGTACATCTCTAACTTTTCCAGTTCTGACAAAAGGTCATCGACCTGAAACCGTAATCTGTTTCTCTCTCCACAGATGCTGCCTGACCTGCTGAGTGTTTCCAGCATTTCTGGTTTTTATTCCTGTTGAGGAACTTATTTCATAGAATCAAATAATCTTACAGCATGGAAGGAGGCCATTTGCCCATCGTGCCTGTGCCAGCTCTTTGATGGAGTTATCCAGTTAATCCCAATCTCTCGCTCTTTCCCCATAGACTGCAAATTTTTACCCTTCAAGTATGTATGCAACTCCCTTTTGAAAGTTGCTATTGAATGTGTTTCCACCTCCCGTTCAAGCAGTGGCTTCCAGATCATAACAACTCGCTGCATGAACAAAATGCTTAGCTCCCCTTGCCTTGGAGCGTAATCATCACTGAACAGTGAGCCGACATTTTATTTTAAGCAGCGAGTTGTTGTGATCTGGAATGCACTGCCTGAAAGAGCGGTGGAAGTAGATTCAACAGTAACGTTCAAAAAGGGAATTTCAATCAATTCTTGAAAGGAATTTTTTTTGCAGGGCTCTGGGGAAAGAGGTGAGTGGGACTAATTAGACAGCTCGAGCAAAAAGCTGACACAGGCACAATAGGCCAAAAGGCCTGGTTCTGTGCTCATCATTTTATGATTCTATGAAATTTAACTGCACAGGACATCAGAGACAAACAGAGCAACACTCGATAGATTGGACTTCTATAGACTTCCTGGCTTGAATGCTTTTTATCTTAAAACATGGTTCTGATTAGGGTGAGAATGGGCAGGAAAGGTGAGGTTGAACTCCCTATTTATTCTAAGTGCTGCAGTGTTGTCATCATGGTGATATAACTAAAATTAGGATCTCTGTGCTCCTCCAATTCTGGCATCTTGTCCATCCACGAGGTTTTAGGAGGGAATTCCAGAGTTTGATTCAAGACGGCTGAAGGCGTGGCTGCCTTTGGTGGTGCGATGAAAATCGTGGAGGCACAAGAGAAAAGAATTGGTGGAATGCAGAGATCTCAGAGGGTTTTCGGGCCGGAAGAGGTACAGAAATAGGGAGGGTGGGTGAGGCCACGGAAGGATTTCAGCACGAGGGTGAAGACGTTAAATTTATGGGGGGGTAAACTGGCCTGATTTGCACCTCCCATTAGCATCTCCGGGGGGCAGTAATGGGGCGCTAAGGGTTTACCAACCGGGGTGCAGCGAAATCACCAACACACAGGTGGGATTGCGCTGGCGCTAAAACTTACCGCCTCGATCTCTTGCATCCTGGTAATCGTGACATCATCCGGTCCGCAATGCCCCGTCATCGCCCTGGATGTAAAATTCGCTTCCACCCCCTGCAGCATCGCCGGGCATCAACAACGGCAGCTGCAGGAGGCGTTGTCACCTCGGCTGGCCGCTTGGGGAGAGCTAATTAAAGCCACTGGTGGTCAGGTAGGGCAAGTTTGAATTATGTCCCCAGTGTATTGCAGTTTGCTTTTTGTTGGACCTCACGACTGCTTAACCCTGCATTCTGAGTGCTTGGGGCTGTTATGCGCGTATCGCAGGTGCCATCACCCAGACGCAGCCTTAGGATTCAATTAACGCAGCATTGGCCCTTCCCTTTAAGGGAGGGAAGGAGCCTGTACAACCGGCAGCATTGCACTGAACATCGTGCAGCAATCTGCCGATACCGCCCCTCTCACTCACTTTTGCACTCTAAGGGAAGCGGTAGCGCTTGATTTAGTACTCCACTTCTCTCTTCGAGCACTAAAGGAGAATTACCCGGCAGAATCAAATCTTTAGGGGCCGGCAACACTTTTGCGCTCCCACAGAAATTATCGCCCCAAACAGGGCGCTATGCAATTTGTGGCCCACGCTGTTGCCAGACAAGGAGCCAATGTATGTCAGCGAGCACATGGGTGATGGTGAATGGGACATGGTGCGATCTAATACCTGGGTCACTGCTGAATCAGAGCACGAACTTTTAGCATGAACTTTTGCACAGACTATTAACCATCAAGCTGAGAATTATATTACCTTGGAGAAGTCACATGAGGAAGTAAGATTTCTTGACCATTGTCCACTCCCAAATATTCCATCAACTTCTCACTCTCTCGGTCTGAAAGAGAAAGGAGTTAATGAGACCTCACCTCTTGCCCGACAGCTCTCAGGAGATTGAAACAGTTTAGACAATGTCTTCACCGACTAATTTGAATCTCAGTGGGACATAAGGTTCTCTACAGTGAGTTCGAAGGACTAAAGTAAGCCAAATAAATATTTGTAGTTAGATCGTGTCTCTCACGACTTCCAGATGTTTTAAAGCACTTTACAGACACTTTTTGAAATGTAGTTGCTGTTGTAATGTAGGAAACCCAGCAGCTAATTTGCACAAAGCAAGGTTCCACAAACAGCTATGTGATAACTGGTCAGACAATTTGTTCTTGATGTTGGCTGAAGAATAAATATTGGCCAGGACATCGGGTCAAACCCCCTGCTCTTCTTCAAAATAGTGCATTGGGATCTGTACCATCTATCTGAGAGGGCAGATGGAGCCTCAGTTTAATGTCTCATCCAAAAGACGGTATCTCCGACAGTGCAGCACTTTCAGTATTGCCTCTCCCATGGTGCAGCACACCCTCAGTGCTGACCCTCCAACTGTGCAGCGCTGCATCAGTACTGACCCTCTGACAATGCAGCACTCCCTGAGTATAGCCACTCTGACACTGCAACGGAGAGCTCTCAGTGCTTCCCTTCCAACAGTGCAGTGCTCCCTCAGTACTGTCCATTCGGCAGTGCATCGCTTCCTCAGTAATGCGCCTTCGGCAGTGCAGAACTCCCTCAGTACTGCATCTCTGACAGTGCAGAGCTCCCCAAGTATTGACGCTATGACAGTGGAGTACTTCCTCAGTACTGCACTGTGTGCTTCGACCTGGATTGGAGGTTCAATTCTCCGGACTTCTCTTGTCCCTTGAACTAGAAAGATGTCCAGTATAACAGACTTAAGCCCGATGCTCAGATCTCAATAATAATTAGAAATCTTTATCAGGCCTCAATCATTGAAATCTGGATTTGTAAATTGACAACATTCACAAAGGACGACATTTGTTGTGGAACTGAATTTATAATGGGGAACAAAAAAATGGCAGACCAGTTGAACAAATACTTTGATTCTGTCTTTAAGAAGACAGACACAAATAACCTTCCAGAAATACGAGGGGACCGAGGTTCGAGCGAGAAGGAGGAATTAATGTGCAAAGTTAAAGCACCATGGGATTGGGGGTAGTTTGCTGACATGGATTGAGAACTGGTTGTCAGACAGGAAGCAAAGAGTAGGAGTAAATGAGTACTTTTCAGAATGGCAGGCGGTGACTAGTGGGGTACCGCAAGGTTCTTTGCTGGGGCCCCAGCTGTTTACACTGTACATTAATGATTTAGACGAGGGGATTAAAAGTAGTACCTCCAAATTTGCGGATGGCACTAAGTTTAGTGGCAGTGTGAGCTGCGAGGAGGATGCTATGAGGCTGCAGAGCGACTTGGATAGGTTAGGTGAGTGGGCAAATGCATGGCAGATGAAGTATAATGTGGATAAATGTGAGGTTATCCATTTTGGTGGTAAAAACAGAGAGACAGACTATTATCTGAATGGTGACAGATTAGGAAAAGGGGAGGTGCAACGAGACCTGGGTGTCGTGGTACATCAGTCATTGAAGGTTGGCATGCAGGTACAGCAGGCGGTTAAGAAAGCAAATGGCATGTTGGCCTTCATAGCGAGTGGATTTGAGTACAGGGGCAGGGAGGTGTTGCTACAGTTGTACAGGGCCTTGGTGAGGCCACACCTGGATTATTGTGTGCAGTTTTGGTCTCCTAACCTGAGGAAGGACATTCTTGCTATTGAGGGAGTGCAGCGAAGGTTCACCAGACTGATTCCCGAGATGGTGGGACTGATCTATCAAGAAAGACTGGATCAGCTGGGCTTGTATTCACTGGAGTTCAGAAGAATGAGAGGGGACCTCATAGAAACGTTTAAAACTCTGATGGGTTTAGACAGGTTAGATGCAGGAAGAATGTTCCCAATGTTGGGGAAGTCCAGAACCAGGGGTCACAGTCTAAGGATAAGGGGTAAGCCATTTAGGACCGAGATGAGGAGAAACTTCTTCACCCAGAGAGTGGTGAACCTGTGGAATTCTCTACCACAGAAAGTTGTTGAGGCCAATTCACTAAATATATTCAAAAAGGAGTTCGATGTAGTCCTTACTACTAGGGGGATCAAGGGGTATGGCGAGAAAGCAGGAATGGGGTACTGAAGTTGCATGTTCAGCCATTAACTTATTGAATGGCGGTGCAGGCTAGAAGGGCCGAATGGCCTGCTCCTGGACCTATTTTCTATGTTTCTATGTTTCTATGTTTCTAAAAGGTTCACGAGGATGATTCCTGAAATGAAGGGGTTGTCTTCTGAAGAAAGGTTGAACAGGTTGGGCCTTTACATATTGGAGTTTAGAAGAGTGACAGGGGATCTTTTTGAACTTTATCAGATACTGTGGTGGCTTGACAAGGGAGATACAGAGAGGCTGTTTCCCCTCATGTTATTATGAATCAAATCCCATTTCAGCCACATCAATTTTTGAGCCATGGGTTCATCTCTCTGATCTTATGTCCAGTATGTAAATGTGCTCATGGTTCAGGTAGCAATGCAGAGATTATTATCTTTGTGGTTCTGCTTTTTAATTAGGGCCTAGCTTCTCATATTCCTTCAGCAGCACCACTTTCTTTGACCTGCCTATGTCGTTGGCAGCTACGTGAACCACGGCAATTAGATCCTTCTCCGACGACTCAACATTCCTCTCCAGCCGAGAGGAGATGTCCTTAACCCTAACACAGGCAGGCAACACGGCCTTTAGGATGCACGGACTCATTTGTAGAGAACAGTATTTATCCCCATAAATATATGTCCCCTATCACTCTCACATTTATTTTTACTCCCCCAACTTGAATGCTCCCCTGTACCATGGTGCTTTTGTCAGCTTGCTCATCCACCCTGTTCTTGTCCACATGGGGAGGAAAAACCTTGGACAGGTTGGACAAGTGCAAGGACTGAGGCTCCTCCAATGCTGCATTCTGCATCTCCATATCAGCCTCACTCGTAGTTACAACCTCCTGTACCTGACCACAGATCAAATTTGAATTATGTAACTTAAGGGGTGTGACTGCCTGCTGGAACACAGTGTCCAGATATCTCCACGCTTCCCTGATGTATCACAGTGTCTGAAGCTCGGAATCCAGCTGAGCAACTCTGAGCCGAATTCCTTCAATAGCTTAGTCCCCGTTACAAGGCCCACTATTCACTGCAACTGCTTGTACAGATCTGACTCCAGCTGTGTCTCTATACCTTTCTTCCAGGGCCTAATGCCGCCCTCGACCTGGGGACCGGCGTTATACACAGTGTAGAAGGCGGGACTGTTCGATTTAATGCTCACATCCTGATTTGTCCTTGAATGTTTTGATTGCATTGTTGAGCAATTCATCTGCCGACTGATTGTTGTTTTTCGTTGATGGGGCATGTTACGTATCAAGGTCATAAAACAACCTCAATCAAGGAAGGATAGGTAAAATAATTTCTAAGTGTTGAAAATCTAGGAACAGTGGCGTTCCAAGGAGATTTAGGGGTCCATGCACACAGATCATTAAAATGTAATGATCAGGTACAAAAACTAAGCAAACAGTCTAGTGGAATGTTAGCCTTTTTATCTATGGGGCAGAATATAAAGGGGAGCTAGGTTTACCACAGCTGTCAAAACCCTGGTTACACTACATCTGGAGTACATAGAAACATAGAAAATATGTGCAGGAGCAGGCCATTCAGTCCTTCTAGCCTGCACCGCCATTCAATGAGTTCATGGCTGAACATGAAACTTCAGTACCCCCTTCCTGCTTTCTCGCCATAACCCTTGATCCCCCGAGTAGTAAGGACTTCATCTAACTCCCTTTTGAATATATTTAGTGAATTGGCCTCAACTACTTTCTGTGGTAGAGAATTCCACAGGTTCACCACTCTCTGGGTGAAGAAGTTTCTCCTCATCTCGGTCCTAAATGGCTTACCCCTTATCCTCAGACTGTGACCCCTGGTTCTGGACTTCCCCAACATTGGGAACATTCTTCCTGCATCTAACCTGTCTAAACCCGTCAGAATTTTAAACGTTTCTATGAGGTCCCCTCTCTGTGCAGATGTACAGTTCTGGCACCACAGCTTACAAAACAGACCTAGGAAGGAGTGCAGCGCAGATTCAAAATAAAATTATTATTTGTCCAAGGGTTACATTATAAGGATAGATTAGATCTGCTCGACCAGTATTGTCTGGAGTAAGTATGGTTAAGATTGATTTGCTTGAGATTTTTAGGATTGTGGAAATCTCTGTCAAAAAAAACAATCGATGCTAACTGAATTATTGATTTTAGATCTGAGATCGATAGATTTATGGCAGCCAAAGCTATTAGGGCTATGGAGCCAATGTAGTTAAATGGAGTTCGGATACAGATCAGCAATGATCTCAGTGACTGGCCTAAAATGCATGAGAGAGGGAAAAGACAAAAGGGGCTGAACTACCTACGACTTTCCCTGTGTTCCAGGTCTGCTCCTATCCGCACACTGCAACTCCCCTCCACTCTGCTCCCACTCTTCCATCTCCCTCCCCCAGTGTGATGTTATCCTCCAAGGCATCCAGTTTAGAATGGACACCTCACTAACTATCTTATCTTGCCCCACTTGTTACCATTCTTTGATCTGCCTTAAATTCCCCAGTTTTATTTTTAATTTCGATTATACGTCTGGAAAATGATCCTGTGAAACATCTCATTGAATTTCGAGTTTCTATAAGTTAAAGAGACCAGACCAGGCGATGAGTTTGTATTTTGTCTACTTAGCACGGGATAACCACCCGGTGTAATTTATGATCACTCGCACTAAAAGGCCTGGACCCGTCGTAATAGAACAGGATCAACCTATAGGTACTGATCGCTCACAAAATGTTTGACGTATTACAGTGAAATCCCATAACCAGTTCCTTATTTAATCACACTCTTCTGCAAGGGGCCTCACTAAACAATGACTAAAGTGACAATGATTGATGAGATTCACGGGCCTGGACTGCAGATTTCCAGCTGTGTTCTCTCTCTTCCTCCCACTTTGCCCCTGTATAATGTGGACACTGAGTGACGATTTGAAGGGAGCCACAGTAAATCCAAGCTTCCTAACCAACTTCCTCAACTAATGACCAGTAAACTTGCAGCACATGGCCAGAATTTCCAAGAATTATTTCGGCCGCCACAGAACCAGACCTAGTTCATCCCTCAGTGATGAGGTTCAATAATCAAGAAAAATCCTTGCACTGCCGGATCCCTTTGATTAATGGCTACCATCTAATTTCAAGGATTGTTCCCCTAATAACAGCTGCTCTCCAAGAATATCCCCTCTTTCTTTCGTAATGATCCATGGTCTTCGACCTGGAAGGTTCACTCTGTTTGTCTCTCCGCCGATGCTCCCTGAACAGCTGAGTGTTTCCAGAATTTTCGGGTTTTATTTCAGATTTCCAACATCCGCAGTATTTTTGGTTACTTTTATAGCAGGATTCCTGGACTCTGGTGTAAAAGTTCTTTCTCCCGTGAGAGCTTATGGAGTTAGAGTACAAGTAGCAGAGTGGATACAAGAACACACTATTGCTTATTCGGAAATATTATGAAAGATTGAACAATCTGGGGCTCCTTGCTATAGAAAATGTTAACTGGTGACCTGTTAGAGATCTTTAACGTTTTCAACTGGTTTGGAAGGGCACCGTGTGGGGGAGATCAAAACTTGGAGCTATAAATGTATTAAGAAAGTCCAAATATGAAGTTCAGGAATAAACTTATTTATCCAGAATGTGGAACTCGCTACCACAAGGAGTAGTTGAGATGAATACAATAGCTGCAGTTAAGGGGGCATTAATTGAGCAAATGAAGGAGAAAGGAATAGAAGTTTACGCTTATAGAGTTAGATGAGGAGGAATGGGAGAAGCACAAACACAAACATGGACCATTTCAGCTGAATGACCTGTTTCTGTGCTGTAGATTTGTAGATTGTATGTATTTCTGTGTAATATTTGCAATAATTATAGAGATGTGGGCGACGCTAACAAGGGCAGTATTTATTGCCTATCCATAGTTGCCTTGAAAAGGTGGTGATGAATTCTCTTCTTGATCGGCTGCAGACCCTGTGGTGAAGGAGCTCGCACAATGCTAATAGATGGGGAGTTCCAGGAATTTGATCCAACGATGATGAAGAATTTGCAATGTATATATTTATACAATACATATATGTTCAAGTTAGGATGCTGTGTGACTTGAAGAGGAATATGGAGGTGTTGGTTTCCCTTGCATCAACTGCCCTTGTCCTTCGTGATGGTGGATGTTGCAAGTTTGAGGGTGCTGCAAAAGAGTACTTGGCGTGTTGGTTCAGAGCATCCTGCAGACAGTAGGCACTGCAGCCATTGTACATCGGTGGTGCAGGGAGCGGATGTTAAAGGTGGTGGATGCACTGTCTTTCCAGAAGAGTACTTTGTCCTGGATGATATCGAGCTTCTCAATATTTATCAAAACTTGAAATGAATAGGAATGTGCAGGCACCTCTGAGATTCGACTGTGCAGTTCCCTCCCGTGCTACCCACCATGACCGCTAAACCATTACCCAGGTTCCCCCGAGGCTAAGAAACCTCCATCCCCAATCTCAGATTCACAGTCTGTGTAAAATATCAGATCACACATTAAACGATAAGTGCAGGTGCACAGCCAGGATCATGGCGCATGGCCGGTAGCACCTGTCGGGTTGAGAATGGAGAGTTGGATTGAGATGGTAAGATTTCCAGCGGTTCAGCTCCTTCACTGCGGCTTTGGGTCAAATCTCAATGAGAACATGTTCTGTCTACTTTGTAAATATTCCGAGTACCAAGTATTTACTGCTCCAGGTGAGGGTGTTTATCAAATAAAATAATAGTGATATTATTATAACTCAAACAGTGATCCTGCTTTTAAAAATGTAACATTAGTAAAATCGGGAGAATAGTTGGATTATTATCATCTCAGTTTCCGGTATGGATAGTCGTGGAATTTAGCCCCCTAAGATAAGTGGTTAGCACTTGAGTGAGAGCTCCATTTCCCTCTTGGAGCGCTAAAACTGAATTTTGCTGGAGACGAGAATGATAATTCTACAACTTTTAAAGTTTCAGTGCCCCAAACCGGGCAATACTAAATGTCTCCCCACCGTATTCAGGAATGACAGGGAAGGAAAGAAAGGTGGTGTGGCAGTATTGATTAAGGATACTACTACAGTGGGGAGAGAGAGAGGATGGCCTGGAGGGGGTCAAGGACAAGATCTATTTGATTAGAGTTAAGAAACAACAGAGGTGTCATTATACTAATGGTGTATTCCGTAGGCTAGCTATGAGTGGGTCGGATATGGAGGAGCAAATTTGGAGGAAAATTAGAGATAGGTGTAAGAACTACAGAGTAGTGATAATGGGAGATTTCAATCAACATAGTAAAAGTGTAAAGGGCAGAGAGGGGGAAGAATTGCTGAAGTGTGTTCAGGAGTACTATTTTAATCAATACGTTTCAGACCCAATGATGAAGGAGGCATTGCTGGACCTGGCTCTGCGAAGTGAGGTGAATCAAGAACAGACAGGGAGCAGTGATCATAGTATTATAAGTTTTCGTTCAGCTGTGGAAAAGGACAAAAAGAAATCTAGACTCAAAATATTTAACTGGAGGAGGACCAATTTCAGTAGTTTGTGAATGGAGCTGGCCCAGGTAAATTGGAATATGAAATATGAGCAGGAGTATGCCATTTGGCTCCTTGAGCCACCTCCGCCATTTAATATGATCATGGCTGATCTGAACTTGGGCTTAACTGCACCCCATAACCCTTCACTCTCATCTTTCAAAAATCTGTCTATCTCCAACTTAAATATAATCAATGACCCAGCCTCCACAGAACCTGCTCAACCTTGCATCATAATTCAACCCCTTCATCTAAGGAGTCAACCTAGTGAACCTGAAATGCCTACAATGCAAGTATATAATTCCTTAAGTAAGGAGATCAAAACTGTACGCAGTACCCTTGGTGTGGTCTCACCAATACCCTGTACAGTTGTCGCACGACTTACCTGCTTTTATACTCCATCCCTCTTGCAATAAAGGCCAAATTTCCATTTGCCTTCCTGATTACTTGCTGTACCTGCATTCTAATTGTTTGAGTTTCATGCACAAGGAGCCCCAGGTCCCTCTGTACTGCAACATTTTGTAATCTCTCTCCATTTAAACAATAATTGGCTTTTTTATTTTTCCTGCCAAAGTGGATAACCTCACACTTCCTCACATTATACTCCATCTGTCAAATATTTGTCCACTCACTTTGGCTGTCAATATCCTTTTGAATATTCTTTGTTTCTTCCTCACAACCTGCCTTCCCACCCATCTTTGTATCATCAGCAAACTTGGCAACATTACACTCGGTCCGTTCATCCAAGCCATTAATATAGATTATGAATAGTTGAAGCCCCAGCACCGATCCCTTTGTCACAGCACTCATTATAATTTGCCAAAGGGAAAATTACCCATTTATCCCGACTCTGTTTTCTGTTAGTTAGCTCCTTTATCCATGCTAATATAATCAAAGATTGGTACGTAAAATCGCAAAAAGGGCTGCCTTTAAAGATGAGATTGTTCGGGTAAATTCGAGGCATATTCCCACGAGGGGAAAAGGTAGGGCAACCAAAGACAGAGCTGCTTGAATAACGAAAGAGATAGAGAGTAATGTGAAGTGGAAAAAAGTGGCTTATGACAGATGTGAGGTTGAAACAAGTGAGAACCAGGCTGAATATGGAAAGCTCAGAGGGGAAGTGAATAATGAAACAAGAAGAGCAAAGCAGGAGTATGATAATAGACTGGCAGCGAACATAAAAATAAATACAAAAGTGTTTTATAGGCATATAAATAGTAAACAGCGGGCCAATTAGGGCTGGAAAATGTGACCTATGCATGGAGGCAGAGGGCACGGCTGAGGTGTTAAATGAGTCTTTACCAAGACAGAAGATGCTGCCAAAGTCATAGTGAAGGAGGAAGTTGAGTTATTGGAACGGATAAAAATTGGTAAAGAGGAAGAACTGGAAAGGTTGGCTGAACTTAAACTAGATAAGTCACCAGGACCAGATGGGGTGCATTTTAGAATTAAGAGGGCAATAAAGAAAAAGATTGTGGAGTTACTGGCCATAATAGTCCTATCATACCTTGTTCAAAAAAATGTGTAAGGTTTAAACCCAGCAAAAGCAGGCCAGTCAGCTTAACCTCGGTGGTGGGGAAGCTTTCAGAAACAGTCATGAGGGACAAAATTAACATCACTGGGAGGTGTGTGGATTAATTAATGGGAAGCCAGCACAGATTTTTGAAAGGCAAATTCTGTTTAATCAACTTGATTGTAAATTTTTGATGAGGCAACAGCAAGGGTTGGTGAGAGCAATGCAGTCGAAGTGGTGTACATGGAATCACAAAAGATATTTGATAAAGGGCCACATAATTGACGTGCCAGCGAAGATGAAGCCCCTGGAATAAAAGGGACAGTGGCAGCATGAAATTGCCTAAGTGACAGGAAACATACAGTGGTGCCAGAGGAAGGTAAAGATCGACTACAAGAGGAAATAGACAGGCTGGTGAAATGGGTGGACACCTGGCAGATGATGCTTAGTCCAGAAAAGTGCGAAGTGATACAGTTTGGTTGGAAGAACGAGGCGGGGCAACATACACTAAAGGATACAATTCTAAACAACAGCAGCAACAACTTGTATTTATAGAGCGCCGTTAACATAGTGAAACATTCGGCACATAAGGAGAAATTAAGGCAGGGCCTTGGTCAAAGGAGCGTCTGAAATGATGAGAGAGACGTAGAGAGGTGGGGAATTCCAGAGCTTGGGGCCGAGGCAACAGAAGGCACGGCCACCATTGATTGAGCGATTGTATTCAGGGATGCTCAAGAAGGCAGAATTAGAGGAGCGCAGACATCTCGGGGATTGTGGGGCTGGAGCACTTTACAGCAATAGGGAGGGGTGAGGCCATGGCGGGATTTGAAAACAAGGATGAGAATTTTGAAATTTTTTAAAAGGCTGTAGAAGCAGAGAGAACTGGGCCGTATGTGCACAATTCGTTGAAGGTAGCAGGGCAGGTTGAGAAAGCACTTAATATCGCATACGGGATCCTGAACTTTGTAAATAGAGGCAGAGAGTACTGAGAGGGTCCAGAAAAGATGGACTAGAATGCTTCCAGGAATGAGGGACTGGTGAAGCTGTGGTTGTTTTCCTTAGAGCAGAAAAGATTGAGAGGAGACGTGAGTGGTGTTCAATATCATGAGGGGGCTGGACAGAGTAGATGGAGAGAAATTGTTCCCATTGGCAGAAGGGTCGAGAACTCGAGGACAACAATTTAAGGTGATTGGCAGAAGGTCTGAAGGCAACATGAGGATTTTTTTTATGCAGAGGGTGGTTCAGATCTGCAATTACAGGAGGCCTGAGGAAGACTCAATCATGGCTTTCAACAGGGAATCGGATAATTACCAGAAAAAAAATAATGCAGAGAAAAGGTAGGGACTGGGAATAGCTGAGGTGCTCTTGCAGTTAGCCGGAATGAGCTTGATGGGCCTAATGACCTCCTCTGTACTGTAATCATTCTATGATTCTATGATTTACTGAAAGTCACTGGCAGCGCTCGGTGGGGGATGTGTATTACATATAATAATAGTGATATTTTGATACCACAAAGTCATTCTTTATTAATAATGTAACATTAATAACCGGAGAATATTGATATTATAATCTCCCAGTTTCCGGGGACGGACAGTTGCGGATTATTTTACTTCTGCATTTTTACTGAAACCACCAAACGCGGCGGGAGATGAGAGACAGGAGAAAGATGTTTGCCTGAGCAGATGACGCCGGCCTCCCTGGAGTGTGACACGGGATAGTGACCCCATGGATCTGACACACACTCCCGCAGAGCGGCCTCGGTCCCGCCGCACTCAACTTGTGACGTCACAATGGGTCCGGACCCTTCCCCAAAGTGAGCCCCGCCCGGTGCTGACAGTGCGGCCCCGCAGCCCAGCTCCCGACACACAACAGCGGCGTCCGGCAGGTCCCAGAGATCTTCATACACAGTCCCCCACTGTCCGCTGTCGTGAATCTCCGGGCTCCCAGCGCGCGGACCGCCCCCATTCACCGGGCAAATAGGACCATGTGAGGAATCAATGAGATCAGACTTTGCCCAGACCCTGAATAAAACCCGGAGAAAATATTAAACATGGCAAAAGGAAGAGTGAACTGTTAATAAACGGTGTAAACGAGCAGTGAAAATTGGGTCAGCAAGAAATTCCCAGCCAAAGAGCGGCTCCCACGGGGGTCGGGTGGGCCATAGGCTCAGAATCTATTCCAGCCTCAGACGATGTGAGAAGGACGTGGCAGAAATGGTCAGCTTTCCATATTGCTCAGTATAGATTGACCGAAAATAGAGAGACCCCCAAATCCAGTATGGATTAGAAGAAATCGCCTCCATCACCGTAGCCAATTGAGATAGAGGCGGGGCTGGATGGTCTTGTGATCTTAATGTAAGCACTGATTGGCGAGATGGAATGTGAAAGCTCTTTCGGGACGAACATCAGTGTCATTTGAGTCTGCCCTTCAGGAAACTCCTTTATTATCGGTCTGCGTGAAGGCAGCAGCCGCCTCTCAGCTGGAATTAAAGATCTTTAGTAGCAGTCCGCGGGAAGCATTCAGAGAGGCAAACGGGAACGGGAAGCGGGCGATCAAAAGGGCCTGAGATTGTCACCCGCGATAATAGTCAATGGAAAGAATCAGAGCCGAGGTGCCAGATAAAGTGACAATACATTGCGATTACCTGACGGGTCAGCCTGACTGTTCCCGGTTCTGCCTGAAATGAGACATTGATAATTAGAATTGGCTGAGGCAAGAAATGAATGAAACTGTCAGAACGAAAAGTCACAAATAGAACAAACTGTGCGCAAGAATCCCCGTCACTTTGCGGGTTCGTGATTTAATCTTTTTTTTCCATTCCTCATAAAACTGCAAATACAAAATCTGCAGAAAGCTAACACGTTTAAAGTGCCTACAATTTATCGAGAAATGTTTCCACACAAATACACACTGACACCTTGGTTAACACTGTCCTTGTGGTGACGGTATTCGCGACCCAATTATTACACATGTGTAGGTGCCTTGATTAAGCGGTGCTGATAGGCCCGCTCTTTGGTCCTCTGCAGTATTAATTATGATGGCGATTCTGAACCAAAGTCCATGAAGGAACAGAAATAAGATTTAAATTAAATTAAATATTATCTCACAGTGAGATGAATTTTGGTGCTTTTAGTTTAATCCAATGGCTTCCACGTGGAAATGTCAACATTTCAATAAAATTGTAATTGGGAGTTTCTGGTACTCATTTTATTTCCAATGTCCTCAAATAAACAAACACAACAAAATAAACCGTTCACAGCTGGGTTTAACTCTTTTGAGTTTACCTGCAAAACATAAAAACATTAAACGGTGCCACCCGACCTGGGTGACACTCCAGACATTTACAAGGCCCTTTTTTTCCCCCCCCCCCCCCTTTTTTTTTTTTTTTTTTTTGGGCACTAAAATCACAATTTTCCCCAGTGCCCCCTATAAAAGGGAAGGGGGACACTAAAAGCACCGGCAATTAAAACAAAATAAACTTTAAAACGTAAAATCAAATTAAAATTTGGTTGCCGGGCGTGATGATGCACTCCAGTCCCTCCGGTGCCCACCTCTCGCGGAAGGCCGCGAGCGTACCGGTGGACACCGCGTGCTCCATCTCCAAGGACACCCTGGACCGGATGTAAGAGCGGAAGAGAGGCAGGCAGTCAGGTTGAACGACCCTCTCGACCGCCCGCTGCCTGGACCGGCTGATGGCACCCTTGGCCGTGCCCAGGAGCAGTCCTACGAGGAGGCCTTCGGATCTACCCGCTCCCCTCCGCACAGGGTGCCCAAAGATCAGGAGAGTGGGACTGAAGTGCAGCCAGAATTTCAGGAGCAGCCCCTTCAAATAATAAAACAGGGGCTGCAACCTTGTGCATTCCATAAAAACATGGAACACGGACTCTTCCAGACCGCAGAAATTGCAGGCGGACAGCTGGGTTTATATTTCCTGTTTCCGTGCTGGCTGTTCCTCATTAAGTTCTTCCTGTGCGGATTGTCTTGTTATCTGCCCTCGCCGATTTGTTCAATCATCTGCCCTCGCCGATTGGTTCATCATTTTACCCGTTAATGATGTTCGGTTAATTCTGCTCTCGGTTACTGATTACGCTTTGCTGATTTTTAAAATGCAGCCAATATGCTGACTTGCTCCCAATACCCCTGGTGTTATTGAGTCCCACTGATGACCTGGTTACTTTCTATTCGAAACGTTATATAATACAGACAGGGTGACGCCGACTTTTGTCCTCAGCTGCGCTTGCCGTGCTTGTTGAATGATACACATTTTCCCAAACATCAGTTCTCTGCTCTCGTTCTGCCTCGAGTTCTGTCATGTCGACAGTCCGTGACTTGCTTCCACTCCAGAAGAGTCTCAACGTTCGTTACTAACTCTCCTTGATAATAGTGCATATAAATTCCTCTTTTTTTTGTTACCCATCGACAGACTGGTGGGAATAGTCTTTCAGTATTTACCAAAAAACGAAATAAACTCAGTAATTCTTAGGTTAAGGGTTAAGGATACCTCCTTGCTGCTGGAGAAGCAATTGGAATGGGCGGGGAAGATACAGTTTTAGTGGTCCATGTAGTAACCAATGACATAGGTAGAACTAAGACTGAGGTTCTGCAGAGTATGTTTGAGGAGCTAGGGTCTAAATTCATAAGCAAAACCTCAAGGGCAATAATTTCTGGATTACTACCCGAACCACGCACAATTTGGTATAGGGTCAACATCAGAGAGTTAAATGCGTGGCTCAAAGCGTGGTGTTGGAGGAAGTGATTTCAATTTATGGGGCACTGTCACCAGTACTGGGGAAAGAGGGAGTTGTTCCGTTCGGACAGGCTCCACTTAAACTGAGCTGGCACCAGCGTTCTGGCAAATTGAATAACTAGGGCAATAGACAGGGCTTTAATGTAAAATTTGGGCGGGGGGTGGGGGGAGAAAGGGTCAAGTAAGAGGAAAGTTAAAGTCCTGAAGAGAAATGTCAATGTAATAGACCAGTGAAGCAATTTGGGTAAAAATAAGCAGAGTATCAAAAAAAGCGAAGCAGTTAGCAGTGCAGCAGAGAATAAGATTAAAAGAGGGAATAATGTTTTTAAAAAAAATGAAAAGTTCTTTATCTGAATGCACCGAGCATTCGTAACAAGGTAGACAAACTATTGGTACAAAGCGAGAAAAATGTGTTTGAAATAATAGCCATTAGAGACGGGGTTGAAAGGTGACCAAGGTTGGGAACTTAATATTCCAGCCTACTTGCCTTTGAGGAAAGAAGACAGGATGGTAATGGAGGGGTTGGCACTGCTAACAAAGGACGACATAAGGATAGCAGAGAGAAAGGATCTTGGCTCCGAAGATCAGGAAGTAGAATCAGTATTGGTGAAGTTAAGGAATAACGAGGTGCAGCAAACACTGGTGGGAGTTGTGTATACGCCTCCTAACAGTAGCTACACTGTTGAACATAATATTAATGAAGTAATAGTAGGAACGTTTAACAACAAGTAATGCGTGGGGGGCGGGGAAACTTTAAAATTCAAGGTAACCTTGAGGAAGAGTTTATATAGTGTATCTGGGATAGTTTCCTTAAACAGAACATTGCCGAACCAACCAGGGAGCAGGCTATTTTCGACCTGGTACTGTGTAATGAGACATGATTAATAAATTATCTCCAGTAAAGGATCCTCCAGGAAAGAGTGATCATAGCATGATTGAATTTAAAATTCAGCTGGAGGGTGAGAAAGTTGGATCTCAAACTAGTTTCAAAACCTTAAATAAAGGCGACTACAAAGGTATGGGCAGGGTTGCATAAAAGGCACTGGGAAAACAGATTAAAGTAAAAGATAGTTGATGAGCAGTGGGGACATTTAGGGAGATATTTTATAACTCTCAACACAAATATGTTCCAATGAGAAGAAAAGTCTTTAAGAGAAGGGATAACCATCCGTGGCAAACTAAGGAAATAAGGCATGGTATCAAATTGAAAACAATGGGAGACAAAGTGCCAAGATTAGTGGGAGGCCAGAGGATCAGGAAACTTTAAAAATCAGCAAAGAACGATTATCATAATAACAAAGAGAGGGAAGATGGATTATGAAAGTAAACTTGCAAGAAGTATAAGAAGAGATAAAAGAGTTTCTAGAGGTATATAAAAAGGAAATGAATGGCTAAATTGAATGTTGGTCGCTTGGAGGATGAGACTGGGGAATTAATGGGGAACATGGAAATGGCAGAGACTTTGAACAAATATTTTGTTTTGGTCTTCATGGTAGAAGACATTATAAACATCCCAATAATGATAATCAATGGGCCATAGGGAGGGAGTAACTTACAACAATCACTGCCACTAAAGGAGAAGTACTCGGTAAAATAATGGGTTAAAGGTGGACATGTCCCCTGCATCTGATAGCTTGCATCCTAGGGTCTTAAAAGAAGCGCCTGCAGAGATAATAGATAGATTGGTGGTAATCTACCAAAATTCCCTGGATTCTAGGGAGGTCCCAGCCGATTGGAAACAGCGAATGCAACACCCCTATTTAAAAAACGAGGCAGGCAGAAAGCAGGACACTATCGACCAGTGAGCCGAACCCCTGTCGCTGGGATAATGCTGGATTCCATTATTAAGAAAATACTTGCAGGACATTTGAAGAAGCATAATTTAGTCAAGCAAAGTCATCATGGTTTTATGAAAGGAAAGTCATGTTTGACATAATTGCTGGAGCTCTTTGAGGTTGTAACAAGCAGGGTGGATAAGGGGGAACCAGCAGATGCCGGGTATTTAGATTTCCAGAAGGCATTCGATAAGGTGCCACATAAAAGGTTACAGCACAAGATGGGGTTGGGGGTAATCTATTAGCATACATAGAAGATCGGCTAGCTAACAGAAAACAGAGAGTCGAAATAAATGGCTCATTTTCCGTTTGGCAAAAGTAACTTGTGCGGTGCCGCAGGGATCAGTGCAGGGGCCTCAACTATTTTCAATCTGTATTCATGAATTGAATGAAGGGACCATGTAATATAGCCACATTTGCTGATGATAAAAAGATGGGTGGGAAAGCAAGTTGTGAGGAGGACACTGCAAAGGGATATAGGTGGGGTAAGTGGATTGGGAAAAACATTTGGCAAATGGAGGATAATGTGGTAAAGTGTGAGGTTATCCACTTTGGCAGAAACAATTTAAAAGCAAATTATTATTTAAATGTAGAAACATTACAAAATGTTGCAGTACAGAGAGATCAGGTGCTCCTTGTGTATGAAACACAAAACATTAGTTTGCAGGTAAAGCATTAATCAGGAAGACAAATGGACTGTTCTGTGTTGCAAGGAGATGGAATATAAAAGCAGAGAAGTCCTGCAACAACTGTACATAGAAACATAAAAACATAGAAACATAGAAAATCGGTGCAGGAGCAGGCCATTCGAACCTGCACCACCATTCAAGATGATCATTGCTGCCCCACTCCTGCCTTCTCTCCATTCACCCTGATCACATTAGCCATCAGGGCCACATCTAACTTCCTTTTGAATATATCCAACGAATTGGCCTCAACAACTTTCTTTGTAGAGAATTCCATAGGTTCAAATTTCTCTGGGTGAAAAAGTTTCTCCTCATCTCGTTTCTATATGGCCTCCCCCTAATCCTTAGACTGTGACCCCTGGTTCTGGAGTTCACCAACATCGGGAACATTCTTCCTGCATCTAACCTGTCCAATTCCATCAGAATTTATTCGTGAGGTCACACCTAGAGTACTGCCGACAGTTTTGCTCTCCTTATTTAAGGAAGGATATACTGCATTGAAGGAAGTTCAGAGAAGGTTCACTCGGTTGATTCCTGAGACGAATGGGTTGAATTATGAAGAAAGGTTGAGCAGGTTGGGCCTATACACATTGGAGTTAAGATAAATGTGTGGTGATCTTATTGAGACCTATAAGATAACGCGGGGGCTCGACAAGGTAGATGCAAAAGGATATTTCCCCTGGTGGTGGAACCGAGAACTAGGGGGGATAGTTTTAGAATAAGGGGTCGCCCAATTAAAACTGAGATGAGGAGGAATTTCTTCTCTCAGATGGTTATACATCTGTGGAATTCTCTACCCTAGAGAATTGTGGAGGATGGGTCATAGAATATATTTAAGGCGGAGATAACCATATTTTTGAGCGATAAGGGAGTAAAGGGTTAAGTGGTGGTGGGGGGGGAGGCAGAAATGTAGCGCTGAGCCCATGATCTTATTCAATGGCGGAGCAGGCTCGAGGGGCCAAATGACCTACTCCTGCTCCTATTCCTTATGTTCATATGTTCTTATGTAGACTGGACAAATGAAATTGGCAATGGTAGTCAGGAGGACGGGTTCATGGAGTGCATTCGGTACAGTTTCCTAGAAAAATACTTCATGAAATCAAACAGGAAACAAGCTATTTTAGATCTTTTATTGTCTAATGAGACAGGGCTAATCATCAGTCTCATAGTAAAGGATCCTCTTGTGCAGATGATAATAATACAATAGAATGTCACCTTACTTTTGAGAAACGAGAAGTCCGAAACGAGAGTCTTAAACTTAAATAAAGGAAATTATAAAGGTATGAAGGACGAGTTTGTTAAGGTAGATTGTAAGAACAGATTAAAAGGTATGGCAGTAGATAAGCAGTGGCTAGCATTTAAAGAAACATTTCATAATTCTCAACAACAAATTTCATTAAGAAACAAAAACTGCACAGGATAAGTGATCTATCCTTGGCTAACTAAATAATTAAGCATAGCATTGGATTCAAAGAAGAAGCTTATAATGTTGCGAAGAGTAGTACTAAGCCTGAGGATTGGGAGAATTTCAGAAACCAGCAAAGGATGACCAAAAATTTGATTAAAAAGTGAGAAAAATACACTGAGAGGAAGCTGGCAAGAAATAGAAAAACGGATTGTGTGCTTCTACAAGTGGGCGTTCCAGTGTCCCTGATGACTACATGTGCAGGAAGTGCATCCGCCTGCAGCACCTGACAGACCGCATTGCGGCACTGGAGCTGCGGGTGGATTTACTCTGGAGCATCCGCGATGCTCAGGATGTCAATAGCATGTTTAGTGTGTTGGCAACACTGCAGGTAAAGGGTACACAGCCAAATAGGGGATGGGTGACCAACAGGAAGAGCAGTGGAAGGAAGGTAGTGCAGTGGTCCCTGCGGTCATCCCCCTGCACAACAGATACACTGCTTTGGGTACTGTTGCGGGGGATGACTCATCAGGAGAGAGCAGCAGCAGCCAAGTTCGTGGCACCGTGGGTGGCTCTGCTGCACAGGAGGGCAGAAAAAAGAGTGGGAGAGCTATAGTGGTAGGGGATTCTATTGTAAGGGGAATAGATAGATGTTTCTGTGGCGCAACCGAGTCTCCAGGATGGTATGTTGCCTCCCTAGTGCAATGGTCAAGGATGTCTTAGAGCGTGTGCAGGACATTTTGAAGAGGGAGCATGAGCAACCAGTTGTCATGGTCCATATATGTACCAACGATATCGGTAAAAAAAAAACCGGATGAAGTCCTACAAGATGAATTTAGGGAGCTAGGAGCTAAATTAAAAAGTAGGACCTCAAAAGTAGTAATCTCAGGATTGCTACCAGTGCCACGTGCTAGTCTGAGTAGGAATCACAGGATGGCTTCGATAAATACGTGGCTTCAGGAGTCGTGCAGAAGGGAGGGATTCAAATTCCTGGAACATTGGAATCGGTTCTGGGCGAGGTGGGACCAGTACAAACCGAATGGTCTGCACCTGGGCAGAACTGGAACCAATGTCTTAGGGGGAGTGTTTGCTAGTGCTGTTGGGGAGGCGTTCAATTAATATGGTAGGGGGATGGGAACATATGCAGGGAGACAGAAGGATGTAGAATGGGGCAGAAGCAAAAGATAGAAAGAAGAAAAGTTAAAGTGGAGGGCAGAGAAACCCAAGGCAACAGCAAAAAGAGCCACATTACAGCAAAATTCTAAAGGGGCAAAGTGTGTTAAAGAGACAAGCCTGAAGGCTCTGTGCCTCAATGCGAGGAGTATTCGGAATAAGCTGGACGAATTAACTGTGCAGATAGCAGTTAACTGATATGACGTAATTGGCATCACAGAGACATAGCTCCAGGGTGACCAAGGCTAGGAACTCAATATCCAGGGATTTACAACATTTTGGAATGATAGACAGAAAGGAAAAGGAAGTGGGGTGGCGTTGCTGCTTAAAGAAGAAATTAATGCAGTAGTCAGGAAGCACATTAGCTTGGATGATGTGGAATCGGTATGGGTGGAGCTACGGAATACCAAAGGGCAGAAAACGCTAGTGGGAGTTGTGTACAGACCACCAAACATTAGTAGTGAGGTTGGGGACAGCATCAAACAAGAAATTACGGATTCGTGCAATAAAGGTACCGCAGTTATCATGGGCGACTTTAATCTACATATTGATTGGGCTAACCAAGCTGGTAGCAATGCGGTTGAGGAGGATTTCCTGGAGTGTATAGGGATGGTTTTCTATACCTGTCGAGGAACCAACTAGAGGGCTGGTCGTCCTAGACTTGGTGATGCGTAATAAGAGAGGACTAATTAGCAATCTTGTTGTGCAAGGCGCCTTGGGGAAGAGTGACGATAATATGGTAAAATTCTTTATTAAGATGGAAAGTAATTCAGAGACTAGGGTCCTGAACTTAAAGAAAGGTAACTTCGATGGTATGAGACGTGAATTGGCTAGAATAGACTGGCGAGTGATACTTAAAGGGTTGATGGTGGATAGGCAATGGCAAACATTTAAAGATCACATGGATGAACTTCAACAATTGTACATTCCTGACTGGAGGAAAAATAAAACGGGGAAGGTGGCTCAATCGTGGGGAACAAGGGAAATTAAGGATAGTGTTAAATCCAAGGAAGAGGTATATTAATTGGCCAGAAAAAGCAGCAAACCTAAGGACTGGGACAATTTTGTAATACAGCAGAGGAGGACAAAGGGTTGAATTATGAGGGGGGAAATAGAGTATGAGAGGAAGCGTGCAGGGAACATAAAAACTGACTGCAAAAGCTTCTATAGATAAGTAAAGAGAAAAAGATTAGTGAAAACAAACGTAGGTCCCTTGCAGTCAGATTCAGGTGAATTTATAATGGGGAACAAAGAAATGGTGGACCAGTTAAACAAATACGGTCGTTCTGTCTTCACGAAGGAAGACACAAATAAACTTCCAGGAATACTAGGGGACCGAGTGTCTAGTGAGAAGTAGGAACTGAAGGAAATCCTTATTAGGCGGGAAACTGTGTTAAGGAAACCGATGGGATTGAAGGCCGATAAATCCCTGGTGCCTGATAGTCTGCATCCCAGAGAACTTAAGGAAGTAGCCCTAGAAATAGTGGATGCATTGATGATCATTTTCCAACAGTCTATCATCTCTGGAGCAGTTCCTATGGACTGGAGGGTAGTTAATGTAACTCCACTTTTTCAGAAAGGAGGGAGCGAGAAAACGTTTAATTATAGACTGGTTAGCCTGACATCAGCAGTGGGAAAAATGTTGGAATATATTGTTAAAGACGAAATGGCAGCACATTTGGAAAGCAGTGACGGGGTCCGTCCAAGTCAGCATGGATTTATAAAACGGAAATCCTGCTTGACAAATCTTCTGGAATTTTTTGAGGATGTAACTGGTAGACTGGACGAGGGAGAACCAGTGGATGTGGTGTATTTGGACTTTCAAAATAGTTTTGGCCAGGTCCCATACAAGAGATTGGTGTGCAAAATTAAAGCACATGGTAGTGGGGATAATGTACTGACGTGGATAGAGAACTGGTTGGCAGGCAGGAAGCAGAGTTGGGATAAACGGGTCCTTTTCAGAATGGCAGGTGGTGACTAGTGGGGTGCTGCAGGGCTCAGTGCTGGGAACCCAGCTATTTACAATATACATTAATGAATTGGATGATGGAATTGAGTGTGATATCTCCAAGTTTGCAGATGACACTAAGCTGGGTGGCGGTGTGAGCTGTGAGAAGGATGCTAAAAGTCTGCAGGGTGATTTGGACAAGTTAGGTGAGTGGGCAAACATTTGGCAGATGCATTATAATATGGATAAATGTGAGATTATCCACTTTGGTGGCAAAATCACGAAGGCAGAATATATCCAAATGGTGGCAGATTAGGAAAAGGGGAGGTGCAGTGAGGCCTGGGTGTCATGGTACATCAGTCATTGAAAGTTGGCATGCAGGTTCAGCAGGCGGTGGAGAAGGCAAATGGTATGTTGGCCTTCATAGCAAGAGGATTTGAGTATAGGAGCAGGGAGATCTTACTGCAGTAGTATAGGGCCTCAGTGAGGCCTCACCTGGAAACTTGTGTTCAGTTCTGGTCTCCTAATCTGAGGAAGGACGTTCTTGCTATTGAGGGAGTGCAGCGAAGGTTCACCAGACTGATTCCTGGGATGGCAGGACTGACGTATGAGGAGAGACTGGATCGACTGGGCCTGTATTCACGTTAGAAGGATGAGAGGGGATCTCATAGAAACATATAAAATTCTGATAGGACTGGACAGGTTAGATGCAAGAAGAATGATCCCGATGTCGGGGAAGCCCAGAACCAGGGGACATAGTCTTAGGATAGGGAGTAAGCCATTTAGGACTGAGATGAGGAGAAATATCTTCACTCAGAGAGTTGTTAACCTGTGGAATTCCATACAGCAGAGATTTGTTGATGCCAGTTCATTGGATATTTTTAACAGGGAGTTAGATATGGCCCTTATGGCTAAAGGGATCAAGGGGGGTGGAGAGAAAGCAGGAAAGGGGTATTGAGGTGAATGATCAGCCATGATCTTATTGAATGGTGGTGCAGGCTCGAAAAGCCGGATGGCCTACTCCTGCACCTATTTTCTATGTTTCTATGTAAAAAGGAAGAGATTAGCAAATGTGAACATTAGAGGCTGAGGCAGGAGAATTTATTATAGAGCATAAGGATACATCAGGATGGTTAAACAAATATTTTGTATCAGTCTACACTGTAGAAGATGCAAAAAGAATAACTAAAATGTTGTGGAACAAAGGGTTTAATGAGGCTGAGGAATTTAATGCAATTAATAAAAGTAGAGAAAAAGTACTAGATAAACTAATGGGACTATAACCGACGAATCCCATGGATTGACGGCCTACATCATAGTGTTCTAAAAGAGGTGGCTGCAGTGATAGTAGATGCATTGGTGAAGATCATTCAATATTCCATAGATTCTTGAATGCTCTCAGCGGATTGGAACGTTGTAAATATAACAGGGCTGTTCAAGAACTGAGTGAGAGAGAAAACAAAGAACTATAGGCCAGTTAGTCGGACATCAGTCGTCGGGAAATTGCTGGAATCCATTGTTAAGGAGTGGTATCAAGGCACTTAGAAAATCATAACATACTAGGCAGAATCAACATGGTTTTATGAAAGGGAAATCGTGCTTCAAAAATTTGTCGTCGTTTTTTGAGGATGTAACTAGCAGGTTAGATAAAGGAACATCAGTGGATGTAATATATTGGATTTCCAGAAGGCTTTTGATAAGATGCCACATAAAAGGGTACTACACAGAATAATTGCTCATGGGATTGGAGGTAATGTATTAGCATGGATAGAAGATTAGGTGATGGATAGAAAACAGAGGTTCGGGATCAACGGGTCTTTTTCAGGCTGGCAGGCTGTAACTAGTGGGGTGCCGCAAGGATCAGTGCTATGGCCTCAGCTAATTGCAGTTTATATTAATGACCTAGATGAAGGAACCGAGTGTAATATGTCCACGTTTTCTGATGATACAAAGCTAGGTGTGACAATAAGCTGCGAGGGGAACACAGAGCGTCTGTAACGAGATATAGATAGACTAAGTGGGCAGTAAGGTGGCAGATGAAGTATAATGTAGGGAAAATGTGAGGATGTTCACATTCTTCCTGCCGAGGTTATTCACATTGGCAGGAAGAATAGAAAAACAGAACATTTTTTAAATGGTGAGAAACTTTTAAATGTTGGTTTTCAGAGAAATGTGGTTGTCCTTGTGCAAGAAACACAGAAACCTAGCATGCAGGTTCAGGAAGCATTAAGGGAAATGGCATGTTGCCCTTTCTTGCCCTTTATAGTAGAACATTAAGGAAATCTTCTACAATTGTACAGGGCAATGGTGAGATCACACGTGGAGTATTGTGCAGAGTTTTGCTCTCCTTATCTAAGGAAGATATTTGCCTGGGAGGTGGTGCAACAGAGGTTCACTAGATTGATATTATGATGAGAGATTGTGTAAAATGGGCCCATACTCTCGAGTGTAGAGGAACGAGAGATGGTCTCATTGAAACATACATGATTCTGAAGGGGATAGATGCTGAGAGGTTGTTTCCCCTGGCATGACTGTCTTGAACTAGGGGGCACGGTCTCAGGGTAAGGTGTAGGCCATTTAAGACAGACATGAGGAGGAATTTCTTCACTCACAGGGTTGTGAACGTTTAGAATTCTCTGCGCCAGAGGGCTGTGGATGTAGAGTCTCTGAGTATATACAAGGCGGAGGTAGATCGATTTTCAGTGTCGAGGGGAATCAAGGGATGTGGAGATAACACAAGAAACTGGAGTTCTGGTCGATGGCACAGCAGGTTCGAGGGGCTGTATGTCCTACTCCGGCTCATATTTCTTACGTTCTTATGTTTTTATGTTAGAATTGGTGAACATTCTTCAAGCGACTCTGTATTTCCCCTTTTCTTCTGGTTTATATCCTGTTAGCCCAAAACAATCCAGGTAAATCCCTCCTGCATTTTCCATGTCACTTCGGTGACTTTTTATATAATAGAGATTTAAGAAGAGGCACCAAAATTCCTTCTCAGGGCAACTGGCGATGGACAATCAATGAGTCCAGAACACTTGCAGCACAAGGACTGCAGTGGCTTAAGAAAAGTGACCAACACCACCATATTATCAAGGCAACTAGGGTTGACCAAGAAATTTCGGTTTGCACAGCATCGCCCTCATTCCTGGACAGAAAAGGCATCATGGCATTATGTCGACACAGAGTCAGGGAATTATCTCTGGTGTGCTGGTCAATATTAATCCCGTGAACAACAGAAAGAAAACAGGTTATCTGCTCATTTCACTTCTCTCTTAGGCGGTCCTTTGTATTAAGGATGACTTGTTTCCACATCAGGCCGTGAACTGCATAATGAAGGGTGAAAGTTGCCAATGTGTGGATTTTTTGAACGTGTGGTGGCCGTTGCACACCAGCTACAATAGGGCTTGACAGAGCTGGATCTTGGTCCAGTGGCAAGATTAACCAAGATGACTGGAGACCAGCTCTGCTGCATGAAACTAGTGTGCACACATATCGTGGTGTGGGCTGGCCTATGCTGCCCTTGGGATCTCACCTCTTCTGAGCACCAAACGCTCACCTCTCCTGAGCACCGATCACATTGCTCTTGGGCCCCAATCTCTCTCCGCACCTCAGCCACAATCTCTCGCCCCACCTGCACCCCGATCATTCACCGCATCTCTGCTGTATCTGGGCTGCGCCGAAATTCCTGCCCACGCTCCAATTGGCGGCCTAGATTTTGGTGACGTCACCCAGTCGTCCTCCTTGAAGCTGTCGCCCTCCTGGAACGGCTTGTGCTGCATCTTAGTGGATCCACCTCTTCTACCCCAAACTGCGGCTGGTGTTTCCTCGCAGGTTGGTGCTCCACGCTGGTTCCAGGGCCGTCGCTCCTCTTGTAATTTTCACATTGCCGGTTGGGGGAGCTTTGGACTGTTGAGTTTACTGACTTGAACTACAAGGCTGATTTAGGAATTACAAATTCGAGTCAATACAGAGTATCTATTCGAAAATTCTTCTCAGGTGTGTCAAGAATCAAATTAATTATTCAACATTGAACTATTTCAGGACAGATTTGAAGAGCTTCAACAATTAAGCGAGTTTTTGCCGGATTTCGGAGGCAATTGAATTTAAAAACATTAATTGCAGGTTAATACCTCCAGTAAAACACCAGATGGAGCTCACACCACACAATCCAGACTCTGAGCGTTCATAAAGATTAACAAAATATTTCCACACCCCTTAACTACTGCCTGAATAAACGTCACCACTGAGAAAATAATAAATCGTGCATCGAAGACCTCGAAAATTGCTCTGATCCCAATCTGCCGAAGTGAAATGCACAAACTAATTCAGAATTTGTTACACAAAGCAGCCAGAGCATGGAACATGTGGAAGGAGATTGGGAAACAAGTCCTGATATCTCATTAAACACGACACGATTCTGTATAAAAAGTACGGGGCATGTGGACTGACACTGAGAAACATTAAATATTACATTACACTGTACATGTAATGTATGAAATTGAAAGCTCAATTTAATTTTTAAAAGGTCATCATTTTGACAATTATCACTAACTAACGAAATACCCATGCAGCAAATCCCCGGGAGATTTTGATCTTCCAATAGCATCATTTATTTGAGAGTGTACGATAAGAATTATATAAATAATTCATACTAATTGAAGCAAAATGGTTCCACCTCCAGTTAATATATAACTTCACAATATTTATAGTCCGTGTCCAACATTCTATCGCTGAAGAAACTTTAAAACATATTTTTAGTTCAATTCTTTGTATTTCACGGGCGTCAGATAACACTTCGACTGAGAAATATTCAGACAGAAATCTCTATGTGGGTTCAGTCGGCAGTTGGCGCAGCTTTGACTGCTGCTCTGCACTCTACACTCAGTGAGTTATATTACTCGCCAGGCTTCGATACAGACTATGGTAACGGTGAATGCGTTCTTACTTCCAAAATTTAAATACGTGCTAATCAGTAGATCATTTTTAAATGAACTACACAAACAGGATATTAGTATCAAATCAGTTTTATAAAGTAAAACAATTCACACAAATATATTTCCTTAAAAGCATAACGTATATGAAATCTTTGCTGGAATGTTTCCCTGTCAGTAAAGCAGCATTTGCTATTGATAGAGATTATTAAATATACCCAAACATACACTGGAAACAGTGAGAAACCGAATGGTGTCACCGACCAACAAACTCTGCAATGATATCGAGCAGGTGGACGTCGATTGAGAAGCAATATCCGATATCTCATCAATCATTACATGACACTGTAAACAAAGTAGGTGGAAGGAGATTGAGATTCGTCCCAGTAAATCATTAATCTTGACATGGCATTATTTAAAAACATAGATCATGTGGAAGAAGACATTGAAACGTTAACTATTACATGCAACTATTCATATAAATGTAAGAAAAAGAATAATTCGTTTCGGATAAGATGTTCATAATTATTAAGATCGTCACTGAATGAACAACAATATGCACACAGCAAATCACTCAGAGATTTTGAAAATTTCAGTAACATAAACTTTTAGAGTATATTTAACAATAACTAAACTGACTATTAATGCAAAATGAAAAAAATATTGGTTCAAGTCCCGTTAGTACTTAAGTGCACAATATTTTAATTCCTTCTTCTCCACTCGAATGCCGAGCAAACTTTCAAAAATATTTTAGTTTATTTCTCTGCATGACTTTGGTCAGACAGCGCCTCTACTGAGAAATATCTGTGAAAGAAATGTGTTTGCGGGATTAGTCGGCAGTAAGTGTTCCTTTGACTGGTGTTCTGCACTCAGTGAGTTCAATTAAACCTCAGAATCTATTCTAACAGTGACCGCACTCAATTTGTAATAGGCACATTTTTAAATAATCCGACTGGAATTTCAACACCAATCTGCTCCGTCTGGACAAGATCCGCAGGGGGCAAAGTAAAACAAAACTGCCGCGGTATTTGTGTTCGATTTCCATTTTAAATAGAAGTTTCACACAAGTCCCATTTGGAATTTAAAATATGTTGTAATCAGATGTAAAATATTCTAAACCTATTTAGTGACAGCGAAAGAAATCGGTAAATGTTCCCTATTTGTAGCTGATGGAATTTAACATAAAACAAACTTGTGTACTAAAAGAACCTGCAATTCTACAGGTATCACAACCCAGGACAAAGAGCGTTAAAAAAAACAAGCCTGAAGTCCCTCTGTCTCAATGTGAGGAGCATTCATAATAAGGTGAATGAATTAACTGTGCAGACAGCTGTTAACGGATATGATGTAATTGGGATTACGAAGGCATGGCTCCAGGGTGAACAAGGCTGGGAACTCAACATTCAGGGGTATTCGATATTCAGGAGGATAGACAGAAAGGAAAAGTAGGTGGGGTAGTGTTGCAGGTTAACCAGAAAATTAACGCAATAGGAAGGACATGAGCTTGGATGATGTGGAATCTGTATGGGTAGAGCTGCGGACCACCAAAGGGCAGAAAACGCTAATGGGAGTTGTGTACAGACCACCAAACAGTAGTAGTGAGATTGGGGATGGCATTAAACAGGAAATGAGGGATGTGTCCAATAAAGGTACAGCAGTTATCATGGGTAAATTTAATCTGCATATAGATTGGGCTAAACAAACTGGTAGCAATAAGGTGGAGGAGGATTACTTGGAGTTTATAAGGGATGGTTTTTGTTATGTATTTAACCCCTTGTAACCTGTATGAAACCTGACCAACAGAGGGCCCACCTGTTGGAGTCCTAAGGGATCCCAGCATCCCTTGGGAGCAGGGTATATAAGCAGACCACCCACGAGGTACCTGCACTCTGGAGTCTTAATAAAGGAGCTAGGGTCACCCTTGCTCATTGTACACAGTACTCAGTTTCATACTTTATTATGACTATCAATTGGCGATAAGGAAATGAACACCTGCACGAAAATGTAAAGAACAGTCGGTATCCTGGAGAAGTTCACAGAAGGGGACATTTGGGTGGCCTTTGTCGAGAGACTCGATCAATACTTCGTGGCCAATGAGCTGGAAGCAGACGAGAATGCTCCCAAACGAAGGGCAATCCTCCTAACTGTCTGTGGGGCAACAACCTATGGCCTCATGAACAATCTCCTGGCTCCGGCAAAACCAACAGAGAAATCCTATGAAGAATTGTGTACGCTAAATCCTAAGCAAAGTGTTTTGATGAAGAGATATCGGTTCTACACGTGTCAACGATTGGAGGGCCAGGAAGTGGCGAGCTATTTCACCGAACTAAGGCGCCTCGTAGGATTTAGTGAGTTTGAGGTATTCCTAGAACAAATACTCAGAAATTTTTGTTCCGGGCATTGGACATGAGACAGTCCTTCGCAAACTGTTTCCTGTAGAAACTCTGAATCTATGTAAAGCCATAACAATAGCCCAGGCATTTATGTCCACCAGCGACAACACCAAACAGATTTCGCAGACTAAAGATGTTTCTGCCAATACTGTGCATAAAATAACGTCAGTTTTGAGCAGAAATGTACATGGCAGAACATACACGCAGCTGCCCGATCTCAGTTGACCCAGTGTCCGCCATCCATCGTTAATGTGAGGTAGTTAAAACGTTTTTGGCGTTTAGGAGGTAATCATCAGCCCCATCAATGCGGCTTTAAGCACTATGCGTGCAACGGTTGCAGAACAATGGGGCACCTCCAGCAAATGTGCAGGCGAGCTGCAAACCCTGGAAACCCTGCAAACCACCACTTTGCAGAGGAAGATCGATCCACTATATATCAGGCTGAATTGGTGACTCGTACCGAGGATGCAGAATTGTACGGGGTACACACATTCACGACGAAATGTCCACCAATAATGTTGAAAGTCGAACTGAACGGAATTCCAGTATCTATGGAACTGGACACGGGTGCAAGTCCGTCCATAATGAGTAAAAAGGTCTTCGACAGGCTGTGGGGCAAAAAGGCAAACAAGCCCAAGTCAGCCCCATTCACACCAAACTAAGAACTTACACCAAGGAATAAATCCCTGGAATTGGCAGTGCAGAAGTCAAAATCTCCTATGACGGAGCAGTACATGAACTCCTGCTGTGGATTGTGCCAGGGGACAGCCCCATGTTATTTGGCAGAAGCTGGCTGGGAAAAATCCGCAGGAACTGGGATGACATCTGAGCACTTTCGTTTGTTGATGATGCCTCACGTGCCCAGGTTCTGAGCAAGTTCCCATCGTTGTTCGAGCCAGGCATTGGAAGCTTCTTGGGGGCGAAAGTGCAGATCCATTTGGTTCCCGATAGGCGACCCATCCAACACAAGGCACGGGCAGTACCGTACATGATGCATGAAAAAATGAAAATTGAACTGGGCAGGTTTCAGCGAGAAGGCATCATCGCGCCAGTGGAATTGAATGACTGGGCTAGTCTGATTGCCCCCGTAATAAAGAAGACGGCATGGTTAGAATTTGTGTGGACTATAAAGTTATGATTAACCATTTTTCGCTGCAGTAGCAGTACCCACTGCCCAAGGCAGACGACCTATTTGCGACACTGGCTGGAAGGAAGACATTCACCAAGCTGGACCTGACCTAGGCCGGCATGACGCAGGAGCTGGAGGAGATTCGAAAGACGTCACCGGCATCAACACGGACAAAGGTCTGTTCATCTATAACCAGTGCCCATTCGGGATTCGGTCAGCCGTGACTATCTTCCAGCGGAACATGGAGAGCCTGCTAACGTCGGTTCCTTGCACCATAGTTTTCCAGGATGACATACTGGTTACAGGTCGGGAGACCATTGAGCACTTGAAGAATCTGGAAGAGGTTCTTAGTCGGTTGGACCGCGTGCGGCTCAGGTTGAAATGCTCGAAGTATGTTTTTCCTGTGCAGGACGTCGAGTTCTTGGGAAGAAGAATCGAAGCAGACATCATCAGACCCACCGACGACAAGACAGAGGCCACCAAGAATACGCTGAGAGCACAGAACATAACGGAGCTGCGGTCATTCCTGGGACTCCTTAACTATTTTGCAAATTTCATACCTGGGTCAAGCACCCTGCTAGAACCCCTACATGTGCGACTGTGCAAGTGAGACGACTGGGTATGGGGGAATTCACAAGAGGCTGCCTTTAAGAAAGCCAGAAATCTGTTGTGTTCAAACAAACTGCTTGTCCTGTATAACTCTTGTAAAGGAGTAGTGCTAGCTTGCGATGCATCATCCTACGGGGTTGGGTGTGTGTTACAATAGGCTAACGAATCGGGGATTTTGCAACCAGTCGCTTATGCGTCCAGGAGTTTGTTCAAGGCCGAAAGGGCCTGCAGCATGATTGAAAAAGAGGCTTTGGCGTGCATCTAAGGGTTAAAAAAATGCATCAGTACTTAGTTGGTCTCAACTTTGAGCTTGAAACTGACCACAAGCCGCTCATATCGCTGTTCTCAAGAGAAAATAGATTAATACCAATGCCGTTGCCCGCATCGAAATATGGTCGCTCATGCTGTCGGCATACAATTATGTAATCCATCACAGACTGGGCACAGAGAACTGCCAGATGCTCTGTCAGCTGCCATTGTCCACCACCGGGGCGGAAATGGCACAGCCAGTGGACTTGCTCATCGTCATGGAAGCATTCGAGAATGAGAAGTCCCCCGTTACGGTCCGCCAGATTAGGACCTGGACCTGCCAGGATCTGTTACTGTCCTTGAAAAAAAAAACTTTTTCCTCCATGGGAGCTGGTCCGATGTCCCAGCGGAGATGCAGGAGGTGATTAAGCTGTTCCACAGGCAGACTATCTATTGTGGGGAAATCGCGTTGTCTTGCCCAAGAAAGGCAGTGATATGTTCATATGTGAACTGCACAGTACCCACCCAGGCATTGTAAAGATGAAAGTCATTGCCAGATCCCATGTGTGGTGGCCTGGCATCGAGTCAGATTTGGAGTCATGCTTTCGCCAGTGCAACGCTTGCTTTCAGCTGAGCAATGCACCCAGAGAGGCAACGAGAAGTTTGTGGCCATGGGTCTCCAAACCATGGTCCAGGATCCACGTGGACTATGCGGGCCCATTTCTAGGCACAATGTTTTTGTTTGTCGTAGACGCTTATTCAAAATGGATTAAATGTGCAATAATGTTTGTAAGCACCACCATGGCCACTATTGAAAGTCTACGAGCCATGTTTGCCACACACGGCTTGTCTGATGTCCTAGTCAGTGACAATGGGCCGTGCTTCACCAGTGCTGAATTCATGGAATACATGACCCGCAACGGGATGAAACACATCACATCTGCCCCTTTCAAACCCACAGCCAACGACCAGGCAGAACGGGCAGTTCAGACCATCAAGCAAAGCTTAAAACGAATGTCAGAGGGCTCCCTGCAGACCCGGGTGTCCCGAGTGCTGCTCAGCTACCGCACCAGACCTCACTCACTCACCGAGGTTCCCCCAGCCGAGCTGCTCATGAAAAGGGCACTAAAAACAAGGCTCACTCTTGTCCACCCTGATCTCCATGATCACGTGGAGGGCAAGCGGCATCAACAAAGTGTGTACCATGATCGCGCAAACTTGTCACGCGATATTGAAATCAATGATCCCGTGTTTGTGCTCAATTATGGACATGGTCCCAAATGGCTCACTGGCACAGTCACAGCCAAAGAGGGGAGTAGGGTGTTTCAGGTCAAATTGGCCAATGGACAAACGTACAGAAAACATTTGGAGCTAATCAAATTGTGGTTCACCAACAGCTACGAAAAACCCGAAGAGGCCATCATCAACTTTGACCCTCCAATACACACACAAGTGGCAACTGACATCATGGTTGACCACGAAGCCAAACTCATCATCCCCAGTAGCCTGGCAAGGCCGGCTGCCCAACAACCAGTGAAGAACTGAGCAACTTGCCTAAACTGGCATTTGTGCCGAGACGATCAACAAGAGAGCGAAAAGTCCCAGATCGTCGCACCTTGTAAATAAGTGTACTGTTGACTTCACGGGGGAATGATGTTATGTATTTAACCCCTTGTAAACTGTATGACACCTGATCACCAGAGGGCCCATATGTTAGAGTCCCAAGTGATCCCAGCATCCCTTGGGAGCACGGTATATAAGCAGGCCACCCACAAGGTACCTGCACTCTGGAGTCTTACTAAAAGAGCTAAGGTCACAATTGCTCATTGTACACAATACTCAGTTTATTATGAGTGTAGCAGTTTTCTCGACCAATATGTCGAAGAACCAACTAGAGCTGGCCAACCTAGACTGGGTGTTCTGCAATCAGGGAGGATTAATTCGCAATCTTGTTGTGTGAGGCCCCTTGGGGAAGAGTGACCATAATATGGTAGAATTCTTCATTAAGATGGAGAGTGACACAGTTAATTCAAAGACTAGGGTCCTGAACTTAAAGGAAGGTAACTTCGATGGTATGAGATGTGAATTGGCTAGGATAGACTCGCGAATGGCAATTAAAGGGTTGATAGTGGATAGGCAATGGCAGACAATTTTAGATCACATGCATGAACTTCAACAATTATACATCCCTGTCTGGTGTAAACCTAAAATGAGGAAGGTGGATCAACCGTGGCTATCAAGGGAAATTAGGCTCAATGTTAAATCCAAGGAAGAGGCAGATAAATTGGCCAGAAGAAGCAGCAAACGTGACGACTGGCAGAAATTTAGAATTCAGCAGAGGAGGACAAAGAGTTTAGTTAGGAGAGGGAAAATAGAATATGAAAGTAAGGTTGCACGGAACATAAAAATTGACTGCAAAAGCTTCTATATGTATGTGAAGAGAAAACGATTAGTGAAGACAAATGTAGGTCCCTTGCAGTCAGAATCGGGTGAATTTATAATGGGGAAAAAAGAAATGGCAGACCAATTGAACAAATACTTTGGTTCTGTCTTCACTAAGGAAAACACAAATAACCTTCCAGAAATACTAGGAGACTGAGGGTCGAGCGAGAAGGAGCAACTGAAGGAAATCCTTATTAGTCAGGAAATTGTGTTAGGGAAATTAATGGGATTGAAGGCCAATAAGTTCCCAGAACCTGATAGTCTGCATCCCAGAGTACTTAAGGAAGTGGTCCTCGAAATAGTGGATGCATTGGTGGTCATTTTCCAACATAATAGACTGGATTAGTTTCGATGGATTGGACGGTAGCTAATGTAAACCCACTTTTTAAAAAAGGAGGGAGCGAGAAAACAGGGAATTATAGACTGGTTAGCCTGACATCGGTCATAGGGGAAATGTTGGAATCAATTATTAAAGATGTAATAGCAGCGCATTTGGAAAGCAGTGACAGGATCGGTCCAAGTCAGCATGGATTTATAAAAGTGAAATCATGCTTGACCAATCTTCTAGAAGTTTTTGAGGATATAACAAGTAGAGTCGCCAAGAAAGAACCAGTGGCAGTGGTGTATTTGGACTTTCAAAAGGCTTTTGACGAGACTCGTGGTGCTCAGTGACCTCCCGGATACTCTTTCTCCAATTAGGGCAGTCTTAGGCTAGGGACTGCCAGGTATTGGTGGGGATGTTGCATTTTATCAAGAAGGCTTTGACGGTGTCCTTGAAACATTTCCTTTGCCCACCTGGGTTTCGCTTGCCGTATAGGAGTGGTTTGGGAGTCTTGTTTCAGGAAAGCGAAAAATGTGGCCCGCCTAACGGAGCTGGTCGAGTGTGGTTAGTGCTGGAGATTTTGGCTCATTCGAGGACGCTAACGTTGGTGCATCTATCCTCCCAGGAGATTTGCAGGATCTTGCTGAGAAAGTGTTGGTGGGATTTCTCCAGCAATTTGAGGTGTCTACTGTATATGGTCCACGTCTCTGAGCCATATAGGAGAGCGGGTGTCATTACAGCCCTGTAGACCATAAGCTTTGTGCCAGACTTGAGGTTCTCATCTTCGAACACTTTCTTCCTCAGGTGACCGAAGGCGGCAATGGTGCACTGGAAGCATTGTTCGACCTTGTTGTCTATGTCTGCCCTTGGTGTTGTTGGCTCCCGAGCTATGGAAAATGGTCCACCTTGTCCAAGGCCGCACTCTGGATTTTGATGACTGGGGGGCGGTGCTGTGTGGCAGAGTCAGGTTAGTGGAGGAACTTTGTCTTATGCATGTGTAGTGTAAGGCCCTTGCTTTCATATGCCTCCATGAAGAAGTTGACAAAGGCTTGGAGTTCAGCCTCTGAAGGTGCGCTGACGCAAGTGCCGTCCGCCGACTGTAATTCGACAACAGAGGATGGGACAGTCTTAGATCTGGCCTGGAGGCAACGAAGGTTGAACAGGTTCCTACTGGTTCTGTAGGTTAGTTCCACTCCTGACTTGTTGAGCATGAGATGGAGCATTGCAGCGAGGAAGATCGTGCGGATGTTTGGCGCGATGATGCAGCCCTCCTTGACCCCGGTCCAGATATGGATTGGGTGTGTGGTGAATCCGTTGGTCAGGATCACGGCTTGCATGTCGGCATGGAGCAGGCTCTCAAGTGGACTGCATACAAAGCCAATGAATGACACATTTTAAAAAATATACCCGTTACCTTTACATTACATTTGATGAGCACATGATTTGTGAAAATGATTCAGAGAATAAAATACATTTCATGTTTTTTTTAACCTTTCTATGATTTGCAGAAAATTATTTTTGAAGTGATCTGCAGAAATAATGTCAAATCAGGTTTATAAAGTCATACAATTCAGAAAAATATATTTCCTTAAACGCATAACGTATATGGAATCTTTGCTGGAACCTGTCAGTAAACCAACATTTGTTGTTGATGGAGGTTAATAAATATAACCAAACACGCGTTGGAAACAGTGAGAAACTGAATGGAGAAACCAACCTTCAGACTGCAAAAAATACACAGCAAGTGGATGGAAATTGAGAAACAATTCCTGATATCTCATTAAAAGCTACACGACATTGTATAAAAAGTATGGAAGCGTGAAAGGCGACTGAGAAAGCTTAATTATTCAAGACACTGTTTAAAAAAATGCATAAAATATGACAGTTAATTTAATATAAAAGTTCACAATTCTTAAGATCACCACTAACTACAACAACAACTCGCAGCAAATTCCCCAAAGTTTTAGGACCTTTCAGTAAGCTTATTTTTTGGAGAGTGTGCTTAATAATAATGATACTAATACTTAATGCTAATTGCTAATTGAAACAATACTAGCTCCACTGCTAGTTAATCTTTAACTTTATCATAATTATAATCCCTGTCCAACAATGTAATGTTGAACAAACTATTTCAAATATTTTAGTTTCATTCTTTTTATCCCACGGGGGACAGGCATTGCATCTACTGAGAGATATCCTCGACAGAAATGTGTGTGTGGCTTCAGTCAGCAGTATGTACTGACTGGTGTTCTACACTCACTAAATTAGCTCTAATACACTGTATTCTAACAGTAACCGCGCTCTACTTCTAGCAGGCTCGGTTTAAATAATCCGATCACAATTTCAGCTGCATTCTGCTCTTGCTGTATAAGAGCTTCAGGGGAAAAAATTAAAAAACTGCCGTGGGATTTGTTTTTGATTTCTGCTTTCAATCTAAGTTTGACACAAATCTCAACTGCCAATTTAAAATAAGTGTTAATCAGATGTAAAATATTCTAAACGCGTTTGCTGCTACGGACAGAAATGGGGAATTGAAAGCCTATTTGTCGTTGATGGAACTTGAAATCAAGCAACTCAAAATGTGTGTTGAATTGAACTTCTACTAATTAAATAAACCATTTCAATATCTCAAATGAATGACACATTTGACTAAAACAATGCCTTTTTCTGCAAATCGTGTCCATGATCAGATTGTATTGATCGTATTGAATGGCGGAGCAGGCTCGAGAGGCCGTATGGCCTACTCCTGTTCCTATTTCTTCTGCTCCTTTGTTCTTATGTTCTTGTGTTATGATTTTGAGCAGCACGCGATTTATGATAATGAATCAGAGAAATATACATTTCGTGTTTTTCTCCATTTTATGATTAGCAGAAAATGTTCTTTAACTAATTTAGATAAACAGGATTTTATCACCCATTCAGTTTTATAAAATAATAGAAAGGATTCACAGTAATATATTTCATGAAACACATCAGGTCTCTGATAACAATGAAAAAACTTTGCCCTGTCAGTCACCCAGCTTTTGTTACTGACAGAGTTGAATAAATATAACCAAAAATACACCGTAAACAGAGAGAAACTGACGGAGTCACCGACCTAAAACCTCAGTAAAAAATATCGAGCAGGTGGAAGGAGATTGAGAAACCATTCTGAACATCTCAGTAAATACTACGTTACCTTGTATTAAAGGTATGTGGAAGGAGATAAAGAAAACTTAATTAGGGCATGGCACTGTAATTATAAATGTATGAAAAATAAATCTTAATTTCAAACGGTCGTATATTTGAATTAATTACGAACTGAGCAGCAACAGTCACACTGCAAGTTCTCCAAAGTTTTAAGAACTAACGGTGACCTGTTACTGAAGTCACCCAGTGACTAATAACCCGATGAGATATCCAGAAATGAATTAAGGCTGCCCGGGAACAATTAATAGCGAGAGAAAGAGGACAAACTAAATGTATAAAGAAGGAAGCTTCATCTAAAATGATGAAATTGCCCCTCGTAAGGCCCGGCGTTCGGTACAAGAACAGACGCTCAAAAAATGCAGTCAATTCTTCAATTACTTTGCTGCCATTCTTTGCAAAGTCCATGCTTGTCTTTCTTTTTCTCTGCTAAACCGAAATCGAACACAAATACCGCGGTAGTTTTGTTTTATTGAGTCCCCTGTGGCTCTTGTACAGGCAGTGCAGATTGGGGTTAAAATTCTAATCGCATTATTTCAACGGATCCTGCTCGATGTAGATCACATTCAACAACAACAATAAAAACTTGTATTATGGAGCACCCTCAACTTTGTAAAACGTCCCAAGGTGATTCACAGGAGCGTTATAAGCAAATACATTTGACACCAAGCCACTAAAGAACAAATTATGGTGGATGACCAATAGATTGGTTAAAGAGATAGGTTTTATGGAGCGTCTTAAAGGAGGAAAGAGATGTAGAAAGGCGGAGAGGTTTTTGGAGGGAGTTTCAGAGCTCAGGGCTCAGGCAGCTGAATGCACGGCCACTAATGGTTGAGCAGTTATAATCAGGGATGCTCAAGAGGGCAGAATTTGAGGAGCGCAGACATCTCGGGTGGTTGTGATACTGAAAGGGATTCCAGAGATAGGGAGGGGCGAGGCCATGGAGTGATTTGTAAACAAGGATGAGAATTTTGAAATCGAGGTGTTGCTTAACCAGGAGCCAATGCAGGTTTGAGAGCACAGGGGCGATGGTTGAGCGGGGCTTGATGTGAGTTTGGACATGGCTGCCAAGTTTTAGATGACCTAAAGTTTCTTTAAGGTAGAATGTAGGAGACTATCCATGAGTGCTCTGGAGCAGTCAAGTCTAGAAGTAACAAAGGCACGGAGGAGGGTTTCAGCAGCAGATGAGCTGAGGCAGGGGCGGAGGGGGGCAATGTTATTGAGGTGGAAATAGGCGGTTTTAGTTATGCTGTGACTGTGGTGGGAAGCTCATTTCAGGGTCAAATATGACACCTAGGTTACGAACAGTCTGGGTCAAATAGAAGCTAGAGAGAGTGATGGAGTTGGCAGCTAGGGAACGCTGTTTGTGGTGGGGACCAAAGACAATAGCTTGGGTATTCACAATATTTAATTTGGAGAAAAGGTCTGCTCATCTGATACTGGATGTCGGTCAAGCAGTCTGACAATTTAGAGACCATGGAGTGGTGGAGAGAAGTGGTAGAGAGGTCGAGCTAGGTTTCATCAGTATACATGTGAAAGCTGTAGCTATATTTGCAGATGATGTCGCCAAGGGGAAGCACATGGTTGGGGAATAGGAGGGCGCAAAGGATAGATCCTTGAGGGACACCAGAGGTACTAATGCGGAAGTGGGCAGCGAAGCCATTGCAGATGATTTTCTGGCTATGGTTAGATAGAGAAGAATGGAAGCAGGCGAGGGCAGCCCCACCCAGCTGGCCAATGGTGGCGAGGCATTGGAGGAGGATGGAATGGTCAGCCTTGTCAAAGGCTGCGGACAGGTAGAGCAGGACTTTCATAGTCACACAGGATGTCATTTGTGACCTTAATGAGAGCCGTTTCGGTACTGCAGCAGGGGCACAAACCAGATTGAAAGAATTCAAACATTGAGTTTCGGAAAGGTGGGCACGGATTTCCGAGGCGACTATAAGTTCAAGGACTTTGGAGAGGAAAGGGAGGTTGGAGATGCGGCGGTAATTAGCAAGCACAGTAGGGTCACGGGTTGTTTTTCTGAGGAGAGGGGCGATGACGGTAGATTTGACGGAGCAGCACCTGAGGAGAGAGAACCGCTTACAATGTCGGCTGGCATGGGAGCCAGAAAAGAAAGTTGGGTGGTCAGTAGGTTGATAGGAATAGATTCAAGGGAGCATGAAGTGTGTCCCATGGACAAGCTGAGCGTGGAGAGATCAAGTGGGAAGATAAGAGTGAAACTCGAGAAATATGCGAGTTGAGAGCGAGGGCAGGGAGGAACCTCAGAGGAATTTGTTTTTCCCCGTGGGCTAAGGGAAGGAAGAATAGAGTGCATCAGAGTCTGGAGTGTAAATTAACTCAAAGTGCAGAATATGATTCAAAGCTGCACCTTCTGCCGACTGAAGCTACAAAGACTGAGAGAAACAAAACGGAGTCACCGACCGAAAAATATCAGCACAAAATACCGAGCAGGTGGAAAGATATTAAAAACATGTCTCAATATCTCGCTAAACTCTACATGACTTTGTATAACAGTACGGGGCATATGGCAGGAGACTGAGAAAGTGTAATATTACATGACTCTGTGCATAAAATGTCTGAAATATAAAACCAAATTTGAGATATAAGAATCATTGCTTTGAATTTAACCTCCAATTGAACAATAACACTCACGCCAAAGATTAGGACATTTTAGTAAAATCATTATTTGGAGAGTGTATTCAAGAACAATTGTACTATTGATTAACGCTAAGTGAAGCAATATTGGTTCCACCACTAGTTAATATTTTAACATACAATATTCATGCACTTTATCCAAGATTCTAGTGCTGAACAAACTGCTTTAATTAATACAGTTCACTCTGTCACACGGGAGTCAGACAGTACTTCTAGTGAGAAATATATGTGACAGAAATGTGTGTGGGAGTTCAGTCGGCAGGAGGTGCGGCTTTCACTGGTGTTCTACACTCAGTGAGTTAACTTACACCCCAGACTCCGATACAATCTATTCTAACTGTGACCGAGCTTTGCGTCCAGCTCAGTTCAAATAACCCGATTCGATTTTCAACTCCAGTCTGCTCTGTCTGTACAAAAGCCGCAGGTGTAAGGCGATTGACAAACTCGTCTCTATATCTCAACAAACTCTACTTGACACTACTAAAATCAAGCAAACTGAATTTACTTTCCTCATCACCTCAATATGTTCAGTCGTAACAATCAATAATTATATTCATGAGGTATATGTTATTTTAATAATATCCATAGGTGAACAGATACTTTCAGTGTGCAATTACTCACAGTTCAGAAGCTGCAGCAGAAACAGGGTCAGGAAAGACTGAGGCATCGCCTGGGGGCCGTTTACAGTGATGGGTTCTGATCATTCACCAACCGCTGTTCACCGATACCCAGCAATCCATCCAGCACCTTCCGACACGATGTCGGAGTTAATTCGGCAACAACAGTTTGTACAGAAACAAGTTTTTCCTTTCAAATAACCAACAGATGTTGACAGGTGTGAACCGTGAATTACAGTGTGGTAAAATACATCAGTGACAATGAAGCTGCCCATAGATTGATCCAATGAGCACAGGTTCCACCCAACGCCTCCTGCTGAGAGACCAATGACCATTGCAAGTTTGAAAAGGAAATGCGTCACCGACCCGGTACCGGATCATAGAATCAAAGAATTTTATAGCACAGAAGTAGGCGATTGGGTCCTTTACTCCTGTGCCGGCTCTTTGAAAGAGTTGTTCAGTTTAGTCTGACATCGGCAGCTTTTTCCTCATAACACTGAAAATTAGTCCTCTTCCAATACATGTTCAAGTGCCTTTTAAAATTTCCCATAGATTCTGATAGCAACACATCCCTGTAGGTCTTTTGCCAACTATAGTAAACCTCTGACCCCTGGTTATCGACCTGCTTGCCAGCAGATATAGTTTCTCCTTGCTTCCTCCATCAAAGCTCGTCATAATTTTAATTAGCTCTATTAGATTTCGGCTTAACATTCCCTGCTCTAAGGAGATCAATCCCAGCTACTCCAATATATTCACATAACTGAAGTCCCTCATCCCTGGTAATCCTCATCTCTAACCTCGCAAGGGATTTACATCCATCCTAAAGTGTGGGGCCCAGAATTGTACACAATACTCCAGCTGAGGCGCATCCAGAGATATTAAAATGTTTAGGTTGATATTCTTGTTTTTGTATTCACTGCCCTTATTTACAAAGCCAAGTATCCCATACACTTTATTATCCACCTTCTCAACTTGCCCTATCGCCTTCAAAGATTTGTGAATATGCACCACAGTTGCCTCTTTTCTTGCAGCACCCTCAATATATTACTATTTAAATTATACTGTTTCTCCATGTTGTTTCTCCCAAAGTGCATAATTTCACATTTAACCACATTAAATTACAACTGCCAGGTGACTGCCCATTGTATCAGTATATCTCTGCCCTCGTGAACTCTGCTACTGCCATGCTCACTACTTAACACACTGCCAAATTTGTATCACCCGCAAACTTCGAAATTGTACTCCCAATAAGCAAGTCCAGTTCATTTATACCTAACTAAAAAAGCAATGGTCCTAATATCGACCACTAGAGTTCCGCAGTGAATAATTCCAACCAGTCAGAAAAAAATGCGTTCACCACAACTCATTGCCTATTATCGTTTAGCCAATTTTGTACGCAAGTTACTCTCGTCCATTTATTATTATGTACTTCTATTTTCCGAATAAATCTGTTGTGAGCTACGTTATGAAATGCCTTTTGAAATTCTATATGTACAATATGTATTGCACATATGCACAACATGTGTTGCAAACCATCATCAACCCTCACTGTTACTATATTAATTAACGCCATCAAGTTAGTCATATAAGATTTACCTTTAACAGTCCATTTGTCTGTCCGGCTGTCCGATTTTAAAGCATGCTTCATCAAGTGAAAATTAATGTTGTGCTTGACAATGATCTCTAGTAGTTTTCCAAGACACCAGTGAAGTTCGACAGACTGGCCTGCAATTACTAAGCTTATCCCTTTCCCGTTTTCAGAACAGGGATTGGCAATCGGCCAATCCGCTGACAGCACTGCGCTACCCTCGGATACTGTGGGATTATGGTCAGAATTTCTGCTATTTCTCTCCTAGCTTCCCTCAGCAATCTGGGTTACATCCCATCTGGACTGGTAACTTGTTAACTTTGACTGATACCAACCTATTTAGCAACTCCTTTATTTTTTTTAATCCTATGCAATATATCTACTCTCTCTCTCTCTCTCTCCTCTACTCCAAAATTGAATTCATCCTCTTTTGTGAAGACAGATGCAAATGCTCATTCAGCTGTTCAGTCATGTCCACTGCCTCCGCAAGAATGTTTCCCTTATTGTTCCTAATCGGCCACACCGTTCCTTCAACAATTATTTACTTTTTACAGGTTAATAAAATATTTTTGGTTTCTATATTGAAATAATTATTTGTAACACATTTTGTATAAATATCACCATTGCTATTCACGCAATAGCTTTGCCTTGATTCCTTACACGCAATAAAGCTGGAGCTGAATATTAGCGATCGACCCATGAATGCTTCCAGTGGTTCCCCAGGAACTTCGTCTATAAAGATCCCGTTCTTTGATTTAGTCAATTTAACAGTGTCTCCGAAAGTCCCGCACCCTGGACTATGCAGGGGTAGAGAGCCGATCCACGGACAATTAGCCTTTAGTTGGCGGCTTCTTTGAGTGGGTCTGATCCTCCATCGCCTCGCCATTCCTTACCTCTGTGGTCGCCATAATCTGTACACTAAGCTTTCCATCTTTAAGATGCTCCTTAAAAACCATATACAGTAGACATCTCAAATCGCTGGAGAAATACCAGCAACGATGTCTCTGCAAGATCCTGCAAATCCCCTAGGAGGATACATACACCAACATTAGAGTCCTCGATCAGACCAACATCCCCAGCATTGAAACACTGACCACACTCAACCAGCTCGGCTGGGCGGGCCACATTGTTCGCACGCCCGACACAAGACTGACAAAGCAAGTGCTTTACTCGGAACTCCTACACTGCAAATGAGCCCAAGATGGGCAGAGGAAACATATCAAGGACACCCACAAAGTTTCCTTGATGACATACAACTTCCCCAACGACACCTGGGAGTCCCTAGCCAAGGGCCCCCTAAGTGGAGGAAGTGCATCCGCGAGGGTGCTGAGCACTTCGACTCTCATTGCTGAGAGGATGCAGAAACCAAGCGGAAGGAGCGTGCGGCAAATCAGTCCCATGCACCCTTTCCTTAAATGACTGTCTGTCCCATCTGTGACAGAGACTGTAATTCCCGTATTGGACTGTTCAGTCACCTAAGGGCCCACTTTCAGAGTGGAAGCAAGTGTTCCTCGATTTCGAGGGACTGCCGATGATGATGATGATGATAAAGCCTACCTCTTGGACCAAGCTCCTGGTCATCAGTCCTAACATCTCCTTATGAGGCTCGTTGTCACTATTTTCGGACAAAACTCCTTTGAAGCGCTTTGGAACGTTTTATTACATTAAAGGCGGTATATAAATTAAGTTGTTGGTGGTGAAAAAGGAGAAACTAACGAAACTGTAGCTCAGATCCACTTGTATTTCTCGATGTCACATCTGATACTTTCTGCCTCTATTGTAAAATATCCAGAAAAGAACGACCGGATATACTGTCATAGGGTGAATGAAACTCACTTCCACCAAACTGTTCAATCTCCCCAATATGAAGAAAAGCGGTGCAAGAGCCTTCAGCCCCAGTGACCCTTTCGAATAACTATTAAATGTAACGTGATATTTAGGGAAAGGGAACATATTGAGGGAGAATAAAACAAGAATTCTGGTTCCTCATATTTTTCTACAAACTGTAACAGTTAAAGACACCAACAGACTCATATAGAGCCGGACATTGCAGCGTCGGAGTCAGTGACACAGAGCCGAATGTGGGAAGGTCGACTGAGAGAACAATGGTTCCAATAAACCAGTGTCAAGAAGCAAATACAGGGCCGGATATGGCTTCCAAACGCTCTGCCCGAGAGACAAACTTTATTCGTCTCTCTTTTGCCCAAAATTCGCCTCATAATTTGGTTGTGGGTCTTACACATGGCGCAGAGGGACCGCTTCCACTGCATGTCTAGGGGTTTAGAACCATGAAGGAGAATGAAATAGGGGGGAGTCTTTCCATTGCATGTCTCGGCATTCAGAACTACGCAGTAGAAGATGCAGTACACTTGTACGATTCTGCCATTTACCTGATGCATTCCTTCATCCCATTCACTCTGCCCATCAATTTATTTTTCTAATACATGTTTTCCTTTCGTTATCCATCTGCAATATGCCGGGTAGTGAGCATGAAGAGAAAGCCCATCAAATGACTTGAACTGTCTTTGTCCGTTTTACCTTTCATTGAAATCGGGCTCTACCGGTTGTGTGCCTCTATCCTGATCGTATTAATGCCTCTTGCATTTTATCTCTCGGATCTCTCTGCCTGCTGGAGAATCCTTGTCTCTGTCTGTCTATTATTGTATTATGGTCTCTCTCTCTCTCTCTCTTTCGATCTCTCTCTGCATCCTTTGATTGAGAAACACGTATTCCAATCATTGTCATCCTCTCTCTCTCTCTTATAACCTCTGATTAGGGTACAGGTGTGCCATGTGCTCCAGTTCATTACTTTCACTTTCCTCTGCTTCTCTCTCTATCTCTCAGTCCCTCTCGCTGTATCTGCTTTGCAACTCTCTCAAAATAGTTCTCTGTGTCTTCTCCCTAACTCTCCCTCTCCATCCCTTTGATTCTTGTACATGGCTACCTCATGCTGCAATTCATTGCTTTTAGCCCCTTCTTCTCTGTCTGTGTCTCTGTGTGTGTTTCTCTCTATGTCTCCACATCTCGCTGTCTCTGACTGTTTCACTCTCACTCTTTCTGTGTTTCCATCCCTATAATTAAAGTACTGATATCCTACATGCTCTAAACCCATCATTTCACTCCCCTCCAACCTGTTGCACAGGAACATAATGTCATTCAGCCCCTCGAGCCTGTTACACAGTAACAAGAGGAAGTCATTCAGCGCCTCAAAACTGTCGCATAGGAACAGGATGTCTTTCAGCAACTCGAGCCTGATACAGAGGAACAGGTGGTGGCTAGTATTTAGGAACAAGAGGAGGACATGCAGACCTTCGAGTCTGTGACCTAGGAAGTGGAGCAGAACAACTAGCCCTTCGGATTGTTGCATATGAACAGGCGGTGGTGCATTCACACCTCCGAACCTATTGTATAGGAACAGGAGTAGGTCTATTCAGCCCTCCATCCCATTATATGGAAAAAGGATGAGCCCAATCAGCTGCCTCGAGCCTGTTACAAAGGAGCAATCTGAGGTCATTCAGCCATCGAACTGGTGATAGGAGGCCATTCAGAATCTCGAGCCATTTACATAGAAATAGGACGAGGTCATTCAGCCACTCGAGCCTGTTACATATGAACAAGCCGAGGCCATTAAGCCTCTGGAGCGAGATGTTTATGAGCAGGAGACTGTTACATAGAAATATCAGGATGTCAAACAGGCGCCTTGAGCCTGTTCCATAGGAAACAGGAGTAGGCCATTCACCTCCTCGAGTCTGTTGCGAAGGAAGGGATGGAGACTGTTGCATAGGAAAAAGAGATGGCCATTAAGCCTCTTGAACCTGTTGTAAAGAAGGCTAAATAAAACATTCAGCTCCTTGCTGGTGTTGCACAGGTACATGATTAGGCAATTCAGCACCTAGAGCCTGTGACACAGGAAGAGGAACGGACCATTCAGCCCTTCGGTCTGCTGCATGTGAATATGAGGAGGCCCTTTCAGCCCCTAGAGCCTGCTGCATCTGAACATGATTAAGCCAGTCAGCACCAAGAGTCTGTTGCAGAGGAACAGGAGCATGCCTTTTAAATCCTTGAGTCTGTTACATAGGAATAGAAACAGGCTTTTCAGCCTCGCAAGGCTATTCCACAACAAAAGCGCTTGCCAATTCCTCCCTTTGAGACATTTACAGAGGAAAATGAGATGACCAATCAGCCCGTCGATCCTTTTGCATAGGAACAGAAGGTGTCCATTCAACCACTTGAGCGTGTTACATAAGAACAAGAGGATACCAGTCAGAATCTTAAGCCTGTAGAGCCATTTGTAAATGATCAGGAGGCTGTTACATATAAACAGGAGGATGCGAATCAGGCGCGTTAAGTCTGTTACATAGGAAACAGGAGGTGCCCTTTCAGCCCCTCGAGTCTGTTATGTGGGAATAGAAAGATGCCATTCAGACCCTTGAGACTGTTACAAAGGAACCGGAGGAGGCCATAATTCCCTCGAGTTACTTGCATATGAACAGAAGTTGGCCCATTCAATCACTCGACCATATTAAATATTAAATAGAAACAGGAGGAGGCCATTGAGATGCTCAAGCGTGTTACATAGGAACATGAGGGGCCCAGTCACCCAATCGAGCCTGTTGCACCGAAAAATAGGAGGCCCTCGAACCTGTTGCAAAAGAACGTGATTATGCCTTTCAATCCTTCAAGCCGGTTACATAGGAAATTGAGGAGACCATTCAGCTCCTTGGGTCTGTTCGATAGGCACAGGAGTATTACCATTACGCTCAATTCAGCATGTTACATACGAGCTAGGTGAGATCCATTCTGCCCCCTTAAGTCTGATACAAAGGAACAGCAGGAAATAATGCAGCTACTGAGGGAGCGCTCCACTGAGAGAGGGTCAGTCCTGAGAGAGTTGTTCCAAGTTTTGGAGGTGCCTTCTCTCAGATGTGATATAAACAGTTGCCCCATCTTCCCTCTCAGGTAGATATAAAAGTTCCCAAAGCTACTATTGGAAGTAGAGCAGGGCAGTTCTTACTGGTGTTTTAGGACAAATATTTTTCCCTGATCATTGGCACATTGCTGTTTGTGGGAGCTTGCTGTGTACAAATTAGCTGTTGCATGTTCTATATTGCCACATGTCTCCACTTCAAAAAGTGTTTCATTGGCTGCCAAGCGCTTTGAGACATCCTAAGGTCGTGCAAGGCGCAAAAAGGCAAGTATTTCTTTGCTTTTCTTTCTTAAAGCCTTCTAACTCACTGCAGAGCACATATAATCCCACACAGAATCAAATTATTACACGAAGAATTTATCTCCAAGCAGTTTTGACATCTCCAGAGCTGTCGGACAAGGGGTGACGCCTCATTAACTCCTTTCTCTTTCAGAGCTTGGAAGTTGACGAATTACCTGGGATCAGAAAATCTTACTTTTCCTTCCACTTCTCCAAGGTAATATCACCTTCAGCTTTGATAGATTAATGGTTAATAGTCTTAGCAGAAGATCATTCTTATTGTTCTATGATTAGGGACCAACTTCAGCAGTGACCCAGTGTACTATCTCGCACCAAATCTGGTTCACACCTCACCCCTGTGCAATGGTCCATGGTCTGGCAAAAGCTCAAATTAAAAATACACGTCTTCGTGTTCAAATCCCTCTGTAGCCTCGCCTACCTCCCAGCAACCTCCTCCAGCTCTAAAAACCTCCCAGATCTCTGCGTTTGCAATAAAAACATTCAGCATTTAAGTGTTTAGTATATAAATCAAATATTATAGAAATATTCAGCTTGGTTGTTGATCCCACAGTTAGGGATTGAAAACAGATAGTTTGTTATTTATTTCTGTAAGTTTCTCGGCAGTGGAAAAATAAGAGATATGGAATTGCACTCGACTGAGATCCTGGGAATACTAGCTACAATATTTATTGTCGCTGTCATTATCACTATCACTGGGGTTTGTGTCTCGGAGCGAAGAACAGTTAAAGGAAGCCGAGAGTTTGTTGATAGTTGTAAGGATGTGGGCTGTGAAGGTTTCTTTGATTAGGCATTGCAAAAGTTAAATGGCAACACTATTGCAAGTATTTCTCTACCTGATGTAAAACCACCAAAGTTGGACATCACTTGCTCAAGAAATTAGAATTGATAAAATAAATTGACACGAGTTTCAAGCTCTCAAGAAGGGAAATTCTACTTGATGTTGAAGGGGCTAATCAACTTTTCATCAAAACAAACTGTGTGAAAGCAGTCTAGGTGGTCCTGCCACAGTTTGGGGGAAATAAGCCCGAATGTTGACAAAATCTATCAGGCTCACAATACTGATGTTTGGCTTCATATTTAAGTGATCAAATGGATTCGGGCACAATATCATTTTGAAGACCCATGCGATGTTATGGGGGCTCCCAATGTCATGCACAATAGAAATATTGGAGGCTTGATAAGTCTCGGACTGTCAGTTACAGGGCAATTTCTGAGTTGGCCTCCATTCAAATCAAACAGCTCTTCGGTTCAAGGCAATTGGCAGTGGTTCACAGGATGCCAATAAACTGCAGAGTTCACTGATAAAAATATTTATTTCCAGCGTCTGGACATCATCTAGACATGTACTTTTTTGGATCCGGCACTGAGAATTGTGCAATTGGTACATTTCCAGGCCAATGCAACTGTCCTGATCTGAAGCAAAAAAAAAAGGAAACCGTATCAATAGGATTTTGTCTGGCCAAACTATGCTGATCTGGCTCCAAAAGAAACCCAGGACCATAATGTGAACAAATTAATCCGGTACACGGCCGTCCAGTACCACCCACACAATTGGCCAATCAATTGCAAGAGTTTGTACAGGGTCAAAGGTCTTCAGGACGCAAATAGTGAGTCAGTGGAATATTGTACTGACATTAGTGTGCATGGCTTTCTAACATCCTCTGCGCTGGTCAATAATCTTGACACAAGGTGACAGTTGGTGCATTGATTTGCTGTTGTGGGTACAGAATGATTCCCAAATTGTGAAAAGGCGAAACTGGATCAGAGGCATTGATTGGGTGGGCCAAATACTTCATTGCATCCTCTTCAGATTCCAGACAACGAGAAGAAACAAATGTTAGAAGAGAATAAACAGCAGAAATACGTTGATAATGGTGACGTTCATGTTCTGAATGCTTCATTTGCTCAGTCCCACACCTACCGTAGCAATATCCCGCAGTACGAGTATGTTAGATTCTTGCTACAGAAAAAGACTTTTCAACCCAAAAGGTCCATGCCGGCGTTTATGCTCCACACGAGCCTCCTCCCATCGTTCTTCATCTAACCCTATCAGCATAAACTTCTATTCCTTTCTCCCTCATGTGCTTTGGAGAGGGTAAAGAAGAGATTTACTAGAATGGTTCTAGGGTTGAGGCATTACAGTTATACGGATAGACTGGAGAGGCTGGGATTGTTCTCCTTACAGCTGAGAACGCTAAGTGGAGATTTGATAGAGGTTTTTAAAAGCTTGAAGGGGTTAGATAGAGCAAATAAAGTTAAACTGTTTCCAATGGCTGAAGGGTAGATAATCAGACGGCACATATTTAAGATTATTTGCAAAAGAACCAGAGGCGACTTGAGGAAAATTTTATTTACACAATGCATGTTTAGGATTTGGAATGCACAGGCTGACAGGGTGATAGATAAAGGTTTACTATGGAATTGGATAAATACATGAAGGAGAAATAATTGTAGGCATGTGGGGAAAAAGAAGGGGAGCGGGACTAACTGGAGTGCTTTTCAAAAAGGCCGCTGCAGGTTTGATGGGCCGAATGACCTCCTTCTGTGCTGTGCTCTTCTATCATTCTACAAACTCAAACTGCAGTACAAGGTACTCCCAGGAGGCTAAATGACGTTGCAAATATACAAGGCAACATTCTGGTCTGCAGTTTGAAGGTAGCTGGTTGAGGCTCTATTCATTTATCCATCCATGTATTCTCCAGTGAGGTTTCCAACTTCTCACAGGGAAGTCATTGTGTACAGACACAATTCCTCGATTTTAAACCTACTCATCTCCCCCGAATCGCCCAGCAAGAATGGCACGTGAGAGGTGTTGAAATCAGGCACAGTCAACTTTCCGGCCTGAGGGCGTTATTTCCCGCCCAGCGACATCTTACCTTCACCAACTTTGAAGTCGACCAGGGCTCCCGCTACAGCCAAAGCGAGGTCCTCATTTAAACGTCATACTATCAAATAGCTGCATGCAAACCTTGGCCGAATCGTGCAACATAGAATCTGCAGTGTACAAACAGGCCATTGGGCCCAACTGGTCTGTGCCGGTATTGATGCTACCTACGAGTCTTCTTGTGAGCGTTGGGTTGGCCGCAGCTGACAACTGGTAGAGTCAGAGACCATCAGCAGCCGGGATCAGGGGTCAAAGATCAGCCGCTGCAATGACAAGTAAATTACACAGAAAATAAATGTTACCAAGTATAAAGACTGATGATTACGTCTGGATTTGTTCTCAACCACATGCAATGAGCGAGGAGGGTTGTTTGCTGTCCGCAGTGAGCAGGGAAACCTTGCAACACTTCATGAGGGACTAACATTTAGTGTGACTGAAGATGGACTATCTTCCGTTACTTGTGCCGAATATAACACATGTTAACATTTTTTAGCCCTGGCTTCCCAACCAGGCACACAGACGAAAAGTAACACTGTAAATACTTGTCTTTCAAACAAGTCGTCTATGACCTGCGACAAACGCCTTTCAGTCCAGCAAGAACAGCCAGCCTGTGTACACTTGAGATAACACATATCCACCAGCAAGTTAAAGGCTTATTTATGACTGATCCAGCCTGAAAAGTACACCCTGCAATACTCTCGTAAGAAGTCCTATCCCATTTGTATCAAGTTCCTGGACCAGTTACTGGAGGCTCTGATTAGAGTACAGCACACATTAAAACAGCAGAGAAATAAATTTATATCACTTCATTTCCTTCAGACCTTTGATCTGAATGGTTGCCCCTGAATCGACATTGTTCATTACTCCCAAGTATCTGAGCACTCATAGTTCGGACGGCCCTATAATTGGCCCAGAATATGCTGGGCAAGTAACGGTGAGTTTAATGGCTCTCACCATCCAGCAACTAGTGGCGCGGTGGAGAGACCTCGTGAATTGCGACTTACCAGCAGTGGCTGGATGATTTGTGATGCTCCGTCATCAGCAGTTTGGAGCTCCTGTGCAGGCTAGTCACCGGGTTTTGAATGGAAAAGCCGCGCATGTGCGTAAATTTGAATAGGCCACAGACTGTATAAAAGGGGCCGAGAACCCAAAACATATGAGAGAATATTGATCATCAGCATTGCAAAACCGACAGCTAATCCTCAAGCTCTTGAGTTTCAACAAAATGCTGCATTTGCGCATTAGTTTCACGTTAAATTCATGACAGAAATTTCGTGCTTGCACTTAGCACCGTAAAGGTCATTTTGGAATCATACAATGGTGACAGCAGAGAACGAAGCTATTCGGCGTGTCAAACCCGTGTCAGCTCTCTGAAAGAGCAGTTCATCGCATCCCACTCCCCGGCACTTCCCCCATAGTGCTGCAATGTATTTCCTTCAAATGCTTATCCAATTCCTTTTGGAAAGCCATCATTGATTCTGCTCCACCAAACTTTCAGGCAGTGCATTCCAGATCAAAATTATTCGCTGCATAAAAAAATGCTCCTGTCGCCATTGGACTTTCTGCCAATCAAGTTAAATCTGCATCCTCTAGTTGTCGACCCTTCAGCCAACGGGAATGGTTTATCGCTATCTACTCTTTCTAGATCCATAATGATTTTCAAATCCCGCTATCAAATCTCCTGTCAACATTCTCTGCTCAAAGGAGAACACACCCGGTTTCTCTATACTATCCACGTTACTGAAGTCCCTCGTCCCTGGAACAGTTCTCGTAAATCTTGTCTGCGCCCTTTCAAAGGCCTTCACATCATTCCTAAATTGTTGCCAAGAATTGCACAAAATACTGCAGTTGAGGGCGATCATAACTTCCTCGTTTTTTCAGCATAATCATAGGCAGTCCTTCGAAATTGAGGAAGACTTGCTTCCACTCTAAAAGTGAGTCCTCAGGTGACTGTACAATCGAATACGGGAATTACAGCCTTTGTCACAGGTGGGACAGAGAGTGGTTGAAGGAAAGGTAGAGGTGGTAGACTAGTTTTCCGTAAGCTCCTTCTGCTGTCTGCGTTTGGTTTCTGATTGCTCTCAGCGAGGTGCTCAGCACCCTCCCGGATGCTCTTCCTCCAATTAGGGCCGTCCTGGGCCAGAGATTTCCAGGTGCTGGTGCTGATGTTGCACTTTATCAAGGAGGTTTTGAGGGTGTCCTTGAAACGTTTCCACTGCCACTTCGGGTTCACTTGCCATGTAGGAGTTCCGAGTAGAGCACTTTCTTCGGGAGTCTCGAGTCGGGCATGCAGATAATGTGGCCCGCCCAATGGAGCTGGACGAGTGTGATCAGTACTTCGATGCTGGGGATGTTGGCTTGAATGAGAATGCCGATGTTGGTGCGTCTATCCTTCCAGTGGATTTGCAGGACCATGCGAAGGCAGCGCTGGTGTTGCTTCCAGATTGCATTGAAATGTCTACTTTATATGGTTGATGTCTCTGAGCCATATAGGAGGGCAGGTATCACTACTGCCCTGTAGATCGTAAGCTTGGTGCCAGATTTGATGTCCTGGTCTTCACACACTCTCTTCCTCAGGCGAACAAAGGCTGTGCTGGCACACTGGAGGCAGTTTTGGACTTCGTCGTTGATGTCTGCACTTGCTGATCGGAGGCTCTCAAAGAATGGAAAATGTTCCACATTGTCCAATGCTGCGCTGTGGATTTTGATGACCGGGGGCAGCGCCATGAGGCTGCATCACATTGCTGAAGGACCTGTTTCTTACAGATGTTTAGTGTAAGGTCCAAGCTTTCATACACCTCGGTGAAGAGGTTGACGATGCTTTGGAGTTCAGCCTCTGAATGTGCGCAGATGCGAGCTTCATCTGTATACCATACTTCGATGAGAGAGGATGGGATGAACTTGAATATAGTGTGGAGTCGATGAAGGTTGAATAGGTTCCCAATTGATCTCGGGTTTAGCTCCACTCCAGCAGGGCGCTTGTTGAGAGCAAGATGGAGCATTACAGCAAGTAAGATCGAGAACAGCATTGGTGCGATGATGCAGCCCTGCTTGACCCCAGCCCAGATGTGGATTGGATCTGTGGTGGATCCGTTGGTCAGGATCACGGTTTGCATGTCACCATGGAGCAGGCGGAAGGAAGCCAAAATGGAGTAGGACATTTCATAGTCCCTCACGGTTGACAGTGCCAAAGGCCTTTGTGAGGTCAAAGAATGACATGTACAAGGGTTGGTGCTGTTCGCGGCATTTTTCTTGTTGTTGCTGCATGGTGAAGATCCTGTCCATTGTATCCCTTAGTGGATGGAATCAGCATTGTTAATCTGGATGGAGCTCTTCAGCCACAAGGAGAAGATGGTTGAAGAAGATTCTAGCGATGATTTTACAAGTGGCCAACAGCAAGGAGATTCCTCTGTACTTGCTGCAGTTGGACTTGTCCCCCTTTATTGAAGGTGGTCACAATTACGGTATCTCTGAAATCTCCTGGCATGCTCTCCTCCTTCCAGATAAGAGAGATGAGGTTATGCATTCATGTTAATACTGCTTCTGCACCATACTTTAGTGCTTCGGTGAGGATTCCATCTGCTTCTGATGCCTTGTTGTTCTTGAGCTGACGGATGGCCTATTCTATTTCATGCAGGTCTGGGGTTTGCTGAGATGGTGGCAGGAAACATGCTGCGGGATGGAGTCGAGGACAATCGTGTCAAAGACACAGTCTCAATTAAGGAGATCTTCGATGAGATCCCGCCAGCGGGATCAGATCAAAACCATTCGCTGTATTAAAATAAAAACTCATGTCACCTTTGGACTTTCTGCCAATCAACTAAAATCTGTGTCTTTAGATCCTTTAGATCTCGACCCTTCCACCAATGGGAACGGTTTATCGCTATCTACTCTCTCTAGATCCATCGTGATTTTGGACCCCTCTAACAAGTCTTCTGTCAACATTCTCTGCTCCTAGGAGAACAACGCCAGCTTCTCTATATTTTCCACGTTACTGAAGTCCTTCATCCCTGGAACAATTCTCGTAAATCTTTCCTGCACCCTCCCTAAGGCCTCCACATCCTTCCTAAATTGGTGCCTAGAATTGGGCACAATGCTGCAAGAGGGTGAACCAGTGTTTCAAAATGGTTCATCATAACTTCCTCATTTTTATTCTATTTATGAAGCCCATATTCCCATCTGATATATAATCTGTTTCTCAACCTACCTGCCAACTTCAACGATATATTTCCCAGGTCATTCTGTTCATGCAACCGCTTTAGAATTTTACTCTTTAATTGAAATCGCCGATCCTCGTTCTTCCTAAGAAAATGTATCACTTTGCACTTTTCTGCCAAATATCCGCCCATTTCACAAGCTATCTATGTTGGGACTACAGATAAAGGGAAAATAAATGTTTTAAAACGATTAAGGAAAGAGACTGAAATAAGGACCACGTGTGTAAAATATTAGAGCTGAAGGTCAGGCTAGGGTGTGTAGCCCAAAAAAGTGTTCTTTACACAAACGCACAGAAGGAATGTATTGAAAAAAACTGCAGGCATGAATTCAAATTGGAGGGTATGACATTGTAGCCATTACTGAGACGTGGCTGAAAGACGATCAGGATTGAGAACTAAATATACCACATTATAAGCTCTACAGGCAAAATAGGGGAAACGGCAAAGGGGGTGGTGTAGTCTTATTGATTAAGGATGAAATCACTTCAATGACAAGAAAGGATAAAAAGAGGGGGAAGCAGGTTGTGGACACTTCATGGTTGAATTAAGAAACATAAAATGATTTAAGTCTATAATGTGAGTTGAGTATATGCCCCCTTGTAGCAGCTGTAAAGTGCTAGATTTTATAAATTGATTGTAGAAAATTCAGAGTGGTGTTAATGTGGAATTTTAACTGACACATAACTTTGAATAGGCATGTCAGAAAGGTAGTAAATTTCTTGACTGTTTTGGGGAAAGCTTTCTGCAGCAATATGACATGGAAGCATCAGAAGGGCACATCATATTAGAATAAGTAATGAGCAATGAGCCAGATTTAGTCAACAGCCTATTGTGCGTGAACATTTATACAATAGTGAGCATAACATGATCGAGTTCAACAGAACTTTTGAAAGGAAGAAATTCAAAACAGCTGCTAAGATTCTAGTATTTTGTTAACGCTGACATCAACGAGATGAGGCAGAGACTATCCATAATAAACTGGGCAAATCTGTTCATGGGTAAAATGACAGATCATCAGTGGGTGATGGTTCAAAAATAATTTAACATGATACAGAACCAGTTTATAGCCCTGACGGGCAAGAGCTCTACTTACCAAAAAAACAGCTATGAACGACAAAGAGGCACGGTGCAGCATAAAACTGAAAGAAAAAGCATACAAAGCTAGAACATGACCTGGAGAATGGTAAAGACACAAAGAACAATGAAGGGTCACAAAACAGATACAAAGAGCTACAAAAAGGGAGTGTGAAAAGAAACTTGCAAGGAATATCGAAATTAATATGAAGAATGTTTACAATTACATTGGGAAAAAGAGGGTTATCAGGAGCAATGTTGGCCTCTTAATAACTGAAATTGGTAATATTGTCAATGCCAATAAGTAAATGGCGGACATGCTGAAAAATTACTTTGCTTCAGTATTTTTAGGCGAAGAAAAGGAATCCATGGTGCGAAACCCAAGAAAATTGATAATGAACCAGGAACAGGTTCTCAATAAAATTAATGTCAGAAAAATAACAGTAATGAAGAAAATAATGGCACTAGAGAATGACAAATCCCCAGTCCTAGATGGTTCCAATCCCAGAATTATAAAGGAAGAAGGCGAGCACATTGCACATGTCTGAACTATAATATTACAATGTTCTATCGATTTAGGAAAGGTTCCTTTAGAATTAGAAAATTGCACATGTCACGCTACTATTTAGGAATGGCATGTGAGGAAAATCTGGGAAATTTAGATCAGTTAACATAACATCTGTTATCGGGAAATTGCTGGATTCCATAATTAAGAAAAGGGTGCCTGAACAATTTTCAGTTGATCGGAGAGAGAAAGCATGGATCTGTCAAAGGTAGATCATTCCTGACAAAGCTAATTGAATTTTGTCAAAGAGATGATTAAAAACACTGGACAGGGGAATGTCTATGGATGTTATTTATATGGACTTCCAGAAGGCATTTGATTAAGTCCCACATAAAATACAGTTGTCTCAGGTAGAAGCCATGGAATTGAAGGCAAATTATGGACCTGGTTAGAAAAGTGGCTGAGCGGCAGGAGACCGAGAGTACGGATAAGGGATAGATACTCAAATTGGCAGAACGTGACTAGTGGGGTGTCCATTTCACATTTACATAACTCAAATCAAACTGCTTTGGAAATTTCACGATAGAAATTGCAACTCCAAAGGTTAAATCGTACACTGAAACTTAATATTTTGTTAAGTACATTTTTTGCTCAGTTTTCCCCACATCAGCTTAACTTAAATTGCAATTCAAAATCTTTTTTTTTACAAAGTCTGAGTGCACAATAAATTGAAATGTACACGCTCAATACATTCACACATTCTTTAAACGTCCAGACCAATGCAAGACAACAAAAGGTTAAACGTTCTTGTTAATTTACTATAAGCTTGGTCTCCTTCCTGTGAGAAGTATGTTAAAGCAGGTTCAAAACCAGACTCTAATTAGAACCCTTGTTACCAAGATCCCGGGTTATGTCATAACCATGGAAATTGAAAATGATTGCACTAACCCTGTGCTGGCCACAGACTTTACCAGGTTCCTGACTGCATCGCAGGGAGGGTATGGGAGGTACATGATTGGATAGATCTTCCTGCAGTTCCAGTTATTGTCCTATGTCCTTGTGGGTCTGGGTCATTCTCAGTTAGAAGTGTCAGGTAAGGCATCGATCCCGACTGGTGCAAATGCGTATTCGAGTAGAAGGAACGAGGGAAGAGCCACGCCTTCTGGCCAAAGGACAGTTAGGACAGTTACACTCAAATTCACCTACTCACTAACCTTCTCACACTGAAACACAGCCATTATTTCTCAGACTCATTCTATTTCTCTCTCTGTAACACGCTCAGTGATTTGCACACTCACTCTCCTTCTCTCAGTTTCCCTACTCACACCCACACACTCTCAATTACGTTGTTCGCTGACGCTGTCACAGTGTCAGGAGACTAGAAGAGAGGGGTAGTGTGAGACTGGGGAATGTGAAAGAATGAGAGAGAGAGGATGAGAAGGGGAGCATAAGGTGGGAAAGGAGAGGGTGAATGAGAGAGAGAGAGAAAGTAGAAGGGAAAGAGATAGGCAGGAGAGCATGAAATTCTAATTCCAAAACCACGGCTGGAAATAAAACAGATCAAGAGCCACTTTGCGGGCTAGCTTCACAATGACTTGTTTGGTTTTCTAGCAGTAGCTGTGTTCGTAATTAGAATGTGTCTCTGCATGTTACTATACTGAACGTTAGCAGAAAACTTGGTGCTTGGTCGCACTCTGGCCTCTGATACGTGACTGCTGTTCCCTCTCGGTAGATATAGCGGTGGGGGTTGGGGAGAAGGAGGATATTTACTCGGCTTTTCACCCATTTTCACCTGCGACTCCTGCCAGTTTTACTGTCCCAGTAACTTCTATCGTTTTCCTATTTGCCCATTCTTCATGTTTGAGATCAGTAATTTTGAGCAATGCCAACCAAACAAACAGGGTGAAGGTGTTGGGGACACGGTAGCCGCCTCACAGCCGCGACCTCAGGTCGGTTTGGAGGGGGCGGGGCGGGACGGATTTATCCCGTCTGTCTTAGTAAAATTTTAAACACAGTCAGAAAATTCCACTTGGTCCTGTGCCTTAATAACCTCGGAAACACAGCAGGGTGATTCGCCCTGGTCCCTGTGTCTTATAAACACCGTAAACACAGCAGGACTCCAGGGACTTCTGCACATAAATATCTATGCTGAAACTCCAGTGCAATGCTGAGTAAGTGCTGCACTATCGGAGGTGCTGTCTTTCGGATGGGACTTTAAACCGAGGCACTGTCTGCCCACAGAGGGACTTAAAAGATCCCATGTCAATATTTCGAAAACGAACAGGGGGGTCATCCCCGGTCTCCTGGCCAGCATTTATCCCTCAAATCAACAAAACAACCAAAGTTTATCTGGTCATTATCTCATTGCTGTTTGTGGGAGCTTGCTTGTGCACAAATTGGCTGCCGCGTTTCCCACATTACAACAGTGACTACAATCCAAAAGTACGTCATCGGCTGCAAAGTGCTTTGAAACGTCAGGTGGTCGCTAAAGGCGCTGTATCAATGTCTTTCTTTTCAGGAAGATTCCCCGTTGTAAGAGGTGTAGGAAACATCCCTCCCCCCTCTACCTGTAGGACATGCGTAAATGGTACCTCGCTCCGAGTTTATCGAGTTCATACCCGTAGAATAAAGAACGCAAACGCCAAAGTATGTGTGAAATAAGCTTATTTTATAGAAAAACAGCACGCAACTACATGTAAGTTCACGCAGAACTGTAGTATACGTTACTTCCCTGTTTATACTTTAGCATACAGTAATATTCTCGTACTTCTATTTAAAATTAACAATAAACTACAAATAAGCTCGCACAGAAGTGTAACATACAATACTTCCCTGATTCTATCTCAGCATACAATAATATAGCTTTACTTTAAAATCAAGTGCTGATAAGCAAACACTCCGTACGTAGGAACATCAGCGAGTACTGTTTATACCCAAAAACTTGGAATCTTTCCATTTTTTATATATAGAACTAGATAAACATTTGTTTTTTTTTCGTTCCTTCTTATCAAAAGTCAGTTATTCATCGGTTTGGTCATACGCTAAAAATCTTCATTTTTTTTTCATGATGGCTAACTGGTTTGTTTTTGCTCACTGTGCGAAAGGCAACTTGCAGAGTTCAGCAGTTTCGAATTAACAGTTCTCATAAACAGCTAGTCTCTTGGCCTCGCGAAGCATGCTGGGTCACAAAATTTGACCACATTTTAAGTTTGGCCAAGTTATAGCAGAGTTGCTGCCTGTGTCTTAAGTACATTGTAAATAAGCAGGAAGATCCTCCCGCTCCCTGTGTGATACGAATATCGTTAGCACAGTCGGAAGATTTCCACGGAAATGCAAAACTGCATCATTGCAGCGCCACCACTGACAGAAGGGTGTAATTACAGAGAGATATGTTGACATTGGAATTTTCCAAAATAAATGTGGACACAAGAAATTATCTAACGGTGGAGGAATACGACCACAAAAACTAACGTTTTGGAGAAAGGGATTATGCATAAATGTGACATTTTCAATATAGATCTATCTATAATTAACAATCTGAGCTTTTTAATAAATTGTGTTGATAGATTTACCATTGTATATAACTCACATGCATCTTGCAATCTTTGACAGCATAAAAATGTGCAATAATCAAAAAGGACGATCATATCTGATATCAATGTTGAGTGGCGCACCATTTTTATTCATTATAATTTGGCCAGGCTGCACGAGAAAAAGGCAGTGCCTCAGTTGAGAGATGGCCACACAGCAGGGCTCGGCATGCCAGGTACAAAGGGAATGTTTATTTTTGGTATGCAGCAACTTTATTGTCCGCAAGTTATATGCCCTGTTGAATGACCCTCTATTCCGTTATGAATAAGTTGAGATCAAAGTTACAACAACAAGAAATTGCATTTATATAGCTAGAAAGTAAAACGACTCAAAGCACTTCACAGGAGCGTTAATCAGACAATATCACACCGAGCCACATAATTTGATATTAGGACGGGTAACTAAAAGCTTGTTCAGAGAGGTAAGTTTTAAACTGTGTCTTAAAGGAGGAGAAAGCGTGGTGGGGAAGTTTGGGGACGGAATTTGAGACCTCAGTTCCTCGGATGTTGAAGATACAGCTGCAACTGGCGGATCAAAGGAATTTGGGGCATTCAAGGCTGCAGCAAATCTAGGAGAGTTGTCAAAGCATGGCTTTGGATCCAGGTCAGAGAGTGTGGTCGAAAAAGTTGCCATCATTCACGAGGTGGAGGGATGGTGTGTTACGTGGAATGTTTAGCTCGATGAACATAAGAACATGACAACATAAGAAATAGGAGCAGGAGTAGACCATTGGGCTCAGACAGCCTGCTCTGCCATTTAATAAGAACATGGCTGATCTGATCATGGATTCAGTTACACTTCCCTGCCGGCTCCCCAAAACCATTTATTCCCTTATCGCTCAAAAATTTGTCTATTTCCGCCTTAAATGACCCACAGCTCTCCAAGGACTTACAAACCTCTGAGAAGAAATTCCTCCACGTCTCAGTTTTAAGTGGGCGGCCCGTTATTCTGAGACTATGTCCCTTAGTCTTAGATTCACCTATGAGTGTAAATATCCTCTCTGCAGCCACTTTGTCGAGTATTATCTTATCTTTTTCGATAAGATCACCTCTCATTCTTCTGAACTCCAATGAGTATAGGCTCAACCTATCTTCATAAGGCAAGCCCTTCGGAATCAACCTAGTGAACCATCTCTGAACATCCACCAATGCAAGTATATTCTTCCTTAAACACGGAGACCAAAACTGTATGCAGTACTCCAGGTGTGGCCTTACCAATACCCTGTACAGTTGTAGCAGGACTTCACTGCGTTTCTACTCCATCCCCCGTGGTAGTTTGGTCATGAAGGTTAAAACCCATGGGATACAGGGCAAAGTAACAAATTGGATCCAAAATTGGCTTGGAGGTAGGAAGCAAAGGGTAATGGTTGATGGATAGAAACATAGAAACATCGCAAATAGGTGCAGCAGTAGGCCAATCGGCCCTTCGAGCCTCCACCACCATTCAATAAGATCATGGCTGATCATTCCCTCAATATCCCTTTCCTGCTTTCTCTCCATACCCCTTGATCACCTTAGCAGTAAGGGCCATATCTAACTCCCTCTTGAATATATCCAATGAACTGGCACCAACAACTCTCTGCGGCAGGGAATGCCACAGGTTAACAACTCTCTGAGTGAAGAAGTTTCTCCTCATCTCATTCCTAAATGGCCTACCCCTTATCCTAAGACTATGTCCCCTGGTTCTGGACTTCCCCAACATCGGGAACATTCATCCCACATCTAACGTGTCCAGTCCCGTCAGAATCTTACACGTTTCTATGAGATCCCCCCTCATTCTTTTAAACTCCAGTGAATAAAGGCCCAGTTAATCCAGTCTCTCCTTATATGACAATCCAGCCATTAGTCTGGTGAACCTTCGCTGCACTTCCTCCATAACAAGAAAGTCCTTCCTCTAATTAGGAGACCAAAACTGAACACAATATTTCAGGTGAGGCCTCACTAAGGCCCTGTACAACTGCAGTAAGCCCTCCCTGCTCCTATACTCAAATCGCCTCTCTATGAAGGCCAACATACCATTTGCCTTCTTCACCGCCTGCTGTACCTGCATGCCAACCTTCAATGACTGATGAACCATGACACCCTGGTCTCGTTGCACCTCCCTTTTCCTAATCTGCCACCATTCAGATAATATTCTCACCACTCACCTTAACCTGTCCAATTCACCCTGCAGCCACGTAGCCTCCCCCTCACAGCTCACACCGCCACCAAGTTTAGCATCATCTGCAAACGTGGAGATATTACACTCAATTCCTTCATCCAAATCGTTAATGTATATTGTAAAGAGCTGGGGTCCCAGCACTGAGCCGTGCAGCACACCACTAGTCACTGCCTGCCATTTTATAAAGGACCCGTTTATCCCGACTCTCTGCTTCCTGTCTACCAACCAGTTATAGTATAGTGACTGGAAGGCTATTTCCAGTGGGGTTCCGCAGGGCTCAGTACTGGGTCCTTTGCTTTTGTGGTACATATCAACGATTTATATTTGAATATAGGCAGTATGGTTAAGAAGTTTGCAGACAACATTAAAATTGGCTGATAATGAAGAGGAATATCATGGGCTGCAGGAGAATATCAATCTACTGGTCAGGTGGCAGATGGAATTTAATTCAGAGACGTGTGAGGTGATGCACTTTGGGAGGGCTAATAAGGAAAGGGTATACACATTAGGCAGTAGGCCACTTAATAGTGTAGATGAACAAAGGGACCTTGGAGTGCTCGTCCACAGATCCCTGAAGGTAGCAGGCCAGATGGAGAAAGCTGTTAAGAAGGCATAGGGAATGCTTGCCTTCATTGGCCGAGGCATAGAATATAAGAGCAGGGAGGTTATGCTTAAATTCTGTAATACTTTGGTTAGGCCACAGCTGGAGTACTGTGTACAGTTCTGGTTGCTGTATTATAGGAATGACATGATTGCACTGGAGAGGGTGCGGAGGAGATTTATTGGATGTTGCCTGGAATGGAGAATCTTAGTTATGAGGACAGATTGGATAGTCCTTGTTTGTTCTCATTATAACAGAGGCGGTTGAAAGTAGACCACATTAAGGTGTACAAAATATTGAGGGGCCTGGATATAGTGGAAAGTAAGGGCCTATTTCCATTGGTCGAGGGGTCTATACTGAGGGGGTATAGTATTAACGTGGTTGTTGGAAGGTTTAGAGGAGATTTGAGAGGGGAGGGGTGCTTCTCTATGCAGAGGATTGTGGGGATCTGGAACTCGTTGCCGAGAATAGTGGTGGATGCAGAAAACCTCACCACTTTTAAGAGATGGTTGGATGGGCACTTAAGTGCAGTAACCTGCAGGGTTACGGACCTAGTGCTGGTAATTGGGATGATCTTTTGTTTGATGGTGTAGATATAATGGTAAGTACTGCAGGGAATAGAATACGGCCAGGGTGATCTCCTGGACTAGTTTCGATCACCTGGATGGGTCGGAGAGGAATTTTCCCAGATTCTTTCTCCCTAAATTGGCCTGGTTTTATCTGGTTTTTGCCTCTCCCAGGATATCATATGGCTCCTGTTGGGGTGGAGTGTGGATTATTTCAGTATATGGGATGTCGCAGTTGTGTCAGGTGGACTGGGTGCTCTTTTCCTTTCTGTCATTGTTCATCAGTTTATATGTAAACTTTAGGGCTGCTGACCAAGGACTGTGTGGCTCTTTGTCAGTCGGCGCGGCCGAAATGGCCTTCTTCTGCACTGTAAAACGTTCTATATTTCTAAAATTCCATTTGCCTTCCTGATTACTGCTGTTCCTGCATATTAACTTTTTGTGTTTCATGTACAAGGACACCCAGGTTCCTCTGTACTGCAGCACGTTGCAATGTTTCTGCACTTAAATTATAAATTGCTTTAATATTTTTTCTGCCAAAGTGGATAACCTCACATTTTAGCACATTATGCACCATCTGCCAAATTTTGCTCACTCACCTCTCTGTCTATATCACGTTGCAGATTGGTTGTGTCCTCCTCACAAATTGCTTTCCTACGCATCTTTGTATCATTAGCACAATAAGGTGCAACATTACACTCGCTCCCTTCAGCCAAGTAATTAATATTGATTGTAAGTATTTGAGGCCCCAGCACCAATCGCTGCGCCACCCCACTAGTTACTGTTTCTCAACCGGAAAATGACCCATTTATCCCGATGCTCTACTTTCTGTTAGTTAGCTAATCATCTATCCATGCTAATATATTACGTCCAACCCGGTGAACTTTTATCTTGTGCAATAACGTTTTATGTTGCACCTTATTGAATGCCTAATGGAAATCCAAAAACACCACCTCCACTGGTTCCCCGTTAAGCACTTTTCTCGTTACATCCTCAAAGAACTCCAGCAAATTTGACAAATATGTTTGCCCTTTCATAAGGCTATGCTGACTCTGCTTGATTGAGTTATGATTTTCCACATGTACTGCTACTGCTTCCTTTATAATGGACTCCAGGATTTTCCCAACGACAGATGTTAGGCTAACTGATCTATAGTTTCCTGCTTTCTGTCAGCCTCATACTTTAAATAGGGGGTGTTACATTTGCGGTTTTCCAATCCGCTTGGACCTGCCCAGAATCCAGGGAATTTTGGTAGATTACAACCATTGCATCCAATATCACTGCAGCCACTTCTTTTAAGACCCCAGGTTGTAAGCCATCAGGTCCAGGAGACATTCCGCCTTTAGTCCCATTATTTTACCAAGTACTACTTCTTTAGTGATAGTGATTATCTTAATTTCCTCCCTCCCTATATCCACTTGATTATACATTATTGGGATGTTTTTAGTGTCTTCTTCAGTGATGACCGATACAAAGTATTTGTTCAATGTCTCTGCCATTTCCCCGTTCTCCATTATTAATTCCCCAGCCTCATCCTTTAGGCGAAAAACATTTACTTTAGTCACTCTTTTCCTTTTTATGTACCTGTAGAAACGCATATCATCTGCTTTTATATTTCGTGCTAGTTTACTTTCATAATATAACATCCCTTTCTTTCTTATTTTTTTAGTCGTTCTTTGCTGGCTTATAAAGGTTTCCAAATGCTCTAGCCTCCCATTAGATTTGGCCACATTGTATGCCCTTGTATTCAATTTGATACCATCCTTTATTACTTTAGTTAACCACTGATAGTTATTCCTGTCTTAAAGTCTTCCCTTCTCATTGGGATAAATTTAGCTTGCGAGTTATGAAATATCACCTGAAATGTCTGCCACTGCTCATCAACTGTCCTATATTTTATTCCATTTTCGCAGTCCACTTTAGCAAACTCTTCCTTCATACCTTTGTAGTCTCCTTTGTTTAAGCTTAGGACACTGGTTTGAGGTCTAACTTTCTCATTCTTTAACTGAATTTCAAATTCAACCATGTTATCGTCACTCATTCCAAGAGGATCCTTTACTGGGAGATCATTTATTAATCCTGTCTTATTACACAGTACCAGATCTAAGATAGCCTGCTGCCTGGTTGGTTCTGCAATGTACTGCTCAAGAAAACTATCCCGGATACACTCGATGACCTTTTGCTCAAGGCTACCCTGGCCAATTTGCTTGGTCCAATCAATATGAAGGTTAAAATCGCCCATGATCATTGCCGTTCCTTTATTACAAGCCTCCATTATATCTTGATTTATACTTCGTCCAACAATGTAGCTACTGTTAAGGGGCCTATATACTATGCCCACCAGTGACTTTTTTCCCTTATTATTCCCAAACTGATTCAACATCTTGATCCTCTGAGCCAATATCGTTTCTCACTAACGCATTGATCGCATCCTTTATTAAGAGTGCTAACCCACCTCCTTTTCCGTCCTGTCTGTCCTTCTGAATTGTCAAATTACGGCCAACTATTACGGCCCTATAGTTGAGGCACTTCTCAGATATTTGCCGACAAATTTGCTCTTCTATTTCCCTCTAACTGTTTGAGTGTCTATAGTACACTCGCAGCCGTGTCATCGCCCCTTTTATGTTCCTGAATTCAACCAAAATGGCTTCATTTGATGATCCTTCTAACATGTCATCCCTCCTGTAATTATACCTTTTATCAATACTGCGACCCCCTCCTTTTTTTACCCCTTCACTATCCCATCTGAAAACATGTAACCCGAGTGTTGAGCTGTCATTCCTGCCCTTCTTTCAGCCATGTCTCAGTAATAGCTATAATATCATACCAGCTTTTGTCTATCTGTACTCTCAGCTCATCTGCCTTATTTCCTATATTCATTGCATTGAAGTAGATACCATTTAGATCTGCCAAACTCCCTTGTCGGTTAATTTTCTAGCCTTTGTTTCCTCTGTCTTCCAAACTCATTTTATAATTTTCTGCTTTCAAATTTCAGCTTTGCTTCTCTCTTCCTGAATGCATTCGCAGGTTCCCGCCCCCCTGTTAAGCTAGTTTAATACCTCTCCAAAAGCACTAGCACACCCCGCGCAAGGATATTGCTCCCGGCTGTGTTGAGATGCAACCCGTCCGACCTGTACAGGTGGCAATTCCCCAGAAACGGTGCCCATACCTTAGGAATCTAAAGCCCTCCCTCCTGTATGTGTCCCTCCCTCCCATTCTGTGTCTGTAAGTAACAACCCTCTCTGTGACTCCCCTATGTGGCCTCTATTTACAGACCCACTCCATCAATCACCTGTGGAGTCTCTGTGAATAAAGTCCCACTGTGTAACTCCTCCTATGCAGTCTCTGTCTGTACAGACCAAACCTGTGACTCCCCCTGTTGAGTCTCTCGGTATAGACCCACTCTGTGACTCCCCTGTCGAGTCAGTGACTGGTACAATGTAAATTCTGTCAGTTCAGATTGACCCTGTGACTCCACCTATGGAGTCTCTAATTACAGACCCACTCTGTGCCTCTCTACGTGTCATCTCTGTAACTACAGAACGACTCTGTGACTCCTGCTTTGAGTATCTGTCAGTAGAGTCGCACTCGGTAACTCTGTTGTTTAGTCTCTAAGGGCAGATCCATGCTGTGCCTCCCCCTGCGGAGTCTCCTAAGTACAGACCCACTCTGTGACAGCTCGTGTGGAGTCTGTACGTACAGTGCCACTCTGAATCCCCATATGGAGCCTCCGTCAGTTCACACCGGTCTGTGACTCCCAATTTTTGTATTTTCTATGTACAGATACACTCCGTCAATCCCTATGTGTAGTCACTGCAATTGTGGATCCACTCTGACTCCCCTGTGCAGTCTAAGTAAGTACTTTCCAACTCTGTGACTCGTCTCTGTAAACTCTGTAAGTAAGGTCCCACTCTGTGACTCGCTTGTTTAGACGCTGAAATTTCAAACCCACATATTGACTCACTCTGATGAATCACTGTTAGTACAGAACCCCTTTGCGATTCCACCTGTGGAACCTCTGTAATTACAGACCCGCTCTGTGACCCCCCCCATGGAGTCTTTGTAAGTACAGAACGATTCTGTGACTCAATCTTTGGAGTCTCTGTAACTACAGACCCACTCGGTGACTCTCACATTGGGTACTTTCTAAGGACAGACACACTCTGAAACTTCCCTTGTGTAGTCTCTGTATTTGTGGTTCCTCTCTTTGACTCCCCTTGCGGAGTGCAGACCCATTATGAAACTCCCCCTGTCGAGTCTCTGCAAGTTTAGACCCACTCTGTGACTCACTCTCCAACCACTGTCAGTAAAGAGGCCCTGTGCGAATCCACCTGTGGAGACACTGTATGTAAAGACCTACTCTGTGTCTCCCCCTGTGGAGTCTCTGTATGCACATACCCACTCTGTGTCTCTGCTAGGTATCTCTCAATACAAACCTGTTGTTTGACTCCATCTTTGCATTCTCCATGAGTACAGACCCACATTGTGTCACCCCCTGTGGAGTCTGTAATTGCAGGCCTCTCTGTGGCGTCTCTGCAGTGCAGACCGAGTCTGTCAGTCGAACAATTGAAACTCTGTAAATACAGACCCACTCTGGACTTTCTGTAAGTACAGACTCACTCTGTGAGACCACATGTGGAGCCTCTTTCAGTACAGACTCACTCTGTGATTCATGCTTTGGAGTCTCCTAAGTAGACGCCCACTCTCGTCGTGCCCTGTGAAATCTTTGTATGTACACACCCACTCTGTACATCCACTCGTGGAGTCTCTAATTACAGGCCCACTCTGTAACTCCCCATTTCCTGTGTATGTAAATGTGGCTCTATTCTGTGACTCCATTGATTAAACTCTAAGTACAGACGCTCTCTATTACGACACCTGTGGTGTCAGTAAGCACAGGGACTCTCGACGACCCCCCTGTTGAGTCACTGTAAGTACACACCCATTCTGTGACTCCCCCTGTGAAGTCACTGAGTAACGATCCACTCTGTCACCTGCTCTGTGGAGTCTATGTAATGATATACCCACTCTGTGACTTCCCCTGTGGAGTATGTCTAAGTATAACCCCACTATGTGACTCCCCCTGTGGAGCATCAGTAAGTATACCCCCACTCTGTGACTCCCCTGAGGAGTATCTGTAAGTATAACTCCAATCTGTAACCCCCACCCTCACCTCGTGGAGTATCTGTAAGTATAACCCCACTCTGTGACTCCCCCTGTGGAGTATCTGTATGTATAGTCCCACTTTGTAACGCCCCCTGTGGAGTCTCTAAGTTTAGGCCCACTCTGGGATGCACATTGTGCACACTAAATGTACAGACCCACTCAGTAAAACCCCTTGTAGAGTCTCTACGTAGATTCCGACCCTGAGACTCCCCCTGTGGCATCTATATAAGTATAATCACACACAGTGTCTCCCTTGTGGAGTTTCCGAAAGTGCAGAGCCCGCCTGAGACTCACCATAGGGAGTCTATATATAGCGATCCGCTTTGTGTCTCCCCCTGTGAAGATTCAATCAGACCCACTCTGTGACTCTGCCGGTGGAATCCCTGTCAACGCACACTCATTCTGTGATGCCTATTGAGGAGTCTGTATGTACAGACCCAATCTCTGCTCCCCCCTCCCCACTCCCCACTTCCCACTCCCCCCTCCCCTAGGAGCAGGACATTCAGTACCTCGAGCCTGTTACTTAAACACTAGTGGAAGCCATTGAGTCCCCAGAGTCTGTTACATGGGAACAAGAGGAGGCAAGACTCTTAACGAGGAACAGGAGGAGACCATTCAGGCCCTTGAGGCTGCTATATAGGAAAATAGGAGGACATTCAGCTCCAAGGGTCTATTGCATAGGAACAGGAGTAGACAATTTTTTACCGAGAGCGTGGTACATAAGAAAATTAACCGGCCATTCACCCACTCGATGTAGTTACACTGGAACAAGAGGAGGTAATTCATCTCCACAAGACTGTTACAGATGAACATGAGTAGACCATTCAGCCCCTTCAGGCCTTTAGTATAGGAACAGGAGCAGGCCATTGACATAAATGACCCTGTAAGTAGGAATAGAAGGAGGGCATCGAGGTTGATAGAAATGAAGGGGAGGAGACCATTTAGGTCTTCGAACCTGATACATAAGAACAAGAGGAGGCCCATTCAACCCTTCTAACCTATTAACTAGGAACATGCGGATGCCATTCAGCCCATCTAGCCTGTTATATAGGAAAATGAGGAGGCCATTTAATCCCTCGAGCCTGTTTTCACAACAACATGATTAGGCCATTCAACCCTTCGAGCTCGTTACAGAGAAACAAAAAGACGTGATTCAGCCCCTCCAATCTGTTACCTAAGAACAGGAGCAGACTATTAAGCCTCTAGATTCAGGTGTATTTGAAAAGGAGTAGGTCCATTCAGTCTCGCGAGTCTGTTACACATGAACAGGAGGCACCACATTCAGTCCCTCGAGTCTGTTAGTTCGGAACAGAAGTAATCCATTCAGCACTCGTGCCTGTTACATAGGAACAAGAGGAGACCATCTATCCCCTTGCTACATAGGACCGAAGGGAAAACAGTTAGACCCCCGAACCTGATGAATAGGAACACGAGGAGGATGTTCAGCCCTTTGGAACTATTGCATAGGAAACGCAGGAGATCCATTCAGCCCTTCAAGCCTCTTGCATAGGAACAGGAGGAGGGCACTCAGCTCCCTCAAACCTGTTACATAGGTACAGGAGGAAAACCATTCAGTTCATCGAGTCTTTTGCATACTCAGTCGAGGAGGCCATTCAGCCCCTCGAGCCTGTAATGTAGGAACAGGAGGCATTTGTTCAGCCCCTCGAGCCTGTAACATGGGAACAGGAGGAGTTAAGTCAGCACCTCTCACCAGTTGCATAGGAACAGGACAAGGACATTCACCCCCTCGAGACTGTTAAAAAGGAACAGGAGGAGGCTATTCAGACTCTCAAGCCTGCTACTTAGAAAAAGAAAGATACTATTCAGCCCCTAGAGGTAAATGTAAAGTTGCATAGTTGTTAGATACAGGAAGAATGTTCCCGATGTTGGGAACGTCCAGAACCAGGGGACACAGTCTTAGGATAATGGATAAGCCATTTAGGACTGAGATGAGGAGAAACTTCTTCACTCAGAGAGTTGTTGACCTGTGGAATTCCCTGCCGCAGAGAGTTGGTAATGCCAGTTCATTGGATATATTCAAGAGAGAGTTAGATATGGCCCTTATGGCTCAAGGGGTATGGAGCAAAAGCAGGAAAGGGATACTGAGGGAATGATCAGCCATGATCTTATTGAATGGAGGTGCAGGGTCAAAGGGGCGAATGTCCTTCTCCTGCACCTATTTTCTATGTTTCTATGTCTCTATATTTCGAAGGTAGAAGGCCATTCCCCACCACCAGCCCCCGACCTCGAGCCGGTGTAAGATTAGGATCCCAGGTCACACACAGATTACCCAAAGAGATTTCGGAGGCAGTTGAAAGAAGGTTCAGGAAGTTGATTCCGGAGATGAGGGGGTTGACTTATGAGGCAAGGTTAAGGAGGTTGGGCCTCTAATCATTGGAATTCAGAAGAATGAGAGGTGATCTTATCGAAACGTATAAGATTATGAGAGGGCTTGACAAGGTGGATGCAGGAGGATGTTTCCACTGAAAGGGGAAACTACAACTCGAGGACATGATCTTCGACTATGGGGCCGCCGATTTAAAACTCAGATGGGGAGGAATTTCTTCTCTGAGGGTTGTAAATCTGTGGAATTCGCTGTCACTAAAACAGCTTTAGCTAACCCCTTTGATCTGAACATCTGTTTTGTCATAAAATATATTAACCAGATATTGCACAGATGGAAATTGAAACTCCCCAAATATAATTTCACTCACTGTTCCACTGCTGGATACTGCACTTTGTGATTGTTACATTTATATTTAAATACCCCTATCTGGCTGTGAATACTGCACCATGCAGTGGTAACATTTACACACTAATGTCTCCCTCTTCTGGTGAATAGTGCACAGTACAATGGTTTCCTTTTGTACAATAATTTCTCCCTCGACTTGTGGATTCTGTACAGTGAATATTTGCATTAATAAAGCAATGTTGAATATTGCACAGTGCAATTATTATATTTATACAGTAATGTCTCGTTCCGCTGCTAAATACTGGTTTATACATCGGCTGCTGAATATTGCACAGTGCAATGGTGACATTTATTCAGTAGTGTACTCATCCTCTCCTAAATAGTGGACAGTGCATTGGTTATTTTTATATAATTTGGCCTCCTTCCACTAGTAGATCATACTCCATAAAGGTCACCAATGGCTCCAACTGATGCAATATGTGTTTTACCATCTAGGTCCTGTAATTTATCCAGTACTTTAAAATTGTTACAAAACAGGAAATGTAAAGAGCGCCAATAGAGAGAGGCAGAAAGCATCAAGTGTTCCACTAACCGTAACCTGGCAGGGTTTTCATAAATAGACCCCCTACATACAAACTGAATGGGTTCATATAAACTGACCTCAGCCATTAACCGGCCCTCTCCATAAAATGGCCCACGATTCATTAATTAAACAATTTGCCACAACTGACAAATCACACATAACAATACAAACTGATTTGGCCTGTGATTGGTTTTCTTCTCTTCTGTGTCCTGTATGCATGTCTTTTTCAGGGAGCAGCCCAAATTCTGAATGTCTCGCCACTCCCACATGTAGGAAGCTGCCTAACCTTCCGGGTATTTGCTCTTCATTCATCATGTTTCTGCTTCATGTGTGAGGTACGGCTGCATAATGTTTATATTACTGGAATACATAGAAAGATAGAAACATAGAAAATAGGTGCAGGAGTAGGCCATTCGGCCCTTCTAGCCTGCACCGCCATTCAATGAGTTCATGGCTGAACATGCAACTTCAGTACCCCATTCCTGCTTTCTCGCCATACCCCTTGATCCCCCTCGTAATAAGGACTTCATTTAACTCCTTTTTGAATATATTTAGTGAATTGGCCTCAACAACTTTCTGTGGTAGAGAATTCCACAGGTTCACCACTCTCTGGGTGAAGAAGTTTCTCCTCATCTCAGTCCTAAATGGCTTACCCCTTATCCTTAGACTGTGTTCCCTGGTTCTGGACTTCCCCAACATTGGGAACGTTCTTCCTGCATCTAACCTGTCTAAACCCGTCAGAATTTTAAACGTTTCTCTGAGGTCCCCTCTCATTCTTCTGAACTCCAGTGAATACAAGCCCAGTTGATCCAGTCTTTCTTGACAGGTCAGTCCCGCCATCCCGGGAATCAGTCTGGTGAACCTTCGCTGCACTCCCTCAATAGGAAGAATGTCCTTCCTCAGCTTAGGAGACCAAAACTGTACACAATACTCCAGGTGTGGCCTCACCAAGGCCCTGTACAACTGTAGCAACACCTCCCTGCCCCTGTACTCAAATCCCCTTGCTATGAAGGCCAACATGCCATTTGCTTTCTTAACCGCCTGCTGTACCTGCATGCCAACCTTCAATGACTGATGTACCATGACACCCAGGTCTCATTGCACCTCCCCTTTTCCTAATCTGTCACCATTCAGATAATAGTCTGTCTCTCTGTTTTTACCACCAAAGTGGATAACCTCACATTTATCCACATTATACTTCATCTGCCATGCATTTGCCCACTCACCTAACCTATGCAAGTCGCTCTGCAGCCTCATAGCATCCTCCTCGCAGCTCACACTGCCACCCAACTTAGTGTCATCCGCAAATTTGGAGATACTACATTTAATCCCCTCGTCTAAATCATTAATGTAGAGTGTAAACAGCTGGGGCCCCAGCACAGAACCTTGCGGTACCCCACTAGTCACTGCCTGCCATTCTGAAAAGTCCCCATTTACTCCTAATCCAGAGACCTGGACTACTGATCTGGAAACATGAGTCCAACTTCTACCATGCCAGCTGGGGAACTCAAATTCAGTTAATTAAATAAATCTAGAATTAAAATCCATGATCAATAATGGTGATGATGAAACTACATAAAATGCCATCTAGTTCGTTAATATCCTTGAGGGAAGGAAACTTCTCCTCCGGGTCACACGCCATCCTGACCTGGAAATACATCACCATTGCTTCATCGTCACTGAGTCAAAACCATAGAACACCCCAACAGCACTGCGGGTGTATCTCCACCACACGGTTCAAGAAGTCGGTTCACCACCATCTTCTCAGGGGTAATTAGTGATAGGCAGTAAATGACCGTGACAGGGATACCCATCTCTCAGGAAGGAATAATAAATAAACCTCTGCAGAATTAGACCGTTCAGAAGAAGGCCAGCCAAGCGAGGAGCACCAATCTGCACTGTCATCCAGTCAGAATTCAGCACGCACCAACTCAGAGATTAGCACCCCACGTGGGAATGATAGTGAGATAGAGGAATCTGTCCAGGGTAACGTTCTCTCCACAGTGAGCAGGGGCTGGCAGTGCTGGAAACTACAGCAGAGGCAGAGGTGGCCGCAGGGTGAGCCCGAGTCCAAACATTGCTGAAGACGTTGGGGAGAAAAACATTCAATACTCCAACGGATAATGGACGCATTGTACAACCTGCCAAGAAGCTGCAACTTCAAGGCTGAGACTATGGAAGAGCCCAACACAAGCATGTGGGGCGTTCTGGTGCAACATATTTGTTTTGTGTGTAGCGCGTGGTGTCCTCTCCGGAAGCTGCAGTGAGGTCTGCAATGTAAGAGCCCTAGCCACCATCAAGGGCAGATTGGACCGAAGGCCAAAGTGCTGCCATTAGGGATCTGGCATATACGGTGTCCTCCAGCCTCAAAAAGTGGAGCAGCAGCATTGACAACTTTGGCGATCCAATGGAGAAGAGTTTTGATTGGGTCACTGACGTGCTGCCGTACAACTCTCCTGCAGTTCAGTGGAAGAGCAGATGATGTGAAGCCCCATGGCAGAGAGACTGGCACTATGGCTGCTCCATACGTTGCCCTCTCTGGATGAGGGAAGTGATTCTTCACCCTTGACAGACTTTTGGCCAATGTCCACATAGGGACCACCAAGTAGGTTTGGTCGCCCGGATGCATCTGTCTGTCGCCATTCCCTCTCTCGGTCGCACTACTCGAGGGCACCAGTCGCAATATCCCCAGATCTGTTATTGCTACAACAGCAGTATTCCCCCAGCCATGCTGAAATCACTGGGGCAGCACTAGAATTAGGAAATGCAGCCTTCAGCGAGAATTAGGAACATAAGAAATAGGAGCAGGAGTAGGCCATACGGCCCCTCAAGCCTGCTCCGTCATTCAATCCGATCATGGCTGATCCAATCATGACCTCAGGTCCACCTCCCTGACCGCTCCCCATAACCCCTTATTCCCTTTTCGGTTAAGAAACTGTCTACTTTTATCTTAAATTTATTCAAAGTCCAAGATTCTACAGCTCTCTAAGCTAGTGAGTTCCACCGATCCACAACCCTCTGAGAGAAGAAATGCCTCCTCATCTCAGTTTTAAATGGGCGGCCCCTTCTTCTAAGATTTTGCCCTCTAGTTCCAGTCTCCCCTATCAGTGTAAACATCCTCTCTGCATTCACCTTGTCACGCCCCCTCATAATCTTATACGTTTTGATAAGATCACCTCTCGTTCGTCTGAATTCCAATGAGTAGAGGCCCAACCTACTCAACCTTTCCTCATAAGTCAACCCCCTCATCCCCGGAATCAACCTGGTGAACCTTCTCTGAATTGCCTCCACAGCAGCCTAGCAAGACCAGCTGCACAGCAGCCAAGCAGGGGCCCAACTGACGACTCACCAATACCAGCATCTGCACCAAGACGATCAACCAGGGCAATAACGGCTCCAGATCGACTCACCTTGTAAATAGTTATACTGTTGACTTTGGAGGGGAATGTTGTTATATATGTAAATTTGTAAATACCCTGTTCAGCCACTAGAGGGCTCGTCTGCTGGAGTCCCAAAGAATCCCATAATCCCTTGGGAACACAGTTATTTAAGGAAACCTCACAGGTTGGAGCGGCAATCTGGACACCTGTAATTATAGACTAAGGTCACACTTTACTTCGAGCTGACAGTATCCAGTCAAACGCTTTCTTCATACTTAACAGTATGCCCTTGTTTTTAATTGGATACCGTCCTTTACTTCTTTAGTTAGCCACGGAAGGCATTTTTTCTCTTACTGGAATATATTTTGCTTGAGAGTTGGGAAATATCTCCTTAAATGTACAGCACTGTTCATCAACCGTCGTACACTTTAATATATTTTCTCAGTCCACTTTAGCCAACTCTGCCCTCATACATTCATGGTCTCCTTTATTGAAGGTCAGTACGCTGCTTAGAAATCCAACCTTCTCATCCTCCATGACTTTGAAATTCAATCATGCTATGATCACTCATTCCAAGGGGGTCCTTTACTAGGAGATTGTTTATTAATCCTGTCACATTACATTGGGCCAGATCTCAGATAGCCTGCCCCCTGGTTGGTTTCATTACATACTGGCCAAGGAAACCGTCCCTTATGCACTCGATGAACTCTTCCTCAAAGGTTACCCTGACCAATTTGGTGTGTCTAATCAATATGGAGGTTAAAATCATCCATGATTATTGCTGTTCCCTTTTTACATGCCCCCGCTATTTCCTGGTTTATGCTCCGACCAACAGAGTTGCGACTATTTGGGGGGTCTATAGACGATGCTCACCGGTGACTTTTTCCCCTAATTATTCCTTATTTCCACCCAAACTGTATCAACATCCTGATCATTTGAGCCAATATCGTTTCTCACTATTGCAGTGATTCCATCCTTTATCAATAGGGCTACCACAGCTCCTTTTTCTTTCTATCTGTCCTTCCGGATTGTCAAATACGTCTGAATATTTAATTCCCAGTCCTTGGGTAGCAACTGGCTGAATATTAATTTAAATGCCATTTGAGTGGAATTTGAGTGTGGTCACAGTTGAACAGAATCGTTGGTAAGTCACTTGTTCTGGACGTCTCGTGCTACATGCTGTCACTACTCAGTGTGGGCTCCAAGTCTGGCTTCAGCATGTGACCCAGGACAGTGTCAGACACGTGACTACATGTCAAGATGGACAAAAAAGCAAAATACTGCAATAAAACAGCATTCTGGGAACATACAGCAGGTCAGTCAGCACATGTGAAGGCAGTCTACGCTTCAGTTCGGTGATTTTGTCTGTACTTTCTATAAAAACTGCACATCTCCAGTTAAGTGCTTTGTTGGGGGCATCACGCTGGAGGTGGCAGAAATCCGATGAAGGTGAAGCTTGTTTTTTGGAAGTTGAAGACAAGGGAGACCCTATCATGTTCTCGTGGACAGAAATGATGAGGGCGAAAGTGCAGGAAATGAGGCGTACAGTTAAAGGCCCTGTCACCCAAGATGGAAGGAACTCATCGGCTGAGGGAAAAGGAAGGCAATTCAGAAATACACGTGTGGAAGCTGGTAATGTCGGAACAGATGTGACAGACACAATTCAACTGGTAGAATGGAATAAAGTCCTAAAATAAGAATTATTTGCATCAAAAAATGCCTTTCATGACCTCAGGGTATTAAACAAATGAATTACTTTTTAAAGTATAGTTACTATTGTCGGAAACACAGCAGCCAAGTTGCGCTCAGCCAGCTCCCACAAACAGCAAAGTGATAATGACCAGATAATGTGTTTATTAAAGTTGAGTGAGGGATAAATATTGACCATATCAGAGATAACTCCTCTGCCCTTCATCCAAATAGTGTTACATGTCAATTTACACCCACGCGAGAGAGAAAAAAACCTTAGTTTAATGTCCTGGTGAGGGATAAATGTGCAGAGGGACATCACTTCATGCCGAGGGATGGAATGCCCATGAGAGAGATGAACGAATGGAGGGACTGGACATCCTGGTGACAGAGTGAGATGCAGTGGGCTGAATGACCTGGTGGGGGTGGAGGTGTAGATGGACAGAACGTCCATATCACAAGGGAGTCAGTTATGGCCAGTGAACTTGAAATTGTTAAAATGGTGAATGGCGACAGAAGAGATTAGACAAGAGGAGCAAAAAAAATTGCAAGAACTTAATTCCATGGGGCAGCAACAGGTTGGTATGATGGGGGCGACTGGGGTGGTCCTGTTTGTGGCTGTTTGGGATAGAAGAGGAGACGAGATCAGAGATTGTCTGGGAAATCATGGTCTATTAGAGGTTGGAGGAGATATCAACGAGTTCGTGTTTAGGCTTCACAAAGTAGAGTTCATTTCACCAAACAACAACTGGGTTGCCAGGGTTGGATTTGAGATAACGGAGTGCTGAAAATTGACAAGGGCATAGCTCAGAGTGAGGGAATGATACATTTAATCACTCCCACCCTCCATCCTTTGAACAAACCTTAACCCTTTGATCGCTCCATGCCCCTCCCCCTTTCCAGACTCTCTATGCTTAAAAACACGGTTATTCTCCACCACTTTACATTACTGAAGTAAGGTCATTGACATGAAGCGTTAGCCCTGTTTCTCTTAAAGATGCTGCCTGACCTGCTGAGTGTTTCCAACATTTTCTGTTTCTATTTATAACAATTGTCACCTTCTGCTGGTAGATACCGGTCATTGCAGCAGTATTACAGATGGAATCAGGATCACCACCAGCTGGAGAACTGCACGGTGCAATCGGTCTCCTGATAGAGAGGAATAATTACTCAGCTGCTGAATAACTGGAATATTTAACATTTAGAACTAAAGTCCAAAAAGAGTGGCCTGTAAATTCTGATCAGATTCTCGTGCTCTCCAGCCATACTCCGGAATCCCCAGGGATAGGTACAATAAAACTACACCGGAGTGGATCTCGGAATTGTTGTATGTTTAGTTACTGAATATAAAGAAGACATTAGTATCGACAAAGGCACAAATACCAAATAAAATATTCAATAAATGCATCTTTTATTTTAACATTTTTAACGTTGTACACTTGCATTATCAGACTGCAGCAGTTTTTACAGATCGAGTATACGGCAGTAGATGGGGCACTGCCAATAAAGGGAGATAAAACAAAGACCATTCATTTGACCCCCTGCAGCTTCGAAACATTATTTAATGGGATACGAACAAGTAAAGAGATTACAAAAAGAAGTTCCCATGAGCACTTCAATAATAAACACAGGTTTTTAAATCTCTGTTACAGATTTGGTTAATCCATGCAGAGCAGTGTTTTACAGTATAAATACAGACAGAGCAATAATCCGAAATACATTCTCTCTCTTTTACCATTTTTAATTAAACAGAACACAGACAAAATATGAAGAAACACGAAATCTATTGACTTCAACACAAAATAACATGGCGATGAAGTAAAGGGATGTTTATGCCGTGACGAGAAGCACATTCAGCATGTTCACACTGTTGGAAACGTTAATGGATTTTCTCAGCTTTAAAACAGAATATTTCCCGCCAGGCTGTGGCACGCCTCAAGACATCTCATCCTGGAATTTAAATTCATTTTACCTGAAATTTAAAAAAACATGCATTCAGAGAGACAGAGACCGAGATAAAAAGAGGGTTAAAGCAATTCCCACCAACACACAATGCAAACAAATGTAACATTTTTTTTACTCCGCATTTTATGCTCTCTGCTATTTCACTGCAACTCGCCTTTGTTAAATAATAAATGAACAGCAAGTTCTCTGATACTTTCAGTGTCCTTAACTGTAGTAAATACACCCGCCATTATCAGAGAATAGGATTAAATACAGCCAGTCTAAAGGGGTATTTTACTGCAACAGTAAATACACAGCATGTTCTCTGATGCTTTCAGTATCATTGAAGTTTGAGCACACTGCCCATTAACACCCAGCAGAGCCCGCCCAGGATTGGACACTCTCCAGCACTGCTCTTACCGGCTTGCCGTAGATGTTGTAAGATTTTGAGGCTCACAGTCACTGGCCTTCGGTGGCGGAACGACCGGGGTTGCGAACGTGTCACAAGGAAGGTCGGCATTGTTACCAGGTGTGGAAGGGACCGGTAAACCGGGATCAGCGTGGGTCTGAGAGCTGAATACTGTGGGGAGACAGATAATGTATTAAGGATGGCATTAAAACCGGGATCAGTGCGGATCATCTATGTGTGGCAACAGCTAGATTTGTTGATCTGTGAATGGAAAATCATTGTTTCCTGCCCACACCCCAGGCTGTGTTTTACCGCTGGGTGACAGCAGGCGAGGTGCATCGAATATGGGAGAATTGGGCGGTTGAGATTGAGCACTGAAAGGATTCCCGGTTGGAGTGTTAACAAGGGAGATATTACACACTGAGCAGCATCAGCATCTCTTCTCTAGAACAGGTACAGCTTTGTTTATTGTCATTTTCTGTAATCACAACATTCACTGTCCGTTGCAATGGCATTCAAACAGCGCCAGTCCATCCCTACACAGAGGGCTGGTGACTGCGGGACTGACAGAGATTCTACTCACCGAGAGTGGAGAGATCACCGCCGGCACTTCCGAGTGTGGCATCATCAGGACCGCAGTCCAGCAGCAAATGACCGCCTTGAGTATCAGTGACTCCACTCTCAGCATCGTCATAATCGCCCGGAACCGGTCCTGGGAGCAAAGAGAGATTTCCACTGAAACCAAATGCGAGCACTGTGTATCCGGAATGATATTATAAATCAATCTACGCAGGCCTTGCAGGGTGGGAGAGTGCACCAATTGTGGACTTCCGGTGAAGTGGCATTAGCTGGCGGGGAAAGATTGGACCATGTCGTGTCGAGATATTTTACCCTCAGTCTTAAAGTCACACATATCACACTGAATCACTCACCCAACCTGCCCGCACATTTCACACAGAGCCGTTTAGGAAACAGTTTGAACGGAATGTTTCGTTCATCATACTACTGGTTCCAATCCACATGATTTTGTTTCAAGTCCAAAGTAGTGCCAGAATATCTCGAACTAACATCCTCTCCACTACTACGGGCCCTTGGCAATGTCACTTTTTGGCGAATAAGCTCCGATATCCTTAGGTGTTGGTTTTTAATTATAGGTAGTGTGATGTCCAAAAAAGAGATTGTAGGAAGTAAAATTTTACCCACCATGAATACTGGAGGAGTTCCTTTGAGGATTTTCAGATCCCGGATCAGCGTCACCCCAAATGTCACTGGTGTAATAATCAATATGATTGAGGGAGACGTTAGAACCAGACACTGTCAAACACAAAAATAGATTGTTATTGGACAGATTGATTGAGACATCGGAGCAGACAACATAAGAGCATCATTGTCCCTGTGACAACATCCTGGAATTTGGTAACTGACACCATTGTGGGAGATGGTTCACCACAAGGCCTGAAGTGGTTCAGGGGGAAGACCCACCACCGCTGTATCAAGGCAACTCGATGGTCCATAAATGTCGGCCCTCCCAGTGAGCGGATACAATAATGCACAGTACAGCCAGTTCGTACAGCTAATATCTCAGGTATTGGTGCAAAACAAATCGCATATAAAATAGTCTGTTTATACAGAGAGTGTGAGTGGGGATCCCTGATCCAATTTGCCCCCCTCCCTGCCACCTCACCGCCAACTTTCATTTCCGGAGACTCTAAAACCGCCCGCGGTCACTTCAGAATCCGGCTCTCGCCCCCAACTTCTCCCCCTCTCTCTCCCGAGACCCCTGCCCAACGATGAAGCGGCTGTCACCTCCCAAAGGCAGCGACTAAGTTTGAAATTGGTTAATTGGAGTAAAATGAAATGTGAGGAACAGAAAGTCCAAGGTCAGTAAACACAATAAATATTATAAAGGTTAAGCGACAGTGAAGGGGTGAAGATGGATCCAGTCGGTTTGTAGCTTCAGCGAATCTGCTGGCGATTTAAAACCGGCCGGAAAACCCGTTCTTTGAGCAATCCCGACCAGTGGGAATTGTCCCAAGCCCATTGCGGGACAGACTGTAGACGCGGACACAGAGACACTGTCACTGTGATAGGACTCCTTCACCTGGGGACAGTGAGCGGGCTGCTGAGCCTGTCCACTCAGTACATTGACCATTAAAAGCGATCATTAAGGAGGGGACATTTGTCCCGTGAAGATTCGGTATCAGACAGAAAATACAGACCTGAACCCTGGGACAGAGCAGAATCCTCGCCAGGTGGAATATTCTCAATCTCTTCGTAAATTGCTTGGTACAATCCAGCAAGTGACTCCCTGCCGCCAGTGACAGTACCTGTTGCAGGGAGGATGGGAGATTAACATTGTGTCGCACTACACGCGCGTTTCACATGAATTCATCTGCGAATAAATCCAAACCACAGAGATGGTGATAGTCAAGGGACAAAATCAGTGAGCGTGAATGTGAAGGAGTTGTGGTTTGTGTGTGTTTCCGTGTGTGTGTCTCTGTATAGACACACGTTCAGCACCAGCAGGCAGCGTCCAATTGTATTGACCTCGGGAAGACGAAGTGAGCGAGTTTGAGGAGAAATCGAGCCGATCGCTCGGTTAAGGGGCCACACGGGGAATTCCGCTGTAGAGGTAGGGTGAAGTTGACTGATCTCTGTGGACAGCGTCAGTTTGGATCAGTCAGTGAGGAGTTCATGGTACTTTGTCATGTCCCGTCAGTGTGACAAGTGACGTGCTGTGTACACAGGCAGGAGTGTGTTGGTGGGTGAGATGAGTGCGATAGTTGTGTTGGGATGTATAATAATCACGAGCGAATGCAGAACGTCCTATAAAGCTCTTAACATGACCGACAGAACCCAGTCAGAGTTCGGGATTGGCCATTCGGACCCAGAAACTGAAGGGGTGGACCAGATACCCAATGGATGCAGGAAGAGTTACAGACAAATAATAACTGAACGCACAGCCCAAACTGTTCAATTAAACTTTCTGTTCCATTGTTGCAGTTAGTAAATTCTTCTGGAATCTCATGTACCGGCTGGTGAACTGGGACAATGAATGTGGACACTTTAAATAACTATCCATTTTAAATTTCCAATGATATTATTCCGGCAGCACATGCAATGGAATAAACCACCATTTACGATTTATTTCTAACAAGACCATGTGACACCCCATGGGAAAACTGTAATGAACTGGAGACTCGCCAGGATATGAAGCGACCTGCGATGAAGTGTTCGTTCAGGGATAAGATTTGAGCCTCACCTCTTCTTGCTGACTTTCTCTGTCTTACCGCCATCAGTGCGATCAGCTCACCGATTAGAAGGATTCCGAGGGTTATGCAGACGGCAACAGGGATGGATGTGGTTTTACCTCCCTGTTCTAATCACATGAGATAATATTTTTTTTTAAATGTTTCAGTCAATTTTAAACCGCACACATATTTTAGAAAAATTAACAAAGCGATGAAAATGTGAATAATACCAATGCTACGAATACGAACGCTAACCTTAATACCAGTAATAGTACCCTGATAATGCTAAGTACCTGCAGATGTGGATGGAAAATCAGCAGAAGCCAAATCGAGCTCTGTGGAATACATTGTAGAAATATTTCATGAACTACAAATATTAGGATTTTACATTAAAATGGTTAACATTTTCTTAATTTCCAAAATCAATGAGCCACGTTCACAGAAGGAGGAAACCTCCTGCGACCCTTACCGGAACAGATCACACTGGCACCTTCCTTATGATTACAGTCACGTTGACCTGGCGGTGAGGAACGACAGTCGGACAGAAAGGATTCACTTCCGGTGCACTTCACCTCATCCAACGAGATAACTCCGTCACCCTGGGCAAATGCAGCCCCTCCTGCGGCCAATAGAGCGAGGCCGCAACCCAGCTGTCTGCAGACAACATTGGCATCGGCCATATCCCAGGAGTCATCACACACCGTGCCCCAGCTGTTATTGGACAATATCTCCACTCTCCCGGAGCAGTTGGTGTTGCCTCCAACCAGACGCAAGGGTTGTCCCGAGTCTATCAAAGGGAATCATTGATTGTTATGTATTTAGTCCAAGCCAGGAACACAAGTCAGATAGTTAGTATAACGAATGGAGGGAAGCACCTGGTGAATGTCCATGTTTAGAACCAGATTCTGGAACGCAGACCCTTGAACTGTGGGATCCCTCCAGCCCCAGGGCTTCTGTTGAGAAGAGAAACATGCTGACTGTATTACACCTTAATGTTTGGAATGACACCCGCACATTGACAGGTTCGTCGAGTTACCTGAACACACAACACCGGCATCCTCCCCGTGATGACAGTTGTGTTCACCCCACGGGTCAGACTGACACTGCCAAAGGGTCAACTCGTGTGAATTACATTCCATCTCATCGAGCCAAATGGGTCCGGATCCCGCTCCGAATGACCAAGTGCTATACTGAATAGATAGGAGGGGGCCGCACTGTAACTGTTTACAGATCACCTCTGCATCATGTCGATCCAGTTTATCGGAGCACACAGTTCCCCAGGTCCCATTGTAGAACACTTCCACTCTGCCCTCACAGCGATGCTTTCCTTTCACCAGCCGCATCTCTTTGTGCTCTGTCAACGAAACAGGAAATATCCAATTTGTTCTATTGATAGCTCCTTGTATGTTCATATTGCACAACACATGTTGCACGGTTGTGTTCAGTGGTCATCGGTAATTATTTCAGAAATTTAAAAGAAAAACATCTACAATTCGAACAAATAATGAAGAATAGTCAACACGGATTTCAAAGGGGAAGGGCGTGCTTGACCAACCTTACTGAATTCTTTGAAGATGTTACAGAAAGAGTAGGCAAGTGTAATTCAGTAGGTGTCATGAGTGGATTTTCAAATGTCCTTCGATTAGGTACCACATAGTAGAATCATGATTAAGGCCAGAGCATGTGTAGTCAGAGCACAAGTAGCAGAATGGATAGCCAGCTGGCTACTAAACAGAACACGGAATCGTGGTTAAAGGTAGTTAATCAGACTGGCGGAGGTTGATAGCTGATGTTCCACAATGATCGGCGCTGGGACCACTGCTACACATCATTTATATAAACAACTTGGGACTTGGAAATCGTAAGCACAACTTCAAGATTTACGAGCGATAGCAAAATGGGCGACGGTGGTCGTGGGTATAGTTAATACTGAGGAAGACTGCAACAAAATACAAGACTTTAATAAATGGGCGGATTTGGCAAATTAATTTTAATATAGATAAGTATGAGCTGATGCAATTTGGTCGGAGGAATAATACTCCTTGGAAAATAGGAGTCTAAATGGGGTACAGGAGCTAACGGATACAGATTCACCAATAATCAAAACTAATGGAGACAAAAGCTAAGGACCATAAATGAAATAGGGAATTTAGGAGAATGTGCTTTACCCAGAGAATGGTTAGAATATGGAACTTGGACCACGTGAAATAGTTAAGGCGACAGCACAGATGCCTTTTATGTGAAGCTGGATAAGCGCATGAAGGGGAGAGGAATAGAACGCTATGTAGATTGGGTTAGATAAAGCACGGTTGGAGGATGTTGGTGTGTAGCATAAACACCAGACTGACCAGTTGGGCCGAATGGCTTGTTTCTGTACTCCAAGTTGTATGTTATGCTATGTATTATCTCCCGTGTGATGCCTCGCGTATAACACTGCAGAAGATGAGCAGACGGAAAGCGTCCTTACCTGAGCACATTAACCTCACATCTTCTTTACGATCACAGTCGTGATTACCCCACCCAGTTGACGGACATTCCCACAGAAACGATTCGTTACCCGAACAGTTTAGTTCATCCAACCAAACTGGGCCTGAACCTGGTCCACAAAAAGCAGGAAGAGTCACGTTCAATACATTTCCGCAACTCAGCTGTCTGCAAACCACGTCAGCGTCGGCCCGGTCCCAGGAATCGTCACAAACTGAGCCCCAGATCCCATTGTAATAAACCTCCACTCGCCCAGCACATGGGCTTCCACCGTCCGACAGCCTTAACTGCACGTGTTCTGTTGGGCAATAATACAGGAGGGTTATACTTCCAATACACATTAACCACTTCACTCAATACAATCCATTCCACCTTCTCCAGCTAAAGAAATCTGTCTTTTTAATGTGCCTGTGAAAGGTAAATGAAACTATATATTATAACTGCCAACACTTAAATATTATTTAGTTTGTCTGGCATTTACACCCATCTCCTATTTCCTTTAACTTCAGTCTCATGTTTATTTCACCGGATACCTCCGTGTCTTACTAGTTTACAGTCTTATCCACAACCCTACTTAATACTTCACCTGGCTCCTGCAGAATACAACGTACACAAGTCCAACCCTTGAACATCGGTTTTCCAGTACACAGTATCTAAGTGTAGAAAGATGTTCTGGGCTGTACTGATGTACGTTCCAACAGGCTGTATAACTTACATCAGAAAACCCTCGGAACATCTGCCTATAATTAGATATTGCATAATTTAATTTACAAAATTTCAATATCAAAAAATCTACCTGCTTTAATATGCTGTATAATGAAACTGACACCAAAACATCTGTCGACATTTATACACGGCGTAATATAACTTATACCAATACAACTCCAGCGCATCTATCTAGACTTATATGCTGCACAATGCAACTGACTTGTAATCTCGTTGCGCCTTTGACCGCCGAACTGAGCTTCCAATCCCCTATGATCTTCGTCACAAAGCCCGCCTATTTCCACCTCCGTTTCATCGCCCACCTCCGTCCCTGCCTCAGAACCATATATTCCAATGTTTTCTGGCCGGCCTCTCGTCCTGCACCTCCATAAACTTCAGCTCACACAAATCTCTGTTGTCTGACCCGCACCAAGTCGCACTCCCCAGCAGCCCCGTGCTCGCTGACCTACATTGTTTTCCCGTTCGCCAATGCCTCCAGTTTTAAATTATCATCCTCATGTTCAAATATCCTAAAGGTCTCGCCTCGCCCTCTCAATGGGCCCAAGTTTCGGCCTCAGTTGCTCCTGATTTTTTGGAGCAACTGGTGTAGAACGGAGTTTCTTAGAAATTCAAATTCTCGGCATTTAGTTTGCTCCAGTTCTAGGCAGTTAGAACAGTTTCACTTTGGAACAGAATTTCTCTCTCAAAAGGGGGCGTGTCCGGCCACTTACGCCTGTTTTCAAAGTTTCGGCAGTGAAAACTTACTCCAAACTAACTTAGAATGGAGTAAGTGAAGATTTTTGTATGCTCTCAAAAACCTTGTCTACATGTTAGAAAATCAGGCGCAGGGAATGGGGGTGGGGGGGGGGGGGTGGAGGGTTTAAAGGGAAGTTTACAAACATTAAACACTTCAGTTTTACAAATAAAGAGCCATCAATAATAAATGATAAAAACTTCAATAATCAAAAGAAATTAATAAGAAATTTTTTTTTTAAATCAATAAAGTATTTTCTACTTACCGACTACAGCACCGGGAGCCCTCCAACAGCGGGATGCCCCGCCCAGTGTGTCTGACGAGGCAGAGAGGGGGGGAAGGCAAAGGGGGCGAAAAGGATTAGGCTGGGGGGGGGGGGGGGGGGGAGGAGAAGCCGGAGGAGAAGAGGAGAGAGGAGAGGTGGTGGGAGGGGGTGGGAGGCTGAACGGGCCGGGCCCAAAACTTCGGGCAGGGCCCGTCCCCAGCACCAGATTTACAGGAAGGTGGCAGTGGGTCGGGAGCGCGGGTCAGGTCGGCGGGAGCGCGGGTCAGGTCCAGTCCAGTCCGGGGGCGGGGGGGGGGGGAAGTGTGAGTCGGGTCCGGTGGTGGGGGGGGGGGGGGGGGAAAAAGAGAGTAGGGAGCAGGAATCGAGTTGGGTCGGGAGGAAGCAGGAGCTGGACGTGGGAGGAGCCGTATTCACGCAGCCCCAGTGAGGCCATTCGGCCAGGGCTAGGGGTTGCGTGCTTTGGGCCCCTCCCACACAGTTTTGGGCGCTTGGAGGTACTGCACATGCGCGCCCACTGTAGTGCGCATGTGCAGCGGTCCCGGCACGGTTTTCAGCGCAGGGACCTAGCTCCGCCCCCTACAGCTCGTGCTGCGCCGCGCCCAACTCCAGAGGACCTGCAGGGAGCCGGAGAATCTAAGCTTTTTTTAGGCGCACTTTGTGGCGCGAAAAACGGGCGTCCTGGTCGGGGCTGCGCCATTCTAGCCCGAAACTTGGGCCCAATATAACCGCCTCAAAAACTAATCATTTCTCGACCTCTGCTTTTTCTCCTTATCTTGCACCCTTGTGTATTACACACTTCCTCCGCTCGCAATTAGCTACCGTGCCTTTAGCCGTCTCGGCCGCAGTATCAGAAATCTCTCCATAAACATCTCCGCCCCTCAGAGAAACATAGAACATAGGTGCCCCACTCCTGCCTTCTCTCCATAACCCCTGATCCCTTTAGCCGTAAGGGCCACATCTAATTCCCTTTTGAATATATCCAACGAACTGAACTGAACAACTTTCTGTGGGAGAGAATCCATTAAGACACCCTCTTGCAATCTACTCTTCTGACCAAGCTTATCGTCATCCGTTCTAATATATCCTTGCTTGGTTCTGTATTAGTGCATTGCTGCATGAATATGCTCTTGCGAAACACCATGTGAGGTTTGTATTTGTTAAAGGCGCTATTACAATGCAAGTTCTCATTGTTGTTCAGTTCTGCCGCGTCCACTCGTTCTACATTTGACCCCCCGAGTTACATAACTGGCTGGAGAGACACGAGGAACAAGTGATCTTTTTTACCACTGTACTCAGCAGATTAGGAATTCCCCTTTATGGTTCGGTAACATTGAACAATTTGGTCACCTGAGCACAGGACCCCGACGCCGACGCTGTCAGTGAAAAGCGGATTCAATGTGAATGAGCTACAGTTCTGGAGCTGCGCCTCGTTTCCTTCACACTGGACATCATTCACCCACACGGGCCCCTCACTCTCTCCGTACTTTGAAGAATTATAAGCGGCTATCGCAGAGCCGCAGTCCAGCTGTCTGCAGACCACGTTGGCATCATTTATGTCCCAGAGCTTGTCCTGCACTCTCCCCCAGCGGCCGTTGTAGTAAATCTCCACTCGCCCGTCACAGCGGCTTCCCCCATTGGTCAGTCTCGGCGGCCAACCTTCATCTAAAATAAGACACACATTGAGACAACGGGTAAACTGAAGCAAATATCCCATAATTTACAAACTCTGACCCTGACAGTTTTATTATGAATGATATTGGTTGCATTGCTGTAATAATTACCGGGAAGGCTTGTAGGCAGATCCTGTAACCCATTACCTTTTCTCAGTGAATACATTTGGGAGAGATACCCTGCAGTCTCCGGTGGCTAAGGCGGGTAAATTTAACCTGGGCGGGGGCGGGCGGGGGAGGCAGCGAGTGGCTCAGGCCGGCTGTTGATGTGCTGTGATCTAAGGCAGGAGATGGTCTTTAAATGGCTGCGGTTCATCTTATCCAATATGGAGAGAAACAAACAGAAGTTTCAATTTACAGAGCATTTCAATGCGCTTCCCACGACATCCCAAAGCGTGTAGCAGCTACGGGAGAGAATTTACGATGAAGACAACACTGAGATAACGGACTAGTTGCGTGATACGTTTTATGCAGGGCGCCGGGAGAACTGTAAAATCCGTGAAATAATCCGTGATGTACATCATGATATATTTCCATCTCTATTCAATATATTGTGCTCAATGTAATGGATATTAAAACTCATCTCGCAGGCAATACATTAACACAGAGCTTTCAATGAAAACACAACTGATCTCTGCGGAGAATTGTATGTTGATTGATATATTAACCCAGTCGGATTTATAACGGACACACAATCAAAATACTGCGGATGCTGGAATCTGAAATAAAAACAGGCAGCGTCTGTGGAGAGAAAAACAAAGTTAACGTTTCAGGTCGATGACCCTTCGTCAGAACTGGAGAGTTTTTGAAAATAACACGTTGCCAAGAAGCACTGAAAGGGGGAGGGGAAAACGAACAAAAGGGAAGGTCTGTGATAGGGTGGATGGCAGGAGGATTTGAGACAAAAGGGATGATGGGCCGAATTGAAATGCTAATGGCAGGAGTTAGATAAAGGTTAGTCTAGAGAGCATGAGATTGGCGGAATAATAACCAGCTGCCAATGGAGATAAAGAATGAAAAACATATGATGGGCGGGGGCGAGGGGAAAATCGATCCAAAGATGGGCAGAGGTTCTGCTCTGAAATTGTTGAACTCGACGTCGAGTCCAGAAGGCTGTCAAGTGCCTAAACTAAAGATGAAGTGCTGTTCCTTGAGCTCGTATTGAGCTTCATTGGAACAGCGCAGGAGTCCAAGGTTGGAGATATCAAAGTGGGCGTGGAGTGGAGAATTAAAGTGACAGGTGACCGGAAGCTTAGGGGCACACTTATGGACTGAATGGAGGAATTTCGCAAAGTGCTCACCCAATCTGCGCTTGGTCTCCCCAATGTAGAGGAGACCACACCGTGAGCAGCGAACACAGTATACTAAATTGAAAGAAGTACAAGTAAATCGCTGCTTCATCTGGACGGAGTATTTGGTCTCTGGATAATGGGAAGGAGGAGGTAAAAGGGCAGGTGTTTCATCTCCTGTGCCTGCAGGTGCCATGGGAAGGGGAGGGGAACTGGGGGTGACTGTGGAATGGACCAGGGTGTCGCAGAGGGAGCGGTTTCTTTGGAATGCTGAGAGTGGCGGGGAAGATGTGATTGGTAGTGGGATCACGCTGGTGGTGGCAATGGTGGAGAATGATCAAATGAATGTGGAGGTTAGTGGGATGAAAGTTCAGGCCAAGGGAAACCCTGTTGTGGTTCTGAGAGGGAGGGGAAGGGGTGAGAGCAGAGGTGTGGGAAATAGAACGGACATGGTCGAGGACCATGTTAAACATGGTGGAGGAGAATCCTGGGTTGATAAAAAAAGGAAGACATGTCAGTGGCACTAGTGTGAAAGGTGGCGTGACATGTCAGTGGCACTAGTGTGAAAGTATTTATAACAGTTTCAATTCAAAAGTATTTACAATGGTATTATATAGTAGTTACAGCCCAGAAGCAGCCAATTCGGTCCAACAGGTTCACACTACATCAAACCCTTTCAACACATCCGTCGCTTCCAGTTTTTTCTCATACTCTTAGCTAGCTTCCTCTTAAATACATTTATGCTATTCTCCCAAAGTATTCCATGTGGTAGCAGTTTCCACATGCTTACTACTCTGAGTAAAGAAGTTTCTCCTGAATTCATTGTTGGCTTTATTGGTGACAGTCTTACATTGATGGCTCCTAGTTTTGGACTTCCAAACATGTAGAAAAATCTTCTCTAAATGTAGCATATGGAGCCACTTCATAATTTTATACTGTTTCTTCATATTTTAACTGCTAACATTTACAGCGGTTTCAATACAATTGTAACATTTCCATTGTGTAGCAGTCGCCCCGTTTTGCTGTTTGAACATTTCTGCCAGCAACCTTCGGTGCGGATTCTGGAAAAGCTGTGGATTCACCCGGACAGAGATAAACTCCGTAAGTGACACATTCATTGATTACATATGTGCTGAATTGAAAAGCTTTGCTTCATTACTAATTAACTTGAGACAATTCGGCCGACAAACTCAGACTCTCAGTTTCAAGGGAAACATGTACAGTTGGTATATTGCATTTCAGTAGATCGAGAGAACTCACCCGAGCAGATGACACTGGCGTCATTTCCATGTGAGCAGCTAAACTGATCCCAGGATGAAACCAGACAATCCCACAAGCGGGACTCGTTCCCCCGGCACCTGTAGTTCTCCTTCCACACTGGGCCAGTTCCCTCCCCAAAGTGAGCTGCTCCCGGGGTTGCGGTTACTGCCCCACACTGAAGGTGCTCACAGACCACGCTGGCGTCCTCTAAACCGAAGTAACCATCACACACCGTCCCCCACTGTGCTCTGTGTAGCACTTCCACCCGGCCAGAGCATCGGGAGCTCCCAGATACCAATCTGAGATCACTGTGACCTAAATAGTAATAGCAACAATAAATAATAATAATAATAAATAATAATTATTATTTATATTAATAAATATTATCATAATAATCATGGATACCATGGCAAAGCTTGAAACATAGAAAATAGGTTCAGGAGTAGGCCATTCGACCCTTCGAGCCTGCTCCACCATTCAATATCTGATCATGCATTTCAGTACCCCATTCCTCCTTTCTCTCCATACCCCTTGATCACTTTAGCCGTGTGGGTAACATCTACCCCCCTGTTGAATATATCTAACGAACTGGCTGCAACAACTTTGTGGTACAGAATTCCACATGCCGACAACTCTGAAGAAGTTTCTGCTCATCTCGGTCCCAAGTGGCTTACTCCTTATCCTTCGACTGTGACCCCTGGTCCTGAACTTCCCCAACATCAGGAACATTCTTCCTGCATCGAACCTGTCCAATCCCGTCAGAATTTTTAATATTTTTATGAGATCCCCTCTCATTCTTATAAATTCCATTGAATAAAGTCTTGTCGATCCAGTCTTTTTTCATTTGTCAGTCCTGTCATCCCAGGAATCAGTCTGGTGAACCTTCGCTACACTCCCTCAATAGCAAGAATGTCCTTCATCAGATTTGGAGACCAGAACTGTACACAATATTCAAGGTGTGGCCTTTCCAAGGCCTTGAACAACTGTAGTATGTCTTCCCTGCTCCTATACTCAAATCCTCTCGCTATGAAGGCCAACATGCCATTTGCCTTCTTCAGCACCTGCTGTACCTGCATGCCAACTTTCAATGACTGATGTACCATAACACCCAGGTCTCGTTGCACCTCCCCCTTTAACAAACTGTCACCATTCAGATAATAATCAGCCCTCCTGTTTTTACCACCAAAGTGGATAACCTCACATTTATCCACATCTGCCATGTATTTGCCCACTCACCTAATCTGTCCAAAATCACTCTGCAGCCTCTTAGTATCCTCCTCACAGCTCACACTGCCATGCAGCTGTGTCATCTGCAAACTTGGAGATAATACATTCAATTTCTTCATCCAAATCATTAATGTATATTGTAAATAGCTGGGGTCCCAGCACAGAACCTTGAAGTACCCCACTAATCACTGCCTACCATTCTTTAAAGGACCTGTTTATTCCTACTCTCTGCTTCTTGTCTGCCAACCAGTTCTCTATCCACGTCAGTACATTACCCCCAATACCATGTGCCTTAATTTTGCACACTAATCTCATGTGGGCCTTGCCAAAAGACTTTTGAAAGTCTAAATACACCGCATCTACTGGCTCCCCCTTACTACTTACATCCACTCTACAATTACATCCTCAAGAAATTCTAGAAGATATGTCAAGCATGATTTCCCTTACATAAATCCATGCTGACTTGGACCAATCCTGTCACTGCTTTCCCATCCTTAATAATTGATTCCAACATTTTCCCCACCACCGATGTCAGGCTAACCGGCCCATAATTCCCTGTTTTCTCTCTCCCTCATTTTTAAAAAGTGGTGTTACATTAGCTACCCTTCAGTTCATCGAACTGATCCAGAGTCGAAAGAATGTTGGAAAATGACCAACAATGCATCCACTATTTCTAGTGCCACTTCCTTAAGTACTCTGGAATGCAGACTATAAGGCTTAGGGCATTTATCAGCCTTCAATCCCATCAATTTCCCCATACAATTTGCTGACTAATAAGGATTTCCTTTAGTTCCTCCTTCTCGCTGGACCCTCGTTCCGCTAATATTTCCGGGAGGTTATTTGTATCTTCCTTAGTGAATTCTGGTGACAGCTCAATAAAGAGAACTATTAATACTAATACCATGACTGCTTCTACGAAATCTTCTGCTGCTAGTACTATTATTATACTATGACTGCTGTTATTACTACTGCTATGACTACCATTACTACTGATATTGCTATTCCTATCACCAGACCTATTAGCACTAATATTACTATAATACTGCTACTATTACTGATGCAGCTACTACTATTACTACTATAACTAGCTGGAATATAGGTACAGGAGTAGACCACGCAGCCCTGTGAGCCAGTTCCACCATTCAATTAAATCACGGCTCATCTGAAACTCAACTCAATTTTCCAAACTTTGCCCCATAATCCTTGACGCCATTACCTAAAACAAATCTATGAATCTCAGTCTTGAAACTTACAACTGTATTTTGGTGGAGCAAATTCAAAATTTCTGATTTTGCTTCTGACTGGCCTAGCTCCAACATTAACCTTCTTGCATTATGTTCTGGATTTCCACATCAGGGAAAGTATTTTCTCAGTGTCGATTCCTTGAAACTTTACTAATTTTAACCATCGCAATTACACCACCCCTCAGCTATCTAAACTCAAGGGCATCCGAACCAAATGTATGGGACTTATCTTCATAATTTAACACTTTTAGTCCTAGTATCACCCTGACAAATCTGCGCTGCACTCTCTCCAAGGCCAATATACCCGTCCTGATGTGTGGTGAATTTGGCTTAAAACAATACTCCAGATGGGGTCTGACTAAGGGTCTGTACAATGAAGCTTCACTTCCTCACATTTGCATTCCAGTCTGCTTGATATGAACTTTGACATTTCATTAGCACTTTTCATTAATTTTTGCTCCTTTGCACAAACATTTTGTTATTAGTCTGTCTGGGCAACCAACTTCCTTTGCTCCTCCACAGATTCTCGGCTCTAACCATTAAGACAACATTCGGACTGCTTTTTCTTCGATGGCCTGATATTTGCCCACATTTACCTCCACCTGCCACAGACTTGCCCACTCACGTGATCCGTTAGTGTTACGTTGTAACGTTTTAATCCCATCTACACAAGTTACTTTGCCTCCTAACTTAGTGTCATCTGCAAACTTGGTCCTAAATTCTCAATTCCTTTGTTGGAGTGGATTTTTGGACATATACTTGATTGTATACGGGACCAAACATTTGTTTTATTTTCCCCTTTAAATGAATTTTGTAAGGGATAATACTGATGCATTATGCTTTAAACAGTTAAACTTCAAGGTATAATGGCCTGGAGTTAATGGAGATTGGAAAGTAAGATAATGAACACTGGAGAGTTAAGTGCTGAGTATGTTTGTTTATATCGGTGTCAAAAGCCTGCACTTGTTTATACTGCCCTGTCACAATGTAGGATGGGTTATATCAAAAGCTTAGCCTTCGATAGTCAAAGCTTTGTAGTGCTAAAGCATGTGTTGTAAAGTGACGTAATTTGTAAGATAAAAGAACTTCACTGCAGATACCAATTTGAGTCGTGGTTCAGAGACAGGGGTCTCTAACACTTCTCCCAAAGTTTTGTCTCCGATTTAATAAACCTCTTTATATATATTATACAGTCTCGGAAATATTTTTCCACAACACCTTCATCCGAGTCATTACAAAAATGGAGAAAAGGTAAGACCCCAGTACAGATCCAATGAACAACAACATTTGCCACATCCCACTAATCAGAGATTTTCCCTTTATCCGTACTCCGTGTACTACCTCCCAATCAATTCCCAACCCATGTTCCATGATCACCTTCAATCCCGTGCACTTATTTTTGCTAATAATCTCTTTGCGGAACCATATCTAATGTCTTCTGGAAGACTAGAGACAACATCCAAGGACATCGTTCCTTTTTGGGACCACATCAAAAAACCAAGTACCTGGAATCACTGAATAATACAGTACAGAAGGAAAACAGTCAGCCACCGTACCTGTGCCAGCTCTTTGAAAGTGATATTTGATTAGTATCACACTCATGCACTTTCATAGCCCAGCATTTTTTTCCTCATCAAATACTTCTGAAATTCCCATTTGAAAGACATTATTGGCTCTGCTTCCACTAGCCTTTCCAATCCTGCATTCCAGATCAAAACTGCTCCCTGTATAATTTTTTTTTTTCCTGATGTTGCGTCTGGGTCTAAATCGGTTTCCTCTAGTTACTAAACTTTCTGCAACTAGAAACTATTTTTATTTATTTACTCTATAAAAAACTTCAGGATTTCGAACAACTTATCAAATCATCCCTTAATCTTTCCTTCTCAAAGGATAACAATTACAGTTCATCTATTCTCTCCACGTAACTGATTTTTTAAATACATGGTACCATTCAAATCAATCTCCTCGGCACCCTCTCCAAGGCCTCAAAATATTACCTAGTGTGGTGAAATGAATTGGCCAAAACGCTCCATCTGCAGCCTAAAAACAGAGTTTTATGCAGAATTAGCATAACTTCCTTTCTTTTGTACTTTAGGCCTCCACCTATAAAGCCAAGGATCCCCTCTGCATTTTTAATTTAATACTCAACTTCACCTGCCAATATAAAATACATAACCCCCCAGATCCCTATGCTCCTGCACGCACCGTTAACATTGTACCATTTAGTGTATATTGCCTTTGCTCCTTCTTCCTACTAAAATGAATCGCTTCACACTGTTCTGCGATAAATGTAATCTGCCAAGTGTCTGCCAATTTCACCAGCCTGCCTATGTCCCCCTGATGCCTATTACTATACCCCGTAAAATTCTTAATGCATTTCCAAGTTTCGTGTCAGTTGAAAAGTTTGAAATTACACGCTGTATAAACAAGTGCAGGTGATTAATATATATCAAACAGAGTATTACAATAAACACCAACCCCTGCGGGATACAACTGCGCTCTTCCCTCCAGCCCAAAAAACATTAGTTCACCACGACTCTCTGCATTTTTGTCCCTTTGCCATCTGCGTATCCACGCAGCCACTGACACTTTAATCCCATGGCTTTAATTTTCTAGCACATCAATTTGTGGTACTTTATCAAACGCATTTTAAAAGTCTATGTACACAACATGAACCAAACTACCATCATCAACCCTCTCAGGTAATTCATCAAGGAGTAAAATAACAGGAGGTCGAGGCCGAAAAATGGCCAGCAGCAGTCGAAGGAGCCACAGGAGCGGGAACGGGAGGTCGAGGCCTATAAAAAGGCCAGCAGCAGTCGGAGGAGTCAGCTGGTGCAGGGAGAAAAAGTTTCTAAAAAAAAACAAAATCGAAGTGTGATGTCACAGCCAAGCGGGTAAATGATTGGCTGGTGGACTGGTGAGTACTTTTCTTTTCTTTTTCTTTTCAGTAGGAAACATTTGGCATTGACATAAGTATGATCTGCCAGTAAATATATGTGATCTTTATTATCTAAGAAGAGCTAGTTAATTAAATCGGCTGTTTGCGGAATAGCGGCTGGGTGTGTTGTGCTAAGGTTTAGAGTTTAGTTCTACTTGATAGTTGCGAGTGTAACTAGAAGGATGGCAGGGCAGCTCAGTCCCGTGGATTGCAAATCCTGTGGCATGTGGGAAGTCCCAGGTGTTTCGCAGCTGGAGCGACCACGTGTGCGGGAGGTGTCTCCGGCTGCACCAACTCGAGTTGTGTGTTTTGGAGCTTGGCGGCAACTGCGGTGCATCCGCGAGAGAGAGAGCAACGTGGATAGCACATCACATTTCTAGACGCGGTCACTCCACAGCTTATGAGTGTGCAGGCAGAGAGGGAGCGGGTGACCGCCGGACAGAAGAGCAAGACTAAGTAGTTTGTGCAGGAGTCCCCCGAGTCCATCTCACTCTCGAACCGGCATTCTGTTCTAAGTACTGGTGGGGGTGATGATGGCTCTGCGGATTGCAGTCAGAGTCAAATCCATAGCACCATGGGTGGCTCAGCTGCACAGGGCCAGGGGGGGGGGGGGGGGTTGCTACCACAGACGAAACTCCAGGATGGTATGTTGTCTCCCTGGTGCCAGGGTCAATGATGTCACCAAGCAGCTGCAGAGAATTCTAGGGGAAGAGGGTGAAGAGCCAGAGGTCGTGGTCCACATCGGTATCAATTAAATAGGTAGAAAGAAGGATGAGGTCCTGCAGGCAGAGTTTAGGGAGCTAGGAGAGAGATTAAAATGCAAGACCTCAAAAAGGTAGTAATCTCCGGATTTTTCCCACTGCCACAAGCAAGTGAGTACAGAAATAGGAGGATAGAGCAGATGAATACGTGGCTGGAGAGATGGTGCAGGCGGGAGGGCTTTAGTTTCCAAAGGCATTGGGACCGCTTCTGGGGGGAGGTTGGACCAGTACCAGCCAGACGGGTTGCACCTCAACACAGCAGGGACCAATATCCTCGCGGGGGTCGGCGGGGGTGAGGTTTGCTAGTACTGTTGGGGAGGGTTTAAAACTAGCTTGGCAGGGGGATGGGAACCTGAAAATCGATTCAGTAGGGAGGGGAGTAAAGCGGAAATTAGCAAGCAAAAATAAAGAAAGTGAGTTTGAAGGAGAGAGAGGAAACAAACAGGAAAAAAAAAAAGGTAAAAAAAAAAACTGAGACACTTTATCTAAAAGCACGTAGCATTTGTAACAAAATAGATGAGTTGGCGGCTCAAATTGAGACAAACGGGTATGATCTGATACCCATTGCAGAGATGTGGATGCAAGGTGACCAGGACTGTTAAATACATATTCAGGGTTATTTCACAATACGGAAATACAGACAGAAAGGAAAAGGAAGTGGGGTAGATCTATTGATAAAGGATGGAATTACTGCAGTAGTAAGAAACGATATTGGCTCAAATGATAAGGGTGGTGAAACAGTTTGGGTGGAGATAAGGAACAATATGGGGAAAAGAATTACTGGTGGGTGTAGTCTATAGGCCCCCCAACAATAGCAGCTCTGTTGGTCAGAGCACAAACCAAGAAATAGAGGGGGGTTGTAAAAAGGGAACAGCAATAATCATGGGTGATTTTAACCTCCATATTGATTGGACAAATCAATTTCATCAGGGTAGCCTTGAGGAGGAGTTCATAGAGTGCTTAAGGGACGGGTTCCTTGAACAGTATGTAACGGAACCAACCAGGGGGCAGGCTATCTTAGATCTGGTCCTGTGTAATGAGACAGGATTAATAAACAATCTCCGAGTAAAGGATCCTCTAGGAATGAGTGATCATAGTATGATTGAATTTCAAATTCAGATGGAGGGTGAGAAAGTTGGATCTCTAACCAACTTAAATAAAGGAGACCATGAAGGTATGAGTGCAGAGTTGGGTAAAATGGACTGGGAAAATAGATTAAAGTGTAGGACGGTTCATGAACAGCAGTGTACATTTAAGGAGATATTTCACAACTCTCAAGAAAAATATATTCGAGTGAGGAGGAAAGGGTGTAAGATAAAAGATAGTCATCCATGGCCAACCAAAGAAATAAAGGACAGTATCCAATTCAAAACAAGGGCTACAAAGTGGCCAAAACTATGGGAGGACAGGAGACTTGGAAGCTTTTAAAAGCCAGCAAAGAACGACTAAAAAAATGATTAAGAAAGGGAAGATAGCCGATGAAAGTAACCTAGCACAAAATATAAAAACAGATAGCAAGAGTTTGTATAGGTATATAAAAAGGAAAATAGTGGCTAAATTAAATGTTGGCCCCTTTGAGGACGAGACTGGGGAACTAGTAATGGGGAACATGGAGATGGCAGAAACTCTGAACAAATAATTTGTATCAGTCTTTATGGTAGAGCACAGCAACAACTAACAATATTCCAACAGTGGATAATCAAGGGGCTACGGCGGGGCATAGGCAGGAGGAGGAACTTAACACAATCACAATCACTTGGGAGGTGGTACTCAGTAAGATGATGGGATTAAAGGCAGATAAATCCCCTGGACTCGATGGCTTGCATTCTAGGGTCCTTAAGAGAATTAGCGGCAGAGATTGTGGATGCATTACTTGTAATTTACCAAAATTCTCTGGATTCTGGGGAGGTCTCAGCACATTGGAAGACTGCCCCTATTTAAAAAAGGCAGCAGACAAAAAGCAGACAACTATAGACCAGTTAGCCTAACATCTATGGTTGCAAAATTGTAGGAATCCATCATTAAAGAAGCAGTAGCAGGACATTTGGATAAGCAAAATTCGTTCAGGCAAAGTCAGCATGGATTTATGAAGGGGAAGTCACATTTAACAAATTTGCTAGAGTTCTTTGAGGATGTAACGAACAGGGTGGATAAAGGGGAACCAGTGGGTGTGTTGTATTTGGACTTGCAGAAGGCATTTGACAAGGTGCCACATAAAGGTTACTGCACAAGATTAAAGTTCACGGGGTTGGGGGTAATATATTAGCATGGATAGAGGATTGGCTAACAAACAAAAATCAGAGAGTCGGGATAAATGGATCAACTGGGCTTGTATTCACTGGAGTTTAGAAGAATGAGAGGGGATCTCATAGAAACATATAAAACACTGACGGGACTGGTTAGATGTGGGAAGAATGTTCCCGATGTTGGGGAAGTCCAGAACCAAGGGACAGAGTCCAAGGATAAGGGGTAAGCCATTTCGGACCGAGATGAGGAGAAACTTCTTCACTCAGAGAGTTATTAACATGTGGAGTTCACTAATGCAGAGTTGTTGATGCCAGTTCGTTGGATATATTCAAGAGGGAGTTAGATACGTCCCTTACGGCTAACAGGATCAAGGGGTATGGAGAGAAAGCAGGAAAGTGGTACTGAGGTGATGACCAGCCATGATCTTATTGCATGGTCGTGTAGGCTCGAAGGGCTGAATGGCCTACTCCTGCGCTTATTTTCTATGTTTATGTTTCATTCTCTGGTTGGCAACCAGTACCTAGTGGGGTGCCGCAGGGATCAGTGCTGGGACCCCAACCATTTACAATCTATATTAACGACTTGGAAGAAGGGACTGAGTGTAACATAGCCAAGTTTGCTGATGATACAAAGATGGGAGGAAAAGCAATGTGTGAGGACACAAAAAATCTGCAAAAGGACATAGACAGGCTAACTGAGTAGGCGAGAATTTGGCAGATGGAGTTTCATGATGGAAAGTGTGAGGTCATGCATGTTGCCAGAAAAAAAATCAAAGAGCAAGTTATTATTTAAATGGTGAAAGGTTGCAAAGTGCCGCAGTGCACCGGGACCTGGGGTATTTGTGCATTAAACACAAAAGGATAGTATGCAGGTACAGCAAATGATCAGGAAGGCCAATGGTATCTTGGCCTTTATTGCAAAGGGGAATGGAGTGTGGAGTATCAAAGCAGGGAAGTCTTGCTACAGCTATACTAGGTATTGGTGAGGCCATATCTGGAATACTGCGTGCAGTTTTGGTTTCCATATTTACGAAAGGATATACTTGCAGTTCAGAGAAGGTTCACTAGGTTGATTCCGGTGATGAGGACGTTGACTTATGGAGGAAATGTTGAGTAATTTGGGCCTCTACTCTTTGGCGATCAGAAGAATGAGGTGATCTTACCGAAACATATAAGATTATGAGGGGGCTTGACAAGGTGGATGCAGAGAGGATGTATCCACTGATGGAGAAAGACTAGAGCTAGAGGGCATGATCTTAGAATAAGGGGCCGTCCATTTAAAAACAGAGATGAGGAGGAATTTCTTCTTTGAGGGTTGTAAATCTGTGGAATTTGCTGCCTCATGGAGCTGTGGAATCTGCGGCATTGAATAAATTTAAGATAGAAATAGACAGTTTCTTGACTGATAAGGTGATAAGGCGTTATGGGCAGCGGGCGGTGAAGTGGAGCTGAGTCAATGATCAGATCAGCCACGATCTTATTGAATGGTGGAGCAGCCTCGAGGGGCCGTATGGCCTACTCCTGTCCCCATTTCTTATGTTCTTATGTAACAAGTTCATGTAGGCTTTCATTGATTGACCGATATTATTTCAAATGTAAATGCATTTTGTTGCAGATTATTGGGTTCGAAATTGCTCCTCTTGGCGACGTCCGTTTGCACGTCCGCAGGAGGCTAATGGGGTGTGGAATACTTTGCCAGTGTGGGGTTACCGGCTCCCGCAAAATTGCCCAATAGATTGCAGAGGCCCCACGGACTATTGTGCACCAGGTGATAGTCATCCCAGTAAGTGGCATGCACCGACACTTGTCCAACCCACGGCGGATATGCCCCACGCTCCACGATGCTGGTGCAAGTGGGTGTCAGTGCCAGCCTCGTGGGTCATGAAGCGTGCCGACATCCACTCGCGGGCAGACGTTAAAGGGGAGGTCACAAATGCCATGGTCCACCAGCTTGGCGGTTTTGCCGATTCATTGGTCCGCTCGAATTCATGTCCCCTTGTGTGGTCCAGGCTGCTATTGTGCAGCGCGGTACTCAGTTTTTATTTCGCAGCCCAGGTACCACGATGCCCTTCTGGCCCAGTGGAGACAATCAGACGTCGTTCAGAGTGGCAATGCTCCCTTGGTGCGGGGGGGCATTAAAACTCAGTCTTCCCTTTTGTGGAGAAAATAGCCCCAACATGTTCAATATTTCCTGATAGTTATAACCTCTCAGTTCTGATATCATTCTATTTCATCTTTTTCGCATATTCTCTCATGCGTCTATCATTTTATAATGAGACCAGACCTGTTCACCGTACTCCAAGTGTGGTCTAACCAAAGGTCTATACAATTTTGACATATCTTCTCTGTTTTCAGTTAGAGCCCTCCAGACATGAACCACCGTGCTTTGTTTGCTCTTTAAAGGCATTATTATCCTGCGTCGCCACTTTTATAGATTAATGTATCTTTATGTCCAGATCCCACTGTTCATTATCAGTTAGACACTTATTTTCTAAGGGGTATGTGGTGGTCTTATTCTTCCTACCAAAATGTACTACCTCACACTTATCTATTTTGAATTAGATGTGTCAATTACTCGCACATTATAGAAGTTTCTTAACGTATTGCTGTATTTAGTCACAGTCCTCTTCCATATGAACTACAACTCATAATTTTGTGTAATCTGCAAATTTTGATATTGTAATTTTATTTACCTAGTTCAAATCATTTATGTAAAAGATGAACAAAACTGGTCCCAGCACCGATTCATCTGGAACGCCTCTTCCACCATTTGTCTATAACCCCGACCCTCTGTTTTCTTATTTATAACCAGCTTACTGTTCATATATAATTAAACATCAATCAATTTAGCTGTATAGTTTTCCGTTGCACAGGGTTATACATTGAATGTTAAATAGAACAAAATAATCAAACACTGCAGGTTATTCCTGCTCCATTACTGGAATGTGAGGTAGACATTAAACATTAATAAATAATCAAACTCTGAGGGGTTTAATACTCCTTTCATGGGATACAAGAAGAGTAACAATTATTTAATATATGATTTTAGAGCTCTTGTAGCGGAATTTGAGATGGGTTAAATATATTAAAACAGTCAAATGTTGCTGCCTTTCTACTGCTCCTTTTAATGGAAGTGAGATGGTTTTAAAATAACAAAATGATCAAACCTTGCTGGTTTCCTGCTTTTTCTAAATGGTGCAGATGTTTTTCCTGATCCGTTGCCAGAATGGGGGCTGTTTATTAAGTACAGATAACGGTACAGTGATTATGTGTGACGGCTCAAATGTTTTCACTCTATCTTTGTTGCAGTTAAATTGAATGTTTAATTTGCTATCTTGAAATGCTCGGCATTGATCACTGTCCCGGTCACAGAAATCAGGTTCTGGGCCGGGCAACCTTGTAATATCTCTGAGCTTTAGTCGGTGAGTAGTGTTCACTGGTTCAGACGTTGTATAATTAGAAAAGAACAGAGACTCCTGAAACAATTAGACTGTTGTAGAAAATATATGAATGAAAGGAGAGCACATTTAATTAAAGATAAACTCAAGTCTGCTTCTGGAGTAAATGGAATGAACGGAGGTCATTGTTGTAGTGTAGAAAACCATGAAGTTTAATATACAATGGAATCAAGTAATTCCCCAAGTGCAAAAATATCAATCAACCTAGCCAAGATCAGTATTGTCCAATTATATTACAGGAATTGGTTACTCAGTATCGTTAACAACGCCACTTACATGTATTATTCTCACGTTCATTTCTAACATTATAATTTTAATTAGAGCGTGAGGTGAGAACACAATTATCCGCTGGAGCAGTAACTGCCCACTCAACAGTTGGTGCATGAAAACCCAGAACCAAATAATCAAATGTGCAGGTTTGTCACCCAGTCAATAGCTGGCACAGTGAAATCTGCGACGATGGAAGAAACAGTGAAAACCCACTCAACAAGTGATACCGTGAGAGCCCAGACAAGAGGACATATAATGAAAGGCCAGTCAATAGGAGATACTATTAGAGCCTATTGAACAAGAGTTACTATAATAGTCCAGCCAACAGTAGCTTTACTGAAAGGCACTGAGACCACTCAGCACAAGGTGCAAAAATAGCAAGCGCTGTGAGAGACGGCTCAGCAGTAGGGGAGCAAATGCTCTGAAACTGCGCTATTCTTTGCACCGGTCAAGCCATTTTACTTTGCAGGTGGGAGTGATTGAACATGTCGTTTCTCAATCACGTTTTGCTAACCTATCAGCACGCAGTGTCGAATCAAAGTAACAGGATTGAAAATTAGCAACAAACTACTGATTGGATAAACCAGCCAATTTCACTCGAAAGTGAAGAAATGTAATACTAAACCCTGTTTGACACCCTCCCCTTCATCAAGCAGAACATGTGAATGTTTCTAATCTGTCACTATTTATCTAGATGTGGCCGCACTGTAATCGATATGTTCACAAAGAATAATTTGTACCTGAACAGATGACTCCAACATCCCGCTGGTGTCCGCAGCCTGCTGGACCAATTACAGGCCCTGACCCTTCTCCAAAGTGAGCATCAAGCGGCGCTGCTGCACCTGAGCCACAGCCCAGCTCGTTACAAACAGCTTCCGCGTTCGCTAAGTCCCAGGATCGATCGCCGCAAACTGTCCTCCAGATTCCATTCCCATAAATCTCCAGTCTCCCCGCACAGGGACTGCTTCCATTCACCAGTCTGGGCTTAGCGCTTCCTGGGAATAATATTAAATAAACAGTGAGCATTGTAAGGCGATTTATCTTAAAATGTGGTCAGAGATCCAGTTATCTTATCAATAATCTGATTGCCCTGTTGAATTACAGTCAGGTCAGAGACATCGTAAACACTGGGATCACATTGTTTAAACATGTTAGAGGAAGTATTGATGTTATCAAATAAGGCTTTTGACAAGATCCCACACGAGAAATTAGTGTGCAAAATTAAAGCACATGGTATTGGGGTAATGTATTGACGTGGATAGAGAACTGATTGGCAGATAGGAAGCAGAGAATCGGGATAAACAGGTCCTTTTCAGAACGGCAGGCAGTGACTAGTGGGGTGCCACAGGGTTCAGTGCTTGGACCCCAGCTCTTTACAATATACATCAATGATTTAGATTAAGGAATTGAGTGTAATATCTCATAGTTTGCAGATAACACTAAGCTGATTGGCGGTGTGAGCTGTGAGGAGGATGCTAAGAGGCTGCAGGATGATTTGCACAGGTTAGGTGAGTGTGCAAATGCATAGCAGATACAGTATAATGTGAATAAATGTGAGGCTGTCCATTTTGGGGGCAAAAACAAAGTCATAATATTATCTGAATGGCGACAGATTAGGAAAAGGGGACCTGGGTGCCATGGTGCATCAGTCATTGAAAGTTAACATACAGGTACAGCAGGCAGTGAAGGCGGCAAATGGCATGTTGGCCTTCATAGCTAGGGGATTTGAGTATCGGAGCAGGGAGGTTTTACTGCAGTTCTACAGGGCCTTGGTGAGGCCTCACCTGGAATATTGTGTTCAGTTTTAGTCTCCTAATCTGAGAAAGGACATTCTTGCTATTGAGGGAGTGCAGTGAAGGTTCACCAGACTGATTCCTGGGATGGCAGGACTGACATATGTGGAGAGATTGAATCGACTGGGCCTGTATTAACTGGAGTTTAGAAGAATTAGAGGGGATCTCATAGAAACATAAAATTCTGATAGGATTGGACAAGTTAGAGGCAGGAAGAATGTTCCTGATACTTGGGAAGTCCAGAACCATGGGTCACAGTCTAAGGATAAGGGTAAGCCATTTAGGACCAAGATGAGGAGAAACTTCTTCACTCAGAGTTGTTAACCTGTGGAATTCTCTATCGCAGAGTTGTTGAGGCCAATTCGTTAGATATATTCAAGAGGGAGTTAGATATGGCCCTTGCAGCTAAAGGGATCAAGGGGTATGGAGAGAAAGCAGGAAAGGGATACAGAGGTGAATAATCAGCCATGATCTTATTGAATGGTGGTGCAGGCTCGAAGGGCCGAATGGCCTACTTCTATACGTATGTTCTATGTTTCTGACTTATCGCTGTGTATCTTATGAATGTTCTTTTAGATAGCACCTTTTATTGTGGTTTTCATTTGAACGTTTAAAATGTAACCAGGAACTTGCAACATAATCTGCAGGAGATGGTCAAATGTGAATTAATTTAAATCAAAATGCTTGTGTCACAAACGAGCGGGTGTCGAATTATTGTGGGAAGGTTAGGCGTTTAAGTCACTCACACAGACGGATCGTTAAGAATATGAGCTTCAACTGAATCGTGAGACATGAAGTAATCAGATACGGCAAATGCAAGGGGGAGCTGCAAATGCACCAGGTTTCTCTGATCCTGTACATACATACATTTATTTATTCTTACTGGTTGGGAGAATTGTTCCAAAGTAGTACATCGGTGAATTGAACCTCCATCAACAAGACTCAATCCGGTCTTTTTTGTGAAACATCCATTTTGTGCGCAGCAAGTTCCCACAACCAGAAAATGAAGTAAATAGCTCATTGGTAAATCTCAGATCTGACATCAAGCGATGAGCGCAAGCGCAGAGCCGGGCTCACGGCGCATGCCCGGTAGCTGTCGGGTTGAGAATGTGACATTTCCAGCGGTTCCGCTCATTCACTGCGGCTTTGGACAAATCTCAATGGGAACTTGTTCTGTCTGCATTGTAAATGTGCCGCGTGTCAGGTGATTACTGCTCTCGGTGGGGGGGGATGTGTATTACATATAATAATATAGTGATGTTACCACAAGACAAAGTGATCCTAATAATAATATAAACATTAATAATAAGCGGACAATGCAGGAATTATAAACTCTCACTTTCCGGAGACGGACAGTCGCAGATAATTTTATATCCGCTTTTTTCCGGAAACCACCAAACGCGGCGGGAGATGAGAGACAGGAGAAAGATGTTTACCTGAGCAGATGACGCCGGCATCCCTGGAGTGTGACCAGCGATGGTGACCCCATGGGATATCTGACTCACACTCCCGCAGAGCGGCCTCGGTCCCGCCGCACCGAACATGTGACGTCACAATGGGTCCGGACCCTTCCCCAAAGTGAGCCCCGCCCGGTGCTGACAGCGCGGCCCGGCAGCCCAGCTCCCGACACACAACAGCGGCGTCCCGCAGGTCCCAGAGAAAATCATACACAGTCCCCCACTGTCCCCTGTAGTGAATCTCCAGTCTCCCAGCGCACGGGCCGCCGCCATTCACCAGTCTCAGCTTCACCGGCTCTGTAAAATATCAGAAATAACATCAAGCGGTTGCAGTGTATTAAAGCCGCAGTCTCCCAGCGCGCGGACCGCCCCCATTCACCGGGCAAATAGGACCATGTGAGGAATCAGTGGGAACATCAGACTGTGCCCAGACCCCGAATAAAACCCGGAGTAAACACTAAACATGGCAAAATGGAGAGGAACATACCAATTAACGGTGTAAACGAGCAGGGAACCCGGAGACCGCGGGAAGTTCCCAGCACCAGAGCGGCTCCCACGGGGACGGGGTGAGGAATTGGCGCGGAATATATTGCAGCCGCCACACCTCGGGAGATGGGCGTGGCTGCAATGGTCAGCTGTCCATCATGCTCAGTACCGATTGGCCGAAAATAACGCGAGCCCAGAGCAGGTCAGGATTGGAAGACATTGCCCCCACCCCCGGAGCCAATAGAGAAAGAGGCGGGGCCTGGTGGTTATGTGATCTCTATGCGAGCACCGATTGGTGAGGTGGAAAGTGAGCCGCCCTTTGGGACAGCAGTGTCAGTGGAGCGGGACCTTCACTCGCTGCCCTGCAGGGACCCCGTTTATTATCATTCTGCATAACGGCAGCAGCCGCCTCTCAGCTTCAATTAAAGATCTTTAGTAACGGACCGCGGGAGGCTCCTTTCTCTTCTGAGGTTAATCGGTGATGAAAAAGGCCCTGAGATTGTCCAGCCTTAATATTCAATGGGATGGATTAGAGCAGAGAGATACCAGATAATGTGAATATAAAGGCGATTACCTGACCGGTTAGCTTGACTGTTCCCAGATCTGCCTGAAATGAGACATTGAGAATCAGAGTTCGCTGGGACAAGAAATGAATGAAACTGTCGGAAAGAAAAGTCACAAATACAATGAACTGTGTGGTCCCAGAACACTATCACCACATTAAATATAAGAACCATCTTTTCAGAGCAATTAGGGTGGGGAATAAACTCCGGCCTGATCATAAGAAGATAAGAAATAGGAGCAGGAGTAGGCCATACGGCCCCTTGATCCTGCTCCGCCATTTAACATGATCATGGCTGATGGGATCATGGACCCAGGTCCACTTCCCTGCCCGCTCCCCATAACCCCTTATTTCCTTATCGTTTAAGACTGTCTATTTATGTCCTAAATTTATTCAATGTGCCAACTTCCACAGTTCTCTGAGGCAGCGAATTCCACAGATTCACAACTCTCTGAGAGAAGAACTTTCTCCTCATCTCAGTTTTAAACGGGTGGCCCCTTATTCTAATATTATGCCCTCTAGTTTCAGTCTCCCCTATCAGGGAAACATCCACTCTTCACCTTGTCAAGCCCCCTCATAATCTTATATGTTTTGCTAAGATCACCTCTCATTCTTCTGAATTCATAAGAACATAAGAATTAGGAACATGATTAGGCCATCCAGCTCCTCGAGCCTGCTCCGCCATTCAACAAGATCATGGCTGATCTGGCCATGGACTCAGCTCCACTTACCCGCCCGCTCCCCATAACCCTTAATTCCCTTATTGGTTAAAAATCTATCTGTGATTTGAATACATTCAATGAGCTAGCCTCAACTGCTTCCAATGCGCAGAGGCCCAACCTACTCAATCTTTCCTCATACGTCTACCCCTTCATCTCCGGAATCAACCTTGTTTAGCTTCTCTAAACTGCCTGCAAAGCAAGCATATCCTTTCATAAATATGGAAACCAAAACTGCACGCAGTATTCCAGGTGTGGCCTTACCAATACTGATGACACTGTACAACTGTAGCAAGACTTCCTTGCTTTTATACTCCATCCCCTTTGCAATAAAGGCCAAGATTCCATTGGCCTTCCTGGTCACTTGCTGTACCTGCATACTAACCTATTGCGTTTCATGCACAAGTACCCACAGGTCCCGCTGTACTGTAGCACTTTGCAATTTTTCTCCATTTAAATAATAACTTGCTCTTTTATTTTGTTCGGCCAAAGTGCATGATCTCACACTTTCCAACATTATACTCCATCTGCCAAATTTTTGCCCACTCATTTAGCCTGTCTATGTCCTTTTGCAGATTTTTGTGTCCTCCTCACACATTGCTTTTCCTTCCATCTTTGTACCATCAGCAAACTTGGTTCTACCAAGCCATTAATATAGATAGTAGATAGTTAGGGTCCCAGCACTGATCCCTGCAGCACCCCACTGGTTACTGATTGCCAACCCGAGAATGAACCATTTATCCCAACTCTTTGTTTTCTGTTCATTAGCCAATCCTTCATCCATGCTAATATATTACCCCCAACCCCGTGAACTTTTATCTTGTGCAGTAACCTTTTATGTGACACCTTGTCAAATGCCTCCTGGAAGTCCAAATACACCACATCCACTGGTTTCCTTTATCTACGCTGTTCATTACATCCTCAAAGAATTCCAGCCAATTTGTCAAACATGACTTCCCCTTCATAAATCCATGCTGATACTGCCTGACCGAATTTTGCTTTTCCAAATGTCCTGCTACTGCTTCTTTAATAATGGACTCCAACAATTTCCCAACCACAGATCGCATCGTCTATCCCTGACCCCAGAATAATTAACAATCAATCTACAACCGCGACTCGCATGGTCCTCCATTCGTCAAGTTTTTCTCATATTATCAGGGATAACTGCTCAGATTTGTCCTTTTTCAGTCGGTAATGTTTTCCCATTTATTTACACGATTCCTCATAGCTGAGAATCCCTCCAGTACTCAGGACGAGAACTAAAATGTGAGAATTTAGTGATATTCTGTGCCGCGAATTTAACTTCCTGAATTGGATGCAAAGCCAGGAACTTTCCAGTTCGTTGAATTTGACTACAGGGCTGATTTAAGGGTTTAAAAATACAGTCAATGCAGAGTGCTTATATGGACATTCTTATCATTACAGATTATTAGGTGTGGCAAGAATCAAAATATTATTTTACATGAATATTTCAGGTCGGATTTGAACAGCTTTCACATTTAAATGAGTTCCTGTTCGATTTAGGAAGCAAATAATTTTTAAACACATTAATTATAGGTTAACACCTCCAGTAAAACACCAGAGGGAGCCCACATCAAACAATCCAGACTGAGCTTTAAACGCAATACCAGTAATTTCAACACAATATCTCCATATCGCTTAACGGTTGCCTGAATAAACGTTACCTCGGTAAGAAATACCAAATACACACCGAATATTTACAAGAGCAGAATAAATGTCTCTGATCGCTATCTGCCGAAGATAAATATACAATTCAGGATTTGTTACACAAAGCGACTACAGCATGGAGCGTGCGGAAGGAGATTGGGAAACAAGTCCCGATATCTCATTAAACAATACATCGCACTACATAAAATTATGGAGCATGTAGAAACAGACTCAGAAGCATGAATTATTATTTGGCATGGTACATATGAATATATAAATCAGAATGCTTAATTTAACATAAAAAGTCATTGTTTTGACGATCGTCGGTAGCTGAACAAAATACCCCGACAGCAAATCCGCGAGAAATTTAGGATGTTTCAAGAGCATCACTGTTTGGAGAGTGTACTTGATAAGAGTGATATTAATAAGTGAAGCAATAGAAGTTCAAACTCTAGCTAATATTTAAATTTACAACATTTTTAATCCTTTGGAACACTCTAAAGCTGAACAAACTATTTAAAATATTTTAATTCCATTCTTTGTCTCATATGGGGGTCAGACAGCACTTCTACTGAGAACTACTGGGAAAAGAAATCGGGCTGTGGGATCACTCGGCAGTATGTGCAGCTTTGACTGGTGTTCTACACCCAGTGAGCGAAATTAACCTCCGGGCTCCGAGACCTTCTATTCTAACCGTGACCGCGCTCTACTTCCAACAGGCTCGGTTTAAAACCCCGACTGGAATATCAGCTCCTGTCTGTCTCGTTTGTACGACAGCCGCAGGGAGCAAAATAAAATAAACTGGCGCAGCAGTTGTGTTCGATTTAGGTTTTAAATCTAAATGCGACACAAATCTCCTTTGAAAATCAAAGTCTTAATCAGATGTCGTTCCCTATTTGAAGTTGATTGCATTTAAAATCAGACAAAGAATCCAAAATATAAACGAAATGAAATTTTTACAAATTAAATAAACAATTTGAATAGTGACTTCATACGATCCCAATGAATGACAAATTTGAATAAAATATACCCGTTTTCTGTAAATTGATTCTGATCAGCGCGCGGTTTGTGAAAATGAAATGTTTTCACTCCGTTCTACACTTTGCATAAAATGTTCTTTAAATTAACTATAAAAACAGCATTTTAGTATCCAGTTAGTTTTATAACATAAAATAAAGTAAATAACTGTGAAATATATCTCATTAAACGAATAATGTATTTGATGAATGTGTGAGAACCAGGATTTTAATTGATATAGATTAATAACTATAACCAAACACAAACTGGAAACATTGAGAAACTGAATGGAGTCATCGACCCTGACAAACTCAGCCAAAAATCTATCGAGCATTTGAAAGAAGTTAGAGAAACAAATCCCCATACTACATGAATAATATAAAACATGGAGAATGTGGAAGGAGATTTTGAAACGGTCATCATTACATAAGAAAAATAAGAAATAGGAGCAGGAGTAGGCCATTTTGCCCTCGAGCCTGTTCCGCCATTCAATAAGATCAGGGCTGATCTGATCATGGACTCAGTTCCACTTCCATGTCGGATGCCCATAACCCTTAACTCCCTTATCGCTGTAAAATCTGTCCAGCTCGTCTTAAATATATTCAATTACCCAAACTCCACATCTCTCTGGGGCAGGGAATTCCACAGACTCACAACCCTCTGGGAGAAGAAATTTCTGCTTATCTCAGTTTTAAATGGATGGCCCTTTATTCTATGTCGCCGAGTTTTATTTTCCCATGAGTGGAAATATCCTCTCTGCATTCACCTTGTCAAGCCCCCTCATTATCTTATAGGATTCAAAAAGATCACCTCTCATTCTTCTGAACTCCAATGTGTATAGGCCCAACCTACTCAACCTATTCTCATAAGTCAACTCACTCATCTCCGGAATCATCCTAGCGAACCTTCTCTGTACAGGCTGCATTGCCAGTGTATCCTTCCTCAAATGTGGAGGCAAAAACTGTACTCAGTGCTCCTGGTGTGATCTCACCAATACCCTGTACAGGTGTAGCAGCACTTCTCTGCAATTATACTCTATCCCCCTTGCAATAAAGGCCAACATTCAATTTGCCTTCCTGATTAGTGCTGTATCTGCACACTAACTTTTTCTGTTCCATGCACAAGGACCCCCAGGTCTTTCTATACTGCCGCATTTTGCAATTCTTCCCCATTTAAATTATAATTTGCTTTTCTATGATTTCTGCCAAAGTGGATAACCTCACATTTTCCCACATTATACTCCATCTGCCAAATTGTTGCCCACTCACTTAGCTTGTCTATATCCCTTTGCATATTTTGTGTGTCCTCCTAACAATTTGCTTTCCCGCCTATCTTTGTATCATCAGCAAACTTGGCTACATTACACTCAGTCCCTTCATCAAAGTCATTAATATAAATTGTAAATAGTTGAGGACCCAGCACCGATCCCTGCGGCAGCCTACTGGTCACTATTTGACAACGCAAAATTACCCATTTATCCCGACTCTCTGTTTTCTGTTAGTTAACCAATCCTCTATCCATGCTAATATCTTACCCCCAACTCCGTGATCTTTTATCTTGTGCAGTAACCTCTAAATAACCTCTAACTGAAAATAATTTCAGTTAAAAATTAATAATTTTGAAGAACTTCACTTACTGAACAACAATACGCACAACGCAAATCCCCCAGAGATTTTGGAACTTCCAGTAACATCATTTTTGGAGAGTGTAATTATCAATAATTATAGTAAAAATTAATTCAGTTGAAACAATATGGGTTTCACCTCTAATTAATCTGTATCTGAATGTTTTTAGAGTATTTCTCCAACAGTCTAAACTTGAACCAACTATATAGATATTTTACTTCATTTCTCTGTATCACACTTCGGTCAGAGAGCACAAGACCTGAGAAATATCGGTCACAGTAATATGTGTGCGGGATCAGTCGGCAGTGGGTGCAGCTTTGTCTGGTGTTCTGCACTCAGTGAGTCCATTTCAGTTTGACGCAATTCTCAACTGGGAATGTTAAGTAAGTGTTAATAAGATGTAAAATAATACAAACACATTCACTGTCGATGACAGAAATTGAGAAATAATTTCCTATTTGTAATTGATGGAATATAAAGTGAAACAAATTACCCAAATTATGTATTAAAAGAGAATTCTGGAAATGGCAAAATTTATTTGAGTATTCACTTCATAAATCCCAATGGATGAGAAATTTGAATAACATATACCATTTTCCTGTAAATTGATATTGAAAAGCGCACGATTGATGAAAATGATTCAGGGAGTACTGTACCGTTCATGTTTTTTTTCTCAGTTCTACGATTTGCAGAAAATGGCCATTAAATTAGCTACATAAATTGGATTTTAGTATCCAATCAGTTTTGTTAAATACGAGACGATTATTCACGTAAATATATTTCCCTCAATACATAAAGTAATCATGCTGGAATATTTCCAAGTACGTGAACCAGTTTTGTTGACAGAAATTAATAAATATAAAGAAACACACAGCGGGAACTAAGCAGAGTCATCGAACGACATTTTCAGCAAAAAATATCGACCAAATGGAAGGAGCTGGAGAAACATGCTCCGTAATCTCATTAACCATACATGACATTGTATAAAATGTGTGGAATGTGGAAGGTGATTGCGAAAACGTAATTCTTACAATAAACTGTACTTATATCTGCATGAAATAAGAATTAGGAGTGGGAGTAGTCCATATGGCCCCACAAGCCTGCTCCCTCATTGAATACGATCATGGGTGATCTTCGATCTCAACTCCACTTTCCCGCCCCATCCCCATAGCCCTTGATTCCTCTCGAGTCCAAAAATCTATCGATTTCAGCCTTGAATACATTCAAGGACTTAACATCCACAATCCGTTGTGTAGAGAATTTCAAGGATTCACAACCCCGAGTGAAGAAATTCCTCCTAATCTACGTTCTAAATGTCCGACCCTTTATCCAACATAAGAACATAGAATTTGGAGCAGGTGTAGGCCATGTGGCAGTTCAAGCCTACTCCATCACTCAATAAGACTATGGCTGATCTGATCTTGGCCTCAGCTCCACTTCCATAACTCCCTTATCGTTCAAAAATCTATCGAACACCATCTTAAAATAATAGAAATATTAATTTAATATTAAAATTCATTATTTTGAAGATCATCAGTCAACAATACTCATACAACAGATTCCCCAAAATTTAGTAAATTTGAGTCACATAATTTTTGAGCGTGTACTTCAAAATAATTATATTAATAATTATTGCTAATTGAAACAATATTGGGTCCACCTCTGGTCAATGTTTTATTATAAAATATTTGTAGATATTGTCCAGCACTCCAATGCTGAACAAACTATTTATTTTAGTTCTATTCTCTGTCTCACACAAGGGTCAGAAATCAATTCTAATGAGTAATACCTGTGACAGAAATGTCGGTGTGGGTTCAGTCGGCAGTAGGTGCGGATTTGACGGGTGTTCTACACTCAGTGTTTTAACTTACACCCAGGCTCCGATACACTATAAGAAGTTCATGAATTTAAAATAAAACAAACCAAAATATGGTTTAAAAGCAACTCGTACGTATTACGTTACCCAGTTCAATATTCAGTTAGTATGATTGCCTTTCAGTTTCTATGTTTAAACCGAACTCGGACACAAATACCGCGGCAGTGTTGATTTATTTTGCCCCTGCGCTTTGTGTACAGACATTTGAATAAAATAAGCCCGTTTGCTGTAAATTGATTGTGATCAGCACGCCGTTTGTGAAAATGTGTCGAGGATTAATATACATCTCCTGTTTTTTCTGTTCTATGAATTGCAGAAAATGTTCTTTAAATTATACACAAAACAGGATTTTTGTAAAATAAAATCAGTTTTGTAAAATAAAATGATTAAACAAATGATGTATCTGATAACAGTGCGGGAACGTGCGCATGTCAGTAAACCAGCATTAGTTATTGATCGAGATTAATAAATATAATCAAACACACTCTGTAAACAGTGAGAAACTGAACGGAGTCATCGGCCGAAAACCTCAGCAAAAAATATCGAGCAGGTGGAAGGAGACGGAGAAATACGTCCCGGTATCTTATGACATTGTATAACATGTCTGAGCGTGTGGAAAGAGTTAAAGAAACAAGTCCCAATGCCTCATTAAATTCTACCTGACTCCATATCAATGTATGGGGCATGTCTCAGGAGACCGAGAAAAATTCATTATTATATGGCACGGTGTATATACCTGTGACAGGGACTGTAGCTCTCGTATTGGACTGTTCAGCAACCTAAGGACTTATTTTAAGAGTGGAAGCAAGTCTTCCTCGATTCCGAAGGACTGCCTATGATGATAATGATGATGTATATAAATGTGTCAATTAGAAAACTTAATTTGATATAATTTTGAAGTTAATCTCTAACTAAAAAACAACACTCACATAGCAAGATCCAAAAGGTTTAGGAACTGAGAGTGGCCTGTAACTGAAGTTGCTCAGGGACACACAGGTATAGAGAAGCTGTCTCACTAATAACCCGAGTAAGCAGGAAGAGTCACCCAGAAACTTAGATGAATTAAGGCTGCCCGGGGACAATGAATAGCGGGAGAAGGAGGACGCACCAAGGGTATAAAGGAGAAAGCTTCATTTAAAAATGCTAGTCTTGTCTTTCATTTTCTATGTTTATCCCGAACTCGGACACAAATACCGCGGCAGTTTTGATTTTTTTGTCCCCCGCGTTTCTTGTGCAGACATAGCAGACTGAGGTTAAAATTTGAATCCAATTATTTTAACAGATCCGAGTAAAATTAAAGCGCGTTCACTGTTAGAACAGAGTGTATCACAGTCTGGGGTGTAAGCTAACTCACTGAGTCTAGAACACCAGCTGCACCTGCCGCCGACTGAATAGTTCAAATCCTACAACAGCAGCTGGGAGAATTTAAATTCAGTTCATTAAATAAATGTGGATTGTTTAGCTGTCTCTGTGGCGCAATCGGTTAGCGTGTTTGGCTGTTAACTGAAAGGTTGGTGGTTCGAGCCCATCCAGGGACGTTAATTCTAGACATTGAAAGTGTGACCCACCAACTCCTAAAGTTCAATTCATCACAGTTTTCAAAAAAAAAATCCACACACACAGAAAGAAACGGAAAACAATCACCGACCGAAAAACGCAGCAAGTGGAAGGAGAGTGAGGAACAAGTCCCGATATCAGATTAAATACGACATGGCATTATGTACAAAGTATGGGCATGTGGAAGGAGATTGAGCAAGCTTAACAATTGCATGCCTCAATAAAGGTATGAAATAAAAAACTTAATTTGATATCAAATGGTCATAATTTTGAAGATATTCACTAACCACTAATTAAACAACAACACAGAAACAGCAAATTCGCCAAAGTTTTCGGACATTTTATTAACATCATTATATGGAGAGTGTATTTAATAATAATTCTGCAAATGATGAATGCTAATTGAAACAATATTGATTCCACCAGTGGTGAATATGTTATTATGCAATATTGATTAACCTTATCCAACATTCTAATGCTCAATGAACTATATAAAGTAGTTCAGTTCACTTTATCACACGCGGGTTAGACAGCATTTCTACTGAGAAATACCTGTGACAGAAATGTGTGTGTGGATTCAATAAACAGTCGGTGCAGCATTGACTGGTGTTCTATACTGACTGGGTTAACTTACACCCCAGACTCCGATACACTCTATTCTAAAAGCGACGGCGCTCTATTTCCAGCATTCTCAGTTTAAATAATCCGGTTAGCATTTCAACTCAAGCCAGCTCTGTCTGTACAAGAGGAGCAGGGGACACAATGAAACAAAACTGTCTCGGTATTTGTGTTCGATTTTGGTTTTAAATGTAAGATTGATACAATTCTCAACTTCAAAGATGTAAAAGTGTTTGAACGCGTTCAATGACTCCAACAAAAATGGCGAATTAATTGCCGATTTGAATTTTATGAAACTTAAAATGAACCAAACAACCCGTAATATGTATTACATTAAACTTCTACAAATTAAATACACAATTTCAATATTAACTTCATACGATCCCAGTGAATGACAAATTTGAATAAAATATACCAGTTTTCTATAAATTAACCGCACGCTTCGATACTCTTTATTCTATCAGTGAACGCGTTCGACTTCTAACTGACTCATTAAAAAAAATCCGGTAAGATTTTCAGTCTGCTCTGTCTATACAAGAGCCTCAGGTGGAAGGCGATGGAGGAGCCAGTCCCGAAACCTCATAAAACTCTACATGACACTGTTAAACCAAACAGCTTTTACTTTCCACACCTCAATGTGTTCACAGTAAATTCCAATAATTGTATAAACGAGGTACATGTTTTAATAATAATAAGCGTATCTATAAATAACCGAATACTTTCAATGATCAATAACTCACAGTTCAGAAGCTGCAGTAGAAACAGGGTCAGTAAGGACCGCAGCATCGTCCCGGGAGCCGGTTACAGGATGGGACCTGAACATGAACCGAGCGCTGTTCCCAGATACCGAGCTCTCCCGCCAGCAAATTCTGACACCCAGACTGAACTGGGAGTTAATTCTTTGACACAAATTTGCACAGAAACCAGTGTTTCCTTCCAAACAACCAATAGATTTGAAAGATATGAACCGTGAATTACAGTTTGGTAAAATACACCAATGAGAAGGACCTTTCCCATTAATATATGCAACGAGCCCAGGCTCCATCCAACGCCTTCACTTTAGAGGCCAATGACCTGTAAGAGTCTGAAATGGAAATGAGTCACCGACATTGCATCTGGATCTTAGAATCAGAGAATCAGAGAATATTACAGCACAGACTTAGGCCTATCGGTCCAATATGCTGCGTCGGTTCTTTGAATCAGCTGTCCCACATTCCTAAAAAATATTTTACGGATACCCTTTATGTTACATGCTAACTTTTTCTCATACTTTCTCTGTGCATTTCTTATATTGTTTTCACAAATACCCTCGGCACTCTTTCAATTTGGCCTGGTTTTCGATTGTATTCTTCACCTCACATTTGTCATGAACCTCTGTTTTCTGTTTCATTTTAATCTGCGCTTCCTTCGTCATTCAGGGAGCTCAAGCTTTGGACATCCCATCTTTCCTCGTTATGGGTATATGCTTAGTTTGTACACGAACGATCTCTGCTTTGAAGGCCTGCCGTTGTTATTTTCTGACCAATCTTTTTTAAGTCCACCTGTGCTAGATAGCTTCCAAATTACTGGGATTGGCTCGTTTCATCACTGATGTTTCTTTTTCCCTTTTAAAATCAAATTAAACCAAGTTATATTATTATCACTATTACCCAGATTTCTCCGGCTGAAACATGCGCAATTGCCATATTTCACTCGACCGGGTTAGATCCTGCACTGTTACATTCCTCGTTCTGCTAGAAACCTATCGATTAGGAAAGTTCTGCTTTCGGAATTCTTCACCCTCCTTGCCCTTTAGTAAGTTTTTCCCAGTCTATATTAGGGTAATTGAAATCCCCCATCATCACTGCTCTATTATTTTTAAATTTCACTGACTTTTGCCTCCAGATTTGCTCCTCAATCTTCTACTCACATTTGAGATCTATATTAAACACCCAGTAATGTAACAGCACCTTTTATGTTCCTTAACTCGTCTGAAATAGATTCGGTCTTTCAACCATCTAGTACATCGTCCCTCTGTAGAACATTAATATTATCCTTGATCAATATTGCACATCCATCCTTTCCTTTCCCCTTCCCTATCCCTCATTGATACATGTTAGCCAGGAATGATTAGTTCCTATTTTTGCCAATGGTTAAGCTAGATCTCCGTTATTGCCATTTTATACCATAACCCCATGTGGCAACTTGCGCCTGCTAGTCGGTTTTGCATTTTAACTACCTTTACCTCTGCTCTTATTACACGATTCTTTGTTCTGTTGCTGTTTGTTACTCCTAGTTTTCTATGCACATTGTTTCTCTTCTGTAGGGGAGGACGAAAACCCCTCATTTTACCCAGAAGGAAAAGAGCTGTGGGATCTGTCTGTGCTGCAGCAGGCCAGTGTCCTGGAGGAACAGGAAACCCAGAACCAGATGTGGATTGAAACCGAGACGGTGTGGCCTTGGCAGGGCAGTGATTGGATGGGGGAGGACACCAGAGGCCCAAAGGTGGGACAGAGTCAGCCTAAAGCAAGGGACTCCAGGCCAATGGGAGTGCCCTTACTTGAAAACTCGGGACTGACTCATCACCGATACCGGGCTATGGTCTCCCCCACGTTTACACTATGGAGGGATATTATGCAGGCCTTAAGAAAACTAGGGAACCCAAAACAAATCGAGGGCCTACACAATGACTACAGGAGGCCCACACCCTTCCAACCCAATTAACACCTTCTCAATCCTTGATTCGGTTAACATCAGGGATGGCCAGTGGAAAACCCCCCGCGAAATCCAACACAGCTGCATTTTTCAAAAATCATAAGCCCACCAATGGGAAGGATTTATTTCAGCACGAAAGTCTGGCTGGATAACTGGATATAAGAAGAGGTTTCTGCCCCGACAAGTTGTTCCGTTCTCGTGTTCCAGCAAGCAGTCAGCCTTTCGACACAGAAGGAAGACCAGTGACACCAAAGCCAGAAGAAGCAAACCACCATCCCGAGACGGCATCAGTTCAGCCTCCTTTCGCTACTGGAGACTGAACCTTTTCTTTTTTACTCAAGGATCTTCCCTTAAGAGCTGGTCTCAAGTAGATCCACAGCAACAACAAGACACAACAACAACCAAGTTTCTAAGAAAAATCACAACGGAAAAAGTACGTTCAAGATCCTGAAGATAACAAAAGGAGAACCCCAAAACCACGTTTTGACCTGGAAAGACTGTAAAGGCTGTGGTGAGTATAATCTCTGGTGACCAGAACTCCCAACTCAGTTAGGTCAGGAAGGTGGGAGGTTGGGCATTGCACTGCTGTTAAACTTGTGCAAAAATGTTCATTGTGTCCGTTTAGTGGGATTTAGGGAGATTGTTTTGTTGGTGTATTGCTGTTTGTTGAGATACACCTTGTCAAATAAAGTAGAAGCTTCAAGTTCCTCTCGGGATTGCCTCATTCCAGTTTTGTTGTATTACATCTCCTGATCATGACCCTTGTGTCAGAACAGTGAAAGGGAAGCCAGGAGCGCCTCGGAAACACTCAACTATGTGCCACAGGCTAGGGAAGAAAGCGGTTAGGAGTGTTTGACACTCACAGGTGCCTCGCAGGCTAGGCATAAGCTGTGGGGGCGCACGAGTCTCAAAACCCCCTTCATAAGCTGTGGACACAGTCTCTCCAGGAGTGCTCTTGCAGCACTCAGGGTATCTCACCGGCCAGGCATAAGCTGTGAGGGCAGAAGACCAGAGAGAGACACCCAAGGCACAACACTCCCCAAAACCCCTTACAGAACATGGTGACCGTGTTAGGACACAAGCAAACAAAAGATGTTAATATAACAGATGAGGTGATAAGAGAGGAAACTAAAATGGAGGAGAGAATTTCCTCCTACATTTTTGGCAAGGTGAAACTCAGCAAACCTTGGGTGCAAGCCCTCACACGGGCAGAGCGCCCAGTGGATGCTGCTGCTCAGTGGACAGCAGGGAAGGACCACAAACGCAGGGTGGAAAAGGCCATCTGGCTTATCTGCCTCACCCGCCAAGTCCAAAAGCTCGACCAGCGGGTGAAGGACTTGGAACAGAGTCTTCAGACATCAGAGGAGCTCTCTGCTATCCGGCTGCAGTTAGGGACAACCTGCTGGCCGAATTAGCTGAGGAGCAGCAAAGGAAGAGGCAGTTGGAGGAGCCCTTCCGAAATAGCCGGGACTATCTTCAGTGTCAGGTCACTGAGGCCAAGGGTAGTGAGGGGTCCCTCTGGGAATGGAACTCTCGGTACGCCAGAAAATTAGGGAACTGGAGAATAAATTAAAAGATGTGCAGGCAGCTTATAAGGTGGCCAGTAGCAATGAGTTTAAATGGGCAGATCACGGTCCCCGCCAGGAGAGGATTAAAACTCTCAACTACGCTCTATCCCAGGCAAAGGGATAGAGGGCTCACAGGGGACAACGGAGAATATTGTGGGGGGTAGAGGAGAATCCAAAGGCAAGGGACGGCCGACAACCTCCTGAGGCACCAGTGGTTTGTCCGGTGAGGTACCAGGAGGAACGGGGCACACAGGTAGTAGCATACCCAGGGCTGGTCAATTTGTCCCGTTCGGCAGCAGGGATTGGGGCGGGATCAGGTGACCAGGCACTGTCTGCTGCATCGGGTATGGTGGAACAGCCGGAGGTGGAGGGACCAGCGCAGAAAGATCCTGAACCGGGGCACAAGGATGGTCCTCCACAGGCAGATGGCCAAGGTCGAAGAGGGCTGGAGAGCGACTTTATTATTCCCCATGGAGTTCAATCACTCAGGGCCATAGTGGCCCATTTGGCCAAACTCACTCGCACCGTGGACCCGTCTATCCACTTCATGGTGGTGATGCAGGCAGGGGAAATTAATGGGTGCGACGAGGAAGATAGTCAAGCTGCTGCTCTTCTCGCTGGACAGCAAATTGTACGAGGCCCTCCTGGCAGAATGCCAGAGGGGGCAGCGCATATTTTCTGAGGTCCAGAGGGCCGTCCTTGAGGCTATGGGCTTCGATGACAGTAGTCCTTTCGAATTGGTCGAAAGGACAAGTCAGCTTGCAGGGGAAGCCCCGCAGGCATTTGCGGACAGCTGTGGGTGGTATACCACACAGCCTGTGGGGAGCTCCTCGACCGGGCGAATCTTTCCACGGTGCAACCGGCTGCTGGCTGAGGATGCTGGTGGCGAACTGCTTGCCCCGGCTCAAGGCCAGGGCAGAGCTGTGGTTCGATTCCCGGGACCCCAACCTCAACGAGGAAGCAGTGGTCAGGCAACTGGCACTGATCCAACGGAATGGAGGAGGGGTGGAGGAGAAAATCTCCAAAGGTCGGGTAAATGAAGTAAAACCCAACTCGATTCCCAAAAGGAAATGGCACCAGGAGGGTGGCCGCTCGTCTGATAAGGAGGGAGTGTGCTATGGGCACGGGAAAGCTGGGCATTTTAAAAGGGATTACAGGAGCCCAGCAAAGAGATATGTGGGTGGGGGGGGGAACTCCATCAGGAGCCGCCCAGAGTGGGGAGATGAAGGGAGCTCCTCACCATCCCTTGATGAGATAGTAGCTGCAGTGAGGACAGCACTGGAGGGGACGGTGAAGGTAGCTACTGCAACAGACAGGGAAGCACCAGCAACCCTGCCAGTACAGAGGCTGTGACTAGCCCAGACACAGCCTGCATACTTGTGCCCACTAAAATACGACCCCTGGGGACGACCCTGGGTCAAGATGGAAGTTGAGGGTGTACTGGGTACCTACCTTCTGGACACCGGCGCTTCCAGCACCATAGTCCATTCGGAGGCCCCTGCAACCTCACCTCTATCAAACGGGGTGCCGTATCAACTAGTTGGGTTCACAGGAAATGAGAAGGCTGGGTTTTTTCTCAGTCCCGCTCACAGTTTGTTTAGGAGCAGTCCAAACACAATGGAAGTTCGTCGTGATGGGAAAAGGGATCTTGGGGGCCGATTTCATCATCGCTCGCCAGATCCTAGTAGACTTGAGGAATCACTGTCTTTGGAGCACAGTGGACACGGGAGCAGAGGGAGAAGTCATGGTTATTGATAAGAAACAGGGAAAAGGGACTCTGTGTACCATGAAGCCAAAAGGGGATTACGACCTGGAGGTTCTGGTCGGTAACACCCCAGCCTATGAGTAAGCAAATCTTGCAGCATTTGCCACCCATAAACACGATTGTGGGAGAGTCACAGGAATGGAGGTTAGAATAGATGGGGGTCCCACCCGCAAAAGCAGTATGGCTTTCCCCGAGAGCCTTTACTTTAACTTTAAAACCCCCTTCCTTTCGTAAGGCCAGCAGCTCGGCCAGCAGTGGATCGTGTTCCTCACTGCTGTCTGTGAATAGCAGCAGGTCATCCACATACTGGACCAGCTGGTGTGGTTGGCTGAAGCCTTTTAAGCAGTTCGCCATGCATTGGTGAAAATTGCTGGAACTGTTACGAAAGCCCTGTGGGAGGCAGCTCCATGTATACTGCTATTCCCGGAAGGTGAAGGCAAACTTGTCCTGGTCTTCCCTCCGTACAGGGATAGACCAAAACCCATTGGATATGTCCAACACTGTGAACGTGGTTGCAGATGCAGGGATTTGAAGCAGACTTGGAGACAGTTTTAAGCTCGCTTGTCGAGCAGGGTGTTTTGAGACCTAGAGCCACCCGCTTTGGCCAGTTATGAAACTGAACAATTCTTGGAGGGCTACTGTGGATTACAGGGTGCTCAATAAAAATATCCCAGCTTGTGCTCCCATGGTAGTATTTTCCCTCAAAGAGATAGGGTGGAACTAAGGGGCTGAGCCTCCTGGATGTCAAGGGGATACAGGGTAGGCTAATAACAAATACCGATAGCTCAATAGTGCAGAAAGCCGAGAGGAGTATAGCAAGTGCAGTGGTGAAATAAAAAAGGAAATTAGGAAGGAAAAGAGAGAACATGACAAAAAAATTGGCAAGTAAAGTCAAGGAAAACACAAGGATGGTTTATAAATACATTAAGTGCAAGAGGATAACAAAAGACAGTTTTTGGCCAATTGGAGACCATAAAGGTAACCTGTCTGTGGAGGCACATGACATGGGTATGGTTTTTAATGAAAACTTTGTGCCTGTTTTGACACAAAAGATGCAGACACTGCAATCAAGGAGGAGGAGTGCGCTCTTCTGTCTCCCTCTGACATTAGATGAAATAACCACAGTGAGAGAAGAAATTTAAGGGAGTTAGCAGGTCTGAAAGTTGATAAATCTTCAGGCCCAGATGAAACGTATCCCTGGTTGTTAAGAGAAGCAAAAGATGAAATAGCAGAAGCTCGTACCATCATTTTCCAATCCCCTCTGGCTGCAGGTGTGTTGCCGGAGGACTGCTAACATTGTACCTATGTATAAAAGGGGAGAAAGGAATAGAGTGAGCAATTCGAGGTCAGTCAGCCTAACCTCGGTAGTAGCAAAATTATTGGAGAAAATTCAGAGGGAGGGACAGGATAAAGGCACGGATTAATCAAGGACAGTCAGCATGGATATGTTAAGGGAAGGTCGTGTCTGACTAACTTCATTACATTTTTTGAGGAGGTAACATGGAGGGCCGATGAGAGTAGTGCATATGATCTAGTGTATATGGATTTAGCAAGGCTTTTGATAAGATCCCACATGGAAGACTGGTCATGAAAGTAAACCCTGGGTTCCAAGGCAAAGTGGCAAGTTGGATCCAAAATTGTCTCAGAGGCAGGAAGCAAAGCTCAATGGTTGATGGGTGCTTTTGGGACTGCAAGTCTGTTTTCAGTGGGGTTCTGTACGGCTCAGTACCAGGTTCCTTGCTTTTTGTGGTATCTGTCAATGATTTAGACTTGAATGTAGGGGGCATGATTAAAAAGTTTTCAGATGATACAAAAATTGGCTGTGCGGTTGTTAATGAAGAAGAACTGGAGAATTTTAGCAACGAAGAAAGATTGGATAGGCTAGGTTTGTTTTCTTTGGAACAGAGGCAGCTGAATGGAGACCTAATTGAGGTGTATAAAATTATGAGGGGCCTAGATAGAGTGGATAGGAAGGACCTATTTCCCTTAGCAGAGCCCTCCTGTATGGCTCAGAGACGTGGACCATATACAGTAGACACCTTAAATCGCTGGAGAAATACCACCAACGATGTCTCCGCAAAATCCTGCAAATCCCCTGGGAGGACTGATGCAGCAACGTTAGCATCCTTCATCAGGCCAACATCCGCAGCATTGAAGCACTGACCACACTCGACCAGCTGCACTAGGCGGGCCACATTGTTCGCATGCCTAACACAAGATTCCTAAAGCAAGCACTCTACTCGGAATTCCTACACGGCAAGCGACCGCTAGGTGGGCAAAGGGAACGTTTCAAGGACATCCTCAAAGCCTCCTTGATAAAATGCAACATCCCTACTGACACCTGGGAGTATCTGCACACCCAAGGTGGAGGAAGTGCATCTGGGAGGGTGCTCAGCACCTCGAGTCTTGTCGCCGAGAGCATGCAGAAATGAAGCGCAGGCAGCGGAAAGAGCGTTCTGCAAACCTGTCCCACCCACCCTTTACTCCAACCTCTGCCTGTCCCACCTGTGACAGAAACTGTAATTCCTGTACTGGACTGTTCAGTCACCTAAGAACACATTTTTAGAGTGGAAGCAAGTTTTTCTGGATTTCGAAGGACTGCCTATGATGACGATATCAAACAGGGGGGATAGATTTAAAGTAATTGGTAGGAGGTTTAAAGGGAATATGATTGGAAACTTTTTCACACAGAGAGTGGGGGGTCTGGAACTCATGGCCTGACAGGGTGATCGAGGCAGAAACCCTCATCACATTTAAAAAGTACTTGGATGTGCACTTGAAGTGCTGTAACCTATTGTGCTATGGACGGAGAGCTGGAAAATGGGATTAGGTTGGATAGCTCTTTGTCGGCCGATGCAATGGGCCAAAATGGCCTCCTTCCGTGCTGTAAATTTCTAAGATTCTGTGACAAGAAAATTAAGTGTAAGAGAAGATCAACGGGCTGGTGATAGAAGATGCATTAAGATAATATTTGAGAGAGAAGTAGATTGCAGAAAGACTAAAAAAAAATGTGAAAACCCAATTATGACGGAGCTGGGATATATCTCAGGAAGGTAAGCTTATTATTAATAAATTGTTAATAAACAAAGAAATAAAACAACAGTGGGCAATATTCAAAGGAGAAATCAATAGCGTTCAGGAGAAATACATTCCAGGATAAAATAAGATTAATCCAACAAAGAATGAGATGCAAACTTAAAGTGCTGGAAAAAAAATAATTAATGCTTCAGGCCGATGCCATTTCATCAAAACTGGAAAATGTTGCAGATTTAACAGGGTTTAAACAAGTACAGAGTTGGGGAAAGAAGTGGAGGGGATGAAAGAACAAAAGAGAAGGTCTGTGATAGGATGGAAGGCAGGAGTGATTAAATGAAGAGCAGAATGATTACCAGCACCTGCTTTCCAAAAAAATGGGAGCTGCAATTACGATATAAATTTGTTGAATTCGATGTTGAAGCCAGAAGCTTATAAAGTGCCTAATTGAAAGATGAATTACTGTTCCATGAGCTTCCATTGTGCTTCATTGGAAGAATGTAGGAGGCTGAGGACAGAGAGGGCAGTATGGGAGTAAGATGGATAATTAAAATGGCAAGCTTGCGGACGGAATGGAGCTGCTCATCAAAACAATCACCCAATTTGTGCTTGGTCTCGTGAACGTATATCAGCCTGCATCGCGAACATCTAATTCACTATATTAAACAAAGAGAATGCAAGTAAATCACTGGTTCACCTGGAAGGAATTTTTGGGGACATGGACGGTGGGAAGAGAGGAGATGAATGGCGAGGTGTTGCATCTCCTGCGGTTGCATGGGAAGGATCCATTTTCCACTAAATCTATTAACACAAGTTGGTATGGTCATCAATAGTCCAAACAATGTTCAGTTTGAGAGGAAGAGAGTAAAAATGTATGGAGGTTATGTTGAATATACATTATACATCAATGATTTAGACAAAGGAATTGAATGTAACATCTCCAAGTTTACAGATGACACTAAGCTGGGTGGCAGTGTGAACCCTGAGGATGCTAAGAGGCTGCAAGGTGACTTGGACAGGTTAAGTGAGTGGGCAAATGCATGGCAGATGCATTATAATGTAGACAAATGTGAGGTTATCCACTTTGGTGGCAAAGACCTGGGTTTCATGGTGCATCAGTCATTGAAAGTTGGCATGCAGGTACAGCAGGTGTTGAAGAAAGCTAATGGCATGTTGGCCTTCATAGCGAGACGATTTGAGTATAGGAGCAGGGAAGTCTTACTGCAGTTGTACAGGGCCTTGAATATAGTGTGCAGTTTTGGTCTCCTAATCTGAGGAAGGACATTCTAGATATTGAGGGAGTGCAGCGAAGGCTCACCAGACAGATTCCAGGAATTTTGAAGAATGAGAGGGGATCTTATAGAAACATATAAAATTCTGCCGGGATTGGACAGGTTAGATGCAGGAAGAATGTTCCTGATGTTGGGAAGTCCAGAACCAGGGGTCACAGTCTAAGGATAAGTGGTAAGCCATTTAGGACCGAGATGACGAGAAACTTCTTCACTCAGAGAATGGTGAACCTATGGAATTCTCTACCACAGAAAGTTGTTGAGGCCAGTTAGTTAGATATATTCAAAAGGGAGTTAGATGTGACCCTTATGGCTAAAGGGATCAAGGGGTATGGACAGAAAGCAAGAATGGGGTACTGAAGTTGCATTATCAGCCATGATCATATTGAATGGTGGTGCAGGCTCAAAGGGCTGAATGACCTACTCCTGCACCTATTTTCTATGTTTCTATGAATTTAGATAGAAGCCTGGTTAGAACACACTTGGAGAAATGTGTGCAGTTATGGCCTCCATACAACAAAAATTTCACTGAAGGACGAGAGAAAGCGCAGAAAATATGTACAAGGTTGTGAGACGAATTGAGTGGATACAACTATCAGAAAGGTTGGGCAGCCTGGGGCTGGGACTAAGATGAGGAATGACAGAGGTCTTCAAAATTGCAAATGAGTCTGATTGAGTGAATGTGGAGAAAAAGTTTTTGCTTGTGGGTAAGTCAAGAACAAGAAGGAATAATAAAATAGTAAAATAGCCACTGACAGATAAATTAGTTAGGAGTGTTATTTTTACATAGACAGTGGGAACATAAGAAATAGGAGCAGGAGTAGGCCATTCTGCCCCTCAAGCCTGCTCCATCATCTAATACTATCATGGCTGATCCGATCATGGTCTCAGCTCCACTTCCCTGCCCGCACCCTTATTCCCTTATTGGTTAATGGAAATGTCCTCTCTGCATTCACCTTGTTGAAATCACTCATTATCTTATATATTTCAATAACATCCCCTCTCAGTCCTCTGAACTCCAATGTGTATAGACCCAACCTATCTTCATAAGTCAACCCCCTCATCTCTGGAATCAACCTAGTCAATAGCCTCCAATGCAAATACATCCTTCCTTAAATACGGAGATCAAAACCGTATTGGCCTCACCAATACCCTGTACTTTTGTAGCAGGACTTCTCTGCTTTTATACTCTATCCCCCTTGAAACAAAGGCCATTTTCCTTCCTGATTGCATGCTGTACGTGCATACTATCTTTTTGTGTTTCATGCACAAGGCCCGCCATATCCCTCTCTACTGCAGCACTTTGCAATTTTTCTCCATTTAAATTATAGCTGGCTTTTCTATTTTTTCTGCCAAAGTGGATAATCTCACATTTTCCCACATTATACTCAATCTGCCAAATTTTTGCCCACTCACTTAGCCTGTCTATATCCCTTGGCAGATTATTTGTGTAATCCTCACAATTTGCTTCCCCACCCACCTTCATATCATCAGCAAACTTGGCTACATTACACTAGGTTACTTCATCCAAGTCATTAATATAGATTGTAAATAGTTGAGGACCCAGCACCGATCCCTGCGGCACCCCACGAGTCACTGTTTGGCAATCACATAATGAATCATTTGTCCGGACTCTCTGTTTTGTTAGTTAGCCAATCCTCTATCCATGCTAATATATTACCCCAACCCCGTGAGCTTTTATCTTCTACAGTAACCTCATCCCACCATGCCCCGTATCCTTCAATTGTCTTCTCCCTCGTTTACTTATCAAGTTTTCCCTTGAATGCATCAATGTTAACTGCTTGAAACACCCCATTTCTACATGCTTACCAGCAGGGTAATGAGCAGAGTGAATAAGGGGGAACCAGTGGATGTGGTGTATTTGGATTTCCAGAAGGCATTCGATAAAGTGCCGCATAAGAGGTTACACACAAGAACGAAGTTCACAGGGTTGGGGGTAATATATTAGCATGGATAGAGGATTGGCTAACTAAAAGAAAACAGACAGTCGGCATAAGTGATTCATTCTCGGGTTGGCAATCAGTAACTAGTGGGATGCCGCAGGGATCAGTGCTCGGACCCCAACTATTTACAATCTATATTAACAACTTGGAGGAAGCGACCGAGTGTAACGTAGCCAAGTTTGTTGACGATACAAAGATGGGAGGAAAAGCAATGTGTGAGGAGGGTACAAAAAATATGCAAAAGGACATAGATAGGCTAAGTAAGTGGGCAAAAATTTGGCAGATGGAGTATAATGTTAGAAATTGTGAGGTCATGCACTTTGGCAGAAAAAAAATCAAAGAGCAAGTTATTATTTAAATGGAGAAAAATTGCAAAGTGCTGCAGTACAGCAGGACCTGGGGGTACTTGTGCATGAAACACAAAAGGTTAGTGTGCAGGTACAGCAAGTAATCAGGAAGGCCAATGGATCTTGGCCTTTATTGCAAAAGGGATGAAGTATAACAGCAGGGAAGTCTTGATACAGTTATATAGGGTATTGGTGAGGCCACACCTGGAATACTGCGTGCGATTTTGGTTTCCATATTTACAAAAGGATATACCTGCTTTGGAGGCAGTTGAAGAAGGTTCACTGGGGTGATTCCGGAGATGAGGGGGTTGATTCTGAGGAAATGTTGAGTAGGATGGGCCTCTACTCATTGGAACTCAGAAGACTGAGAGATGATCTTATCCAAACGTATAAGATTATGAGGGGGCTTGACAAGGTGGATGCAGAGAGGATGTTTCCACTGATAGAGGAGACGAGAAATAGAGAGCATAATCTTAGAATAATGGGCTGCCCAGTTAAAACTGAGATGAGGAGAAATTTCTTCTCTCAGAGGGTTGTGAATCTGTGGAATATGCTGCCTCAGAGAGTTGTGGAAGCTGGGACATTGAATAAATTTAAGACAGAAATAGACAGTTCCTTAAATGATAAGGGAATAAGGGGAGCGGGTAGGGAAGTGGACCCGAGTCCATGACCGGATCAACTATGATCATATTAAATGGCGGAGCAAGCCCGAGGGGCCCTATGGCCTACTCCTGGTCCTATTTCTTCTGTTCTTGTTATAGGCGTGCTGCGCAGCAGTTCTAGGGTTGCAAAGAGGAGTTATGAGCCAAGTGCTCAGTGCATAACTCTTGTCACCGAGGAACCAGCTGCAATCTTGATTTGGACCAGTGAAGAAGTCTGGCACAATGGTCTGCCGCAGTATGAAATAATCATGGCTGCTGCCAGGAAATTGGGCATCCACTTGCAAAATGTTATGGTTGTGGTCGCAAACCAGTTGAAAATTGAGGGAGTGGAAGCCCTTGCAGTGTTGGAAATGCTCAGCAGTGTGTTGGGATGCCCTCAGACTGACATGGGTGCCAGCAATGACCCGCAATGGTAGGAATCCAACTGTTTGTCCCTGTAGGGAAGGAGATGTAATCGGCCCTCCTCCAATAGAGCCCATTGTGACCTCCCGTATCGATGTATCGGCCGCAAACTGTGAGATGGAGATGTCCACAGTGGCAGCTTGGAAAGATCCAGTGGCATAAATTTTGAGGGTGAATGTAACCTTGAATGTCAAGCTCAGGGTTGTCCTCACCCATATTTGTGGCTCCAAGGCTGCCTGAAGGAATTTGCAGAGCTCTGTCACTATGTCCTTGTGGAAGCGTAGTTTGCGCAGGCACTGATGGTTATTCAGGTCCCTGTATGAGAATTGGTGGTGGAAGATGCTTTGTCGATATGGCCTTCCGCCCCCACGTCTGTGCAGCTGCCTTGCTCTCTGTTGAGCCTCATTGGCTTCTCGCTGCTGGTCGGTTGGCTCTTCCACCTCTGCACAAGGATCACGGTACTGAATGATTGTCCATTCATGTTCCCTGATAATTTCCTCTTGGTACATCTTGTTCCATATAATTTATTGTTTATTTGGTTACTACGCATTTTCTAATATATATTGTGTTTCATACACTTTTTGATTTTATTTCAACAGTTTTGAATTGGAGCTGTTTACAATATACATCGATGACCTGGAAGAGGGGACAGAGTGTAGTGTAACAAAATTTGCAGATGACACAAAGATTAGTGGGAAAGCGGGTGGTGTAGGGGACACAGAAAGGCTGCATAGAGATTTAGATATGTTAAGCGAATGGGCTAAGGTTTGGCAGATGGAATACAATGTCGGAAAGTGTGAGGTTATCCACCTTGGGAAAGAAAACAGTAAAAGGGAATATTATTTGAATGGGGAGAAATTACAACATGCTGCGGTGCAGAGGGACCTGGGGGTTCTTGTGCATGAATCCCAAAAAGTTAGTTTGCAGGTGCAGCAGGTAATCAGGAAGGCGAATGGAATGTTGGCCTTCATTGCCAGAGGAATGGAGTACAACAGCAGGGAGGTCCTGCTGCAACTGTATAGGGTATTGGTGAGGCCGCACCTCGAGTACTGCGTGCAGTTTTGGTCACCTTATTTAAGGAAGGATATACTAGCTTTGGAGTGGGTACAGAGATGATTCACTAGGCTGATTCCGGAGATGAGGGGGTTACCTTATGATGATAGATTGAGTAGACTGGGTCTTTACTCGTTGGAGTTCAGAAGGATGAGGGGTGATCTTATAGAAACATTTAAAATAATGAAAGGGATAGACAAGATAGAGGCAGGAGCTTGTTTCCACTGGTCGGGAGACTAAAACTAGGGGGCACAGCCTCAAAATACGGGGGAAGCCAATTTAAAACCGAGTTGAGAAGGACTTTCTTCTCCCGGAGGGTTGTGAATCTGTGCAATTCTCTGCCCAAGGAAGCAGCTGAGGCTAGCTCATTGAATGTATTCAAGTCACAGATAGACAGATTTTTAACCAATAAGGGAATTAAGGGTTACGGGGAGAGGGCGGGTAAATGGAGCCGAGTCCACGGCCAGATCAGCCATGATCTTGTTGAATGGCGGAGCAGGCTCGAGGGGCTTGATGGCCTACTCCTGTTCCTAATTCTTATGTTCTTATGTTCTTATAAGCTGGCCCAGCTCTGTGTATTATCACTGACTGCAGTGATTCTACATTCACCCACTGTCCAGGGATCACCATTGTTTCTTTCACAGCTTTGCTGCATTTATCCACTGTAAAACAAGGCAGTGTGTCTGAGCCGTGCCGCTCAGACCTGCTTCACAGTCACAGTCCATACATGGGCTTTGCAACTTTCTCGGGCAACTTGCTAAAGATTTGAGGAAATGTGTTGCGGTTCAATGTAAGACCGTCAGAGAGGCGCAGAGACCACAGACACATTTACTGTTAATCAGAAGTGACACATTTTCACAATCGATAAACTGTACCAGGGCGAGAAGTGCTGTGTTCCCGGTAAACAAAAAGGAAAGTGTTTTATAGAAGCTGACCACTTGGAATTGAGGATGACTTAACAGAACCCCAGAGTGTGAAAAGTCTCTCGCAGTCCGCAGTGCCTCAGAACAGTCGCTGTGTGTTTTGCTGTTCTGTTGTACTGACAGGAAGCACCTGGCATTGTGGTGAGTTCTGTGCTCGCGTTTTGTTGACTGCTCACCTGAAATATTGACATACTGCTGCTGAACATTTCATCTCGGATTTGAACTTAGGCTGCATATCATTCAGCGGGTCAATGCATCGGGGAAAGCATATCTGGATAAAGTCATTCATTCACTGGAAATACATGACTATAAGGGTGTGCAAATAAACGTATCCCCGAAAAATATCAATAGGTCAGGATACATAGGTTGTTTCTGAGTCCAACTAAATTAGGAATTTCAGGAGCAACAGGAGCAACGATTCTCCCTGTGCTTTTGAAGAGAAACAGAAGAATTCAGGAGACGATCAGGCATATTTGTGTATTTCTCTATATATAGATCAATGGAACATTAACACTGTAAAATATCTAATACAATCAGGGAGAATGCAGCCTGTGTCAATGTAAATGGTTAACTTACTGTGATCCAAACAGGGAGAGTGTAACTATATTAATGAAAATGGTTAACTTGCTGTGATCCAATCAGCAGTTGTGCAGCCTGCATCTATATGAACGGACAACCAGGAGAATTGCAACCTGCATCAATGTAAATGGTTAACTCACGGCACGGTGATCTAATACAAAGTGGGGATCCGAAGGTAATCTGTAATCTGTCCATTGTATCTCAATAAATGTAAATGTGGCAAAACAAAAGCAAAAAATTGCGGATGCTGGATTAACATAAGAAATAGGAGCAGGAGTAGGCTATTCGACCCCTCGAGCATGCTCTGCCATTTAATACGATCATAGCTGATCCGATCATGGACTCAGGTCCACTTCCCTGCCCAACCCCATAACCCCTTATTGGTTAGAAAACTGTCTATCTCTGTGATAAATTTATTCAATGACCCAGCTTCCACAGCTCTCTGAGGCAGTGAATTCCGTAAATTTACAATCCACAAATCAGTTTTAAATGGGCGGCCCCTGATTCTAAGATTATGCCCCCGAGTTCTAATCTCCCCTATCGGTGGAAACATCCTCTCTGCATCCACCTTGTCAAGCCCCCTCATAATCTTATACGTTTCGATAAGATCACCTCACAATCTTCTGAATTCCAATGAGTACTCAACCATTCCTCATAAATCAAACCCCTCACCTCCGGCATCAACCTAGTGAACCTTCTCTGAACTGCCTCCAAAACAAGTACTGGCAACTCTCGATTAAATCGGCCCTCGGGGATCGGGCTATTCCGGGTAAATGATTTTGCCGCTCGGGCGAGTGCACGTACTTGCCGAGAATGTTTGGGTCCCAAATTTATATTTTAATGCTAGATTAACTTGCTGGAGTCAACGACCCCTCCCTCAAATCAATGTTGAAACTAGTTAGAACACCAATTTGATGAGCCTAATCCCCAATCCTTCAGCAGTCATCGGTCGGCGGAGAAAGAGCACAGACAAGCCGGGTGGTGCCAGCATGCAGGTTCCCCAGATCCTGCCTAGAAACCCGAGCTCATTCCCTGCTAGTGCCGCGATCAGGCCTAGCGGCGTGGCTGAAAGGCGAAATGGCCAGTCTAAAGGCTTCAACTGCTGGAGATCGAATGGGACTCGGCTTTACTTACTCCCGAGGCCGGGCGGCACCCTCAGTGACAGACAGGTGCAGAAAGTGGTCAGCGCAGGACTGTGTGGGGTGGGTTTAATGGTCGTGTGCAGCTGTACACGGGACAGAATCACAGTTTTTAAAAGTGCAATTGCAGCGGGTTCTCCGTTAGATCCGTGTACGGATAATCGAGAGTTGCCTGTATCATAATAATCGTGATTACATCTGTCGGTTATGTGTTGCATCAATCTCTATGACAGTACCTAGCAATAATATCAGGCAATGATCTCATGCCATGTTGTCCTGTTACCTTTTACAGAAGAAGTTATCAACGATGAGGTCTGAGCAGAAGAGAACAGGTGGAGACATCACTGAGATGGAGGAGCGGGTGCTCGCACTCATGGGGAAGCACACCCAGATGGCCACGCAAGCATCTGCAGACCCTGAAGTGAAGCGACGTGAGTAAAGATTATACCATTGCGTGATTTAGTCAATAGCTGTCATATCCAAACAATAATATACGATAGATGATTTCTAAAATTGTCCTAAAAATAATGCTGACCTAATGAAAATCATTGCAATGAAGAATGTGTTGATGATCATGAAATGTGATGTCTGTGATGATTTTGATAGCGGTGGTGCTTTTGTCGTGCAAATGCTGTGTGTCGTGCTGTATTCACCTTGTGATCATTCTCTAATAACCTCATTTGTGTTTTGCAGCTCAGCCAGCAGCGCGGTCCCAGGCAAGACCACAGAGGCCAGAAGATGGGGGCACGGGGCCGGACTCGCCTGACGATCCTACATCTGGTGCTGAGGAGGTCCGATTCTCGCCCGTCAATCCGCTGGGTCTGTTCTCTACGGATGAGAGTGCGACCTTCAAGTAACCTGCATCACCATGTTCCAGAAGGTATTCCACCCCAAGGCCACCTAGTGCTCCTCCGGCCATTCCCGCCTCCACTCTGGAGGTACCGGGCTCAAGCACACGACCACAAATTTAGCTATTTGCTCAGGATTGTATTTTAGCTCGCCTCCTGAGTGCTCCAGGCATCTAAATCGCTGCTTAAGAACAGTTATTGTTTTCTGGATCACATTGCTTGTGTCTCTGTGGCTGTGGTTGTATCGCTTCTCGGCCTCGGTGTGGGTGTCACACGGGTGGAGTGGCGGGGGGGGGGGGGGGGCGGGGGTCATCAGCCAGTTGGCTCGGCCATATTGTATTGTCACCAAGCATCCAGCATTGTCCTTATGGCTGACTATTAAACATGTTAGGATCAGCGCTCTCACGCAGGATGTGAGCCTTATCGAAGCTGCTCGAACATTTGGCATTCACTGCCATTATTATCTGGTTGTGGTCGACAACTAGTTGGACCTTCAGGGAGTGAAATCCTTTTCTGTTACGAAAAAGCTCTGGGACCTGGGAAAGTGCCTGCATGGCGATTTGAGTGCATTGTATTGCTCCCTGGTGAATTTAGCAATGCGGTAGAATGCTCCAACCATTATCTGGGCTGATGAGGTTGCATATTTCAGTGATCTTGTGGAAACGCAGTTTCAGAAGGCAGATGTGCTCAGACACGTCGAGATAGACGTCTTCTTCCTGTAAGTGTGGAGTGTGTATGGTCTGGACCTCCTCCTCATTCTGTCATGTCTTAGATTGGGCACATAATGATGTGCATTAGACGTTGTGCCATTTGCACTCTGCAGCATCTGCGTATTAATCGATGCAGACTAAGAAAGGCCCCACTCCAATGAAAGTATAATAGCGATTGATCAGCAGCAATAATTTCCACACTGAAAGACACTTTCAGTAAAACTCAATCATCCAGAGTCTGAAAAGATGTCTGTTGAAATGGTCACTTCACCTGAGAAGAACTCCAGAGTCAATCCAAACTCCCCTGAAATTGAAGCAGCCTAATCAATGAAGCGACCTGTGATTTGAAAAAATGGCACCCACACTGCTGTGATTCGTTCAGAACAGTTCCACTTTTTCAGAGCGGTGTTTTGGGCGAGCGATATTGTAAGCGAGATGGTGAAAGTGACGCTGGGCGATCTTCTCGGCGTTAGTTTCGGCAAATGTGATTTTTACAACAAAAAAGGTGGGCGGTCGGTATTATTGAATCTCGGCAATGATCACATGTGGAAACTAACGCTGGACGATATTATGGGTGTTGGTTTCACCCATTCTGATGATTCCACCCAAACAAAGTGCTGTAAAATGTACATGACAAAAGTAACGCTCGGCGATAAGTGTCAGAAAAATGGGCGTCAGTTTCCATTTTGTTGCTCAAGGAGGAACTGAAGGATATCCTTATTAGGTGGGAAATTGTGTTAGGGAAATTGATGGGATTGAAGGCCAATAAATCCCCGGGGCCTGTTAGTCTGCATCCCAAAGTACATAAGGAAGCTACAGTGTTAAAACCAAGGAAGAGGCATATAAATTGGCTATAAAAAGCAACAAACCTGAGGACTGGGAGAAATTTAGAATTCAACAGAGGAGGACTAAGGGTTTAATTCAGAGGGGGAAAATGGAGTACGAGAGGAAGCTTGTCGGGAACATAAAAACTGACTGCAAAAGCTTCTATAAATATGTGAAGAGAAAAAGATTAATGAAGGCAAACGTAGGTCCCTTGCAGTGGGATTCAGGTGAATTTATAATGGGGAACAAAGAAATGGCAGACCAATTGAACAAATACTTCGGTTCTGTTTTCACGAGGGAAGACACAAATAACCTGAGGGGATAATGGGTCTAGTGACAAGGAGGAACTGAAGGATATCCTTATTAGGCGGGAAATTGTGTTAGGGAAATTGATGGGATTGAAGGCGGGAAATCCCCGGGGCCTGATAGTCTGCATCCCAGAGTACTTAAGGAAGTGGCCATAGAAATAGTGGATGCATTGGTGATCATTTTCCAACAGTCTATCGACTCTGGATCCGTTCCTATGGACTGGAGGGTAGCTAATGTAACACCACTTTTTAAAAAAGGAGGGAGAGAAAACGTGTAATTATAAACCGGTTAGCCTGACATCAGTAGTGGAGAAAATGTTGGAATCAATCATTAAGGATGAAGTAGAAGCGCATTTGGAAAGCAATGACAGGATCGGTCCAAGTCAGCATGGACTTATGAAAGGGAAATCATGCTTGATGAATCTTCTGGAATTTTTTGAGGATGTAACTTGCAGAGTGGACAAGGGAGAACCAGTGGATGTAGTGTATTTGGACTTTCAAAAGGCTTTTGACAAGGTCCCGCACAAGAGACTGGTGTGCAAAATCAAAGCACATGGTATTGGGGGTAATGTACTGACGTGGATAGAGAACTGGTTGGCAGACAGGAAGCAGAGAGTCGGGATGAAAGAGTCCTTTTCAGAATGGCAGGCAGTGACGAGTGGAGTGCCTCAGGGCTCAGTGCTGGGACCCCAGCTCTTTACAATATACATTTACTATTTAGATGAAGGAATTGAGTGTAATATCTCCAAGTTTGCAGATGACACTAAACTGAGTGACGGTGTGAGCTGTGAGGAGGACGCTAAGAGGCTGCAGGCTGACTTGGACAGGTTAGGTGAGAGGGCAAATGCATGTCAGATGCAGTATAATGTGGATAAATGTGACGTTATCCATTTTGGGAGCAAAAACACAAAGGCAGATTATCTGAATAGCGGCAGATTAGGAAAAGGGGAGGTGCAATGAGACCTGGGTGTCATGGTTCATCAGTCATTGAAAGTTGGCATGCAGGTACAGCAGGCGGTGAAGGTGGCAAATGGTATGTTGGCATTCATTGTTAGAAGATTTGAGTATAGGAGCAGGGAGGTCTTACTGCAGTTATACAGGGCCTTAGTGAGGCCTCACCTGGAATATTGTGTTCAGTTTTGGTCTCCTAATCTGAGGAAGGATGTTCTTGCTATTGAGGGGGTGCAGCGAAGGTTCACCAGACTGATTCCAGGGATGGCTGGACTGTCATATGAGGAGAGACTGAATCGACTGGGCCTTTATTCACTGGAGTTTAGAAGGATGAGAGGGGATCTCATAGAAACATATAAGATTCTGACGGGACTGGACAGGTTAGATGCAGGAAGAATGTTCCCGATGTTGGGGAAGTCCAGAACCAGGGGACATAGTCTTAGGATAAGGAGTAGGCCAATTAGAACTGAGATGAGGAGAAACTTCTTCACTCAGAGAGTTGTTCAACTGTGGAATTCCCTGCCGCAGAGAGTTGTTGATGCTAGCTCATTGGATATATTCAAGAGGGAGTTAGATATGGCCCTTACGGCTAGGGGGATCAAGGGGTATGGAGAGAAAGCAGGAAAGGGGTACTGAGAGTGATCAGCCATGATTTTATTGAATGGCGGTACAGGCTCGAAGGGCCGATTGGCCTACTCCTGCACCTATTTTCTATGTTTCTAAATGGGTGATATCTCGGTGTTATACCTCATTTCAGTGGTAAAATGGACGTTAAGTGGTCGTTATGCATGCAAAAATAATGGAAAATCTAGCCCATTCTTACATAACCTAAACTTGAGTTCCTTGTTCTTTCCAAGCTGTTAAATTAAAATATTCTCTCAAATAGGCATACTATCCAGCCCCGTAATTATGTTATCGACCTCTATCAGCTCACCTCTAAGTCTATGCTGCTTCAAACCAAATAGCCCAAAGCTCTTGAGATTATCCGAGTAGCTGAGGTTCTTTAAGCTTGGAATCGTTCTCATAGCTCTCCTATGGACATTTTCCAAGGCCACTTCATGACCCACCATATTGGTGGGGAGTCCAGAACTCGGCACAGTGCTCTAGATTCGGACTGACCAGCAATCTGCAAAATGTCAAAATGCTATCCTTTGAATAATACTCAAGTGTTATATCCTGCCTGCTTTATCTACAGTTTTTCTGCATTGATCATGAACGTTCAGTGACCGGTGCACATTAACAGCTGTATATCTTTCTCTTTCAAATTCTTTCAATACTATTTCCTGAAAACGATGTGCATTGTCTGCGTTGGCCCTACCAATATGCAAGTCACTACATTTAACTAAATTAAACATTATTTGCTATTTTATAGTACAATCACCTAGCACATTTAAATCTTGTTTCATTTGATTGAACTCAGCAATTGCACAGATTTTGGTGTCGTCTGCAAATGTAGTGACCAGACTCCCAACACCACTGCCCAGTTCATTAATCTGAACAGTGGCGGGCCGAGGACTGATCATCAATAGAATACGAGAGGCACTTGATTTCTGATTATCAGGGACGTGCAGCAACTCAGGAGCTGGAACGTAAGTCCCAATTCCTGTGGCAACCCAGGTGGAAATTAGGTTCCAAAAGTAAAATACTGAAGATGCTGGAAATCTGAAATAAAAACATAACGTGTTGGAAACAATCACCAGGGCAGGTCAAATATGTGGAGAGAGGACCCGAGTTAACGTTTCAGGTAGATGCCCTTTCATCAGACTGCTGTGCCAAGTCATACATTGGTGACCATATCGAATCCGCCATCAACACAATGACATTTCCTGTTAGTGCGACAAGTAAACCGATGGATTTCCTTCGGCTCTCCATCTCTGGGTCACTGGGACTCTCCCCACTGCTGAGGCCCTGAGTCTCCTGCGAGCTCTGGTGGCCACTAAATGTGTCTGACCGTTAAAGCATTGAGCAGAATCAGAAATAATCAAAACCGTTTGGAACATGTCAAAGAAATTTGACTGCTGCCTACACTGTGAAATTGTTACATATCGAAACCAGTGATTATTATAAAACGTGCATTCATTTGTATACAGAACAGTCCCAACAATATTCTTCACACAGCACAGTCACTGCTCCTAGAACGACAGCCACCATTTGTTCGGAGCAATATTTCCTTTTCAGCTTTTGGAAATAAATAATAACTTTTATGGATATAGCGCCTTTAATGTAGTAAAATGTCCCAAGGTGCTTCACAACAGTGTAACAGACAAACAGATAAATGTGACACAACCCACAAAAGAAATTAAGGCAGATGATCAACAGTTTGTTTAAAGAGGTAGGTTTTAACAAGCGTCCTGAAGGAGGAAAGAGAGGTAGAGAGGCGGAGAGGTTTAGGGAGGGATTTCCAGAGCTTAGGGCCCAGGCAGCTGAAGGCACGGCCACCGATGGTTGAGCAGTTATAATGAGGGATGTTCAAGAGGCCAGAATTTGAGGAGTGCAGACATCTTGTCGGATTGTGAGGCTGCAAAAGATTACAGAGATAGGGACATTGGTAACATTGATTTTACATGTAGTTCAACATCATATGAAAATCTCACTGGCTTTTCAGACATTGGGAGCCACCTTGTGGTAAAAGTCTGCAGGAACAGACCTCAGTACAGTCCAGTGAAAGATTACTTTTAACATGCAGCACCGAAACAGGCTATTCGGCCCAACATGTGTGGTGTTTATGATCCACACGAGCCTCCTCCCACTCCTCTCCATCTAACCCCATTAGAGTATGCTTCTTTTCTTTTCACCCTCATGTGTTTAGCTGGCTTCCCCTTAAATGCTTAAACAGGATATTCGCCTCAACTAGAGGCCAGCATTTATTACCCATTGCCTGCTGGAACCGCTGCAGTCAGTGTGGTGAAGGAACTCCGACACTGAATTTGTCGCCGTGGTTTGGTACAACTGAGTGGCATGCTCGGCCATTTCAGAGGGCAGTTATGAGTCAACCACATTGCTGTGGCTCTGGAGTCACATACAGGCCAGTCCCAGTAAGGGCAGCAGATTTCCCTCCCTAAAGGTTAGTGAACCAGATGGGTTTTTGTGGCAATCAGTAGTTTCATGGTCACCATTACCTATACGAGCTTTTTGTTTCAGATTAATTTAATTACTTGAATTTAAATTCCCCAGCTGCCATGGTGGGATTTGAACACACGTCTCCAGATCATTAGTCCAGGCCTTGGGATTACTAATCCAGTATCAGAACCACTGTGCTGCCATACCGAACAATTGTGGTAACGAGTTTCACACTTCTTACCACCTTTTGGGTAAAGATGTTTGTCTTGAATTTCTATTTGGATTTATCACTGAATGTTCAATCTTTCCTGATGGATATAACCTCTCACTTCTGGTATCATTAATAGGAGACATAAAGTTCTTGGTAAATTCTAAACGCATTTTATTGTTTCCAAAGATTCAACGTGAATTCTTTATGAAATAATACTGGTGACATCGATAATTATATCGAAATACCAGTTTGGACGTATACTACATATTCAAAAAAATTCAGAGAGCATTGCAGCAGGCTTTTCTAATGGAGAGGCAGTAGCAGATAACGTATTCTGTGATGGAGGCAGTGTGCTAAGGAATCATAGCATTTGATATGACAGAAGGAGGTCATTGAGTGCATTTGACCTATGCCAGCTCTCTGAAAGAGCTATTTACTTTTCCCCATGCTCCTGCCCATTCTTCATAGAATGATACAGAAGGAGGCTATTCAGCCTATCATGCACATGGCAGATCTTGAAAGAGTGCTATCCAATTACTCACACTCCTCTGCTCTTCCCCCATAGCCATGCAAATGTTTCCTCGTTCAAATATTTATCTACTTTCATTGTAAAAGCTGCCGTGGATTCTGCATCCACCATTGATTCTGGCCGGGTGTTCTGAGCTCTGACGCTCCTCTGCATGGAAAAATGTAAGCTGTTTCAGGTTTACATTACAAACAGCTCCATAAGCGATGTTTGTCAAATCCAAGTGTTCACCAAACTATCCTTAAAAGCAAATAGTTATCAATTGTGTGCTGCTGCAACAATCTCTGCAAAGCCTGTAATGTTCTGATCCATCCCCTTAACCAATGATAGCTCAGTGGTAGCATTCTCCTCCCACCTCTAAGTCAAAAGGTTGTGGGTTCAACTCCCAATCCAGAGACCTGAGCACGGAATCTCGGCTGATACTCCCAGTGCAGAACTGAGGGAGTACTGCATGTCAGAGGTGCCGTCTTTTGCATGAAACATTTAACTGAGGCCTGTCTGCTCTTTCAGGGGGTTGTAAAATATCCCTTGGCATGATTTTGAAGAAGAGCAGTGCCCTGACCAATATTTATCCCACACCAACAACAGCAAATCATATTATCTGCTCCTTTATCTGCTCAATCAATGTGGGAGTTTTTCGGGCACAAATGGACGGCCCTGTTTCCTACACTACAACAGTGACTATACTTCAAAAGTGTTCCACTGGCTGTAAAGAGCTTTTGTACATTCTCACGCCATGAAAGGCGCTATATAAATTGTAATATATATATAGCTCCACCCAGTGGACCACTGTGGCATTGCAGCTATTGCTGTTTACAACAATAAAGAGGGAACAAGTCACGTGATTGGCTTCCTGAAGTTATCAGCCATTTTACAGCCTGTGTGTTTGTGAGGTCAGACCCAAAACATAACAATGACAATGAGGATAGGATAATCGGATAACCTAGCTGAAATTTTTGTTGGTGGCTGATTTGGACAACCGACAGAGAGACTTTGAAAACTTTTTCTGTTTTGATTAACGGCTAAAAATTGAAGGTAAATTACAAGCACACTTGGCTGAACTGCCAGAGTCCAGATGGCCGTGCCTATGGGAACAATAGGATATTTGGGGGAGATTAAACGTGACCGTGAAAGTTTCATAAGAACATAAGAAACAGGAGCAGGAGAAGTCCATATGGCTCCTCGAGCCTGCTCCGCCATTTAATACGATCATGGCTGATCCGATCATGGACTCAGGTCCACTTCCCTGCCCGCTCTCCATAACCCCTTATTGCCCGAATGTTCAAGAAACTGTCTATTTCTGTCTTAAATTTATTCAATATCCCAGTTTCCACAGCTCTCTGAGGCAGCTAATTTCACAGATCCACAACCCTGAGAAGAAATTTCTCCTCATTTCAATTTTAAATGGGCGGCCCCTTATTCTAAGATTATGCTCTCTAGTTCTAGTCTCCCCTGTCAGTGGAAACATCCTCTCTGCATCCACCTTGTCAAGCCCCTGATAATCTTCTACGTTTCCGTAAGATCACCTCTCATTCTTCTGAATTCCAATGAGTAGAGGCCCAATCTACTCAACCTTTCCTCATAAGTCAACACCCTCATCGCTGGAATCAACCTTGTGAACCTTCTCTGAACTGCCTCCAAAGCAAGTATATCCTTTTGTAAATATGGAAATAAAAACTGCATGCGGTATTCCAGGTGTGGCCTCACCAATACCCTGTACAACTGTAGCAAGATTTTCCGGCTTTTATACTCCATCCCCTTTGCAATAAAGGCCAAAATTCCATTGGCCTTCCTGATCACTTGCGGTATCTGCATACTAAACTTTTGCACGAGTACCCACAGATCCCACTGTCTTGCTACATTTTGCAAACTTTCTCCAGTTAATTAATAACTTGCTTTTTGATTTTTTCTGCCAAAGTGCATGACCTCACACTTTCCAATATTATACTCCATCTGCCAAATTTTTGCCCACTCACTTAGCCTGTCTATGTTCTTTTGCAGATTTTGTGTTTCCTCTTCACACTTTGCTTTTCCTCCCATCTTTGTATCGTTGGCAAACTTGGCAACGTTACACTTGGTTCTTTTCTCCAAGTCGTTAATATAGATTGTAAATAGTTGGGTCCCAGCACTGATCCCTGCGGCACCCCACTGGTTATTGATTGCCAACTTGAGAATGCACCATTTATCCCTACTCTCTGTTTTCTATTCGTTACTCAATCCTTCATCCATGCTAATATATCACCACCAACCCCATGATCTTTTATCTTGTGCAGTAACCTTTTATGTGTCACGTTGTCAAATGCCTTCAGGAAGTCCAAATACACTACCTCCACTGGTTCCCCTTTATACATCCTGTTCGTTACATCCTCAAAGAATTCTAGCAAATTTGTCAACATGACATCCACTTCATAAATCCATGCTGACACTGCCTGACCGAATTTTGCTTTTCCAAATATCCTGCTACTGCTTCTTTAATAATGAACTCCAACATCTTCCCAACTACAGATGCTAGGCTAACTGGTCTATAGTTTCCTGCTTTTTGTCTGCCTCCTTTTTTAAATAGGGATGTTACATTTGCAGTTTTCCATTCTGCTGAGACCTCCCCAGAATCCAGGGAATTTTGGTAAATTGCAACCAATGCATCCACTATCCCTGCCGCTACTTCTCTTAAGCCCCCAGGATGCAAGCCATCAGGTCCAGGGGATTTATCCGCCTTCAGTCCCATTATCTTTCTAAGTACCACCTCCTTAGTGATTGTGATAGTGTTAAGTTCCTCCCCCGCTGTATCCCCTTGGCTATCCACTGCTCGAATGTTATTAGTGTCCTCTACCCTAATGACTTATACAAAAATTTTGTTCAGAGTTTCTGCCATCTCCATGTTCCCCATTACTAATTCCCCGATCTCGTCCTCCAAGGGACCAATATTTACCCGAGCCACTCTTTTCCTTTTTATATACCTATCGAACTCTGGTTCTCTGTTTTTATGTCGTGCTAGTTTACTTGTCAGCTGGCCTAAAAGAGGTGTGCAACGCCTCCCTCAGTGCTCCGCTCCAAACTGCGCCCAGCTGATGAATTTTGCGTGAAGTCTATCGGTAACAAAGGCATGGATGAGGGCTTCAGCAGCAGATGAGCTGAGGCAAGGGTGGAGACGGGTGATGTTACGGAGGTGGAAATAGACGATCTTAGTTATGCTGTGGATATGTGGTCGAAATCTCATTTCAGGGTCAAATATGACACCGAGTTTGCAAACAGTCTGGTTCAGCCTCAGGCAGAAGTTGGGGAGAGAGATGGAGTCAGCGGCTAGGGAATGGAGTTTGTGACGGGGACCGAAAACAATGGCTTCAGACTTCTCTATATTTAATTGGAGAAAATTTCTGCTCATCCAGAACTGGAGATCGGACAAGCAGTCTGACAATTTAGAGACTGTGGAAAGTCCATATAAATAACATCCGTAGACACTTCCTTACGTAGCACATTAGTTAGCTGCTGAAAACATTCAACTCGGTTCGTTAGACATGATTTACCCTTTACAAATCCAAGCTGGATCTTTCTGATCAGTTCGTATTTGTCCAAGTGCTCAGTCACTCTGTCCCTAATAACAGATTCTAGTCACTTCCTCACCACACACATTAGAATAATAGGCCTACAATCACCAAGTTTTTCACTCATCCTTCTTAAATAATGAAGCGACATTTCCAGTCCAAGGGGACAGGAGCGTAGAAAATGAGGGATAGAAGAAGGGAAGGAGTGAAGGAGAGAGGAGTGGAAGGAAGGATGCAAAAACTTACAGATAACAGAGTGTCGGGTTAAATGGGTCATTTTCCACTTGGTAAACTCTAACTAGTGGGGTGCCGCAGGGATTGGTGCTGGGGCCTCAACTATTTACAATCTATATTAATGATTTGGATGAAGGAACCGAGTGCAATGTAACTAAATTTGCTGATGATACAAAGATGGGTGGGAAAGCAAGTTGTGAGGAGGACACAAAAAATCTGCAAAGGGATATAGACAGGCTAAATGAATGGGTAAACATTTGGCAGCTGGAGTATAATGTGGGGAAATGTGAGTTAATCCACTTTGGCAGGAAAAATAAAAAAGCCAATAATTATTTAAATGGAGAGAGATTACAAAATGCTGCAGTACAGAGACCTGGGGGTCCTTGCGCATGAAACACAAAAAGTTAGTACTGAGGAAGGAAAATGGAATGTTGGCCTTTATTGCAAGGGGGATAGAGTATAAAAGCAAGGAAGTCCTGCTACAACTGTACAGGGTATTGGTGAGAACACACCTAGAGTACTGCGTACATTTTCGGTCTCATTATTTAAGGACGAATATACTTGCATTGGAGGCAGTTCAGAGAAGGTTCACTAGATTGAGTGCTGAGAAAAAGGGTTTGACTTATGACAAAAGGTTGAGTAGGTTGGACCTGTACTCATTAAAGTTTAGAAGAATGAGAGGCGATCTTATTGAAACATATGATACTGTAGGCGGGGGGGGGGGGGGGGCGGGGGGAGGCTGGACAAGGTGCATGCAGAGAGGATGTTTCCACTCGTGGAGGAATCTAGAACTAGGGTGTATAGTTTATGAACAAGAGTTCGCCCATTTAGAACTGAGTTGAGGAGGAATTTCATCTCTCAGAGGGTGGCAAATCTGGAATTTTCTGCCCCAGAGAGCTGTGCAGGCTGCGTCATTGAATATATTTAAGGTGGTAATAGACAGATTTTTGAACAATAATGGAGTCAAGGGTTATGGGGAGCGGTCAGGGAAGTGGAGCTGAGCCCAAGATCAAATCAGCCATGATCTTATTAAATGGCGGATCTTTTTAACTTCTTATCAAGCAAGTTGGGAAGGAGGGAGAGAAGGAAGGATGCAAGGTAGGACGGAGGCAATGAAATATTGTACGAAGGAAGATAGGAATGAAAAGAGAGACGGAGAGAAGAAGGGGATTAGTAATGCAGACGTAGCCTCGGTTTAAGGTCTCCTCCAAAATATGGCACCTCCAACAGTGCAGTGCTCCCACAGTACTGCACTGGGAGTGTGGACCTGGATTACGGGCTGCTGGACTTTCCTCGTCCCTTGTACCACAAAGATGTCCTGCACGATAGAGTTGAGTCCCAAGCCCACATCTCAATAGCATGTAGAAATCTTTAGAAGGCATCAATCATTGGAATCTTTCTTCATAAAGTCACAACATCAACAAAGGACTACGTTGGTGCTGGAGTTGAATTACATTCATTGCATTACTTACCCGAGGCCTATCCAACTGCTCGCTTGGGGAGTAATTGCTGACACGCGGTGCTTGGACTGAACGGCTTCTTCCTGTGCTGCTCACTCTGTATTCAATTAGAAATTGTTGATGTATCATTGCGAGTCAAATCAGGAAGTGGGCAACTAATGAGAAAACATCACTTATTTGAAATGAAGGATCATAGTCTTGTGTTGTAAGAAAACTTGTAAGAAAGCATGACGATATTCCAATGTAACGCTGGGCAGCCGTTGACAAGGAGTATCGATTCAATGCTCACTCCAGAGGGTGAAGGGGCTCTTCAGCAGGAGTGGATGCTGCCCAGAACCCCCGGGAGATGCGAGAGACTGTGGAATGTGAAAGGGGAAGGAGAGACTGACGATAAGAGGGAGAGCATAAGAGGAGAAAGGTGAGGGTGAATGAGACATGGAAAGGGGAAGGGAATGAGAGAGTCAGGCAGGAGAGTGTGCAATCCAAATTCCAAGATCACGCTGGGAATAAAACACATCAAAAGCATTTTGTGGACTAGCTTCACAATGTCTTGCCAGGTTCTCTTTATATGCACGTTACTGTAACAAACATTTATAAGCATATCATTTAATTCTGGCTCTCAACCTTTGAAAAGTTGGCCCCTCCTGACCCACTTTATGCACGAAGGATTTGGGGTGGGCCTGGACGCCACGAAGAAAAGAAAAAAAGAAAGACTTGCATTCTATAGTGCCTTTCCTGACCTCAGGACGTCCCAATGAACTTTATAATCCAGGCTGATACTCCCAGTGCCAGTACTGGGGGGAGCATTGCACTGTCAGAGGTGCTGTCTTTCAGATAAGACATTAAACCAAAGTTTTCTCTGCCCTCTCAGGTGGATGTAAAAGAACCAACGGCCACTATTTGGAAGAGGAGCAGACGAGTTGTCCATGGTGTCCTGGGGCCGATATTTTTCCGGCAACCAACATCACGAAAAAATAAATGAACTGATCATTTATTTCATTGCCGTTTGTGGGAGCTTGCTGTGCGGCAATTGGCTGCTGCCTTTTGCTAGCTTACAACAGTGAGTACACTTCCAAATATTTAATTGGCTCTAAAGCATTTTGGGACATTCTGAACTCATGAAAGACATTGTATAAATCACAGAGTCATAGAAATTTATGGCACAGAAGGCCGCCATTTGACCCATTGTGTCTGCACCAGAAAATAAATGCAAGTTCTTTCTTTAAGGAGTGAAGATTGAAGTAAGGATTTTCAAAAAAAAGTGAAACCTTTACTCTTACTTTCTCACACACTTAAAGATTAAGAATCCAGCCAGTTCAACACTCAATGATTCCAGTAGCAATGAATCCTACTTTCCACACATTGGAGTCTCTACCTGTAAAACAGCCGTTAATTACTGCAGTACAGTTTTAGAATGGTGCTCCGATGTACTGATACTTATTCTGAAATTGAGAAGTAATAGCTTTATGTGTTATATCTATATATTTACTGTCTATGTATTTAAGATAACTTAACGTAAACCACATTCCCAGTCACCCTCCGAGGTCACTTTCTGATTGGTTGTCTCACTGAGGAATCCACGAACACCAATGATAATGGGCGATTTTAACCTTCACATTGATTGGACAAAGCAAATTGGCCAGGGTAGCCTTGAGAAAGAGTTCATAGAGTGTATCTGAGATAGTTTCCTTGAACAGTACGTTGCGGAACCAACAAGGGAGCAGGTTATCATAGATCTGGTACTGTGTAACGAGACAGGATTAATAAACAATCTCCTAATAAAGGATCCTCGAGGAATGAGTGCCCATACCATGATTGAATTTCAAATTCAGTTGGAGGTTGAGAAAGATAGATCTCTAATCTGTGTCCGAAGCTTAAATAAAGGAGACGACAAAGGTATGAAGGCAGAGTTGGGAAAAGTGGATTGGAAAAATAGATTACAGAGTGGGACGGTTGATGAGCAGTGGCCGACAGTTAAGGAGATATTTCATAACTCACAACAAAAATATATCCCAATGAGAAGGAAAGGCTGTCAGAGAAGGGATAACCATCCGTGGCTAACTAAGGATATAAGGGATGGTATCAGATTGAAAACGAGGCATATAATGTGGCCAAGACGAGTGGGAGGCCAGGCGATTGATGGCTTTTAAAAGTTTCCCAAAGAATGAATAAAAAAAACAATAAAGAGGGGAAGATAGATTATGAAAGTAAGCTAGCACGAAATATAAAACGGATAATAAGAGTTTCTACAGGTATCTAAAAAGGAAAAGAGTGGCTAAAGTAAATGTTGGTACCCTAGAGGATGAGACTGGGGAATTAATAATGGAGAACAGTGAAATGGCAGAGAGTTTGAACAAATATGTTGTATCGGTCTTCACAGTAGTAGACCCTAAAAATATTCCAATAGGTGATAATCAAGGGGCGATAGGGAGGGAGGAACTTAATACAATCACTATCACTAAAGAAGTAGTACTCGGTAAAATAACGGGACTAAAGATGGACAAGGCCCCTGGACCTGATGGCTTACATTCTCGGGTCTTAAAAGAAGTGGCTGTAGAGATAGGGGATGCATTGTTTGTGATCTACCAAAATTCCCTGGATTCTGGGGAGGTCCCAGCGGATTGGAAAACTGCAAATGTAACACCCCTATTTAAAAAAGGAGGCAGACAGAAAGCAAGAAACTATAGACTGGTTCGCCTAACATCTGTCATTGGGAAAATGCTGGAGTCCATTATTATGGAAGCAGTAGCAGGACATTTTGAAAAGCATAATTCAATCAAGCAGAGTCAGCATGGTTTTATGAAAAGGAAATCATGTTTGACAAATTTGCTGGAGTTCTTCCAGGATGTAACGAGTAGGGTGGATAAGGGGGAACCATTGGACGTAGTGTATTTGGATTTCCAGAAGGCATTTGAAAAGATGCCACATAAAAGGTTACCGCACAAGATAAAAGTTCACGGGTTTGGGGGTAATTTATTAGCATGGATTGAGGATTGGCTAATTAACAGAAAACAGAGTCGGGATAAACGGGTCATTTTCCGGTTGGCAAGCAGTAACTAGTGGGGTGCCACAGGGATCGGTGTGAGGGCCTCAACTATTTACAATCTATATTAATGACTTGGGTGAAGGGACCGAGTGTAATGTAGCCAAATTTGCTGATGATACAAAGATGGGTGGGAGGACACAAAAAATCTGTAAAGGGATTTCGACAGGCTAAGTTAGTGGTCCAAAACTTGGCAGATGCAGTATAATGCAGGAAAATAGGAGGTTATCCACTTTAGAAGAAAAAATAGAAAAGCAGATTATAATTTAAATGGAAGAAAATTGCAAAATGCTGCAGCACAGAGGGACCTGCGGGTCCTTGTTCATGAAACACATAAAGTTAGTATGCAGGTGTAGAGTTCTCAACTCTAGAACATATTCACATGAGGCATATACTGCAGACAAGGTCACTCATGACCTGCACCTTTATTCCCGGACCAAGGAGACTGAGCCTGCGTGGAACCTCCCTTTAAGTACCTGGCTGACCAGGTAAGGAGTGTCACCCACAAGTTCACCCCTGTGGTCAAGGTGTGTATTTCACAGTTGTATGCAGTGTACAGTGTTGTTACATATTGGTTACAGTTATGTGAAGGTTACAAACATGACATCACTTCCACCCCAATGTCTTTGGGTCAAAGACTGAGTCTTTCAGGCGGTCGATGCTCTCTCATGGAGCGCTGCAGTTGTAGCTCTGGTGGTTGAGCCGTGACATGCGTGAGTTGGTTCCAGCCTGTCCGGGCTGGCCGCAGGGACTGTGCATGCTGTTGACCGTTCTTGTTGCTCGTTCACTGGCAGTGGTGTGGTTGACATTCCATGGTCTATTTCAGGTTCCTCAGTATTCATGCTGAACCTTTTCTTTACCTGGTCCAGATGTTTGCAGCATATCTGCCCATTGTTTAGTCTGACCACTATGACCCTATTTCCCTCTTTACCAATTACGGTGCCCTCAAGCCACTTGGGTCCTAGTGCATGGTTAAGCACAAATACCGGGTCATCCATTTCTATACATCTTCCCTTGAGTTTCGATCATGGCACTCGGTTTGGGACTGCCGCTTGCCTCAACAATGTCTGCCAGGCTTGGGTGAATGAGGGACAGCCGCGTTTTGAGCGTGCGTTTCATGAGTAGTTCCGCTGGTGGGACTCCCTTGAGCTGGTGCGGGCGGGACCTATCGGCCAGCAGGAGGCGCGATAGGCGGTACTGAAGAGAGGGTCCCTGGATACGGAGCATGCCATGTTTTATGACTAAAACCGCACGTTCTGCCTGGCCATTGGAAGCCGGCTTGAACGGTGCCGTCCGAACATGTTTAATGCCATTACCCGACATAAACGCCTCGAATTCATGGCTGGTGAAACACGGGCAATTATCGCTCACCAGAATGTCCGTCAAGCCATGGGTCGCGAAAACTGTGAGCAGAACTCTCCACGATGATGGATGTCGTGCACGAGTTTAATATGATGCACTCGATCCATTTCGAGTATGCATCGACGGCAATCAAGCACATTTTTCCCATGAACGGCCCCGCATAGTCCACGTGGATGCATGACCATGGCCTGGTGGGCCAGGGTCACGGGCTGAGCGGGGCCTCCCTGGGGGTATTGCCCAGCTGGACACACGTCGTGCACCTACGAACCCAGTGTTCCAGGTCGGAGTCAATCCCCGGCCACCATACATGTGACCGGGCAATGGCCTTCATTAGCACAATGCCAAGTGCTCACTGTGGAGTTCCCTGATGAATGCTTCCCTTCCTTTCTGGGGCATGACCACCCAGCTGCCCCACAGTAGGCAGTCAGCTTGGATAGAGAGCTCATCCATCCGTCTCTGAAACGGTCTGACCTCCTCAGGGCTCTCCCCATGTGCGGGCGCCCAATCCACAGTCGGACACATTTCTTTATCATGGATAGGAGGGGGTCCCTGTTGGTCCAGAGTTTGATCTGGTGGGCTGTGATGGGGGAGCCTGCGGTGTCAAAAATCTCAACGGCCATGACCATCTCAGCGCTTTGCTCCGCTGCCTCCTCGGTGGTGGCCAGTGGAAGCCTGCTGAGCGCGTCAGCGCAATTTTCAGTGCCTGGCCGGTGCCGTATGGTGTAGTCATACGCAGCCAGTGTGAGAGCCCATCGCTGTATGCAAGCTGACGAATTGGCATTGACAGCCTTGCTGTCGGACAACAGGGATGTTAGCTGCTTGTGATCCGTTTCTAACTCGACAGGTCTGCCGAAAAGATACTGGTGCATCTTTTTCACACCATAAACGCAAGCGAGTGATTCCTTTTTGACCATGCAGTACTCACGCTCTGCCTGCGAGAGCGACCTGGAGGCATAAGCCAACGGTTGTAGCCGGCCGTCGTCATTTCCCTGCTGCAATGCACACCCAACCCCGTATGATGATGCATCGCATGTTAAAACAAATTTTTTACAAGGGTCATACAAAGTCAACAGCTTGTAACAACAAAGCAGGTTCCGTGCCCTGTTGAAAGCCAGTTCCTGACAGTCTCCCCAGAACCAGTCACAACCCTTACGCAGGAGCACATGTACCAGCTCCAACAATGGTGCTTAAGTTAAGCAGGAAGTTCCCGAAATAGTTCAAAAGTCCCAGGAAGGATCGCAACTCCGATGTGTCGCCTCAGTTTTTGATTCAGTGGGCCGGATCCCATCTGCGGCAACCCTCCTGCCCAAAAACTCGACCTCTGGGGCCAAAAACACACACTTGACCTTTTTCAGCCGCATGGCCTACCCGGTCCAGTCGGCGTAGCACGTCCTCCAGGTTGTGGAGGTGTTCCTCGGTGTCTCAACCCGTTATTAGGATGTCGTCTTGGAATCCGATTGTGCCGGAAATGGATTTGAGCAAACTTTCCATGTTCCTCTGGAAGATTGCAGCCGCTGAACGAATGCCAAACATTGTAGATGAATAGTCCCTTGTGCGTCGTGATGGTGGTCAGAAGCTTGGATTCTTCAGCCAGTTCCTGAGTCATGTAGGCCAAAGTGAGGTCCAACTTAGTGAACAGCTTGCCACCTGCCAACGTGGCAAAAAGGTCCTCCGCTCTTGGGAGCGGGTATTGGTCCTGCAGCGACCCTCGGTTGATGGTGGCTTTGTAGTCGCCACAAATCCTGACCAAGCCATCCGCTTTATGGGACTTGCCCAGTCACTGAATTCAACGGGCGAAATTATGCCCTCTCTGAGCAACCTATCCAATTCATTCTCAATTTTCTCACGCATCACATACGGCACCGCTCTGGCTTTGTGGTGCACTGGTCTAGCATCCAGGGTGATGTGTATCACTACTTTGGTGCCCTTGAACATTCCGACACCGGGTTGAAACAGTGACCCGAATTTTTGTAGGACCTGTGAGCATGAACTTCGCTCCACAGACGAATTGGCGTGCACATCTCCCCATTTCCAGTTCATCTCGGCTAGCCAGCTCCTTCCCAAAAGCGCGGGGCCATTTCACAGAACAATACAGATGGCAGGCGGTTCTGTGATCCATTGTGTGTTACCACCAGGTTTGCACTGCGCAGCACTGGGATGATTTCCTTGGTGTACGTGCGTAGCTGCGTGTCAATGTGTTCCAGTTTGGGCCTGCTTGCTCTGTGTGGCCATAGTCTCTCAAATTGTTGAACGCTCATAAGGGACTGGCTGGCTCCCGTATCCAGCTGCATGTGCATCGGGATGCCATTCAATAAAACTTTCATCATCATGGGTGGCGTTTTGGTGCATGAGCTGCGGATGTCAGCTACATGAACCCTCTGAATCTCAGCATCCATGGCTTTGCCCCAGGCATCATCCTGCATTGCAGACCCCTCGTCTGATTCCTTTGTTTCATAGATTCGCCTCGCTGCAGCCTTTTTGCACATTCTAGCCAAATGTCCTCTGGCATTACAATTTCTACAGGTGAACTGCTGGAACTTGCAGCTTTTAGCAGTATGGCTACCCCCGCACCTCCAGCACTGGCTGAGATTGTTGTTCACAAAGGGGCTGTTACCAGGCATTCCTCTCTGATTGTCCCCTTGGTTGTTTCTCAGCACTCTGGTGGTGGGTGTCATTGTCCCATCACGGGACGCATTGTTCCTCTTGATGGCGTGAACTGCCGATCCTCATGCCATTGTCTCTGTTGCTGTCCCTCCCGAGAATCTGTTGCTGCCTGGGTGGTGTCGAATTGCCCTTGCCTGCCTGGGTGGTGTCGAATTTCCCTTGCCTGCCTGCGAGGTTCTGTATCACTTTGTCAATATTAACTCCGTGGTTCATCGCAACGTTAAAACCAGGGCTGCGTGCATAAATTATCTTGGTCTCCTCTTCCCCCACCAAGAAGGTCTGAGCTATCAAAGCTGCCCTTTCCAAAGTCAAGTCCTTGTCCTCAATAAGCTTCCTGAAAATACCTGCATGACGAATGCCTTCAATGAAAAAATCCCTTAACATCTCCCCCCTGCAGGCATCTGTGAACTTACAGAAGCTGGTCAAGCGCCTCAGGTCTGCAACGAACTCCGAGATGTTTTGCCCTTCTCGACGCCGGTGTGTGTAGAACCGGTGCCGGATCATATGTACGCTGCTCACCGGTTTCAGGTGTTCACTGATCAGCTGGCTGAGCTCTTCGAAGGACTTGTCGACCGGCTTGAGAGGTGCAAGCAGGTCTTTCATCAGCGCGTACGTTTTTGTCCCACAGCTTGTCAGTAGATGCACCGTCCGCTTGTCAGCCGCTTCCACTCCCAGCCAGTCCTTTGTGACAAAGGTCTGCTGGAGTCGCTCCACAAAACCGTCCCAGTCCTCACCCACACAGTAACGTTCCTCTGTGCTACCGGTGGTCATCCTTGTGGTTCAGTGATTCCTGTTTCTCGTCGCCAGATGTAGAGTTCTCAACTCTGGAACATCTTCACATGAGGCATATACTGCAGACAAGGTCACTCATGACCTGCACCTTTAAACCCCGGACCAAGGAGACTGAGCCTGCGTGGAACCTCCCTTTAAGGACCTGGCTGACCAGGTAAGGAGTGTCTCCCACAAGTTCACCCCCTGTGGTCAAGGTGTGTATTTCACAGTTGTATACAGTGTACAGTGTTGTTACATATTGGTAACAGTTATGTGAGGGTTACAAACATGACAGCAGGTACAGAAAGTAATCAAGAAGGCAAATGGATTGCTGGCCTTTATTGCAAGGGGGTAGAGTATAAAAGCAGAGAAGTCCTGCTACAACTGTACAGGGTATTGGTGAGGCCAAATCTGGAGTACTGCATGCAGTTTTGGTCTCCGTATTGATTTCAGACATGTGGGAGTTGACTTAAGAATGAGAGGTGATCTTATCGAAACATAAAATATAATGAGGGGGTCGACAAGATGGATGCAGAGAGTATATTTCCACTCATAGGGGAAACTAAAACTAGGGGTACAGTCTCAGAATAAGGGGCTGCCAATTTAAAACTGAGATGAGGAGAAATTTATTTTCTCAGAGAGTTGTAAATCTGTGGAATTCTCTGCCCCAGAGAACTGTGGAGGCTGGGTCATTGAATATATTTAAGGCAGAGATAGACAGATGTTTGAGCGATAAGGGAATAAAGGGTTCTGGGGAGCGACTAGGGAAGTGGAACTGAATCCATGATCAGATCAGCCATGATCTTATTAAATGGTGGAGCAGGCTCGAGGGGCCGAATGGCCTACTCCTGCTCCTATTTCATGTGTTCTTGTGCTTTCTCTGATCATGATCGGCATTCCATCGCTCAGATTCCGATCAGCAGCAAAGACGAACTGAGCAGATCCAGACTCTGGAGTAACTGGATTAATCGGGGTGGCAATAGCAACTCTTGGGTGTGTGCATGGGTGAGTGTGTGTACATAATTGTGAGAGTGCCAAGTGTGAGTGTGTGCAAGTGTGAATGTGAGTGCGTATTTGTATGCAAGGATTAGTTTCCATGTGTGTGTCTGCGTGTGTGAATCTGTGTCTCTGTTCTGTGCATGTTTGTCTCTGTACGTGTGTGCTTCTGTGTGTGTGTATGACTGTCTTTGCGAGTGTGTTTCTGTGTCTGTGAGTGTGTGTATGCTTGTATGTGTGCCTGTGGATATGTAACAGCTGGTGATTCCTCAATCACACAGAACTGTCACTTGCTCTTACTAACACAGTTATGACCAAAGTCTCCTGTATATATTAATTTGTAGTTGGAGAGGTATGAAAGTATCTGTACACTCACGGTCCAGTGATGGTTATGGCCCTCTCCACCACTCCACGTTCATTCTCTGCCACACACTGATGGTACATCCTGGGTTGCTGGAGACTGTGAGGAAACTCCAACCACAGCTCGTTGTTCTAATTTCTCCTGTTCATTGTGACACCTTGAGGTCGCCACGTTAGGTTAGAAGCTGGGAAGCTCTCCACAGGGCAGAATATCACTTCAGAATTCCCTTGTTATACTGATCGCTGAATTTTTAATCGTTGCAAGAGAAGTAATGGAGAGATTGCGTGGTGCATCTAAAAACAAATAAAGATCAGTTGACTTACACTGGCTGTGAAGCAATTTGAGAAATGATGTGGTGAAAGGTGATCATCACAAAGCATGCAATTCAGGTCAACACATTAGTGTAGTACTGTCGGAGCGGCAGTACTGAGGGAGCACTGCATTGTAGGAGGGGCAGTACTGAGGGAGCACTGCATTGTCGGAGGGGCAGTAAAGAGGGAGCACTGCAATATTGGAGGGGCAGTACTGAAGGAGCACTGCATTGTAGGAGGGGCAGTAAAGAGGGAGCACTGCAATATTGGAGGGGCAGTACTGAAGGAGCACTGCATTGTAGGAGGGGCAGTACAGAGTTAGCACTGCATTATTGGAGCGGCAGTACTGCAGGAGTGTAGCACTGTCGGAGGGGAAGTACTGAGGGAGCACTGTAATATCGGAGGGGCAGTACTAGGGGAACACCGCATGAGAGGTTAAACCGAGGCCCCATCTGCCCTCTCAGGTACATGTTACAGATCCCATGACACTATTCAAAGAAGAGTTCTGTCCGGTGTCCTGGCGAATATTTTTCAGTAAAAAGACAAGATGATCTGGTCACAACCACATTGCTGTATGTGGGATGTCGCTGTGCACAAAGTAGACTATAACGGGTAATGTAGAATAAAGGATGCCATACTTACATTGCACAGTTCGTGCGATGGTCGGCTCCAATGAAAGAGATGGATAACTGACTCTGCAGGTGAGAGTTTGCTCATAGTGTTTCAGTGATGGGATCAGGTTCAGAACAGAAATATATGTCAGAGTGATGCCATGATGACTTACACTGTTTGAGACTAACCTGGGTATGTCAGCAGCAGTGACCCAGGTTACGACAAGTGTAGGGGAGGACGAAAACCCCCTCATTTTACCCAGAAGGAAAAGGGCTGTGGGATCTGTCTGTGCTGCAATGTGAAATTGAAACCGAGACGGTTTGACCTTGGCAGAGCAGTGATTGGACGGGGGAGGACACCGGAGGGCCAATGGTGGGACAGAGTCAGCCCGAAGCATGGGGCTTTCAAGCCAATGGGAGAGTACTTGCTCGAAAACTGTGGGACTGACTCATCGCCATTATCGGGCTATTGTCTTCCCCATGTTTACACTATGGAAGGAAATTATGCAAACCTTCAGAAAACTAGGGAACCCAAAACAAACCAAGGGCCTACACAATGGCTACAGGAGCCAACACAATCAACACCCACTCAAACCTTGAGTAGGTTAACATCAGTGGAAAAAACCCGCAATAATCTAAAACTGCTGCATTTTTCAAAATCACAAAGCCCACCAATGGGAAGGATCGATTTCAGCAGGAGAGGCGGACTGGATAATCTGGCTATAAAAAGGGGTTTCTGACGCATTGTGTGTGGTTCCCTGCTCTCGTGATGCAACAACCAGCAAGTCTCTCGACACTGAAGGAAAACCAGTGTCCGAAGACACTGAAGATAGAAGAAACAAACCACCAGACTGCAGAAGGCACAGTAGTGAGTATAATCTCTGGTCCTCGGAACTCCCAACTCAGTTAGGCCAGGAAAGGTGGGAGGTTGGGCATTGTACTGCTAAACTTGTGTAAAGATTTTCGTTGTCTCCGTTTAGTGGGATTTAGGGGGATTGTTTTGTTGGTGTGTTGCTGTTTGTTGAGATACACCTTGTCAAATAAATTAGAAGCCTTAATTCCTCTTGGAATCACCTTGTCTCAGTTCTTTTGTATTACATCTCCTGATCGTGGATCTTATGTCAGAACAGTGTAAGGGAAGCTGGGAGCGCCTCGAAAACGCTCAACTGCAGCAAGGGAACCGGCAGTTGGAGGAGACCTTTCGAAATAGCCGGGACTACCTTCAGTGTCAGGTCACTGAGGCCAAGGGTAGTGAGGGGTCCCTCCGGGAACAGAACTCTCGGTACACCCAGAAAATTTGGGAACTAGAGAATAAATTAAAAGACGTACAGGCAGCCTATAAAGTGGCCAGTAGCAGTGAGTTTGCAAATCAAGGTCCCTGTCAGGAGAGGATTAAAACTCTCACCCACGCTCTATCCCAGGCAAAGGAGATGGTCGCCCTGATGGGACCTGGAGGATCCACAGGGGACAAAGGAGAGTATTGGGGGTTGGAGGAGAATCCAAAGGCAAGAGACGCCCGACCACCTCCTGAGGCACCGGTGGTTTGTCCGGTGGGGTACCAGGAGGAGCGGGGCACGCAGGTAGTAGCATACCCAGGGCTGGGGGCAGGACCAATGTGTCCCGCTCGGCAGCAGGGATGTGAGGCTCCCGCCGAGGGTCTGTTAAGGGCTGGATCAGGCGACCAGGCACTGTCTGCTGCACCGGATATGGGGGGACAGCCGGAGGTAGAGGGACCAGCGCAGAAAGATCCTGAACCAAGGCAGATGTGCCCGGTCAGGCAGCGCAAGTACGATCCTCCGCAGGGAGGTGGCCAAGGTCAGGGAGCACTGGAGAGCGACTTTATTATTCCCCATGGAGTTCAATCACTCAGGGCCATGGTGGCCCATCTGGCCAAACTCACTTGCAGCGGGGACCCGTCTATCCACTTCATGGAGGTGATGAAGGCAGGGGAAATTAATGGATGCGACGAGGAAGCTGCTGCTCTTCTCTCTGGACAGCAAATTGTACCAGGCCCTACCGGCAGAATGCCGGAGGGGGCAGCGGACATTTACTGAGGTCCAGAGGGCCGTCCTTGAGGTTATGGGCTTCGATGACGGGTCGAAAGGACAAGGCAGCTCGCAGGGGAAACCCCGCAGGCGTTTGCGGACAGGCTGTGGGTGGTATACCACGCAGCCTGTGGGGAGCTCCTCGACCGGGCGAATCTTTCCACGGTACAGACTGGCCGCTGGCTGAGGATGCTGGTGGCTAACTGCTTGCCCCGGCTCAAGGCCAGGGCAGAACTGTGGTTCGATTCCCGGGACCCCAACCTCACCGAGGAAGCAGTGGTCATGCAACTGGCACTGGTCAAACGGAATGGAGGAGGGGAGGAGGAGAAAACCTCCAAAGGTCGGGTAAATGAAGTAAAACCCAACTAGATCCCCAAAAGGGAATGGCACCAGGAGGGTGGCTGCTCGTCTGATAAGGAGGGAGTGTGCTACGGGTGCGGGAACGCTGGGCATTTTAAAAGGGATTGCAGGAGCCCAGTACAGAGATATGGGGGGAGAAGTCCTTCACAAGCCGCCCAGAGTGGGGGAAGTGGAGGGAGCACCTCACCATCCCTTGATGAGATAGTAGTTGCAGTGAGGACAGCGCTGGAGGGGACTGGGAAGGTAGCCACAGCAACAGGCAGGGAAGCACCAGCAACCCTGCCAGTGCAGAGGCCGTGACTGGCCCAGACCCAGCCTGCATACCTGTGCCCACTAGAATACGACCCCTGGGGACGACCCTGGGTCAAGGGTGTATTGGGTACTTACCTTTTGGACACTGGTGTTTCCAGCACGATAGTCCATTCGGAGGACCCCGCAACCTCACCTCTATCAATCGGGGTGCCGTATCAACTAGTTGGGTTCACAGGAAATGAGAAGGCTGGGTTTTTTTCAGTCCCGCTCGGAGTTCATTTAGGAGCACTCCAAACACAATGGAAGTGCGTCCTGATGAACTGGGAGCAAGTGGGAAAAGGGATCTTTGGGGCTGATTTTATCATCGCTCGCCAGATCCTAGTAGACTTGAGAAATCACTGTCTATGGGGCACAGTGGGCACGGGAGCAGAGGGAGAAGTCATGGTTATTGATAAGAAACAGGGAAAACGGACTCCGTGCACAATGAAGCCAAAAGGGGGTTACGACCTGGAGGTTCTGGTCGGTAACACCCCGGCCGAGTACTGGGCCTGTGTGCAAGCAAATATTGCAGCATTTGCCACCCACAAACACGATTGTGGGAGAGTCACAGGAGTGGAGGTTAGAATAGATGGGGATCCCATGTCCCGCCCGCAAAAGCAGTATGGCTTTCCCTGAGAGGCAGAAGCAGACTTGGAGACAGCTTTAAGCTCGCTTGTCGAGCAGGGTGTTTTGAGACCCATAGCCACTCATGTCAACTCCCCGCTTTGGCCGGTTAGGAAACCGGACAATTCTTGGAGGGCTACGGTGGATTATAGGGTGCTCAATAAAAACATCCCAGCTTGTGCTCCCACAGTAGCGGTGGTTGCGGATCTGATAGGGGAAATCCCTACATCCACAACCACGTTCACAGCGTTGGACATATCCAACGGGTTCTGGTCTATCCCTGTACGGAGGGAAGACCAGTACAAGTTTGCCTTCACCTTCTGGGAACAGCAGTATACATGGAGCTGCCTCCCACAGGGCTTTCATAATAGTCTCAGCATCTTTCACCAATGCATGGCGAACTGTTTAAAAGGCTTCAGCCAACCACACCAGCTGGTCCAGTATGTGGACGACCTGTTGTTGTTCAGACAGCAGTGAGGAACACGTTCCACTGCTGGCCAAACTGCTGGTCTTACTGAAGGAAGGGGGTTTTAAAGTTAACCCCAAGAAAGCCCAGATAGGTTTAGGAGAATTAAAATTCCTGGGCCTGACGATAAGGGCAGGAGAAAGGGCCATTGATAAAGCTAGAAGAAAGGCAGTGCAGGAACTCCCTGTCCCTAGGGATGTGTCGGGGGTAAGGTCTTTCCTGGGAATCACTGGCTACTGCAGGGACTTCATCGAGATCGATGCAGCCACGGCCACCCCTCTGCTCAGACTCCGACATGAGGGGGTCGAGTGGGAATGGGACGAGGGCTGTGAGGCAGCATTTGTCCGTCTTAAGAGAGACTTGCAGGTAGCACCAGCCCTGGGGCAATTGATGGGGAGGGGGGGGGGGAGGTGGTAGCCAGTGGCGACAGCTTAAGTGCAGTGTTGCTCCAGGGGTGAAACGGTCAGCTGAGACCAGTGGTGTACTCCTCCAGGGTCCTCACGGAGGTAGAAAAGAGATACTCCAATTGTGAGAGGCACTTGCTTGCCACTCACTGGGCAGTAATGAGAGCTCAGATCTTCACCGGAGTATCCCCCATTACACTCCTCACCCATCATACCCCGACGCAGACGCTGTTGGACGGGAGGATTAAGGATGGGACAGTGAGCAGTGCTAGAATCACTCGCTGGACCCTCCTCCTCTCTCAAATGACTTTAAAGGTCAAGGGCCTCTGCGAGCCCAGGCTCGCAGCAAATTTAATCTATCCAGGGCAGCCGCATAGATGGTCTGTAGAGTGGGTATGGGACATCAACTTTGGATTTCGGGCAGGGATACACCCCACAGGCCGCGAGATCTATGTTGATGGCTCCAGTTCGGTGTCCGCGGGTACAAGACTTGCGGGCTGCGTAGTTTGGGATCCCAAGGCAGGGATTGCGTTGGCTCTTAACCTCCCATGCACCCTGAGCGTCCAGCAGGCGGAACTCTCGGCGGTGATGTATGTGGTCACACACCCCGAGGAATTCCCTACCCCAAACATGATTTGCTCGGACAGTATGTTCACTTGCAATTCGTGTAGAGTATCTGGCGATTTGGTCACGCCGGGGTTACACCTCTGCAGATGGGAAGCCCCTTGTGACCAAACCCCTGCTAGAAAAGATCGTGGCTGCAGTGGGAGAAACCGGGGATGTATATATCCATAAGTTAAAGGCCCACTCCAAAACTGAGCCATGGGAGGAAGGTAACCAGCAGGCAGACCTGCTGGCAAGGGAAGGTGCTCGTCCAGGGTCGCCAATGGGACCCATACGAGGCAGGCAGGATAGCAGCAGCAAGAAGCAAGACAGGGACACAAGGGAGCGTAGGGGTGGCTGCGGCCCTGGACCTTAAAGTAGTCCAGATGCAGGATCCGGACCTGAAGGCTGCCTTGGCTGCTATCAAAAATGGGGAAAGGCTGAGGGCCTATACAGTGCTGCAGATATTGCTGTGTGGGAAGGCATGTTGTTTAAAGGGGACAAATGGGTAGTGCCGCCACAACACTGGAGGGAATTCCTTCAGCTGGCCCATGAGGGTCCAGGTGCAGGACACCCCGGGCCGGAATCTACCTGGCAACGGGTAGAAAAGGCAGGGTGGTGGCCAGGCCTCCGGGAAGACGTCCGCGACTTCTGTGCGGGCTGTCTGGTTTGCGCTGCAAACAACCCAGACCCTCAGAAAAGGAAGGTGTCTATGGGACACGTCAGGCGGGTAGAGGGACCATGGCAATCGATCCAGATCGACTACATCGGACCCCTACCGGCTGTCCAGGGAGGCTATAAATACTGCCTCATCCTGGTGGATGTGTTTTCCAAGTGGGTGGAAGCCTTCCCTTGCCGAACAGCTACCGCAGTGGGGACTGCAAAAATCCTGGTGAGGGAGGTGTTCTCTCGGTGGGGTCTACCTCAAGTCATGGAGTCCGATTGGGAGGTGGGCGACCAGGTGATGGTGAGAAGCTTCGCCCGGGTCGGGGTATTTGAACCACTATATATGGGACCATACAGCATAGTCGACAAGGCTAGCCCTATGGTCTATGCGGTTGAATTGCCTTGCCGGGTGAAGTGGTCTCCGGCCAAGTGTTGCAGGCCACCCTAAAGGTGCTGGGAATAAGAGCCAAATGGCATGTCGCCTACAACCCTCAGTCCTCAGGCCCCGTAGAACGCCTGAACCGGACCCTAAAGGAAAGGCTGCGCAAGGAGACAGGACACTCACCGAACAAGTGGGTGGAGGTCTTACCGTTGGTCCTCATGGGAATCCGGGCCAGTCAGTCAAAGAGCACAGGGTACTCACCCCATGAGCTGATGACTGGCCGGATCATGAGAACCCCAGTGCATGTGTTGGCGCCGGTTCTCACCGAATGGCAGCTTTGAGAGGTGAACCGGGACCACTTCGTCAGGAATCTGTTTGAACAGCTTCAACAGATTCACTGGCAGGCGGTCAACAACATGGGTAAACAGCACCGTGCCAATCGGCTGCTGTTGGAACCCCGCAGATTGGAAGGTGGGCGACCAGGTGATGGTGAGAAGCTTCGCCCGGGTTGGGGTATTTGAACCACTGTATATGGGACCATACAGCATAGTCGACAAGGCTAGCCCAATGGTCGATGCGGTTGAATTGCCTCGCCGGGTGAAGTGGTATCACTTTAATCAGTGGAAATTGTTTGACCCCAAAAGAGGTAAAAAACAAGGGGACGAGCAAGGGAAGGGAATCAGGCACTGGGGGAAGAATAGGCCCCGTTGGATTTGGAGACTCCAGAGGAGGCAGCGGGCCCCGAAGCTCTACAGCCAGGGATGGTTCACTGCTCCAGTAAGGCTATCCCACCACTGGGAAGAGGTTCCCAGCCCACTAACAGAAGTTGGGAGAAAGGCTCTACCATTAGCAAGGTCCAAGGGGAAGCTGAACCTCCCATGGTGGATCAGCTGGGGCTAGCCCAAGAGGTGGAGGAGATAGCATTGCAGCCCATAACGGGCTCTGCACCGACAGTAAGGAGGAGTGACAGAGTGCCACAGCCCAGGGCGCCATGGTTCCCTGTTTACTTAGCTGCCCGCCCCAGACCGAGAAGGCGAAAGACAACAGGGAGGGTGCACTGTTGCGCTAGCAAGGGTCTTCCACCGATTATCCGGGGCTCGGGAGGGCAGCACAAGACTCATTAAGGGGGACTATACGAGCCCCTCAGCGGAGGGCATCCTGGTCCCCAGGGTACGGTCAGCCGAGTGGTCGACGACGCCTGTACAGTGACAGGATGTAGCCTGGCCACCCGGGGATGGGTGGCGGCTATATATTTTCCCTTCCTGTTTTGTTACTTTGTGTTGTGTGCATATTTGTTTAGGTAAGGCAGTGACGGTTGGGTACAGCATTTTTGTGTTGGAACATGTTACGCGGGCCGAGCGTGGAGAGGTCTCTCAAGGCAAGGCCATGTTCTTCTTGCCTTTCAGATGTCAACACCTCCCTACTGGACGTTAGTGATGCTGGTATCGCTAAGGATCTGCAGCGGGCACCGAGGGGACACCGAGGACTCCTGGTTTTCGAATGCTCCAGGGGCAGAGCGCCGACAATGACCACAGGAAAAAGGACTCCGGTGGCGGATGGCCGGGTCACCTACTTCCAAGAGGGGAGATGGCCTGGGTGGTTGGGATCGAACTCCACCAAGTACTCCAACCATAAGGACTTTACCTATGGAGAGGCCTCCATCCCCTGCCCAGAGATCACTGTGGCCACTTCCAGAATGAGAGTGACAGAAGGCAGGAAGGTATGCCTAACTTGCCAAGGGGACATACCTCTGGGACGGTGGTGGTGGCTCAGAAAGCTCAAGAGGGACGTGGGAGACCGACACTCGGACTGGGAACGTTTGGATAATGATACCTACCGAATCATCAGTGGGTCATCTGGCGGGGTCACGGTGTGCTGGGAGAAATGGTGGGCGTACGACCAAGGGATTTATTTGTGTATGTGGGGATCCACTCGCGTGTGTTCAGAGGGGGTCTCCATTGCTTTCTATAGGTGGTGGTAGGGTGTCGGGAATGGGGTGGTATGGGATCGCAGCGGGGAGGCGTGTGTGACCCCCAATCCCCGGGTACCAGTAAACGCCACCGAACTTGTGGTTCGGGAAAGAAAACCCCCACCCACGGCCAAGCCCACCGTCCCACACGGGTGCCCGATAACAACCAGGGAGCCGGGGAATGGTTTAGTGTTGGTCCCGACCGAGAAACTACTTTATCAGGGGGTACACTATGCGGTGGCATCAGTGGTGCTAAATCTGACAGAAGTCAGCCTACCTACGTGGTGTCCCCGGGAAACCGAGCTGTTATACCAGGCTCTGCTGCGGAAGATGTTCCGGAAGTTCTATGAACTGGACTTCGGGGATGTCAAAGTGACAGACTTGTATAAACAGTGGGATAGGGCTGAACCGGGCAGGCAGAGGCGTGGCACTTTAAATGACATTTTCACGGGGTTTAACACCGGGGCGTCCACCATAGACAGTTTGGATAACGTGCAGCTGGCCCTCCAGATAAATGGGCTAAAGAATCAGCTGCGCAAAATCCTGGGGGACGAGAATACCGTAGTGGGATCCGCGCTCCACGAAGAGGTGGCAATGACAGTTCACTTAAAGGAGATTATCTCTCAATTGGAGGCACAGGCCAGGGGTATAAAAGCCTTGATTCGGGAGGATAGTAACGCCTCCGATCAAGCCGCCCAAAATGAGGTGTGCGTGTTCTATGGGGCCTGGTTGCTGGGAGAGTAACCTCAAGGATCTGAGACAGGGACAGGTCCCCTCCTGGATCAGCAACCAGCACTTAGCAGCACTGCACCCTTATAATGTTTTGAGTCCTTGCCAACTTCGTGTAGCGTCGGAAGCCTACCCGGTACCGGTGGACTGTGGAAAGTCAAACCATACCATCTTGGGTGTGGTGGTCAGGATGCCCATGATGGAGGCGTCCCCACGACCAGCACCCCTGTACCGAGTGGAGGATGTGGGAGTCATTCGTGGAGGGGTGCATGTTCGATTCCAAGAGATCTCACCTTATGTCACAATGTGGGAACACACTGTGACAGGTACAGACCTCTCGGGTTGTCGGAGCAGGGGAGCACAGGTAATCCTGTGCCCCCAGCACTTGAACGCTTTTGCAAGGCCACAATGAGGGTTCAGCACTGCTGGGGCAGAGCCTATCAATTGCAAAATGGATGTAATGGCCCCTAACCACATGCCTCCACAGGTAGCATATGTAGGTGGTGGGACATATTGTGTCACCACAAGTGCCCAACGGTATGAACACGGACTGGGAAGATGGTGTCCAATACCGTACAGCAGCTTTTGCTTCAAACCCAGGGCAGAGGTTCAAGTGGCACACACCAGAATCACACCCATCCCTGAACCTTCCACGATTCACCTCACGGTACAAAACAACCTCAGCCACCTACAACAATATGTCGCCCATTTTGGCTATCCCATTGCCCCACTACCTGAGAAACTTACAGCCCTCCTCCAGGCAGTGGATTTGTCTCAAAAACATTTTTACACCATGGAGCAGAAAACTGAAATTCTAGCAGGGGAGATTGCCCAGATTAAACCCCCAGCATGGTGGGATTTGGGGATACGGGCAGACATACCTGCGTGGATCCGGGTGGGATCGAATGCCTTAGTAATCGGCCAACTCCTGATTGTAGCTTATCTGCTAGTTACAAGCTGTAAGCTCAGGAGAAAAGGAAAAAGAAAGCAGTTCCTCAGGCTACTGCACAGACAGGAGAGCCGTTGCTAAACACTCAAGGCGTGTAAACAAAGCTTGACCGCGACACTTATGCGGTTTTGTTATTCCCAGGGATGACTGTGTTTTCATACATGGCCACTGGGGAGTTTGTAGGGCAGGTTTCTTTGTTTTATGGTTAAGACTGAAATGAGTCTCAATTTACAATTACTGCTGCAACTTTAAGTACATATATGTATATTGCGGTCGTATATTGTAACCTGTTGGATTCTGTGTTTTGTACCGCGTTAAAAGGAATTACGATATATATCGGCGGGATCAGTTTAGAGTTAAACTGGGGAAAGTTGGGCAATTTGGGACACCTGGGGTTTTCTCACCACCCTGAACTTTGACACACTCGAGTGGTGTCTGACTGTATCAGATGGGGGATTATGTAGGGGAGGACGAAACCCCCCTCATTTTACCCAGAAGGAAAAGGGCTGTGGGATCTGTCTGTGCTGCAATGTGAAATTGAAACTGAGACGGTCTGACCTTGGCAGAGCAGTGATTGGACGGGGGAGGACACCGGAGGGCCAATGGTGGGACAGAGTCAGCCCGAAGCATGGGGCTTTCAAGGCAATGGGAGAGCACTTGCTCGAAAACTGTGGGACTGACTCATCGCCATTATCGGGCTATTGTCTTCCCCATGTTTACACTATGGAAGGAAATTATGCAGACCTTCAGAAAACTAGGGAACCCAAAACAAACCAAGGGCCTACACAATGGCTACAGGAAGCCAACACAATCAACACCCACTCAAACCTTGAGTAGGTTATCAGTGGAAAAAACCCGCAATAATCTAAAACTGCTCCATTTTTCAAAATCACAAAGCCCACCAATGGGAAGGATCGATTTCAGCAGGAGAGGCGGACTGGATAATCTGGCTATAAAAAGGGGTTTCTGAGGCATTGTGCGTGGTTCCCTGCTCTCGTGATCCAACAACCAGCAAGCCTCTCGACACTGAAGGAAAACCAGTGTCCGAAGACACCGAAGATAGAAGAAACAAACCACCAGACTGCAGAAGGCACAGTAGTGAGTATAACCTCTGGTTCCCGGAACTCCCAACTCAGTTAGGCCAGGAAAGGTGGGAGATTGGGCATTGTACTGCTAAACTTGTGTAAAGATTTTCGTTGTGTCCGTTTAGTGGGATTTAGGGGGATTGTTTTGTTGGTTGTTGAGTTACACCTTGTCAAATAAATTGGAAGCCTAAGTTCCTTTTGGAATCACCTTGTCTCAGCTCTATTGTATTACATCTCCTGATCGTGGGTCTTATGTCAGAACAGTGTAACGGAAGCTAGGAGCGCCTCGAAAACGCTCAACTGTGTGTCACAGACTCGGGAAGAAGGGGTTAGGAGTGTTTGACACTCACAGGTGCCTCACAGGCGAGGCATAAGCTGTGGGGACGCACGAGTCTCAAAACTCCCTTCATAAGCTGTGGACACAGTCTCTCCAGGGGTGCTCTTGCAGCACTCAGGGTACCTCACAGGCCAGGCATAATCTGTGAGGGCAGAAGCCCAGAGAGAGACACCCAAGGCACAACAACACTCCCCGAGAAACCCTTACACAAGTGCTGTTCCATTGCACGTGGTGTTGTAGGTGAAGCTTATATTAATAAAAAAAGAACATTATCTGCACTCTCTTGGAAAAGAAGATTCTCCTTGAATTTCCTATTGAATTTATCAGTGACTATCCTATATTTATGGCACCGAGTTTTGGTGTCCTTCACAAGTGCAACAACGACTGCCCTATCAAATCCGTTCATAATTTTAAGGACCTCTATCAGGTCACCGCTCAGCCTTCTCTTTAATACAGAAAAGAGTCCCAGCCTGTTCAACCTTTCCTGGACGTTGTAACCTCTCAGTTCTGATATGATCCTTGTAAAAATACTTTCTCTCATGGGACTGTGATTTCTATTTGAACTGATGCTTCATATTATATTTGGAGTGTTTGACACTAATTCCAGCAGGGAATATCCTGGGTTTATCTGTGAAATCTAACGCACAGAGAATGGATCCTTTTTGATAAATATAACATGAAGCATCAGTTTAAATAGAAATCACAGTCCCGTGAGAGAAAGTATTTTTACAAGGATCATACCAGAACTGAGAGGTTACAACGAACAGGAAAGGTTGAACAGGCTGGGGCTCTTTTTTGTATTAAAGAGAAGGCTGAGGGGTGACCTGATAGAGATCCTTAAAATTATGAATGGGTTTGATAGGGCAGTCATTGTTGCACTTGTGAAGGAGACCAAAACTCGGGGCCATAAATATAGGTTTGTCACTGATAAATTCAATAGGAAATTCAAGGAGAAACTTATTTTCCAAGAGAGTGCAGATAATGTTCTTTTTTTATTAATTCACAGGATGTGAGCATCACTGGCAAGGTCACCATTTATTGCCCCTGAGAAGAAGGTGGTGAGCCGCCTTCTTGAACCTCTGCAGTCCCATGTGGGGGAGGTGCTCCCACAGTGCTGTTCGGGGGTGGGGGGGACCAGTGACCATGATGCAACAGCGATATATTTCCAAGTCAGTAAGGTGTGTAACTTGGAGGGGAACTGGGAGGTGGTGACGTTCCCATGCACCTGCTGCCCTTGTTCTTGTAGTTGGTAGAGGTCGTGGGTTTGTGAGATGCTGCAGAAGTAGTCCTGGTGAGTTGCTGCAGTGCATCTCGTGACAATGTGGAATTTGCTGCCACAGAGAGAAGTTGAGGCGAATAGCCCAGATGCATTGAAGGGGAATCTAGATAAGTACACGAGGAAGAAAAGAATAGAAGGTTTAAAGTAGGGTGGGAGGAGGATCATGTGGAGCATAAACACCTGCATCGATCATTTGGGCTGAATGGCCAGTTTGGGTGCTGTAGCCTCTGAGTAACTCTGAGTAACTCCATGTAACTCTGTGTAACTATGCAAGAGAAATTATTCTCCGATTTTAAGGCTTGATGGTGTGTCTGTCACTGCGCTTAATGCACGTTCTCTCCGAAACCCTTGAATTGACAACACTGGGTGAGCATGGAGGAACAGCTCACAGCTCAGGGAGCACTGGCCCATCACTCTCTCAGAGATCTGGTCATTGATCTCTTTATAGTTTGTGGGAGTTTTGCTGTGCGTGAATTGGTTTCCATGTTTCATAAGAACATAAGAAATAGGGACAGGAGTAGGCCATCCGACCCCTCGAGCCTGCTCTGCCATTCAATAAGATCATGGCTGATCTGATCATGGACTCAGCTCCACTTCCCTGCCTGCTCCCCATAACCCCGTATCGTTTAAGAAACTGTCCTTTTCTGTCTTAAATTTATTCACTGTCCCAGCTTCCACACCTCTCTGAGGCAGCGAATGCCACAGATTTACAACCCTCTTAAATGGGCGGTCCCCTTATTCTAAGATTATGCCCTCTCGTTCTAGTCTCCCCCATCAGTGGAAACATTCTCTCTGCATCCACCTTGTCAAGCCCCCTCATAATCTTATACATTTCGATAAGATCACCTCTCATTCTTCTGAATTCCAATGAGTAGAGGCCCAACCTCCTCAACCTTTCCTCATAAGTCAACCCTCTCATCCCCGGAATCAACCTAGTGAACCTTCTCTGAACTACCTCCAATGCAGTACCCCACGAGTTATTGGTTGCCAACCAGAGAATGAACCATTTATCCCGACTCTCTGTTTTTTGTTAGTTAGCCAATCCTCTATCCATGCTAATATAATATAACCAGAACACACCAGGACTGGTTAGATGAAAACGATTAGGAGATCCAAGAACTAGTAAATCGTAACCGCAGAGCATTTCTGAGCCTCAAGCAACAACCCAACTCAGGAGCTCCAAAGCAACGTTACAGACGGCTCAAGGTGAGGTCCAGCAAAAAACCCAGGACCTAAAGAAGTGATGGATGGAGAAAGTGCAGGTGATACAACAACTGGCCGACAGCCAAGACATACGAGGATTCTTCATCGCAGTTAAGGCCACCTACGGTCCAAACTCCCAAGGCCCCACCGCACTCCAGGCCAAGAATGGGGAAACACTCATCAAGGACACCAAGGTTGTCACGGTCCGCTAGAAGGGGCACTTTGAAGAACTTCTCAATCGAGACTCTGCCTTTGACTCGAGTGTTCTCAACTCCATCCCGCAGCATGTAACCTGCCACCACCTCAGTGAAACCCCAAAGCTGCACGAGGTCGGCAAAGCCATAAAGCAATCAAGAATAACACGGCTACGGAATGGAATTCCTACTGAGGCGCTAAAATATGGTGGAGAGGCGCTGTTGGCACGGATACGTGACCTCATCCCTCTCATTTGGAGGGAGGAGAGCATGCCAGGAGATCTCAGAGATGCAGTGATCGTGTCCATTTTCAAAAAGGGTAACAAATCCGACTGCGGCAACTACAGGGGAATCTCCCTGCTGTCAACCACTGGGAAGGATGTCGCTCGAGTTCTCCTCAACCGTCTTCTCCCTGTGGCTGAGGAGCTCCTCACAGAGTCACGGTGCGGATTTCGTCCCCTACGGGGAGCAATGGACATGATCTTTGCAGCACGACAACTGCAGGAAAAATGCAGGGAGCAGCGCCAGCCCTCATACATGGCCTTTTTCGATCTTACAAAGGCCTTGAGACTGTCGACCCTGAGGGCTTATGGAGCATCCTCCTCAGTTTTGGATGCCCCCAAAAGTTTGTCAACATCCTTCGGCTGCTCCACGACGACATACAGGCCGTGATCCTTACCAGCAGATCCATTACAGACCCATTGCACATCCAGACCGGGGTCAAACAGGGCTGTGTCATCGCTCCAACCCTCTTCTCAATCTTCCTCGCTGCGGTGCTCCACCTCACAGTCAACAAGGTCCCCACTGGAGTGGAACTAAACAACAGAACCAGTGGGAAGCTGTTTAACCTGCACCGCCTCCAGGCCAGGTCCAAGATCACCCAAATATCTGACGACGCCTGCGTCTGCGCATATTGTGAGGCTGAACTCCAGGATGTGGTCGATGTATTCACCGAGGCATGGGCCTTACCCTTAACATCCATAAGACAAAGGTCCTCCACCAGCCTGTCCTCGCCGCACAGCACTGCCCCCCAATCATTAAGATTCATGGCGCGGCCCTCGACAACGTGGACCACTTCCCATACCTCGGGAGCCTCTTGTCAACAAAGGCAGACGTTGATGCGGTGATTCAACATCGCCTCCAGTGCGCCAGTGTAGCCTTCAGCTGCCTCAGGAAAAGAGTGTTCGAAGACCAGGCCCTCAAACCTACCACCAAGCTCAAGGTCTACAGGGCTGTAATAATATCCGCCCTCTTGTATGGATCAGAGGCATGGACGATGTACAGAAGACACATAAAGTCGCTGGAGATATATCACCAACGATGTCACCGCAAGATCCTGCAAATCCTCTGGGAGTACAGACACACTAACATCAATGTCCTCGCCCAGGCTAAATCCTCAGCATTGAAGCACTAACCACACTCTATCATCTTTGCTGGGCAGGCCACTTAGTTCGCATGCCAGACACGAGACTCCCTAACCAATTGCTCTATGCGGAGCTCCTTCATGGCAAACGAGCCAAAGGTGGGCAGCGGAAACGTTACAAGGACACGCTCAAAGCCTCCCTGGTGAAGTGCGACATCACCACTGACACCTGGGAGACCCTGGCCGAAGACCGCCCTATGTGGAAAAAGTGCATCCGGGAGGGCATTGAGCTCTTCGAATCTCAACGCTGCGAGCGTGAAGAGGTCAGGCGCAGGCAGCGGAAGGAACGTGTGGTAAATCAGTGCCACCCGTCTCCCCTTCCCCCGACGAATATCTGTCCCACCTGTGACAGGGTCTGTGGCTCTCGTGTTGGACTGTTCAGCCACTAAAGAACTCACTTTAGGAGTGGAAGCAAGTCTTCCTCGATTCTGAGGGACTGCTTATGATGATGATTATTACCCCCAATCCCGTGAACTTTTATCTTGTTCAGTAACCTTTTATGTGGCACCTTGTCAAATACCTTCTGGAAGTCCAAATGCACCACATCCACTGGTTCCCCTGTTAGTTACATCCTTAAAGAGTTTCTGCAAATTTGTCAAACATGACTTCCCCTTCATAAATCCATGCTGACTTTGCCTGACCGAATTTTGCTTTTCCAAATGTCCTGCTACTGCTTCTTTAATAATGGATTGCAGCATTTTCCCAACTGCACATGTTAGGCTAACTGGTCTATAGTTTCCTACATTACAACAGTGAATACACTTCAAAATGTACTTCATTGGCTGGGAAATGCTTTGGGAGGGCTTGAGGTCATGAAAAGTGCTACAGAAATGCCCCCTCTTTCTTTTGTCTATGTCAGACTTTTAAACACGATTAGAGAGAAAGACGGTTGTCGATAACCTGTTAACATTGCCGGACACAGTCAAGACATTTAGTCAATTAGAGACTGCTTTAGGACTGAACTAGAAGATAGCACTACATTACTGATGATCAGCCGTGGCGTTCTAATAATGTGTCTTTATTGTTAATATGTAATTGCCAGTTTATGTTAGTTCCCATTGACTGTTGAATGTGAATGTGGAGTGGTTATAACACAGCACTTACCAGAAACATGAAGCCGTGTTACAGGGAAGTCGTTAAACTTATCACTGTTTGCAAATTCTATTCTGAAAAGATCCTGAATCTTCCTGTGTGATGTTGTTTATAAGCAGGGAACAGTCGCCATCTTTCAGGTCTCCAGACAGCCAGGTCCGATAGTGTAACCTTTCTGACTCTTGATTACGATATTCGGAGTGAAAGGCTGCAGACGATAACGTCCATTCATCATTCTTAAACCAGAATCCACCTCGCGGTTGGTTTGCCAGATGTGATGGATAACTGTAATGATATGGAATCTGCACACACAAACTTCCCTCTGCTGTCACATTTCATGGAGTGTCGACTTTCCACTCTTGGGACAATACAGCTGAGGAGAAAAATATCAATATTTAGCACTGGATGGCTTGTCGATCCACCGACTCGATAGCCACCCCTCCATCACTGGTGTACATTGGCTGCAGTGTGTACCATCTACAGGACAAGGAGAGAACTCCCCAAGGTTACCCTGACGGCACGTCCTTGCGCTGTGACCTCCATCACCCAGAAGGACACGAGCAGCAATGTCATACAACATCCTACCTTGGACATTTATCACTATTGCTGCATCGTCGCTGGGTCAGTATCCTGGAGATCTCTATCTAAAACCATTGTGGGAGCACCTTCAGCATAAGGACTGCAGTGGATCAAGGAGAAGGCCCACCACCTCCATCTTCTTAGGGCAACTCGGGATGGATGAGTATATTACATCTACTACATGACCTTGTCTATTTCTTCTGTTACTTCTTCAAAGAATTTAATAAGTTTGGTCAAGCATGATCTTTACTTTTGAAATGCATTCTTTATTATATTTTCAGTTTCTAGTTGTATTTCTATTACATCTTTGAATAAAGATTCCATTATCTTTCCTAACTCTGTTGTTAAACTTGGACTTCTTCTATATCCCTTTTTAAATGTAGGAATAACATTAGCTGTCTCCCAGTCCTCTAGCGTTGTTCCCTTTTCTATTCAATATAAATATATATAAAATAGTGTCTCCGCTGTACCTTCCAAGCTGATTTTAGTATGCGCGGGTACATTCCATCTGGACCAGGAGTTTATCCTCCGAGTTTCACTATTTTATCAATTAGCTCTGCGCAACCCCGTCACTCCGCACCACCTTTCTTTTTTAAATGTCTTGATAACTTTTTGATCTATTTTTCTAATGTCATGTCCGCCCCGTTAGTCTCCCTGCTAAATACTGAGGCAAAGTGATCCAAAAATGAATATAAAACACTGCACATCATAGAAACTTAGGGCACAGAAGGAGATCATTCAGCCCATTGAGTCTGTGCCAGCTGAAAGAGCTATCCAGCCTAATCCCACTTTCCAGCCCATGTTCTGAGGTTGTAGAGGAGTACTGGGGAGGAAGGGTTGGGCAATCAGGATTATAGTGACCCTACATGTCGGACAGACTCAGTCACATTGCCCGTGGATGCCACGCCCACCTGTGTTCGTGCCTTTTCCTCAGCGCGCAATGCTTCTATATGTGAAGACAACTTTTGACCCAACAGGTAACTCCATGGGAAACAATCCTGGACATGGGAGTGGACAAGTTCATTCTCTGCTGGCTTAAGGAGCTCAGGACCCTGTTTAGTGAAGCAATCCTTCCACCCAACACAATGCCTAAAAGATGCACCAATTGAGATATATTCTATACTGATTTACAAGGAACAATGGATTAGGATCCCTCAGAACTCACAGCATTATCACTTATCACGAATCACTAATTCGCCCAAGTTTCCTGTTTGCTCATCATCCCATCTGACTGGCTAAGCTGATTCCATTCACTTGGCAAATTTTGGATCCTCGTTGTTTAAGGAATCACTTTGAATCCTCATTGTCTAAAGGATACAAAACCAATATTGTTGTAGGTTGATTCCAATACAGCATTATAGACTGACTGTATCCTGTGTGGAGGGGAGGGGACAGGTCGGAAGCCTCCTCGTAGGACTGTTCCTGGGCCTGGCCAAGGTGGCCATTAACCGGTCCAGGCAGCGGGCAGTCAAGGGGGTCGTTCAGTCCGACTGCCTGCCTCTCTTGCGCGGAGACAAATTTAAGGAGCTCGGAGCTAAATTAAAAAGTAGGACCTCAAAAGTAGTAATCTCGGGATTGCTACCAGTGCCACATGCTAGTCAGAATAAGAATCGCAGGATAGCTCAGATGAATACGTGGCTTGAGCAGTGGTGCAGCAGAGAGGGATTCAAATTCCTGGGGCATTGAAACAGGCTCGGGGGAGGTGGGACCAGTACAAACCGGACGGTCTGCACCGGCTGTCCGGAACCAATGTCCGAGGGGAAATGTTTGCTAGTACTGTTGGGGAGGAGTTAAACTAATATGGCAGGGGGATGGGAACCAATGCAGGGAGACAGAGGGAAACAAAATGGAGATAGAAGCAAAAGACAGAAAGGAGATGAGTAAAAGTGAATGGCAGAGAAACCCAAGGCAAAAAACAAAAAGGGCCATTTTAGCAAAATTCTAAAGGGTCAAAGTGTAATAAGAAGGCAAACCTGAAAGCTCTGTGCTTCAATGCGAGCAGTATTCGGAATAAGGTGGATGAATTAACTGTGCAGATAGCAGTTCACGGATACGATGTGGTTGGCATCGCGGAGACATGGCTCCAGGGTGACCAAGGCTGGGAACTCAACATCCAACGGTATTCAACATTTAGGAAAGATAGACAGAAAGGAAAAGGAGGCGGGGTGGCGTTGCTGGTTAAAAAGGAAATTAATGCAATTGTAAGAAAGGACATTCGCTTGGATGATGTGGAATCGGTATGGGTGGAGCTACGGAATACCAAAGGGCAGAAAACTCTAGTGGGAGTTGTGTACAGACCGCCAAACAGTAGTAGTGATGTTGGGGAGGGCATCAAACAGGAAATTAGGGGTGCATGCAATAAAGGTGCAGCAGTTATCATGGGTGACTTTAATATGCATATAGATTGGGCTAACCTAACTGGAAACAATACGGTGGAGGAGGATTTCCTGGAGTGCATAAGGGATAGTTTTCTAGACCAATATGACGAAGAACCAACTAGGGGGGAGGCTATCTTAGACTGGGTGTTGTGTAATGAGAGAGGATTAATTAATAATCTCGTTGTGCAAGGCCCCTTGGGGAAGAGTGACCATAATATGGTGGAATTCTACATTAGGATGGAGAAGGAAACAGTTAATTCAGAGACCATGGTCCAGAACTAAAAGAAGGGTAACTTTGAAGGTATGAGGTGTGAATTGGCTGGGATAGATTGGCGAATGATACTTAAGGGGTTGACAGTGGATGGGCAATGGCAGACATTTAGAGAATGCATGGATGAACTGCAACAATTGTACATTCCTGTCTGATGTAAAAATAAAAAAGGGAAGGTGGCTCAACCATGGCTATCAAGGGAAATCAGGGATAATATTAAAGCCAAGGAAGTGGCATACAAATTGGCCAGAAATAGCAGCAAACCAGGGGACTGGGAGAAATTTAGAACTCAGCAGAGGAGGACAAAGCGTTTGATTAGGGCAGGGAAAAGAGAGTACGAGAGGAAGCTTGCAGGGAACATTAAAATGGACTGCAAAAGCTTCTATAAATATGTAAAGAGAAAAAGGTTAGTATAGACAAACGTAGGACCCCTGCAGTCAGAATCAGGGTAAGTCATAACTGGGAACAAAGAAATGGCAGACCAATTGAACAAGTACTTTGGTTCGGTATTCACTAAGGAGGACACAAACAACCTTCCGGATATAAAAGGGGTCAGAGGGTCTAGTAAGAAGGAGGAACTGAGGGAAATCCTTTAGTCGGGAAATTGTGTTGGGGAAATTGATGGAATTGAAGGCCAATAAATCCCCAGGGCCTGATGGTCTGCATCCCAGAGTACTTAAGGAGGTGGCCTTGGAAATAGCGAATGCATTGACAGTCATTTTCCAACATTCCATAGACTCTGGATCAGTTCCTATGGAGTGGAGGATAGCCAATGTAACCCCACTTTTTAAAAAAGGAGGGAGAGAGAAAACAGGGAATTATAGACCGGTCAGCCTGACATCGGTAGTGGGTAAAATGATGGAATCAATTACTCAGGATGTCATAGCAGCACATTTGGAAAGAGGTGACATGATAGGTCCAAGTCAGCATGGATTTGTGAAAGAGAAATCATGCTCGACAAATCTGGAATTTTTTGAGGATGTTTCCAGCAGAGTGGACAAGGGAGAACCAGTTGATGTGGTATATTTGGACTTTCAGAAGGCTTTCGACAAGGTCCCACACAAGAGATTAATGTGCAAAGCTAAAGCACATGTGATTGGGGGTAGTGTGCTGACATGGATTGAGAACTGGTTCTGGCAGACAGGAAGCAAAAAGAGTAGGAGTTAATGGGTACTTTTCAGAATGGCAGGCAGTGACTAGTGGGGTACCGCAAGGTTCTGTGCTGGGGCCCCAGCTGTTTACACTGTACATTAATGATTTAGACGAGGGGATTAAATGTAGTATCTCCAAATTTGCAGATGACACTAAGTTGGGTGGCAGTGTGAGCTGCGAGGAGGATGCTATGAGGCTGCAGAGTGACTTGGATAGGTTAGGTGAGTGGGCAAATGCATGACAGATGAAGTATAATGTGGATAAATGTGAGGTTGTCCACTTTGGTTGTAAAAACAGAGAGACAACTATTATCTGAATGGTGACAGATTAGGAAAAGGGGAGGTACAACGAGACCTGGGTGTCATGGTACATCAGTCATTGAAGGTTGGCATGCAGGTACAGCAGGTGGTTAAGAAAGCAAATGGTATGTTGGCCTTCATTGCGAGGGGATTTGAGTACAGGGGTAGGGACGTATTACTACAGTTGCACAGGGCCTTGGTGAGGCCACACCTGGAGTATTGTGTACAGTTTTGGTCTCCTAACTTCAGGAAGGACATTCTTGCTATTGAGGGAGTGCAGCGAAGGTTCACCAGACTGATTCCCGGGATGGCGGGACTGACATATCAAGAAAGACTGGATCAACTGGGCTTGCATTCACTGGAGTTCAGAAGAATGAGAGGGGATCTCATAGAAACGTTTAAAATTCTGACTGGTTTAGACAGGTTACATGCAGGAACATTGTTCCCAATGTTGGGGAAGTCCAGAACCGGGGTCACAGTCTAAGGATAAGGGGTAAGCCATTTAGGACCGAGATGAGGAGAAACTTCTTCACCGAGAGAGTGGTGAACCTGTGGAATTCTCTACCACAGAAAGTTGTTGAGGCCAATTCACTCAAATATATTCAAAAGGAGTTAGATGTAGTCCTTACTACTAGGGGGATCAAGGGGTATGGCGAGAAAGCAGGAATGGGGTACTGAAGTTGCATGTTCAGCCATGAACTCATTGAATGGCGGTGCAGGCTCGAAGGGCTGAATGGCCTGCTCCTGCACCTATTTTCTATGTTTCTATGTTACGTTCGAGCCAGGGTGCCCCTGGAGATGGAGCACGCGGTGTCCGCCAGAACGTTCGTGGCCTTCCGCGAGAGGTGGGTGCCGGAGGGACTGGAGTGCATCATCACCTCCAGCAACCAAATTTTAATTTGATTAAGTTTATGGTCAAAAGTTAATTTGTTTTTTGTCGGTTTTAGTGAACTTTTAATAAGGCGGTATTTGATTTACAGATCAACTCAAATAGTTGCAGACTGACCGGTTCCCAGCTCAGCACGGGCCCTGCTCCAGCAGACACTTTGATCCACAGTCGCAAAGCACCTCCAGCCTGAGCTCTGAATGTGTCAGAGGGGCAGACATGTTGGGCTCATGACTTTCACAGACGGTCTCACTGCGCGTTTGTTAAACTGAACTGGACCACACAATAAACATTGATGTCAAATACCTCTTGTTCCCTGTCCTTCTGCAATATTCATGGTTTCAGCTGGAAAGGAAAGGAGTTGCTGATAAGGACAAAAGCAAAATACTGCGGATGCTGGAAATCTGAAAGAAAACAGAAAATGCTGGAAATACTCAACAGATCAGGCAGCATCTGTGGAGAGAGAAAGAGAGTTAACGATTCAGTTCGATGACCTTTCGCCACAACGGGAAAAAGTTAGAGATACACCAGGTTTGAAGTGAGTGCAGGGGTAGAGAAAGGGTGAAGGGGAGGAAAGAACACACGTGAATGTCTGTGATAGGGTGGACGATGTCATGTATCTCACACTACTGTATATAACTGTATCTTACCATGCTATACATGACTGTAACTAGATATGACCTGTAACCACATGCATACTTTACCACCAGGGGTGCACTTGCAGGAGACACTGCATACCTGTCCCACACAGGTATATAAAGGCAGGTCTCAACAAGTGTGGCACTCGAGAGCTGTGAAATAAAGGTGCAGGTCGAGAGTGACCTTGACTTCAGCATGTGCTTCGTGTAAGTCTGTACTGCAGGGTCAGGATTTTACAGACGACAGGACAGCTTAAATGACAAAAGGCATGACTGCACAAAGCAAAAGGAGAATGTAATGAACAAGCAAAGAAACGCCTTCCAGCCTATCGCAGAGCTTCCCTTTTATTCTTTCCTCTTCTCCCACCTTTCCCTGACAGTGCCTTTGCTTAAGACCTGGTACATCTCTAACTTTTTCCATTTCTGACAAAAGGTTATCGACCTGAAACTGTAACTCTGTTTCTCTCGCCACAAATGATGCCTGACCTGCTGCGTGTTTCCTGCATTTCTTGTTTTTATTGCTGATGAGGAACTTATTTCACAGAATCAAATAATCTTACTAATATGTCCTTACTATACAGTATAAATGCACACGAGGCCCATACTTGAGAGAAGGTCACTCTGTGACCTGTTACCTTTATTACCAAGACCACAAGAGGCTGAAGGTGGATGGAGCCTCCCCTTTGATACCGGAGTCCCCCGGTTAGGAGTGTCTCCCACAAGTTCACCCCCTTGTGGTCAATGTTCTCAAGGTGTATGACTTAGGTCAGCTTATACATGGGTTACAATGATAGTTGAATACATGACATCACCTCCCCCCCCCGCCCCACCCTGCCCCCAAAGTCTTATTGGGATCACAGGTTAAGTCTCTCTGGTGGTTTACGCTCCCTTGTAGAGCGCCTGAGTTGGGGCTCCGGTTGTTGGGCGCTGGCCTAAGTGTCTGCTGTTTGCAGTGCCTCAGGCCTGTCCGGACTGCCCACAGTGACTGGGCTCTCCTCCACTTGGTTCCGGTGTTCGGTCACCTGTGGTGGAGTAAACTCTACGTCGTGTTCTTCCTCTGCTTCTTCTATGGGGTTGCTCAACCTCCTTTTAGTTTGATCCATGTGTTTGCGGCAGATTTGTCCATTGGTAAGTTTAACTACCAAAACCGTATTCCACTCTTTGGCAATCACAGTGCCTGCAAGCCTTTTGGGCCCTGCAGCGTAATTAAGGACAAAAACAGGGTCATTGACATCAATACATCGCGCCCTCGCATTCCTGTCATGGTAGTCACATTGTGACTGATGCCTGCTCTCAACAATTTCTTTCATAGTAGGGTGTATAAGGGATAACCTGGTTTTGAGCTTCCTTTTCATTAGCAGCTCTGCGGGTGGGACCCCTGTGAGCGAGTGTGGTCGGGAAATATTGGCCAATAGAAGGCGTGATAAGCGGCTTTGTAGGGAACCTCCTTGGATTCTGAGCATCCCCTGTTTGATTATCTGCACTGCTCATTCCACCTGGCCGTTTGAGGCCGTCTTGAACGGTGCCGTTCTGACATGGTTGATTCCATTGCCTGCCATGAAGTCCTGGAATTCAGTGCTTGTGAAGCACGGGCCATTGTCGCTGACCAAGACCGGTAGACCATGGGCGGCGAACATTGCCTGTAGACTTTCTACCGTGGCAGAAGATGTGCTTGAATTTAAAATGGCACACTGAATCCATTTGGAGGAGGCGTCGACTACAACCAAAAACATTTTTCCCATGAAAGGACCTGCGTAGTCCACATGGATGCGTGACCATGGCTTGGCGGGCCAGGACCAGGGGCTATGGGGGGCTTCCCTGGGTGCATTGCCCAGCTGAGCACACGTGTTGCACCTGCGAACACAAAATTCCAGGTCTGCATCTATCCCTGGCCACCAAACGTATGACCTGGCAATTGCCTTCATCATGACAATGCCCGGGTGCTCAATGTGAAGTTCTCTGATTAACATCTCTCTGCCTTTCTGGGGCATGACTACTCGGTTTCCCCACAGTAGGCAATCGGCCTGAATCGATAGTTCATCCTTGCGCCAATGAAACGGTTTAAACTCCTCAGGGCATGCCCCAACGTACGTGGCTGCCCAGTCCCCATTCAGGACACATTTCTTAACTAAAGACAGTAGCAGGTCTTTATTTGTCCAGACTTTAATCTGATGGGCTGTCACAGGTGAGCCTTCGCTTTCGAAAGCTTCAACAGCCATGACCATCTCAGCATCATGCTCAGTTGCCCCCTCAGTGGTGGCTAGTGGGAGCCTGCTGAGTGCATCGGCACAGTTTTCAGTGCCCAGTACGTGCCGAATTGTGTAGTCATAGCCGGCTAGCGTAAGTGCCCACCTCTGTATGCGGGCCGATGCATTCACATTTATCGCCTTGTTGTCGGCCAAAAGGGACGTTAGGGGTTTGTGATCTGTCTCCAGCTCAGATTTCCTGCCAAAAGGTACTGGTGCATTTTTTTTTTTACTGCATATACACATGCTAGCGCTTCCTTTTCTACCATCCCGTAGCCCCTTTCAACCTGGGACAGACTTCTGGAGGCATAAGCTACCGGCTGTAACTGACCATTGGCATTCACATGCTGCAATACACACCCGATCCCATAGGACGACACATCTCACGTTAAAACAAGTTTCTTACACGGGTCATATAACGTTAACAGTTTGTTGCAGCATAACAAATTGCGTGCTCTATCAAAAGCCCTTTCCTGGCTGTCCCCCCAGACCCATTCGCAACCTTTGCGTAGGAGCACGTGTAGCTGCTCTAACAGCGTGTTCAATTTGGGAAGAAAGTTACCAAAATAGTTCAGGAGCCCCAGGAACGAATGCAGCTCCATCGTGTTACGGAGTCTGGATGCTCTCTGGATCGCTTCCGTTTTGGACGCAGTAGGTCTGATCCCATCTGCTGCTACCCTCCTCCCCAGGAATTCTACCTCTGGAGCCAAGAAGACGCACTTCGCCTTTTTCAGTCGCAGCCCTACCCGGTCCAGTCTGCGTAGCACCTCCTCCAGGTTGTGGAGGTGTTCTTCAGTATCACAACCCGTGATGAGGATGTCGTCTTGAAAAACCAGCATCCTTGTAATCGACTTGAGGAGGTTTTCCATATTTCGCTGAAAGATCGCGGCGGCCGAATGAATCCCAAACGACCATCTGTTGTACTCAAACAACCCCTTGTGTGTTGTGATGGTGGTCAGCTTCATCGACTCACTTGCCAGCTTCTGGGTCATGTAAGCTGAGGTCAGGTCCAATTTTGAAAAAAGTGTGCCACCGGATAGCGTCGCAAAGAGGTCCTCTGCTCTCGGTAGCGGGTAGTGGTCTTGGAGTGACACCCGATTGATGGTGGCCTTTTAATCGCCACATATCCTGACCGACCCATCCGCCTTGAGCATGGCACGATCGGGCTCGCCCAGTCACTGAATTCGACTGGTGAGATGATGCCTTCCCTCATATAGGCGGTCCAATTCGCATTCTATCTTTTCCCGCATCATGTACGGCACCGCTCTGGCCTTGTGGTGTACTGGCCTGGCGTCCGGGTTTATGTGAATCATTACCTTGGCCCCCATGAAAGTGCCGATGCCGGGTTGAAATAATGAGTCAAATTTGTCCAGGACCTGTGAGCATGATACTCGCTCCACAGAAGAAATTGCATTGACATCGCCCCATTTCCAGTTCAAGATAGCAAGCCAACTCCTCCCCAGTAATGTGGGACCGTCCCCCAGGACAATCCAGAGTGGCAACCTGTTCTCCGAATCTTTGTGGGTCACGACTACCGTGGCACTGCCTAGCACCGGAATGATCTCCTTTGTATACGTCCGTAGCTGTGCGTCAATCGGCAATAATTTTGGCCTCCTGGCCTTGGACACCCACAACCTTTCGAACTGTTTGATACTCATCAGGGACTGGCTGGCCCCCGTGTCTAGCTCATTAATACTGGGATGCGATTGAGGAGCACTTTCATCATTATCGGTGGCGTCCTGGTATATGAACCGTATATGTGCTCCACATGAACTAACTAAACTTAGGATCTCTGTGCTCCTCCAATTCTGGCCTCTTGTCCCTCCACGAGGTTTTGGGAGGGAATTCCAGAGTTAGATTCGAGACGGCTGAAGGCGTGGCTGCCATTGGTGGTGCGACGAAAATCGTGGAGGCACAAGAGAAAAGAATTGATGAAATACAGAGATCTCAGAGGGTTTAAGGGCCGGAGGAGGTAGAGATAGGGAGGGTGGGCGAGGCCATGGAAGGATTTCAGCACGAGGGTGAAGACGTTAAATTTATGGGGGGATAAATTGGCCTGGTTCGCACCTCCCATTAGCACCTCCAGGAGGCGGTATCGGGACGCTAAGGGTTTACCAACCGGGTGCAGCGGAATCACCAACGCACGGGAACTTCCCTGGTGGGATTGCACTGGCGTTAAAACTTACCGCCTCGATCTCTTGCACCCTGGTGATCGTGACATCATCCGATCCGCAGCGCCTCGTCATCACCCTGGATGTAAAATTCGCTTCTGCCCCCTGCAGCACTGCCGGGCATCAACAACGACAGCTGCAGGAGGCGTTGTCACCTCGGCTGGCCGCTTGGGGAGCACTAATTAAAGCCAGTGGTGGTCAGGTAGGGCAAGTTTGAATTATGTCCACAGTGTGTTGCAGTTTGCTTTTTTTGGAACTCACGATTGCTTAGCCCTGCACTCTCTCTGAGTGCTTGGGGCTGTTATGCGCGCATCGCAGGTGCCATCGCCCAACAGATGCAGCCATAGGATTCAATTAACGCAGCATTGGCCCTTCCCTTAAGGGAGGGAAGGAGCCTGTACAACCAGCAGCATTGCACTGAACATCGTGCAGCACTCTGCCGATACCACCCCTCTCACTCACTTTTGCACTCGAAGGGAAGCGGTAGCGCTTGATTTAGCACTCCACTTCTCTCTTCGAGCACTAAAGGAGAATTACCCCGCAGAATCAAATCTTTAGGGGCCGGCAACACTTTTGCGCTCCCACAGAAATTATCGCCCCAAACAGGGTGCTATGCAATTTGTGGCCCAAACTGTTGCCGGGCAAGGAGCCAATGTATGTCAGCGAGCACATGGGTGATGGGTGAACGGGACATGGTGCGAACGAATACACTGGGTCACTGCTGAATCAGAGCACAATTAGCATGAACTTTTGCACAGATTATTAACCATCAAGCTCAGAATTATATTATCTTGGAGAAGTCACATGAGGAAGTAAGATTTCTTGACCATTGTCCACTCCCAAATATTCCATCAACTTCTCACTCTCGCGGTCTGAAAGAGAAAGGAGTTAATGAGACCTCACCTCTTGCCCGATAGCTCTCAGGAGATTGAAACAGTTCAGACAATATCTTCACCGGCTAATTTGACTCTCAGTGGGACGTAAGGTTCTCTACAGAGTTAGAAGGACTAAAGAAAACCAAATAATTATTTGTAGTTAGATCGTGTCTTTCACGACCTCCAGATGTTTTAAAGCGCTTTACAGACACTTTTTGAAATGTAGTTGCTGTTGTAATGTAGGAAACCCGGCAGCTAATTTGCACATAGCAAGGTTCCACAAACAGCTATGTGATAACTGGTCAGACAATCTGTTCTTGATGTTGGCTGAAGAATAAATATTGGCCAGGACATCAGGTCAAACCCCCTGCTCTTCTTCAAAATAGTACATTGGGATCTGTACCATCTATCTGAGAGGGCAGATGGAGCCTCAGTTTAATGTCTCATCCAAAAGACGGTACCTCCGACAGTGCAGCACTTTCAGTATTGCCTCTCCCATGGTGCAGCACACCCTCAGTGCTGACCCTCCGACAGTGCAGCGCTGCATCAGTACTGACTCTCTGACAATGCAGCACTCCCTGAGTATAGCCACTCTGACACTGCAACGGAGAGCTCTCAGTGCTTCCCTTCCAACAATGCAGTGCTCCCTCAGTACTGCCCATTCAGCAGTGCATCGCTTCCTCAGTAATGCGCCTTCGGCAGTGCAGAACTCCCTCAGTACTGCGTCTCTGACAGTGCAGAGCTCCTCAAGTATTGACCCTATGACAGTGGAGTACTTCCTCAGTACTGCACTGTGCGCTTCGACCTGGATTGCAGGTTCAATTCTCCGGACTTCTCTTGTCCCTTGAACTAGAAAGATGTCCAGTATGACAGACTTAAGCCCGATGCTCAGATTTCAATAATATTTAGAAATCTTTATCAGGCCTCAATCATTGAAATCTGGATTTGTAAATTCACAACATCCACAAAGGACGTTGTGGAAGTGAATTTATAATGGGGAACAAAAAAATGACAGGCCAGTTGAACAAATACTTTGATTCTGTCTTTAAGAAGACAGACACAAATAACCTTCCAGAAATACTAGGGGACCGAGGGTCGAGCGAGAAGGAGGAATTGAAGGAAATCCTTATTAGTCAGGAAATTGTGTTTGGGAAATTGATGGGATTGAAGGCCGATAAATCCCCAGGGCCTGATTGGAATGCAGACCAAATTACTTAAGGAAGTGGCCCTAAAAATAGTGGATGCATTGGTGATCATTTTCCAACAGTCTATTGCCTCTGGATCAGTTCCTATGGACTGGAGGGTAGCGAATGCAACACCACATTTTTTTTTTTAAAAAGGAGGGAAGAGAGAAAATGGGGAATTACAGACCGGTTAGCCTGACATCAGTAGTGGGGAAAATGTTAGAATCAATTATTACAGATGAAATAACAGCGCATTTGGAAAGCAATGACAGGATCGGTCCAAGTCAGCATGGATTTATGAAAGGGAAATCATGCTTGACAAATCTTCTGGAATTTTTTGAGGATGTAACTAGTAGAGTGGACAAGGGAGAACCAGTGGGTGTGGTGTATTTGGACTTTCAAAAGGCTTTTGACAAGGTTCCACACAAGAGATTGGTGTGCAAAATCAAAGCACATGATATTGCGGGTAATGTACTGACATGGATAGAGAACTGCTGGCAGACAGGAAGCAGACAGTCGGGATAAAAGGGCCCTTTTCAAATTGACAGGCAGTAACTAGTGGGACGCCGCAGGGCTCAGTGCTGGGACCCCAGCTATTTACAATAAACATTAATGATGTGGATGAAGGAATTGAATGTAACATCTCCAAGTTTGCAGATGATATTAAACTGGGTGGTGGTGTGAGCTGTGAGGAGGATGTTAAGAAGCTGCAGGGTGACTTGGACAGGTTAGGTGAGTGGGCAAATCATGGCAGATGCAGTATAATGTAGATAAATGTGAAGTTATCCACTTTGGTGGTAAAAACAGGAAGGCAGATTATCTGAATGGTGACAGATTAGTAAAATGGGAGGTGCAACAAGACCTGGGTGTCATGGTACATCAATCAATCATTGAAGTTTGGCATGCAGGTGCAGCAGTCGGTGAAGAAGGCAAATGGCATGTTGGCCTTCATAGCTAGGGGATTTGAGGAAAGGAGCAGGGAGGTCTTACTGCAGTTGTACAGGGCTTTGGTGAGGCCTCACCTGGAATATTGTGTTCAGTTTTGGTCTCCTAATCTGAGGAAGGATGTTCCTGCTATTGAGCGAGTGCAGCGAAGGTTCACCAGACTGATTCCCGGGATTGCAGGACTGACATATGAGGAGAGACTGGATCGACTGGGCCTGTATTCACTGGAGTTTAGAAGAATGAGAGGGAAGCATATAAAATTCTGACGGAACTGAACAGGTTAGATGCAGGAAGATTGTTCCTGATGTTGGGAAGTCCAGAACCAGGGGTCACAGTCTAAGGATAAGGGGTAAGCCATTTCGGTCCGAGCTGAGGAGAAACTTCTTCACTCAGAGTTCTTAACCTGTGGAATTCCCTATCACAGAGTGTTTGTGCCACTTCGTTAGATATATTCAAGAGAGAGTTATATATGGCCCTTACGGCTAATGGGATCAAGGGGTATGGAGAGAAAGCAGGAAAGGGGTACTGAAGTGAATGATCAGCCATGATCTTATTGAATGGTGGTACAGGCTCAAAGGGCCGAATGGCCTACTCCTGCACCTATTTTCTATGTTTCTATTATAATCATTGTGTTACTTACCCAGAGCCTGTCCGCCTGCTCGTCTGGGGAGTGATCGCTGACACGCTCAGCTTGGCCTTTTCCTGTGCTTCTCTGTCTATTTAATTAGAAAATGAGAGTCAACTGAGGAAATGGGGAAAAATTGAGAAAATATCACCTTGTCTTGCATTGTTGGCATACTATTAACCCTTTGTATCCTGGCACTGTGATGATATTTCTGCTCAAAGCTGGGCAGCCATTGACATGGAGTTTTTAGCATGGCACAGTGGGTTCAGCACTCCCTCTTGCCTCTGAGACAGAAGGTCGTCGATTCAGTCCCCACTCCAGAGCTTTGAACCCCATAATCCAGGCCGACACTACCAGTGCTGCACTGTCGGAGATGCCGTATTTCGGATGTGACGTTAACCGATGCCTCATCTGCCCTCTCAGATTGATGTAAAATATCCCACGGCCACCATTTCGAAGATCAAGCGATTTCTCCCCCGGATCTTGGGCCAATATTTATCCCTCAATCAACAGCGCCAAAACAACAGATGAAGTGGTCTTTATCACATTTCTGTTTCTGGGAGCTTGCTGTCTGCAAATTGGCTGCAGCATTTCCTACATTACTATGACCACACTTTAAAACTCCTGCATTGGCTGTAAAGCACTTTGGGACAAGCTGAGGCTGTGACAGGTGCGATATAAATGCAGAGTGATATTGAATGCTGAGTGAGGAGGGGATCGGTCCTTCTGTGGGGACACGCCCTCCACCTGAAAGAACAGATGGTGCCCGGAGCTCGACTCCCTGGGACATTCAACCCTTTACATAAAACGGAGAAACCCGATGCAAACACTAATCTGGTGCACGGATACTCCTGCATGTACACACACTTGTGCAGACACTACAAACAACAACGGGGGGAAAATTGCCGTCGGGGGCTTCCTTCGTACCAATGCCTCCGACCCGAAAAAAACTACAAAAGTACTTGGTGGTCCCGGAGGAACATAGGATTCCGGTCGGAGGCCTAGATTCGCTGCGCAGCGCACAGGAAGATGTCTTTCACATGCGTACGTACATGCTGGAGTCACGTATGCCTGGACCACCAATCACTGTGCAGTATTCTCATTGATAAAAACGGAAACTCCGTTTGTATGAGTTACCATTACTATCAAAGAAAAAATATCTTAAAATACCGAAACGCAACATAATAAATAAAACTCACATTTAAAATTAATTGAAATTAAATGTAATGAAATGATTTAGAAAAAACTTTTGGGAATTTTTTTATGTCTTTTAATAAACCTACCTGAATGGACAGGGTTTTTAAAACAGAAAATTAGTGTTTAAATTTAATTTTTATAAGTTTTAAAAATGTTACGCTGGTAAAAGTGAGCTATGTGCCTGCTTTTGCCAGGCATCAAAGCTTGAAGGACGTTTGCTAGGCATGAGTTGGGCAAATAGCCCAATATCTGCCACACGGATGTCGTTCTCCCAGGGATGCGGAAGATCTGTACGCAGAATTCTTGACAGATCGGAAAAGCTGGTATGTGACATATGCGCATCGCTTTTGTGAGGCCTCGCCGGGTCCGTGCGCACTTCGTTTGGACAAGGCGAGGCCGGAATGTTCGGCCCAACAACTTGTATTTATATACGCCATTAACGTAGTAAAACATACCAAGACGCTTCACAGGAGTTATTTGACAAAAATATAAATTTGACACCGAGCCACGTCAGAAGAAATTACGGCAGATGACCAACAATTCAACCAAAGAGATAGGTTTTAAGAAGTGTTTTAAAGGATGAAAGAGAGGTAGTGAGGTTTAGGGAGGTTATTCTGGAGTTAGTACCCAGGGAACAGAAGGCACAGCCACCGATGGTTGAGCGATTATAATCAGGGATGGTCAAGAGGGCAGAGCTTGAGGAGCGCAGACATCTCGGGGGTTGTGAGGCTGAAGGAGATTACAGAGATAGGGAGAGGCACTCACAAGCACACACTCTCACTGTCCCCAGTCTTTCACACACACAATCTCATTCACAAACTTACCACCCACTACTCACTCTCCTTCTCGCACTGTCACACACCCATCCATTCACTCACTACTGTTCTCTCACATTCATTCACATTCTCATAGTCTCTTCCACACACACACTAACCTCACATTTTCTCACACACTCAAATGCTGCTGAAGCTCTCACACACACACACACACACTTACATTGACACAGTCAGCGAGCAGACAATGTGGTGCTGGGCTCGGGGTCAGCTTGGCTCGGTCGGTCGCACTCTGGCCTCTGACCCGAGCCTGACCTTCCCTGTGGCTAGAGCCAGCGATGGGGTTTGGGGGGAAGGAGTGTGAACAACACAAGCCCCGCCCCCCGCGTGTGAACAACACAAGCCCCTCCCCCCTCCGGCCCGTGTGTCAACAACACAAGCCCCTCCACCTCCACCTTCCCCCCCCCCCCCCCCCCTCGCCTCCATCGGACCAGCAACAGCCGTAAGGTTTCCTGGGAGATGCAAAACTGCCACCCCACAGCGCCACACTCGGAGGCTGTAATTACAGATTTACAAGGATGATCCCAGAAAGGGGAGGAGTCCCCCCTCAGCAAAGGGTGAACTGGCTGGGTCTCTTTTCTCTTGAAAAGAAAGACTTGCAGTTATATAGCGCCTTTCACGACCACCGGACCTCACAAAGTGCTTTAAAGCCAATGAAGTACTTTTGGAGCATAGTCACTGTTATAATGTGAAAAAAGAAAGCTGAAGGGTCACCTAATAAAAGGTCTTTAAAATTATGAATGGTTTCGATAGAGTGGACACAGAGAGAATGTTTCCACTTGTGGCAAAGAGCATAACTAATGGCCATCAATATAAAATAGTCAGCAAGCAATTCAATCGGGAATTTAGAAGAATTTTCTTCACCGAAAGAGTCGAGAGATTGTGGAACTCGCTATGACGGGAAGTGATTGAAGCAAATGATATCAATGCATTTAAAGGAGGCTAGGTAAGCAAACGAGGGAGAAGCAATAGAAGGTTATGCTGATAGATTTAGATGAGGAAAAATGGGAGGAGGCTCAAGTGGAGCATAAACACCGGCATGGACTGGTTCGGCCGAATGACCTGTTTGGGTGCCGTATATCCTGGGTATAATCTATGTATAATACAGCGTGACATGTTTACAAAAGGACATTTGAATTATAAATGTGGACACAGGAATTTGCACAATTGGGGAAAAATGTGACAACAGGAGGTAACGTTTTGGAGACACGAATTGTGCAAAGAATTAAGATGTTTCATATAGATATATTTATATATAACAGTCTGAGCAGTTTAATCCTTGTGTTAATAAATGTAGCATTATACTTAACGTAAAGCTTCTTGCAATCTTTCGCAGCATCAAAAGGTGCAACAATCAGAATGAACGTTCCTATCTGATATTAAAGTTCAGTGGTGCCACATTTTTGTGCCTCAGTTATCTTGTGGTCACGCACTGACTTCAAAGCACATGTTCATTTGTTGGTATGCAACGCATTTATTGCCTGAATCCTGTTGAATGACTCTCCTTGTGTAATGTATTGGTTCTTTGCTTAAGAATTCATAGCAACCTCATCATCATAGGCAGTCCCCCGGAATCGAGGAAAACTTGCTTCCACTCTTAATATGAGTTCTTAGGTGGCTGTACATGCCAATACGAGAACCACAGTCTCTGTCACAGGTGGAGCAAATAGTCATTGAGGGAAGGGGTGGGTGGGACTGGTTTGCAGCACGCTCTTTCTGCTGCCTGCACTTGATTTCTGCATGCTCTCGCCGACAACACTCGAGGAACTCAGCGCCCTCCCGGATGCACTTCCTCCACTTAGGGCGGTCTTTGGCCAGGGACTCCCAACTGTCAGTGGGGATGTTGCAATTTATCAGAGAGGCTTTGTGGGTGTCCTTGTAATGTTTCTGCTGCCCACATTTGCCTCTTTTTCCATGAAGGAGCTCCGAATACAGCGTTTGCTTTGGTAGTCTCGTGTCTGGCATGCAAACTATGTGGCCTGTCCAGCGGAGCCGAACAAGTGTGGTCAGTGCTTCAATGCTGGGGATGTTGGCCTCGACGAGGATGTTGACATTGGTGCATCTGTCCTCCCAGGAGATTTGTAGGTTTTTGTGGGGATATCTTTGGTGGTATTTCTTCAGCGACTTGAGGTGTCTGCTGTACATGGTCCATGTTTCTGAGCCATACAGGAGGGCTGGTATTACTACAGCCCTGTAGACCATGAGCTTGGTGACAGTTTTGAGGGCCTGGTTTTCAAACATTCTTTACCTCAGGCGGCCGAAGGCTGCACTGGCGCATTGGAGGCGGTGTTGGATCTCGTCGTCAATGCCTACTCTTTTTAAAAGGAGGCTCCCGAGATAAGGGAAGTGGTCCACGTTGTCCAGGGCCGTGCCATGCATCTTGATGTCTGGAGGGCAATGCTATGCACATCAGTAAATACATCGACTATGTCCTGGAGTTCAGTCTGTGTGTGTGCGCAGACACAGGCATCGTCCGCGTACTGCAGCTTGACGACAGAGGTTGGGGTGGTCTTGGATCTGGCCTGGAGACGGCGAAGTTGGAACAGGTTCCGCCTGGTTCTGTAGTTTAGTTCCATTCCAGCAGGGAGCTTGTCGACTGTGAGGTGGAGCATGGCAGCGAGGAAGATTGAGAAGAGGGTTGGGGCGATGACGCAGACCTGCTTGACCCCAGTCCGGACGTGGATTAGGTCTGTGATGGATCCATTGGTAAGCATCATGGCCTGTATGTTGCCGTCGAGCAGGCGGAGGATGGTGATGTACTTTAGGGGGCATCTGAAATGGAGGAGGACGCTCTATAGACCCTCGCGGTTGACAGTGTCAAAGGCCTTTGTACGGTAATTTAATAGCAACACATTGCTATTCACAACATTTGGTTTACGAGCAAAAGATTTAACAATCACACTACACATTACCAGTTCAACTATTATAGTTGTGTACTTTAAACAAATGCCCCCTACAAGGGGGGTCACACTCCAAAATAATTCTTTATCCCAGTGCACTTTTTTTTGGGCGGGGGTCGTTTTAGGGCGCAAAAAACAAAAATTATACAAGTGCCCCCCGGCTAAAAGGGAGGGGGGGCACTAAAACTGGCAAATTAAACAAATTAAATTTTAAACTTAAATGATCAAATTAAAATTTGTTTGCTGGGGGTGATGATGCAATCCGGTCCCTCCGACGGACTACCTCTCGCGGAAGGCCGCGAGTTTACCGGTGGACACTGCGTGCTCCATCTCCAGGGACACTACCTTGGCTCGGATGTAACGGCGGAACAGAGGTAGGCATTTGGGCTGAACGACCTCCTCGGCCACCCACTGCCTGGATCGGCTGATAGCCGCCTTGGCCATGCCCAGGAGCAGTCCTACGAGGAGGCCTTCCAACCTGCCCGATCCCCTCCGGACATGGTGCCCAAAGATCAGTAGTGTGGGACTGAAGTGCTCACAAAATTTGAGGAGCAGCTCCTTTAAATAGTGGAATAGAGGCTGCAACCTCGCACATTCAATAAAAACATGGAACATGGACACTTCCAGACCACAGAAATTGCAGCCGGCCTGGGAGCCTGTGACCCGACTTAAAAACTTTTTGCACGGGACTGCTCCGTGCAACACCCTCCAGGCCAAGTCCTCAATAAATAGAGGGAAGACTCCCGCATAGAGTGCACTACATTGGGAACCCCCGCCTCCTCCGGATGATAAAATGGTGCGCCATGGCATGTCCGGACAGCAGACGAGGATGGCAAGGTGGAGAGTGTGCAAGAGCAGCCCATACAGGAAACCCCTCCGCGCAGAACTGAAAGACACGGAGGGGATTTCCCCAAGGAGGCTCAAGTTGTGAGGCGCCGGCTCCCGAGGGAGGTTTCGGGGCTTGGCGCCGATGAGGAATTCGGTCCGGACGGGGGTCAGTTCGGACGGAAGCTCCCCACAAGCTTGAGCCTCCTCAACACGGCCCAGTGCTGTTTTTAACGATTCGATGGCATTGGCCGCTCGCCGGACCAGTTTAGGCGCCATGCCAGCACGTCTGGCTCCATCAGCCCGCTCCTCCGCCGTTGAGCAGATCCCTGACCCTGGTCACCTCACCAGCCACCCAAAACCACGGTCATGGAGGTACGGATTCCTGAGTTGCGGCTCCTGTAGTGCAGCTGCCAATCCAGACGGGGGAGAGCTGCGCTTTGTGGCGACTCTGTTCCAGACCCTGATGAATTCCTGGTAAAAGACAGGCAGCCCCTGCACGGCGGTCCTGAGGCTCCCCAGGCTTGCAAACAGGAGCTGCGTGTCATAATTGAGGCTGTACTGCTAGGAGAAGAAATACGTCGTCAGCGCACACCACCTAGAAGGGGGCTCGATGTAGAGGCATCTCTGCAGGATCTGAAGATGGAAAGTTGCAATCTGGGTGCTGACACACACAAAATATCTGACTGCCCTCCCTAAGCGGGAGACTCAAAACTGTAGCAGAGACCCAGTTGTTCTTGTTCCAGAAAAAGTCCTCCAGCTTCTTCTGTATCTTGGCGACAAACGCAGGGGGGAGGAATCAAAGTGGCCAGCCGGTACCACAGCATAGCGGCCACCAGCTGGTTTATGGCTAGTGCTCAACCCCTGTAGGACAGCACTCGGAGTAGTCCTGTTCAGCGCCCTAGGCGAGCGGCGACTTTGGCCTCCAGCTCCTGCCAGTTCGCCGGCCAGGCTCCCTCGTCTGGGCTGGTAGACTCCCAGATAGAGGAGATGTGTTGTGCTCCAGACAAAAGGCCTGTGCTCCTCCGCCAGGGGGTCCACCCGCCACTGACGCAACAGGAGTCCGGAACATTTCTCCCAGTTGATCCTGGCGGAGGATGCAGCCGAGTAAATCTCCTGGTACTCACGCATCCTCCGCAGGTCAATGGGATCCTCGACCATGAAGAGCACGTCATCGGCATAAACCGAGAGGACGATCTCCATGACTGCCCCTTGCAGAGCCATTCTCATAAACCTCTTCAAGAGGCGCATGAAAGGCTCCACACAAATGGCATGAGATGGGGCATCCCTGGCGCACCCCCCACCCAGAACGAAGAGGCGCCGTCAAAGACCTGTTAACCTTAATCAGACACTCTGTGGCGGCGTACAAAAATCGGATTCTGGCGAGTAAATGCATCCGGAACCCAAAAGCGCGCAGAGTTCCGAACAGATATTCATGATCCACCCTGTCGAACGCCTTCTCCTGCTCTATGGAAAGGAAGGCGACTGACAGACCAGACTCCTGAAAATGATGCACCAGGTCCCGGATCAGAGGGATGTTGTCATGGATTGTCTGACCCGGGACCGTTTCGGACTGGTCAGGGTGGATCATGTGGAGCAGCACGGCGCCAGAGAGAGCAGACATCACCTTGGCAAAAATGTTGTAATCCGTGCTGAGGAGGGAGACCGAGCGTCAGTTTTTAAGTAGGTGGAGATCACCCTTCTTAGGCAGCAGGACGATGACTGCCCTGCGCCAAGAGAGGGGCATCTCCCCGGTCGCCAGACTTTCCCACAGGACCCGCGCGTAGTCACCAGAACGCCCTGTGGAACTCCACGGTCAGCCCATCCAGCCCCGGGGACTTTCCCCTCAAGAGCTGGTTGAGGGCACCGGTCAGCTCCGCCAGGCTTAGCGGAGCATCCAGATTTTTGACGCCCTCCGGGCCGACCTTCAGCAGGTCCTCCCACAACAATCTACGTGCTTCCTCGCTGGATGGACCCAGAGAGAACAGAGCCCCGGAATAGTCTCGGGCCCTGTTACGGATGCCCTCCGGATCTGAGACCACGGATCTGTCGTTGGCCAGCAGCGTCAAGAGCTGCTTACGGACACCCCTGTCTTTTTTCCAGCGAGTAGAAGAAGGGGAGCCGCGGTCCAGGTCCTGAAGGAACCACATCCGTGACCTCACGAACGCGCCTCAGGTCCCGACAAGCTGCAGGTCCTTTGGTACGGCCGCCTTCACTTCGTACACTGTCCACAGGGCTGGGTCCTTGACGACTTGACCCAGCCGGGCTTCCAGGTCAAGCGCCTCCTTCTCCAGGACCCTGGCCTCCCGCCTCTTGGTCGACCCCTTCTCGTATACTTGACAGAAGAGACGGACGTGAGCCTTGCCCATGTCCCACCATAACTTCAAGAGGGGAAGCCCCCCTGCTTCCTTCTCTAGTTGGCTCAGAAGCGCGGGAACGAATCCTGGAACCGCTCGTCCTCCAGCAGCAGGTTGTTAAAGTGCCAGTACGCAAATCCCACCCACGTGCGGAGTGAAGCAAGCTCTGCCCACTCCAGCTGGTGGTCCGAGCACCGCGCCGGCCGCATGGAGGCCACCAGAACACAGGAGACGTATGCCCGAGATACATAAAGACAGTCAATTCTCGACCATCCGCTTCCAAGCCTCACTCAAGTAAAGGCGCTGGAGCCGGGATGGAGATTTTGCCAGACATGCACCAAGTCGAAGGATCCGACCAGGTCCAACAACTTCTCCATTGCCATCATGCTCTGCGGGGCACCGGAGCGGTTCCTTGCCTCGAGGATGCAGCTAAAATCCACCCTGCCTTCTCCCAGCGACGACAATGGAGTCGCCAACGGAGCCACGAAGAGTGGATACATCTTCAAAGAAGCGCACTTGTTGCGGGTCGGGCTGTGGGGCACACACGTTCACTAAATGGAGCAGCACGTCCCCCAGGTGAACCGTGACATGGAGCAAGCGGCCTGGCACATGCTCCTCGACCCCCAAGATCTCCGGCTGAAAATGTGGGCCAGCAAGATAGCCACCCCACAAGAAGTGGCGGTGAGGTGGCTCAAGCGGACCTCTCCTTGCCATTCCAGGAACCATATGGCCTCGTCTCCCGGAACGGTGTGGGTTTCTTGCAGGAAGCACACCACATATTCCCCCTCCAGTAGGAGCGAAAAATTATTAAATCTATGGCGTGCCTCTCTGCTGCCATTGATGTTGAGGCTGGCTATGGTTTTCTTCATGACAAAAGCATAGTGCAACCTGTAACTTAATCTACAGTGGGGGGGGGGGGGGGGGAATGGGGGAACATTGTTTGACGACCTTCACTCCCTCAGCAGCCCAGCGAGGAACGTTCTGAGCCAGTGCAGCTCAAGAGTTTCTGGTTTTGTTCGGGTACTGTCCGCACCCATGGTTTTGATGGCGGCGCGGACGGACCTGATGAGCAGCGCCAGCTCGGACCATTTGTCCTGGGCCAAATGGGCTCTATTGCTGCGACCCTGGCATTGCGCCAAAAAGTCCCGGAGTTCCTTGGAAGGAATGAGGGGGGACTCAGCGGCGGGTATGAGGAGATCCACCACCTCACTGGTGATAGATTCCTGATCTTCTCCCGCGCACTCCACCGAGTTCCCGTCCCCCACTGGGGAATCGCTGCCAGCAGCCAGCCTGTCGAATACACGGGCTACGGCAAACGGTCCGGCCGCACCATCCGGCCCCACCTCTGTCACGATCCCACCCACAGAATCGTCAGCAGAGGATTCCCCCCTGGCTCCCCCCGGATGCTGGGTCAGGAAGCGGCAGCGGATGGGGGTCCCCCTCCAAACAGATGCTTTCGTGGTCAACTATGATGTCAGTTGCCACTTGTGTGCGTGTTGGAAGGTCAAAGTTGATGATGTCCTCTTCGGGTTGATCATAGCTGTTGGTGAATCGCAATTTGATTTGGTCCAAATGTTTTCTGTGCGTTTGTCTATTGGTCAGTTTGACCTGAAACACCCAACTCCCCTCTTTGGCTGTGACCATGCCAGTGAGCCATTTGGGACCATGTCCATAATTGAGCACAAACACAGGATCATTGATCTCAATATCACGTGACAAATTTGCGCGGTCATGGTGCACACTTTGTTGATGCCGCTTGCCCTCCGTGTGATCATGGAGATCAGGGTGGTCAAGAGAGAGCCTTTTTTAAAGCGCCCTTTTCACGAGCAGCTTAGCTGGGGGAATCGCAGTGAGTGAGTGGGGTCTGGTGCAGTAGCTGAGCAGCACTCGGGAGGGAGCCTTCCGACACATGTTTCAGGCTTTGCTTGATGGTCTGAACTGCACGTTCCACCTGGCCGTTGGATGCGGGGCAGTTTGATCCTGCAACGTGTTTGACCCCATTGAGGGTCAAGAATTCCTTGAATTCAGCACTGGTGAAGCACGGCCCATTGTCGCTGACTAGGACATTAGGCAAGCCGTGCGTGGCAAACATGGCTCATAGGATTTCAATGGTGGCCGTGGATGTGCTTACAGACATTATTGCATATTCAATCCATTTTGAGTAAGTGTCCATAACAACCTAGGAATGCCTAGGAATGGGCCTGCATAGCCTACATGGATCCTCGACCACAGTTTGGATGGCTATGACTACAAACTTAGCGGTGCCTCTCTGGATGCATTGCTCAACTGAGAGCAAGTGTTGCATTGGTGCATGCATGACTCTAAATCTGAGTCGATGCCAGGCCACCATATGTGAGACCTGGCTATGGCTTTCATCATTACGATGCCTGGTTGGGTGTTGTGCAGTTCGCAAATAAATGTGTCTCTGGCTTTCTTAGGAAAGACCACGCGATTGCCCCACAAAAGACAATCCGCCTGCATGCACTACTCATCTTTGCGTCTGTTGAACGGCTTAATCGCTTCCTGCATCTCCACTGTGACACTGGACCAACTCCCATGGAGGACACAGTTTTTTTTAACCAAGGACAGTGAAGGATCCTGGCTGGTACAGGTCCTGATCTGGTGGGCCATAATGGGCGACTTCTCATTCTCAAATGCCTCCATGACCATGAGCACTCCACTGGATGTGTCATTTCCAACCCGGTGATGGGCAATGGTACCCGACTGAGAGCATCTGTGCAGTTATCTGTGCCCGGTCTGTGGCAGATTACATAGCTGTATGCCAACAGCATGAACACCCATCTTTGGAAGTGGGCAGAGGCATTGGTCTTAATCCCTTTGCTTGCCGAGAATAGCGATATGAACGGCTTTGTGGTCAGTTTCAAGCCTGAACTTGAGGCTAAATAAGTACTAGTGCATTTTTTTTACCCCGTAAACGCACGCCAGAGCCTCTTTTTCAACCATACTGTAGGCCCTTTCGGCCTTGGACAAACTCCTGGATGCATACACAACCAGTTGCAAAATCCCCAATTCATTGGACTGTTGTAACACACACCGAACCATGTATGACGACACATCACAAGGTAACACTAATCGATTAAATGGGTTTTACAGGACAAGCAGTTTGTTAGAACACAATAAATTTCTGGCTTTCTTACAGGAAGCCTCTTGTGAATTCCCCCATACCCAGTCGTCTCCCTTGTGCAGTAGCTCATTTTGGGGTTCTAGCAGGGTGCTTAACCCAGGTAGGAAATGATCAAAAATTAAGGAGTCCCAGGAACGACCACAGTTCCATCACTTTCTGTGGTCGTGGCGCGTTCTCTGAGCATTTGTTCTAAGAATCCCTCAAACTCACAATGTCCTGCGAGGCGCATTAGTTCTGCGACATAGCTCGCCACTTCCTAGCCCTCCGATCGTTGACGTGTAGAATTGATATCTCGCCACCAAAACACTTTCCTTAGGATTTAGGTGCTCCCAGACCAGCGAACACAATTTTTCATAGGATTTCTCTGTTGGTTTTGCCGGAGCCAGGAGATTCTTCATAAGGCCATAGGTTGTTGCCCCGCAGACAGTTAGGAGGATCGCCCTTCATTTGGTGGAGTTCTCATCCCCTTCGAGCTCATTGGCCACAAAGTATTGGTCGAGTCTCTCTACGAAGGCCTCCCAATCGTCCCCTTCTGAGAACTTCTCCAGAATGCCGTCTGTTCTTTGCATTTTTGCGCGGTTGTTTGTTAATTCGTCGCCAATTGTTACACTCATAATAAATGGTGAGCCTGTGTACTGTATGCAATGAGCAAGTGTGACCTTAGCTTCTTTATTAAGGTTCCAGAGTGCAGGTACCTTGTGGGTGGCCTGCTTATATACTATGCTCCCAAGGGATGCTGGGATCTCTTGGGACTCCAACAGTTGGGCCCTCTGATGGTCAGGTGTGATGCAGGTTACAAGGGGTGAAGTACATAATAGTGTCCGTGCCAGGAAACAAAGAGCTATCCAGCCTCATCCCACTTTCCAGCTCTTGGTCCATAGCATTGTAGGTTACGTTGCTTCAGATGCACATTGAAGTACTTTTTAAATGTGGTGCATTTTTCTACCTCTACCACCCTTTCAGGTTGCGAGTTCCAAACCCGACACCGCCCTCTGGGTGAAACAATTTCCCATCAGATCCCCTCTATACCCCCTACAATTACTTTAAATCTATGTCCCCTGTTTGTTGACCCCACTGCTAAGGGAAATAGATCTTTTCTATCCACTCTATCGAGGCCCCTCATAATTTTATGCATCTCAATTCGGTCACCCCTCACCCTCCTCTATTCCAAAGAAAACAAAGCAAAGCCTATCCAATCTTTCCTCATAGCTAAAATTCTCCGGTCCAGGTAACATCCTCGTAATTCTCCTCTGTACCCTCTCTCGTGCAATCACATCTTTCTGTAACGTGTTGAGCAGAACTGTAAGCAGCACTCTATGGTGGCCTAACTAGTGTTTGATACATTTCCAGCATAACCTCCCTGCTCGTATATTCTACTCCTCAGCTAATAAAGGCAAGTATCCCGTATGCCTTCTTAACCACATTACCTATCTGTCATGGTACCTTCAAGGATCTGTGAACATGCACTCCATGGTCACATTGTTCCTCTACACCTCAGTGTCCTACCATTTATTGTGTTTTCCCTTGCCTTATTAGCTCTCCCCAAATGCATTACCTCTCACTTCTCCGATTAAATTCCATTTGTCACTGTTTTGCCCACCTGACCAGTCTTCCTGCAGTCTACAGCTTTCTTCTTCAACCACGCAGCCATTTTTTGTATCATCTGCAAACTTCTTAATCATACTCCCTACATTCAAGTCTAAATCATTGATATGTAGCATTAAAAAGTCAAAAAACACACCTTGACCATTACCTCTTGCTTCCTGCCTCTGATTCAATTTTGGATCCAAGTTACCAATTTGCCTTGGAACCCAAGGGCTTTTACATTCGTGACCAGCCTGCGATGCGGACCATATCAAAAACGTTGCTAATATCCGTATACACTACATCAACTGCATTACCCTCATCAAACCTCCTTGTTCCTTCCTCAAAAAATGAAATCAAGTTAGTCAGACAAAACCTTCCCTTAACAAATCCATGCTCACTGTCCTTGATTAATCCATGTCTTTATAAATGAAGATTTATCCTGTGACTCAGAATTTTTTCCAATAATTTTCCCACCACCGAGGTTAGGCTGACTGGCCTGTAATTACTTGGTCTATCCCTTTCTCCCTTTTTAAACAATAGTACAATGTTAGCAATCCTCCAGCACCACACCTGTAGCCAGAGCAGATTGGAAAATGATGGTCAGAGCTTCTGCTATTTCCTCTCTTGCTTTTCTTAACAGCCTAGGATATATTCCATCCAGAATGGGGATTTAACCACATTCATAGATGCTAACCCCTTAATACTTCCTCTCTCACTATGTTTATTTCATCTAATATTTCACATTCCTCCTCCCAAATTGCAAAATCTGTATCACCCCTCTCTTTTCTGAATAGGAACAGGAGGAGGAAATTTCATCCCTTGAGACAGTTACATAGGAACAGGAGGAGGCCATTCAGCCCCTCGATGTTGTTACATAGGAACAGGAATAGGCTATTCCGTCCCTTGGCCTACTGCATTGGAACAGGAGGAGGTCCATTCAGCCACCACAAGCCTGCTACGTTGGATCAAGCATCTGTTACATAGGAACATGTGTTGGCCATGGGTCAGTTGTATAGGAACAGGAATAGGTCCAATAATCCTCTGAAGGCTGTTACATAGGAACAGGGGAAGGCCAGTCAGCACCTCGCGATTATTGCACAGGAACTGGAGGAGACGATTCAGCCCTTCAAGACAGTTACATCGGAACAGCAATAGGCCATTCAGACCCTCGAATGTGTTTCATAGGAACAGCAGGAAGCCATTCAGCCCTGCGAGCCGGTTATGTAGAAACAGGATGAGGCCCATGAATTTTGCTCTGAGGAACAGGTAGTGGACATTCAGCCCCTTGAGCCTGTTGCAAAGGAACAGGAGGTAATCTATTCTGCCCCATGAGCCTGTAACATCAGGCTGGAGGAGGCCTATTCAACCCATCCAGACCTTTACATAGGGCAGGAGGAGGCCAATTCAATCAGGCTAGTTGCATAGGAACAGGAGAAAGTCATTTATAGTTTTGAAACTGCTACATAGGAACAGGAACAGGACATTGGCTGTTACAGGGCATTACGGGGAGGAGGCAATTCAATCCCTCGAGCCTTTTGGAATAGGAGGAGACCACTCAGACCCTCAAACCTGTTGCATAGGAAAAGGAAGAGGAAATTCAGCTCTGAGATTGTTACACAGGAACAGGAGGCGGTTTGTATAGCTCGCTCGAGCCGGTTGCATAGGAAGAGGAGACGGCCATTCAGCCAATCATTATTCGGCCAGTTCACACCCTGAGCCTGATAAATAAGAAGAGAAAACAGCCATTCTGCCCTTCGAGGTTGTTATATGGTAACAAGAGGTGACAAGTCAGATAATGAAGACTGTGACAGAGGAAAAGGAGGAGGCCATTCAGCCCCTCGAACCTATTACATAGGAAAATGAGAAAGGCTTCCAGTCTACTGAGACTGTTAGAAAGGAACAAGAGGAGGTGATTCAGCCCATCGAGCCTGTTACATAGGAACAGGAGTAGGCCATTCAGCTCCTCGAAACTGTTACACAAGAAGTGGAGGAGTCCACTAAGCTTCCAGACTCAGTTGTATAGCAACAGCAGTTGGTGATTTAAACATCTCGAGCCTGTTGAGGAGGTGGACCATTCAGCTCATTGAGCCTGTTACATAGCAACAGAAGGAGGTCACTTAGCCCCTTGAGTTTGTAAAATAGGGCAGGAGGAGGCTCAATCAAACCCTCGAGGCTGTTACATAGGAACAGGAGGAGGACATTTAGTCTTTTGAGCCTTTTACACAGGAACAAGGGAAGGCCACTCAGACCCTCGAACCTGTTGTATAGGAACAGAAAGAGAACATTCAGCCACTCGAGTGTGTTACATAGGAACAGGAGATGGTTTTTCGGTTCCTAGAGCCAGTTGGAGGCACAGGAGGCCACTCAGCACCTCGAGCCTGTTGCATTGAAAAAGGAGTAGGCCATGCCCCTGCCCCCCCACAATGCCTGCCACATTATAACACAAACAGGTCATTCAGCCCCTCGAGATTGTTACATGGGAACAAGAGGAGGCAATTCAGCCGATCAAGACTGTTAGAGGAACACTCGAACCTGTTACATAAGAAAAGGAGAATGGCCTCCAGCCTATCGAGACAGTTACAAAGGAACAGTGTAAGCACATTCAGCCCATAGAGCCTGTTATATAGGAACATGAACAGGCCATTTAGCCCCCGAGGCTTTTATACGGTAATAGGAGGAGGCAATTTAACCTCTCGAGTCTGTTGCAATGGAACAAGAGGAGACCAATCAGCGCCTCAGGTCTGTTCCATAGGAATAGGAGAAATCAATTCAGGCCTTCGAGCCTGTCCCACAGAACAGGAGGTGGCAATTCATCCTATCGAGTCAATGAAATAGGAACGAGAGTCGGCCATTCAGCCCCACAAAACTGTGACACAGGAAGCGGATGTGGCCATTTAGCCTCCAGAGTTAGTTGTAAAGGAACAGGAGGAGGTCATTTAGCTCCTTAAGCTTGCTACATAGGAAGAGCTGGTGACCATTCAGTCCCTCCAGCCTGTTACGTGGGACAGCAGGAGGCCCGTTCAACCCCTTGAGCCCATTACATAGGAACAGGAGGACAGTCAACCCATCGAGACTGTTACAAAGAAAATAGAAGTGGTTGTTCAGTCCCTTGAGCCGGTTGCATAAGAACAGGAGGTGACCCATTCAGCTCGTTAAGCCTGTTACATAGGCACACTAGGTTATTTCGCCCTTACAAACTATGGCATAGGACAGGAGTAAGCCATTTCCCCCCTCGAACCTGCTACATATGAACAGGAACAGGCCATTCAGCCCTTAGAGGCTGTTAAATGAGAATAGGAGGAGGCGCTTTAACTCCTCGGGACTGGTGCAGAGGAACAGGAGGAGGCCCATTTAGCCCCCCGAGCCAGTTACATAGGAAGAGAAAGAGCCCAACTATACCATTGAAACTATTGCTTAGGAACAGGAGGAGGACTATTGAGCCCCCGAGCCAGTTACACAGGAAGAGAAAGAGCCCAACTATCCCATTGAAACTATTGCATAGGAACAGGAGGAGGACTATTCAATCCCTTGAGTCTTTTACATAGGAATAGGAGGAGAACATTAAGTCCCTTGAGCCTATATCATCGGCAAAAGAGGAGGGCATTCAGCGCCTCGAGGCTGTTACATAGGAACAGGAGGAGGCCATTCAACCCTTGAGACTGATGCATAGGAAAAGGAGGCAGTCCATTAAACCCCTCGAGCATGTTACATAGCAACAGGAGGAGGCCATTTAGCCCTTCGCACCTGTTACATCGGAACAGCAGGAGGCCATTCAGCCCCTCGAGCATGTTACATTGACATAGGAGGAAGCCATTCAGATTCTCCAGCTTGCTACAGAGGAACAGAGTGGGCCATTCATCCCCTCGAGCCTGTAAATTAGGAATAGGAGCCGGTTTTTCAGACCCTCGAGGCAGTTACATGGAGACAAGAGGTGGCAAATCTGTCCATTCGCGCCTGTTACATAGGAAGAGGAGCAGGACAATCACTCTTGGAGACTTTTACAAAGAAACAGGAGGAGGACAGTCAACTCTTGTGCCACTGGCATAGGAACATAATTAGGCCATTCAGCCCCTCGAACCAGTTATAGAGGGACAGGAGGTGACACATTCAGCCCCTCAGACCTGTTACTTGGGCACAAGAGGTTATTCAGCCCCTAGAACAATGGCATAGGAACCGGAGTAAACCATTTCTCCCTTGAGGCTGCTGCATATGGACAGGAATAGGCCATTTAGCCCCTCGAGGCTGTTACACGGAAATAGGAGGAAGCAATTTAACCCCTCGAGAATGTTGCATAGGAACAGTAGGAGGCCCATTCAGCCCCTTGTGCCTGTTGCATAGGACCAGGAGCAGGCCATTCATCCCCTCAAGTCTGTTACATAGGAACAGGAGGAGGCCCATTCAATCCCTTGAGTCTGGAACATAGGCAGAAGAGGAGGACCATTCAGCCCCTCGAACCTGGTACATATGAACAGGAACAGGCCGTTCAGCCTTTAGAGGCTGTTACATGGGAATAGGAAGAGGCAATTTAACTCCTTGAGACTGGTGCGTAGGAACAAGGGGAGATCCATTCAGCCTTTCAAGGCAGAACAGAGAGGGCCATTCAACCCCTCGACCCTTTTGCATAGGGACCGGAGGCGGCACTTTCAGCCACTCAAGCTGATTACATATCTCAAGAGTTGGCCATTCAGCCCCTCGAGCCTGTAACATAGTAACATGGAGGAAATTCAACCACTGGAGTCTGTTAAAAAGTAAGCAAGCCGTTCAGCCTCGCAAGCCTGCTACATAGGAAAAGCAGGTGGCCATTGAGCCCCTAGAGCCTGTTGCATAGGCAAAGGGGCAGGCAAATTTTCCACCAAGCCTGGTGCATCTGATCAGAAAAATGGCATTTAGCCCATCGAGGTTGTAACATGGGAATAAGAGGCGGCAATTCAGCCCCTCAAGATTGTTACAATGCAACAAGAGGAGGCCAATTACTGCCTCAAGTCTGTTACATAGGAACAGGGAGAGGCTATTCAGTCCCTCGAGTTTTTCCCACAGGAACAGAAGGATGTCATTCATCCCATCGTGCCGGTTACATCGGAACAGGAAGTGGCCCATTCAACCCCTCGAGCTGGTAGATATGAACAGGCACTGGCCTTTGTCACTTGAGCCAGTTGCACAGGAACAGGAGGAGGCCCATTCAGCCCCTCGGGACTGTTGCATCGGAACAGGAGGCAGCCAATTCAGCCCTTCAGTCCTTTTACGTAGGAACATGAGTAGGCCAATTCAGTCCATCAAGCTTGTTACATAGGATCAGGAGTATACCATTCAGCCCGACAATCCATTTACACAGGAGGAGGCCAATTCAGCCCCTCGAGCCTGTGACAAAGGAACGAGGAGATCAAAAACTCCCTCAAAACTGTTGCAAAAGAATAGTAGGAGGCCAGTCAGCCCCTCAAGCCTGATACACAAGAAGCGGAGGTTGCCACTAAGCCCCGAGAGTCAGTTGTATAGGAATAGGAGTTGGCCAATTAAGGAATGCGAGCCTGCTACCATTTCTTTAGCTTTCCTCTTACTCTTAATATATTTATAGACATCTTAGGGTTTTCCTTAATTTTACTGGCCAAAAATTTCTCGTGCTCTCTCTTAGCATTCCTAATATCCTTTTTAATTTTGCCTCTTAACTTTCTATATTCCTCGAAAGATTCTAAAGTATTTTGCCATTGGTATATGACATAAGTGTCCGTTTTTTTCTGAATCCTCCCCTATAAGTCCCTAGATATCCAGGGGGCTCTAGAATTATTTTTCCCAGCCTTTTTCTTTTAGAACACATGTTTGGCCTGAGCCTTCAGGATCTCCTCCTTGAATGCCTCCCACTGTTCTGACACTGATTTATCCACAAGTAGCTGTTTCCAGTCCACAATGGCCAAATTACTCATTAACTTAGCAAAATTAGCTTTTCCCCAATTCGGAACTTTTATTCCAGGCCTATTCTTGTCCTTATCCATAACCAACTTGAATCTGACTGAATTATGTTCACTGGCACCCAAGTGCTCCCTCATTAATACCCCTTCAACCTGCTGAGCTTCATTCTCCAAAACTAAATCCAAGACCGCCCCTCTCGTGCTGGGCTTGCTACATACTGAAAAAAAAGTTCTCTTTATGCATTTCAAGAATTCCGCACTCTATACCCTTCACACTAAATTTGTCCCAATCAATATTTAGATAGTAAAAATCCACTATTACTACCCTATGATTTTTGGACTTCACAGCAATTTGCCTGCATATTTGCTCCTCTATCACCCTCCCATTGTTTGGGGATCTATAATACACACCGAGCAGTGTTATCATCCCTTTTTTATTTTTCAATTCGACCCATATGGCCTCATTTGATGATCCCTCCAACATACCATCCCTCCTTACTGCTGTAATAGTTTCTTTAATCAGTACCGAAACTCTCCGCCCCCCCCCCCACCCCCGACCCCCCCGCCTTTTTACCCCCATCTCTATCTTGTCTAAAAATCCTGTAGCCAGGAATATTGATCTGCCAAACCTGCCCCTCTTTCAGCCATGTTTCTGTAATGGCTATATTGTCATACTCCCAAGTGTATACCTGTGCTCTTAGCTCATCCGCCTTATTCGCTATAGAAACATAGAAACATAGAAAATAGGTGCAGGAGCAGGCCATTCAGCCCTTCTAGCCTGCACCGCCATTCAATGAGTTCATGGCTGAACATGAAACTTCAGTACCCCCTTCCTGCTTTCTCGCCATAACCCTTGATCCTCCGAGTAGTAAGGACTTCATCTAACTCCCTTTTGAATATATTTAGTGAATTGGCCTCAACTACTTTCTGTGGTAGAGAATTCCACAGGTTCACCACTCTCTGGGTGAAGAAGTTTCTCCTCATCTCGGTCCTAAATGGCTTACCCCTTATCCTCAGACTGTGACCCCTGGTTCTGGACTTCCCCAACATTGGGAACATTCTTCCTGCATCTAACCTGTCTAAACCAGTCAGAATTTTAAACGTTTCTATGAGATCCCCTCTCATTCTTCTGAACTCCAGTGAATACAAGCCCAGTTGATCCAGTCTTTCTTGATAGGTCAGTCCCGCCATCCCGGGAATCAGTCTGGTGAATCTTCGCTGCACTCCCTCAATAGCAAGAATGTCCTTCCTCAAGTTAGGAGACCAAAACTGTACACAATACTCCAGGTGTGGCCTCACCAACAACTGTAGCAACACCTCTCTGCCCCTGTATTCAAATCCCCTCGCTATGAAGGCCAACATGCCATTTGCTTTCTTAACCGCCTGCTGTACCTGCATGCTAACCTTCAATGACTGATGTACCATGACACCCAGGTCTCGTTGCACCTTCCCTTTTCCTAATCTGTCACCATTCAGATAATAGTCTGTCTCTCTGTTTTTACCACCAAAGTGGATAACCTCACATTTATCCACATTATACTTCATCTGCCATGCATTTGCCCACTCACCTAACCTATCCAAGTCACTCTGCAGCCTAATAGCATCCTCCTCGCAGCTCACACTGCCACCCAACTTAGTGTCATCCGCAAATTTGGAGATACTACATTTAATCCCCTCGTCTAAATCATTAATGTACAATGTAAACAGCTGAATTAAAGTATATAGCATTCAGCATAGGAACAAACTAGTACAGCATAGGAAGACCTCCTTGCTTACCCTGTTTCCTCTCTCATACAGATTCGCTTTCTAGATTCATGCTATCCAATTTCTGCTTTACTTCCTTCCCTTTTGAATTCGTTCAGGTTCCCATCCCCCTGCCAAGCTAGTTTAAACTCTCCCCAACAGCACTAGCAAAACTCCCCACAAGGATATTGGTCCCGGTGCTGTTGAGTGGAACCCGTCCGATTTGTACAGGTCCCATCACCCCCAGAAGCAGTCCCAATACCTCAAGAATTTAAAGCCCTCCCTCCTACACCAACTTTCCAGCCATGTGTTCATCCTCTCTATCCTTCTATTCTTATAATCATTCGCACATGGCACTGGTAGATTATTACCTTTGAGGTCCTACTCTGTAATTTTCTTCCTAGCTCCCTGAATTATTCTTCTAGTACCTCATCCCTCATTTTACCTATGTCGTTAATCCCGATATGGACCCTCCCCCCTCCCCCCACCCCCAGGATGTCCTGCATCCGCTCTTTGACATCCTTGACCCTGGCACCAGGGAGGCACAAAACCATTCGGGAGTCACATCTACGGCCGCAGAAACACTTGTCTGTTCCCCTAATTATAGAATCCCCTATCACCAGGGCTCTTCTGTCCTCGTCCCTGTCCCCTGTGCAGCTGAGCCACCCGTGGAGCCTTGGAATTGGCTCTGGCTGCACTCCCCAGAGGCACCATCATCCTTACCAATACTCATAAGTGAATATCGGTTTGAAAGCAAGATGGACTCATGGAGGGACGCCTGCACTACCTGCCTAGCACACTTACTACGTCTGGTGGTCACCCACTTCCGCCCTACCTGCACGCCTTTAAGCTCCGCCTCCTGAAACGTGCTTTTCACTTCGGTCTCAGCCTCGCAGATGCATCGTTTTGACTCCACCCGCTGCTCCAGCTCCAAAACACGGAGCTCGAGCAGTTGAAGCTGGAGACATCTCCTGCACACATGGTTGTCTAGGCTGCGTGAAGTGTCCAGGACTTCCCACATGCCGCAGGATGAACACTCCACGGGGCTGAGCTGCACTGCAATCACTCTAGTTAGCCTTATCTAGTTTTAAATCTACTTGAAAAGAAATAGAGAAAAGAGAGGTACAAACCAACTCAACTCACCAAACTCTGTGGCCTCCCGAACTCACCGACCTCTGTGGCTGCCCGACCTATTTAAAAAGAAATAGACAAAAGAGAGCGAATTACCAACTCACCTCACCAATCTCCGAGGCTTCCGAACTCTCGGCCTCCTTGATGTTCATCTAGGTCATTAATATAGATTTTAAATAGCTTCGGCCCCTGCACTGATCCTTCAGGCACCCCACTAGTTACAGCATTAACTCCAGAGCCCTTTACATAGAAACAGGAGGCGGCCATTCAACCCATCAAGCCTGTTACATCAGAAGAAGAGGAGGCCAATCAGACCCTCAAACCTGTTGCATAGGAACAGGAGGAGGCCCTCCAGCCTACTGAGACTGTTACAAAGGAACAAGAGGAGGTTATATGGCACATTGAGCCTGTTACCTAGGAACAGGAGTAGGCCATAAAGCCGCTCGAGCCAGTTATATAGTAACATGATTAGGCCAATCAGCCCCTCAAGCCGGTTACATAGGAACAGGAGTAGGACATTGTACATCCTGATACTTCAGAACATACAGGTCATTCAGCCCCTCGAGGTTGTTACATGGGAACAAGCGGAGACCATTCCGCCCTTCAAGAATCTTACATAGGAACAACCACTCGAGCCCGATGCATGACAGGAAGAGGCCCATTCTACCACGTCAGCCCACGTGTGCAGGAGGCCATTGAACTGCTTGAGATTGTCACAAAGGAACAGGAGGAGGCCATTCAGCTCTGCGAGCTTGTTGCAAAGGAATAGTAGCAGGCCATTCGCCCCTCGAGCCAGTGGCATAGGGCCCGAACTTGGTCATAGTTCCGCCCACAGCCGCCGAGGTTCCGCCCCCAAATTTTTTTATTAAACCGCTTCCTCCTGTACCATCCATCTGTCGCCCAGGACCCTCCCGGCAGAAGTACCGCCGGCGCAACATTCTGTCACCCACCCATGGCAGAGACTGATGGCAAAAAGATTTTCTGATCTGGCTGTGAATCAAGCGGCAGGGAGAATCACTCAGAGTGCTGGAGCAGTGCTGCACATCCCGGGTACTGTCCATATGCTGCACCATTATCAGAGGCTCAGAATTAGTTATCTGATAGACCTTAACCTGCACAGAATGGGTTCAGACATGTAAATGAAAAGTTCTCCGTTGAAGGGAAGGTGTGGTGGAGGAAGCGGCAATCAGTTCCGAAAGATGGTAAAGGCTCAATGGAGATGCCTGACAAGAGTTTTTAGACCATTGCAGGCAGAACAGAGTTATTGACAGAATGTGAATGCACAGATGGTAGGAGCTTCTGTCAGAGTAAATAAGCGAAAACGAGAAAATGTAATGCTCCAGCAGGTCGCAGCATGTGATAGTGGGAACAGCATGACTTCAAGTAGAGAAGATGGAAAAAGTTATATAATGGACTGCAAAGTCACTCAAGAACATGTCATATCAGGGGTGAGACTCCGCGATGTTGGACTAAGGAAAAGTGGACTGAAGTGCAAGCCTTAATGTGTGCCCTGCAAGTAGTGCAACTGTCTCATTGAATCGCAGCCTTCCTGCATTGGTGACCCTTACTTGTCATCTCGCAACAGCCTGATGACAGGACCCATTAAACAGTCGCATCATATGTGGAGGGCAAGATATTCCTCATACGGCAGAACACCTGAGGGAGAGCTGTGTTTTACTCAGAAGGCACCCCAGTTAATGTAAAAATGAGACACTGAACAAGAGTGGGTGAACAATGTGACTGTATTGAATAGTGCAGCATGCCAAAGTGACAGAACATGCAAACAACTGAATCCAACATATGTACAGTTTTTCCGAGACCAGTCAAGTGACATTGACAATGAACCATGTGGAACAACAGCCACAACTTAATGAGGAGTAAAGAATATATCCACCACCAAAACCCACCCCTCTACCCACTACCACCACCTCTCTTTACCCCCTCCTCTCACTGAGGCCCATCGTCCTCTTCATGGATCCACCTTCACCATGGCGAGCTGCACCCCTGCCCCTCACCGCCTCTGCTCCATCACATTGTGCAGGAGGGCAGGAGGGCAGCTGGAGGGCTGTTGCCGTGTTCGTCTTGGAGAGAAGTAGGGGGTGTGATTGAAGGCGCCGGCATCTCCGGCTCCTCGGGATTTATTGGCCTCGATGGTGTGGGATCGGGGGGTTGCATGACATGGCCAGAAGTCATCATTTGCCTCATCGCCTCGATGAATGCAATGTTGCTCTCCACTGCTAGTTATCTGATAGACCTTAACCTGCAGAGAATGATTAATGAGCCGCTCTATACTGACAGTATGCTGCTGAGCAAAGGTGACGATGCTAGCAGCTATCCCAGCCCTGGTCTGCAGCAGATCTCGACCTAGGTCAATGCTCATCCTCGACAGCTGGATCATTTCTTGAATTGCTGCGAGCCGGCCTGCATCCTCATGGGATTGTTGCATCATTCTGGGTGCATGCGGCTTGGTGGATTTTCCCGCACGGTCTCTGTGCCTCCCAGCACTTGTTCCTGCTGCATCCGACTCGAATCCTCAGAAGTCGGACCCCGTCACCGATGTTGGCCGTACAGGTGGCACACATGTCAGGAGGCTGGAATCCTCTTCTTCCAGCTCCTCGACCTCAAGCTCTTCTCCCTCCTCTCCCTCCTGACTTCTCCCTCCTCTCCCTCCTTCGTGACTCTGGAGGTGGATGCGGCAGATGTAAGTGATCTTGGAAGGGGGGCCGTGCAGGAAAGAGCTAATGTGTTGGGCTGGTGACAACGTCTGGGTGGGAGACGTTGGTGTCACACTCGGCCTTTGTGTGCCAGAGATGGATGGTGTTCATTGCTCGGTGCTGTCCAAATCAACATTTGCAAGTAGAGGACAACATTTCAGTGTATAGCTGGGGGGTGGGGTTGGTCAAGCTGACATGTGATCTGTAACTTTTCACATTCGTACTTTAAGCAGTTCCATTACTACACGACACCATTAATGGCCGACATGCTGTGTTGAAAGGCATTTGATTTAACATTGCAACATCTTTCATGACATGAGCGTAATGCAGACAGGAGATTATGCTCAGCTTACCATGCTCTAGCACGGGATCTGCATCACCCTTATGGTGGCACAGCGGTGGTCACCCTCCAATGCCAAGGCACGCTCCTCCAGGCTGCTCAACTCGATTACATCTGCTGGGTCCCCTCCTTTGGCACTCAGGCTTTATTGCCTTGGATGTTCTTTTCTTCTGCAGAAAGAAACGTTGCAGCCTTTACCACTTTTGCTCATCACACACACACACACACACACACACACACACACACACACACACCCTTTTGGATTTGTACGGGAGTGGCATCCACTAAATGTTTACTCACTCTTGCTGACACCACGAGGGCATTCAATCATTTCCAACACTGGTCTCCATCCCGCACAATGTTTCCCACGAAGGACATGGTCTCACCAATCTCCCTTCAGATGTGTCTATATTAGGGTGGTGGAGACTTGCCACGACCATCTCGGGTGAGGTCTTTATGTCAGTGCTCCACCTCAGATACAAGCTCCTCCATCTCATCATCATCAAATCAGGGATCTCTGGGCTTGGTTCCATCAGATTGCTTGGAAGCTTTTTTTGCACTCATTATTACTTTCCTTGATGGATGGCTGATGATGAATTTGTATCTCTCTCTCCAAAACTGACCCCTCTCCAACTGGCAGGTGCAAGTAAGTGCAGAGCTTTTCGGAGCATGCGCAGCAGTGCCATCAGCCCCAATCCCAGTAAAAGTGATGTCATTGCCCAGAGGAAACTACAAAAAAAATTCCCAAGTCACGTGCACGCATGGAGCACAGCCTCCGATGTTTGCTGTGTCGAGAGACAAGCGCTTACCGCCCACTGCTGCCACCGCCCGCTCCCGCTGCCTGCCGTTGACACAACTGCAGTGAAACTCGCTACCGACTGGCCGCAGCGGCAGCAGGTGGCTAACAAGTACATTCCACCTGGGGACCGCCGAGAAATTGGCGGGCCTTAGATTTGACCAGGTTCCAGCATATAGGAACAGGAGGCAGCCCATTCATCCGCTCAAGCCTGTTGCAAACAACAGGAGGTGGTCTTCCAGCCCCTCGAGCCTGCTAGATAAAAAAAGCAGGAGGCCATTCAGCCCCTCGAGCCTGTTACATAGGAACAGGAGTAAACCACTTTTCCCCATGAGCCTTTTCCGTATGAACAGAAACAGACCTTTCAGCCCCTTGAGGCTGTTACATGGGAAGAGGAGGAGACAACTTAAACCCTCACGACTGTTGCATAGGAACAAGATCAGGACAATTCAGCCCTTGAGCCTTTTGCATAGTAACAGGAGGACTATCCAATCCCGCGAGCCTTGCATAAGAAATTAAGCAGGCCAATTACCCCATTGAAACTGTTACATTGAAACAGAGAAGATCATTCAGCCATCGAGACTGCAAATTAGCAACTGGTTCTAGGGGCTAAATGGCCTCCTGCTTTTTCTAAATTGAAGGGTCAAGGCGCTGAATGGCCTATCCCAGTTACTTTATAACAGTCTCGAGGGGTTGAATGCCTGTTCAGCCCCTCGAGGCTTTTACATGGGACAAGAGAAGGGATTTCAGCTCTTCGCCCCTGTTACACAGGAACAGGAGAAGGATATTCAACTCCTCGAGACTGTTAAAAAGTAACTGAGGTTGGCCATTCAGCCTCTTGACCCTGCTACATAGAAAATGCAGGAGGCCATTTAGCCACTAGAGCCAGTTGCAGAGCAACAGTAGTAGGTCAATTTCTCCCCCAAGCCTGGTAGATCTGAACAGAAACAGAGCATTCAGCCCCTCGATTTTATAACATGGGAATAAGAGAAGGCAGTTCAGCCCCTCAGGACTGTTACATCGTAACAAGAGGAGGCCACTTAGACCCTCAAATGTGTTTTAAAGGAACAGGAGGAAGTCATTCAGCCCATCGAGCTGGTTACATAAGAACAGGAGTAAATCATTCAGCCCCTTGAGTCTGTTACGTAGGGTCAGGAGAAAGCCATTCAGCACTTCAACATTTACATAGCAACAGTAGGAGACCATTCAGCTCCTCCAGCCTGTTACATAGAAGCAGGATGAGGATATTCAACCCCTCGAGAGTGCTACAAAGGAACAGGAGGCAGTTGCTCAGTTCCTCCAAATGGTTGCATAGAATCAGGATGAGGCCCATTCAGACCCTCGAGCTTGTTAAGAACACAAGAAATAGGAGCAGGAGTAGGCTCTATGGTAACCACCAGACTGCTCCGCCAATCAATAAGTTCATGGCTGATCATCGAACTCAACTCCACTTTCCAGCTCAATCTCCATATCCCTTGATTCCCCACGACTCCAAATATCTATCACTTCCTTCAATATATTCAGAGACACAGCATCCACAGCAGTCTGGGGCAGAGAATTCTAAAGATTCACAACCCTCTGAGTGAAGAATTTCCTCCTCATCTCTGTTTTAAATGGCCTACCCCTTAGAAGAATGAGAGGTAATCTTATCGAAACGTATAAGGTTATGAGGGAGCTTGACAAGGTGAATGCAGAGAGGATGTTTCCACCGATGGGGGAGACTAGAACTAGGGGGCATAATCTTAGAGTAAGGGCCACCCATTTAAAACTGAGATGAGGAGAATTTTTTTCTCTGAGGATTGTAAATCTGTGAAATTGACTGCCTCAGAGAGCTGTGAAATCTGGGTCATTGAATAAATTTAAGACAGAGATAGATAGTTTCTTAACCGATAAAGGAATAAGCGGTTATGGGGATCGGGCAGGGAAGTGGACACAAGTTCATGATTGATCAGCCATGATCATACCAAATGGCGGAGCAGGCTCGAGGGGCAGTATGGCCTACTCCTATTTCTTCTGTTCTTATGTTCTTATCCTGAGATTCTGCACCCGGTTCTAGACACTTGTCTGCCTTATTGCTTGCTGAACCTGCATGCTCGCTTTCTGTGCTTCATGCACAAGGACATCAATCTCTCTGAACATCCACATTTAAAAGTTTCGCACCATTTAAAAAACATTCAGTTTTCTTATTCTTTCGATAAAAGTGAATAGCCTGACATATCCATACATAATACGCCATCTGCCACCTTTCTGCCCACTCATGTAGTCTATCTATATCCCTTTGCAGACGCTTTGTGTTCTCCTCACAGCTACTGTCTCACCTAGCTTTGTATCGTCAGGTCATTAATATTTGAATAGCTGAGGCCCCAGCACTGATCCTTCAGGCACCCCACTAGTTACAGCAAGAGGCCCATTCAACCCCTAGAGCCCATTACATAGAAACAGGAGGAGGCCATTCAACCCACCGAGCCATTTACATTAGAATGTGAGGCCACTCAGATCCTCAAACCTGCTGCATAGGAACAAGAGGAGGTCCTCCAGCCTATCGAGACTGTTACAACGGAAGAATAGGTCATTCAGCCCAATGAGCCTGTTGAATGCAAACAGGAGGAGACCATTCAGCCCCTCGAGCCTGATAGACAAGGAGCAGAGGTGGTCACCAAGCCTTGAGATTCAGTTGTATAGGAATAGAAGTTAGTCACTTAAGCATCTCGAGCGTGTTGCATAGGAACAAGACGATGACCATTCAGCTTCATGAGACTGTTGCATTGCGCAGAATGAGGTCACTTAGGCCCTTGAGCTTACTACATCGGAACAGTTGGTGGCGATTCATCTCATCTCCTCGAGCCCATTAATTAGGACAGGAGGAGGCCCATTTAACCCCTCGAGCTCATTATATAGAAACAGCAGGAGGCCATTGAACTCCTTGAGGCTGTTACAAAGAAACAGGTGGAGGCCAATCAGCTTCTCGAGCTTGTTGCATAGGAATAGGAGGAGACCATTTAGCCACTCAAGCCTGTTTCATGGGCACAAGAGGTGGCTATTCAGCCCCTTGAGCCTGTTGCATAGCAACTGGAGTCGTCCATTGAACCATTATTACATAGGAACAGGAGGTCATTCAACTCCGAGATGTTACAGAGTAACAGAAGGAGGTCACTCAGTCCCTCGAGCCTGTTTCATCAGAATATAACTAGGCCATTCAGCCTCTCGAAACTGTTGTATCAAAACAGGAGGCGGCCCATTCAACCCCTCAAGCCTGTGATATAGAAACAGGAGGAGGTGATTGAAATCCTTGAGCCTGTTACATAGGAACAGGATGAAGTCATTCAATTCTTCGACATGTTACATCATCATCATAGGCGATCCCTCGAACGAGAATGACTTGCTTCCACAAGGGTTCACAGATGTTTCAATGAAGGAGCCGATATTCCAGTTCTGAACTCCAATCGAATGGGTGGAAGATGCCTGTGCGTGGAGTTTTTTGTGTGTGATGAGCGAGCTTGATAGAGCTAGGCTTTTATCCAGTATCAAAAGTTCAACCAGGATGACTGAAGACGTGCTCTGCTGCACAGACCTGGTGTGCACACATATTGCAGTGGGAGCTGGCCTGTGCTGTCCCTGGGCCCTCGGCTCTCTGGGCCCCGCACCCTCATTTGCCTGTAAGGGGTTATGGGAAGTGTTGTGCCTTGGGTGTTTCTCTCTGGGCTTCTGCCCTCACAGCTTATGCCTGGCCTGTGAGGTACCCGAGTGCTGCAAGAGCACTCCTGGAGCGAGTGTGTCCACAGCTTATGAAGGGGGTTTTGAGAATCATGCACCCCCACAGCTTATGACTAGCCTGTGAGGCACCTGTGAGTGTCAAACACTCCTAACCCCTTTCTTCCCTAGTCTGTTGAGCGTTTGAGACGCTACTGTCTTCCCTTACACTGTTCTGACACAAGACTCATGATCAGGAGATGTAATACAACAGAACTGAGACGAGGCGATTCCAAGAGGAACTTTAAGCTTCCAATTTATTTGACAAGGTGTATCTCAACAAACAGCAATACACCAACAAAACAATCCCCCTAAATCCCACTAAATGGACACAACAAAAATCTTTACACAAGTTTAACAGCAGTCCAATGCACAACCTCCCACCTTCCTGACTTACCTGAGTTGGGAGTTTTGGGGACCAGAGATTATACTCACCTCAGCCTTTACAATCTTTCCAGGTCAAAACGCGGTTTCGGGGTTCTCTTTTTGCTATCTTCAGGATCTTGAAGGTACTTTTTCCGTTGTGATTTTTCTTAGAAACTTGTTGTTGTTGCGTCTTGTTGTTGCTGTGGATCTACCCGAGTCCAGCTCTCAGGGGAAGATCCTTGTGGGAAAAGGAAAAGGTTCAGTCTCCAGTAGCGAAAGGAGGCTGAACTGATGCCGTCTCGGGATGGTGGTTTGCTTCTTCTGTCTTCAGACACTGGACTTCCTTCTGTGTCAAAAGGCTGACTGCTTGCTGGAACACGAGAACGGAACAACTTGTCGGGGCAGAAACCCCTTCTTATATCCAGTTATCCAGCCAGACGTTTGTGCTGAAATAAATCCTTCACATTGGTGGACTTGTGATTTTTGAAAAATGCAGCTGTGTTGGATTTCGCGGGGGGATTTTCACTGGTCATGCCTGATGTTAACCTAATCAAGGATTGAGTAGGTGTTAATTGGGTTGGCAGGGTGTGGGCCTCCTGTAGCCATTGGAACAAAAAAAAAGAAACAAAAATTTTTTTTAAAAAGGGGCAGTTAAGTGTCTGGAGTGTCCCCCAGATCGGGGGGGCACTTGATCTAACGTGTATTTTGTTCCCCCACCCCGCAAAAAGAGTTGTAGCCATTGTATAGGCCCTCTGCCTGCAATTTCTGCAGTCTGGAAGAGTCCGTGTTCCATGTTTTTATTGAATGTATGAGGTTGCAGCCCCTGTTTCATTATTTAAAGGGGCTGCTCCTCAATTTCTGGTTGCACTTCAGTCCCACACTCCTGATCTTTGGGCACCCTGTGCGGAGGGGAGCGGCTAGGTCCGAGGGCCTCCTCGTAGGACTGCTCCTGGGCACGGCCAAGGGTGCCATCAGCCGGTCCAGGCAGCGGGCGGTCGAGGGGGTCGTTCAGCCTGACTGCCTGCCTCTCTTCGGCACGTACATCCGCGCCAGGGTGTCCTTGGAGATGGAGCACGCAGTGTCCACCGGTACGCTCGCGGCCTTCCGCGAGAGGTGGGCGCTGGAGGGACTGGAGTGCATCATCACCCACGGTAACCAAATTTTAATTTGATTTTATGTTTTAAAGTTTAATTTGTTTTAATTGCCGGTGTTTTTAGTATCCCCCTCCCCTTTTATAGGGGGCACTTGGGGGAAAAAAACTATGATTTTAGTGCCCCAAAAAAACCAAAAAAAACCACAAAAAAACACCAAAAAAAAAACAAAAAGAAAAAAAAAGGGCCTTGTGAAATGTTTGTAGTGTCCCCCAGATCAGGGGGCACTGGATCTAATGTTTGTTTTGTTTACTCAAAAGAGTTGTGGGCCTCCTGTAGCCATTGGAACAAAAAAAAAGAAACGACAAATTTAAAAAAAAGGGGCAGTTAAGTGTCTGGAGTGTCCCCCGGATCGGGGGGCACTTGATCTAACATGTATTTTGTTCCGCCACCCTGCCAAAAGAGTTGTAGCCATTGTATAGGCCCTCCGCCTGCAATTTCTGCAGTCTGGAAGAGTCCGTGTTCCAAATTTTTATTGAATGCATGAGGTTGCAGCCCCTGTTTCATTATTTAAAGGGGCTGCTCCTCAATTTCTGGCTGCACTTCAGTCCCACACTCCTGATCTTTGGGCACCCTGTGCAGAGGGGAGCGGCTAGGTCCGAGGGTCTCCTCGTAGGACTGCTCCTGGGCACGGCCAAGGGTGCCATCAGCCGGTCCAGGCAGCGGGCGGTCGAGGGGGTCGTTCAGCCTGACTGCCTGCCTCTCTTCCGCGCTTACATCCGCGCCAGGGTGTCCTTGGAGATGGAGCACGCAGTGTCCACCGGTACGCTCGCGGCCTTCCGTGAGAGGTGGGCGCCGGAGGGACTGGAGTGCATTATCACCACAGGCAACCAAATTTTAATTTGATTTTACATGTTTTAAAGTTTAATTTTTTAATTGCTGGATTTTTAGTGTCCCCCTCCCCTTTTATAGGGGGCACTTGTAAAATGTATGATTTTATTGCCCCCCAAAAAAATCACGACAAAAAGTTAAAAAAAAAAGGGCAGTTGAAAAATGTTTGGAGTGTCCCCCAGATTGGGGGGCACTTGACTTAACTGGTTAATTTTGTCTCCGATCAAAAGAGTTGTGGGCCTCCTGTAGCCATTGGAACAAAAAAAAGAAACAAAAAATTAAAAAGAAAAGGGGCAGTTAAGTGTCTGGATGGTCCCCCAGATCGGGGGGCACTTGATCTAACGTGTATTTTGTTCCCCCACCCTGCCAAAAGAGTTGTAGCCATTGTATAGGCCCTCCGCCTGGAATTTCTGCAGTCTGGAAGAGTCCGTGTTCCATGTTTTTATTGAATGCATGAGGTTGCAGCCCCTGTTCCATTATTTAAAGGAGCTGCTCCTCAATTTCTGGCTGAACTTCAGTCCCACACTCCTGATCTTTGGGCACCCTGTGCGGAGGGGAGCGGATAGGTCCGAGGGCCTCCTCGTAGGACTGGTCTTGGCCACGGCCAAGGGTGCCATCAGCTGGTCCAGGCAGCGGGCGGTCGAGGGGGTCGTTCAGCCTGACTGCCTGCCTCTCTTCCGCGCTTACATCCGGGCCAGGGTGTCCTTGGAGATGGAGCACGCGGTGTCCACCGGTACGCTCGCGGCCTTCCGCGACAGGTGGGCGCCGGAGGGGCTGGAGTGCAAACCAAATTTGAATTTGATTTTATATGTTTTAAAGTTTAATTTGTTTTAATTGCCGGGTTTTAGTGTCCCCCTCCCCTTTTATAGGGGGCACTTGTAAAATATATGATTTTAAAGTCCTCAAAAAAAAACAAAAAACACAAAAAAACCAAAAAAAAAGGGCATTTGAAACGCGTCTGGAGTGTCCCCCAGATCGGGGGCACTTGATCTAACCATTAATTTTGTCTCCTTTAAAAGAGTTGTAGAGGCCCTCGGTTTGTTTTGGGTTCCCTAGTTTTCTTAAGGCCTACGTAATATCCCTCCATAGTCTGGCTTTTACCGATATATAAAATGGAAGAGAGTGACTAAAGTAAATGTTGGTCCCTTAGAAGATGAGAAG